>NC_059329.1:90555404-91176296 GCF_018350155.1 Leopardus geoffroyi | reverse complement strand
AATCAGTAATCACATTGAAGTACACAGACTTGGTATTCTAATGAAAAGGCAGAGATTGGCCACCAAGATGAGAAAAGTCAAAATCCTACTATGTACTGCTTACCTGAAACACATTTTAAATATAAAAACATACACAGTCTAAACAAAAAGATGAGAAAGGATACCATGCAAACACTAAGAATAAGAAACATAGTTTTACCAGATTATTATTCGACAAAATAGATTTAAGGATAAAAGGTATTTCCAGAGATAATGAGGCACATTTATAATGATAAAGTATCAATTCATCAAGAGGATTAGCAATCCTTAATGTATATGCACAATGTTATGGACTGAACTGTGAATAAATTCACACATTGAAAAGTTTCAACCCCTAATACCTCAGAAGATAATTCTGTTTGGAGATAAGGTCTTTAAAGAGTTGATTAGGTTAAATAAGGTCATTAGGATGGGGCTCTAATCTAATATGGCTGGCATCCTCATAAGAAGAGGAAGAGAAACTAGGGGTGTGGAGGCAGAGAGAAACAACCATGTGAAGAGGCAGTGGGAGAGCTGTTCTTCTGCAAGCTAAGAAGGACTCCAAAGAATCCAACTCTGGGGCTCCTGGATGGCTCAGTGGTTGAGTGACCAACTTCGGCTCAGGTCATGATCTCACGGTTTGTGAGTTCGAGCCCCACGTCAGGCTCTGTGCTGACAGCTCAGAGCCTGGAGCCTGGAACCTGGAGCCTGCTTCTGATTCTGTGTCTCCCTCTCTCTCTGCCCCTCCCCCACTCATGCTCTGTCTCTCTCTGCCTCAGAAATAAACACTAAAAAAAAAAGAAAAAGAAAAAAAAAAAAAAAGAATCCAACTCTGCCAGAGCCTTGGTCTTGAACTTCCAGTCTCCAGAACTGACAAAATTCACTTCTGTTGTTTAAGCCACCTAGTTTGTGGTATTTTGTTATGGTAACTCTAGTAAAATTAATATAGTGCCTAATGGCAGATCTTTCAAATAAATAAGCAAAATGGACAGAAAAAACAGAGAAAACAAATCCTTCCAAAATCATGGTGAAACATCTATCTCACCTAATCTAAATAATTAACTAACAAGTGGAGGAAGCATTCAGTAACGATATGCAAGACTGCCCAATTTACACTTCCAGAAACAATAACCAACAACAGCATAGAACATATTGCTTTTAAGTGTGCATGGAATACTCACCTATACAAAACTTATTATAGGCTTTAAAATATATCTCAATAAATTTCTAAGGATGGAAATCATTCTGATCATGTTCTCTGACTACTAAAACATTAATTTAAAATCAATAACATTACAACATCTAAAAACCCCTTGAATATTTGGAAAATAAGCAATATACTTGTACAAAAGATACAGATCATTAGTTTTACTTCTTCCTTTCTCATCAGGATAACTTTTATTTCTTTTTCTTGGCTAAGCGCTCTGGCTAGGACTTCCAATACTATGTTAAATAACAGTGGTGAGAGTGATCATCCTTATCTTCTTCCTGATCTTAGAGGAAAAGTTTTTAGCTTTTCACTGTTGATTATGACGTTAGTTGTGGGTTTTTCATATATGGCCTTTATTATGTTGAGTTAGGTCCTTCTATTCCCAACTTGTTGAGAGCTTTTATCGTAATAGGATGTTGAGTTTTGTGAAATAATTTTTCTGCATCTATTGAAATGATTATATGACTTTTATCCTTTATTTTGTTAATGTAGTATATCATGTTGATTTATGTATGTTGAACCATTCTCATACCCCTAGAATAAATGCCACCTGATCGTGGTATATGATCCTTTTAATATATTCTTGAATTCCCTTTGCTAATATTTTGTTGAGGTTTTGTGCATCTATATTCACCAGGCATACTGGCCTATAATTTTCTTTTTTGCAGTGTCTTTGTCTAGTTTTAGTATCAGGTTAAAGCTTGACTGGTAAGAAGAGTTTGGAAATGTTCTCTACTCTTCTCTTTTTTATAAGAGTTTGAGGATCAGTATTAATAATTTAAATGTTTTATATAATGCACCAGTGAAGCCATTTAGTCTTGGACTTTCCTTTGTTGGGAAAGTTGGTTCTTTAAAATAATAATAAAAATCATTATATCCCTAGGAAGACTTACTCAGAAGAAACAGAGAAAACACAAACTAACAACATTAGATACAAACTAGATTATCACCACAGATCTTAGAGAAATTAAACCAACAATATGTAGACGTTACGAATTTGATGTCAATAGTGCTGACAGTTTAAAAGAAATGCACAAATTTCCTGAGAAAAATAGAACAGTAAATATGACACCAGAAGAAATTAAAAATTTCTATATACCTATATTTACTTAAAAACTTGTGAATTAAAAAAAAAAATCCTAACAAAGAAAATTATTGATATAGACAGGTTCAATGTTAAATTCTATCAAACTTTAAGGACACATAAACCATACAAAAACTATTCCAAGAAATAGAAAATAAATCACTTTCTAAAAATCCTTTCATGTACCACTACATTTCCAATACCAAAACCTAGAAAAGATATTTTCAAAAGAAATTATATACCAATGTCCCTAATGAAAATAGTTGTAAAATCCCTTAATAAAATCCTGGAAAATTTAGCTCACAAATGCACAAAAATAATAAATAAAATATGTAAGAGTGGGATTTATCCAAAGAATAAAAGTTTGGGGCGCCTGGGTGGCGCAGTTGGTTAAGCGTCCGACTTCAGCCAGGTCACGATCTCGCGGTCCGTTAGTTCGAGCCCGGCGTCAGGCTCTGGGCTGATGGCTCGGAGCCTGGAGCCTGTTTCCGATTCTGTGTCTCCCTCTCTCTCTGCCCCTCCCCCGTTCATGCTCTGTCTCTCTCTGTCCCAAAAATAAAAATAAACGTTGAAAAAAAAAAGTTTAATTTCATATATGAAAATAAATCAATGAAATCTATCACATTAGAAGAATAAATGATAAAACTGTATATTCATTTTAGTTAGATGCATAAAAATTATTTCATCAATTCCATACTTTCATAAAAATTCTTAGGAAAAAATCTACATGGAAGGCATCCCCAATCTGATAAAGACATCTATCAAAAACCTATATATAACATCATAGTTAACAATTAAAAATTTTAAATTTCTTTAGTAAGATCAAGAAAAAGCAAGGATTTTACTCTCACAATTTTTAGGCAAAATTGTACTAGAGATCCTAAATGTCACATTATGACAAGAATTAGAAAGCAATGCCTAATGTTAGAAATCCCAAGCAGACTTTGTGCTATCGGCACAGAGCCTGACATGGGGCTTGATTGAGGAGCTGTGCTCTCAACATGTGGCTTCCAATTATTATTCAGTGACCTCCATCCATGTTCAGCTAATTAAACCATCACAATTAAAAACCCCACCCTAAAATTCAATGCCTTCCACCAAGGACTCATACTAAAACCATTACAGTTAAGTTTCTGCTATTTATTGTGAAAAAGAAATAAAATCTGATAAAGAAGCCAGGCACAAAAGACTACATACTGTACGATTCCGTTTATGAGGAATAAATGAAACAGGTAAATCTATTAAGACAGGAAATAGATTAGTGCTTGCCTAATTTGAGCATGGTGCGAAGTAGAGGAGTTAACCATAAATAGAAAGGAGTGATATTATTAGGATGATATAAATACTCTAAAACTGGATTCTGGTGATAGCACAACTTGGTAAGCTTACTAAAAATCACTGAATTGTACACTTAAAATGGGTAGATTTTTATGGTATGTAAATTATACCTCAATAAAATATAATTTTTTGTTTGAGTAGTGAAAGTACTCAGTGCTTCTCTAAATTAGGATCTAGTTCCTCACACATCCAGATGTTAACACAAAGGAAAAAAAATAAGACAGCTAGTACTATGTAAGAACACATTATTTCTGGCTGTTATGTGATTAACACATTTTGACAATTAAGTTAAAATAGATACTTAACAGACAGTTAAATACAAAAACCCAACTTTCATATTGAAACCAAGTGGGGGGGGGGGGTGGTGGAAGAAGCATTTCAAACTTAAAGTTTAGAATGCTCTCCAAGATATGTATGGAGAAGAGTTCACCAATACAATGTTTTCACATACTTTTTTTTTTTCTTCACAAGTTAGAGGCACTGTGTTTCTGAACTTGAGAGAAGCAAGACAGTATGGAATGCCTACTTTTTTCCCCTATCTATACACACTTAGTATTTCAGTTCAATTTAACTCAATTAATATAATACAATAAGATAAAAATCCCTAAATCGGTTAATCAGGTTTCCCAAATTCAGCAGTATGTGGGGGTATTTTGGCCCTAATTATTTTTTGTCATGGGGGCTTTCCTGTGCAATAGAGAATGTTCAGCAGCAGCCCTATCTTCTACCCACTAAATAACAATAATTGGAAAGATGCATCCAAAACAATAATCTTAATGAAAAATTAAAAAGCTAGTATATATATTGTTTGTAGGTATAAATAACTCATAACACTTTTAGGATGGGGTTTATAGTTGGGAGATGAGAAGGGGAATAAGAAACATAAGGAGTTAAAAGAAAGTTTCAGGGCAGCTGGGTGGCTCAGTTGGGTAAGCGGCCAACTTCAGCTCAGGTCATGATCTCGCAGTTCGTGGGTTCGAACCCTGCCTCAAGCTCTCTGCTGACAGCTCAGAGCCTGGAGCCTGCTTTGGATTCTGTGTCTCCCTCTCTCTCTCTGCCCCTCCCTCACTCCTGCTCTGTCTCTCTGTCTCAAAATTAAATAAACATTAAGAAAATTTTTTAAAAGGAAGCTTCAACTGTATTAGTAAAGTCATAATAAAGAAAAAAGGAGAACTAAAACTAGAAAAATACAAAGGTTTATAAACTGGGTGGTGGGGACATTTGCTTTGGTTAAATTATACTCAAGTAACTTTCCATTCATTTGACATTTTACATATTTATATTTATAGTGTAATAAATTGTCATATAATGATCAATAATAATTAATAAACTGAGCTTCATAGTATTAGATTCTGGGTCATATTGTCCTAGAAGGTTCTGAGGGTATTTCTATTTCCCATCTTTGTTCACAGAATCAGGGGGTGGAACAGTCAAAAAATAAGATTTTATCTCCAGAAATTTTAAGTCTTCTGTATGGGGGACTAATTATACACACTGTGAACACAGAATTATATGATATTCAAGGTTAAAGCAAATAATTACCTTCAATTTCTCAAAAAGTGCCAGAAAACTCCTAGCAGATATTGTGATAATCCACTCTGGTTATTATTACATAGTTTGCTGCTATAAAAACTGAAAAAAACTAGACATCAAATCATGTCCCCTCAATCAAAAATAACTGCATACGGTAAAATACTGATCAAAGTAGTTCTATTGAGAGTTATTCCTGTACCCAGAAATTAGCACAAGAAAGGGTTTATATTAGAATTGAGATAATGGAAGCCCAGATTTTTCCCCTTTTAATTTTACAGTTGAAAGACCCCTTAGAGGTTGTTTGCTCTTATTTTATAGATGTGGAAAATGAGATTCAGAAAGTTCAGGTGATCTCCTTCTCCAAGGTCATCCTGTGAGTTAGCAGCAGGGCTTAGTCTAGAACTCATATCTTCATCCTTCTATGTTCTTTCCACACTGCCAAAGTGAGTCTCTGCAATATTATTTTTTATTGTATAGAAGAGAATATTTTATAACACAGATAATGGATTAATCAGTAACTACATGCCTAATGTGCATCTCAGAACACATTAAGAATATTAATGTCATTATTAGGAGAAAAGGCTATTATTGCAGCTTAAGCTTCCATTTCCCCCCCGCCCCCATTTATTGCATAATCCTAGTTCATAAGGGAAAAAAAATCAGGTTCAGTCAGCAACTTGTAGCCAGTGCAAACACCATGACACTATCAATATGAAAGCCTCAAGGTCAAAAGACAGGATCATCTCTACATCAGTCAATTCTCTGCAACTCAAAGATGTCAATCATTGGGAAGGATCAGCTAACCTATCTCCCCACAAGCATCTCACTGATTTAATGTTCACAACATTTGTTGTCAACAAAGGAAAATAAAGGGAGAAGAGATTCAATTTGTATCCTTCCATCCTAAGACACTGGGGACACAGACTGGAATAAATACGCTGTTTATTATTTCCCTGAACTGATGGCATTTCCTTGTTTGCTTTTATCTGGTGTTTAATTTAGCTCAAAAAATCCTTCTTCTTTATTCCTTCCTTTGAGGCTCAGAATTCTAGAGCTTTTATACAGAGCTACCTGGATGAGGTTTGCTTTCGAAAGGAAAGCTAGCGCTGTTTTGACACACTGACATAGAAAGTTGGTTCAGCACACAGAGATGTGACTAAATAGCTTGCTAACATTCTCCCCTTGAGAGATAGATGTATACTCCCATTATTACCAAAAAAGATTGTGATTTGTTTTCATTTGTGTCTTGACTTACAGGTGCAGGGGCAAAAGCACTGAATCTGGAGCAAAACAACTTGGGTTTATAACCTAAATCAAGATCATTTACCTCACTGGGCACACATTTGTCATGACAATAAGGATAATAATACCAAATTACATTAGTTAGGATTATATTTAGCTGTTAATGACACAGAAATCCAAACAGTAACAAAGGGCTAAACAAGACTTATATGCTCTTTCATATAAAACACTCAACAAGCAGATGGGGATTAATATAGTGCTTAATGGTATCAAGGGACCAGAATCCTTTGATCTTGTGTCATGGCCACTATCTTATAGAACAGGCAAGCAGCATTTCGATGTAAGACCAAGAAGAAAAGAGTGAATGAACATGGAGAATTAAAGGGTAAACAGATGTTGATTCTTAAAAACAAACAAACAAACAAAAACAGATATATGGCACAAAGGGCTAATGTCCTTGGCCAGAATTAGATACGTGGCCATATACAACTGCAAAAAAGGCTGGAAAATATGGTATCTACATTAGATGGACTTCCCTAAAACCAACAAGTAGGGATTCTATCACTACAGTAAAAGGGAAGAATATATTGAGAAACCACCAGCATCTGTATCATACCTACCATAGGAAAGACTGCCAGTTTTCCACCGATATCTGGAGTATACTCCCAAGCCCCACAGCATTTAGGTGTTAACCCTGAAACTATGTTCTCACCATTGAAACTGAGTAAACGCGGTAAGTGCTATTTATAGGCCTATGTCTATAAGATTAAGAGTATTCTTCCTCCATGTTCTGGCAATTTACATTGTTTCTTTCAGCCAGCTGAAACCTGAATTTTAAGCCATGTACATTTTATGTAATTGAGGACAGTAACTTGAAGAACAGAAAAAATGGAATGAATTAGGTCTCTTCATGACTATATGAAGTGCAAATACTTTCTGACCTGGAACACTTTCTTAGAACTAGTATGTTAGAGAGAGATCTCCTTCTACACACGTTTTCAATGTGCTATATAGCAGGTAAGCCTGACTTTGATTAATACATTTACCTCTCAGGGATGTTTCTAGAGATTAAATGATGTAATGCCTATGAAGTGCTGGAAGTGCCTGCCCCAAGTAAACACATAAATAAATTAATTAAAAAACAAGTACACATAGATACATATATAACAATCATATAAATATTAGTTATATGTTTATATAACTATTTCATGTATGAGTTTATGTGCTGTTATATATAACATTACATACATAATTATTTATATATTACACATATTACATTTATATATTTACATATAAATGTTAACATATATTTATAAGTATCATATAATGATATGTTTATATATTACATAGATAATATTAGAAATTCTCTATGAAGTGTCACCTAGGTCCTCCAACGTGAATTTTACATCAATCATTATATATAGAATATAAATAATATTAATATCAAATATACTTTCCAAAGTAGATGAAAACCCATGCATTATTGTTGCCCTGATAAAATAAGCCAAAGTCTTGCTTGTTTATATAAATAAAGACAGTATATGGTCTTAATCTTACATGCTTCAATACCTCTCCTTATGAGGTCTCCAATGGACTACATAGGATAAGACCAACATAAAAATTAGAGTGTTTATTATTACTATAATATTATTAATTATTATTAACACTATAATATTTATATTAAAATTATATATGTAACATATTATGTAATATTAATACTATTATAGTTATTATTATTATTATTATTATTATTATTATTACTACTACTACCTGGGGTTTGATTTCATTGTAAAATTTATGTGCTTTTTTTCTTCTAATCACAAAATTAATTCTTATATATTTCCAATCTGATACAAAAATGTCTCCCAAATCATATTTATCAATACAAGGGGAAAGAAGTGAAATAGGTCTGGAGAGGGGTGAATATCCTGATAGAGTATGTATAACACAGGACCAAGTCTTACTGTCTGCTCCATGCCTATGGCTATCCCACTGGATATATGCTGGCCCTCGCTTCAGCATATTGCTCCAAACTCCAATTTTCTTCTCTTCTACCCTAGAAAACTATCACTGGTACTCACTTGTCCTCTATGCTCAATGCCACAAATCAGCAAATGCTCTAAGGAGAAAAGTAGGTCTCAGCACAAAGTATTTCCATTCTCAGGTATCCTGGCCTCTCAAATTTTGACTTCCTGAGCCCCACATCAGTCTCATGTGCTGACACCATGGAGCCTGCTTCAGATCCTCTGTCTCCCTCCATGCTCCTCCCCAGCTTGCACACTCCCTCTCTCAAAAATAAACAAACATTAAAAAAAAATAAAATTATTTTTGCATTGTATGTAGTTCTTAGAAATATATTTGATGGACAAGCTACTCCAATATAATATACTATTTCACAATTTAAAAAAAAGGAAGAGGGGCGCCTGGGTGGCTCAGTCGGTTAGGCATCCGACTTCAGCTCGGGTCACGATCTCGCGGTCTGTGGGTTTGAGCCCCACGTCAGGCTCTGGGCTGATGGCTCAGAGCCTGGACCCTGCTTCTGATTCAGTGTCTCCCTCTCTCTCTGCCCCTCCCCTGTTCATGCTCTGTCTCTCTCTGTCTCAAAAATAAATAAACGTTAGAAAAAAAATTTAAAAAAAAAAGAAAGAAAAACAAATGTCAGTTTGAATGATTTCATAGCCAGCCTCTAAGATGAGCCTAAATGATCCCTATATCTTGATATTCTCACCGTTATACTGTCTTTCCGCAGAGTACATGAAGTTTGTGGTCTGTGAGTTAGAATACAGCACAAATGTGATACTTCACTGAGGCTAGGTTATGAAACACATTATGGCTTCTGCTTCACTCCTTAATCTTTGCTCCAGGAGTCAATATACAGACAGACAGCCCTGTGAAAAGGCCAAGTAAGTAAGAAACTGAGGCCTTCTACAAAGACTCAGGAGAAAATGAGGTCTGTCAACAGCCAGATGAATAAGTCATCTTAAACATGGACCCTCCAAGTCATTGTGGTACACACACACACACACACACACACACACACACAGGAATGTTACACAGCCATAAAAAAAAAAGGTGAGATCTTCCCATTTGCAACAACATGGATGGGCCTAGAAAGTAGATGCTAAGAGAAATAAGTCAGTCTGAGAAAGACAAATACCATATGATTTCACCCATATGTGGAATCTAAAATAAAAAACAAATGAATAAACAAACAACAAAATCAGACCTATAAATACAGAAAGAAAGGAGGTACAGGATGGGCAAAATGGGTGAAGGGCAATGTCTTCCAGTTACGGAATGAATAATTCATGAGAATGAAAGGCAACGCACAGGGAACAGTGAGTTGTAGCACTGTATGGTGACAGATGGTAGCTACACTTGTGGTGAGCACAGCATAACGTGTAGAGAAGTTGAATCAGTATGTTAGAAACCTGAAACTATGAATGTGTGTCAACTATACGCATATAAAAAAAACATTTAAGCAAAAGAAAATGAATCCTCCAGTCCCAGTCAAGCTTTTGCATGACTGCAACCTGAGCTGACAGCTTGATGGCAACCTCATGACAGACCCAAAGGCGGAAATACTCACTTAAGTTGCTTTTGCATTCGTGGCCCTCAAAACCTATGCAGGATAATAAATACATTCGTGTGTTTTTTCTAATTGTGATAACAAACATAATAACATAAAATTTACCATCTTACTCATTTTTTTTAATTTGTTTAATGTTTTTATTTTTGAGACAGAGAGACAGAGTGCGAATGGTGAAGGGGCAGAGAGAGAGGGAGACATAGAATCCGAAACAGGCTCCAGGTTCTGAGCTGTCAGCACAGAGCCCGATGCAGGGCCCGAACCCAGAGAGTGTGAGGTCATGACCTAAGCCAAAGTCAGCAGCCCAACCAAGCAAGCCACCCGGGTGCCCTACCATCCTACTCATTTTTAAGTATACAGTTCAGCACTGACAAGTACATTCACTGTTGAGTACTCTCATTTGTAACGATATCTATTTAGGACAGAGTGAGAATTCTGGCTCAATACACAGCCAATTTTATAGTGTTACTTAATTTTAACTCATATTAAAGAGGAAAAGTTATTGTCCATAAATATAATAACCCCAAAGACAATCAATTTCTTCCCATAGAATACTGTATTTAAATAAAACTGGGGTGCCTGGGTGGCTTACTCGGTTAAGCGTCTGACTTAGGCTTAGGCCATGATCTCGCAGTTGGTGAGAGTTAGAGCCCCATGTTGGGCTCTGTGCTGACACCTGGGAGCCTGGAGTATGCTTCCAATTCTGTATCTCCCTCTCTCTCCACCCCTCCCCTGCTCATGCTATGTCTCTCTCTCTCTCTCTCTCTCTCTCTCTCTCTCTGTCTCTCTCTCTTTCCTCTCTCTCTCTCAAAAATAAATAAACATCAAAAAATTTAAAAAAATAAAATAAAACTGAGGAGTCTTGGTTGGTAGCTCTGCTTGGTCTCTCCTTTTAACTTAAAAGCTACTAAGCAAATGTTCGTCTTGCCAACTAAACCACAGAAACAAACTTATTTTTCCCTTCCTCTCACTGGATTAAACAAAGAATTTGATACTGAAAGATTCTGTGAGACTGTGGCAAGAAGGGTGACAATAAGAGGTGAATTGGGAAGGCTTCATCTCAAAGTCAAAGTGCCATCACAAGTTAGAAAACCCTAGCCATATGTACTGATAAGCCAAACAAGACTTAGTTGCTTTCAATTTTTTTTTTCAAGTTTCTAAATTTGTGTTTGCATCCTGGCATGTCTTCTTGTTACAATTCCATAGTCAGGAAATATTATTTTCTTATTTTTTAATTGCTGTCCATAGGCTTTTAAGTCCTTTACTGCCTAAAGCTATCCATTCCTAAATTTTCAGAAAGGCAACTGTCTGTGCAATGCACACTAATCTGTATTTATTAGTCATAATTGCTTATTCATTCCAGACTACCAGTGGAAGACCTTCTCCCTGGGGCTACTTTGCAAAGGCATCAATGTGGTTAAATAAGGAGAAAAAAAAATACAAAGAACTTTGATGATCTGCAGTGCTTATAGAACCAACCTTGATGTGAAGGAGAGAAACAGGCAATTAAATAGAAAATCACTTTATTGTTCTTACTTGAAGGTCAATAAGTCTACTCCTACTTTGTGTTTTAGCTCTGGCTTAAAGGTAAAGATCACTTCTCTTGTCTTTTCTAGCAATATCCTAGCTACATTCTCTGCCATGACATAGTTAATAGAAGTAATTACTCAAATTTGTGTCCTATTTCCACATCAAGTATACTATTTTAAATATTTTAATATTAATTTAGCTGATTCGCACTTTAGAAACTTACAAACTTTTCTAGTCCCTAATGTTGGAAGCTGTACAATTTAGATAGCTGTGGAAGCATTCCAATTCAGACACAAAACAGAAGCAGATGTATCTGCAATGAGACCCACATGAAGGAAACATAACTAAACTTTTAAATTTAAAAAACTAGAGGGGCGCCTGGGTGGTGCAGTCGGTTAAGCGTCCGACTTCAGCCAGGTCACGATCTCGCGGTCCGTGAGTTCGAGCCCCGTGTCGGGCTCTGGGCTGACGGCTCAGAGCCTGGAGCCTGTTTCCGATTCTGTGTCTCCCTCTCTCGCTGCTCCTCCCCCGTTCATGCTCTGTCTCTCTCTGTCCCAAAAATAAATAAACGTTGAAAAAAAAATTTAAATTTAAAAAACTAGATAAAATCTTTTTAAATAAATAACACTGTCTTGATTATTTATGTATTTTTCTTCAGATGACTTTAAAATGTCCAAAATGTCTAAGTGACATTAACCATAGAGCTAGGACATTTGTCTACTAGAAACTGGGTGAGATAATGCCTAAAATTATGTACCAAGACATTGTCACTGGAACTGAGGGGTGTTAAAAAATATAAACTTCTCTATTTGAAACTTCATAAATTAATAAACACCAATATAATAAGAAAGATGTACATAGTATTCTATAATTTTAAAAAATCAAACACATCTCATTTTACATTGCTTATTCAATCATTCCCTATGAGGTAGGGAATTTATACATAAATGTATATGTCATCCTCTCTCACTTGGCTCATTACAATGGCCTGCCAAATGTACCTGTGTGTGAGATGAGGCAGGAAATCTGGAATTTTGACATTCAGCATAAAACCTGGAGCATAAAAAAGCTACTAGCTCCATGAAAATAAAAGAACTAGAAATATGTCTACCCATCCATGTATATACACGGAGGAAGATGATCGGTTATCAAGAGAGAAGGAAAGAAAAAACGTACTCTACAGGATAATGAAACCAGAATCTACTAGACTGCATTATGTAATCTCCAGGATCACATACCTTGTGATCGAAATGGCTCTGATGATTACTTGGACTCTCTCCAGGGTCCAAAATCCAAGCTAACAAGAGATTCTTAAGAGTGAAAATGATCAAGGCGTTTGTGGTTCTATTCCTGGTAGCTCTTGAGTACCCAGACAGGACCTAATTGAGCCCACCAGCTGACTGCACAATACTTGTCACCTACTTAAATGCTTGTCTGTTTCCTGCCTCTGTCCTGGGGCTTCCTTGTTAAACATGAGGAACAGAGTTAGTGTTGCAGAATCTTTCTGGACACCGATGCAAATGAAACCTTGAAGTGTAGGGAAGTTCACAGGCATGGGTTAACTCTTTACCAACGGGGAACAGAATCCAGTAAATCTGACAAATTTCTTTCTCCTTTCTAACTCTCCCTCCTAGTTCTGCCTTAGACACAGCAATGCTATACAGATAGGCAACGTATAAGGCTGTTCAGAGGCACGATATCAGAAATGAATCTGTAAGTCCCATTTAGCAGCGGCCAGATAACAATGTGCACATCGACTCTCTGTTCTTTCTACACTTCCCTTGTCCCACACTCCCACTCCTCTCTGCAATTAGGATCCCTTAAAATAATAGCAGGTAATCTCTCTTCTGTAAGTGCTGCTTTTTTTAGACCTCAGGTAAAAACACAAAACCAAATGCCACATACGGATGTGAGGTACAATTTCACACTAGGAAGTGAGAGAGAATGCTGAGAAACTGAAAAGACGGTATCAAACTGTCCAAACTTCTATTGATCTGATGAAGCTGAAAAATCAGGTCATTTGAAAAACTAAACTTGTTTTTAAAATGTTTAGCACAGTCCTTGTGGCACTCATATTTCAAACTGCTGGATGTGTAGTTCCCTGTCCGTGGTGTTTTTTGCTCAAACACCAGATTTTTGTTTCCATCTTCCTGGGACAGAACGCTCCTTAATAGACTTGGAATCACACAGACCTCTTGAGACCAGACTGGACCTACAAAAGTGTATTTTACAAAGGCATACGGCCTCCTTATACAGAGGGTGGATTGCTTCCCACACAGAGTTGCCTCTACCTAGGATGCTGCAAAATGAGAAGAATCAAGTATTTATTCATATTTACCCTGAAATCAGAATAAAAAGTATTAAACTATTTTGACAGAACTGAGTATCTTTCACGCATTATAATGTTATATATGTCACCAAGGTGCCATTCTCTTTTCTTTGTATTTATTCCGCTTGGGATTTTTCTGACACTGTTGGCTCTGAAGGTTGGTATTTTCAACAACTTTGGAACATCTGGGGACATGACTTCATTTTTCCTTGTCCCTCTTTCTCTTCTCTCATACTAATATTCCTATTACACATATGCTAGATAGCATAATACTGTTCCATGCATCAATGTTCATTTATTTTAGGAAAATGTCAGCAGTCTATTCTACAGATTGAGTAATTCCTACTAATGTGTCTTTCATTTGGTACTAAGCAGTTCTTTTTTTATAGTTTCCTTTTCTTTGCTAATATTTCCTATGTATTTATTCATTACATCTGTTTCTGCAAGTCCTTGAATATTGTATCTTTATTTGTTTTGAGAAAGACAAAATGTGTGTGGGGGAGGGGTAGAGAGGAAGGGAGAGAGAGTGAATCCCAAGCAGGCTCCACACTGTCAGCGCAGAGCCCTATGTAGAGCTCTAACCCATCAACCGTGAGATCATGACCTGAGCTGAAACCAAGAGCCTGACTCTTAACAGACAGAGCCACCCAGGTGCCCTATAATATCTGTTTTAAAGTGCATGTCTGAAAAGGAAGGAAAGAAGGGAGGGAGGGAGGAGGGAAGTATCTGATAATTGCAAACACCTGGGTCATCTCAGGACCTATTTATATTGAACACATTTTATGATAATGGATGGAACTTATTTTTTCCCATATCTAGAAAGACAACATAAACATTTTGAAAAGCATGGATGATACATCCTAGGGAGTCCAGACTATGCCACTTTCTTTTGGAGGATGTTGACCTTTGATCTGCCTTTCAGAACAAAACTACCGGCAGATGTGCCTGGCGTTATGTTTTGTCGTTGCCGGTCTATTTTGCTTCTGTGTTTGGACTTTACTCAACAGTTGGGTCTTTACTGATGAGGTGTGTCCTTTCTGGGGTCTGAGGCACAGAGCCAGCAAGGTCTCCCCCACGCTGTCTGAGGTGGAACTCTAGTGCCCACCAGCATTTCCCCACCTCCAGTACCACTGCTCCACACTCAGGTCCACGCAGCCACTCTCTGCTAGGTCTCTTGGAGTCGTGTCTTGTGTCTGTTAGAGCTCAGAACTACAGCAGTGATCCTCAGAGAACACATCAAGCTTCTGAACCCTGTCTCTGAAGACCTTCTCCCCTTAAAATTCCCTTCTTTCCAAATTCCAGCGGTCTCAGCAGCCTACAATATCTCAATTCAGCAAGACCTCCTTACTCTTCTGGGATATAGCCCACTACACAGTATTCCAGAAAGTGCCCTCAGGCATCAAGTCAGGGCACATGTAGGGATTTCTCCCAAGCATCACCATCTTGCATTGCAGGTTGTCCAAGGCCTGAACAGAACTGTGTCCTACACTCCGTGAAGCTTTCTAGTTCCTTACAGCAGAAGGGTAAGTTTGGAACCAGTTACCCAACCACGGCCAGACATGCCATATATAAAGCATTGTGTTGAAGAACAAAAGCACCACCAACAACAAAATTAGAAACAAACTAAATACTCATTAAAATGTTATAGGTTACATAAATCATGCCGAATACTTATCTTTGAATTCCATCCTGCCTTTGAAATGAATGACATAGAGAGATGTCTAAGACACATTGTTAAAAAAAACAAAAAGTGTTCATAAAACCACAAAACTGTAGAATGAAAACTGCAACGATAAACTCAAAATTGCTAATGCATGGTTATTTCAAAAAGTATAAGTGATTACGAACCTATGTCTGAAGCTCTCTGTACAGAGATGGATATAGATTGAGATACATATATTGATATATAAAATTCTTCTCACCCACAATTGGGTTACTAGGCAAGGTCTTGAGGTTGTATACTATGTGTATTACATGCCTCTGTAATATTTGGATCATTCACAATGTGAAAATGCAGTAATAATTTTTAATATGAAATAATGAAAAACAAGGGTGCCTGGGTAGTTCAGTCGGTTAAGCATGCAACTTCAGCTCAGGTCATGATCTCGTGCTTCATGGGTTTGAGCCCTGAGTCAGCCTCTACACTGGTAGCCAGCTTCTGATCCTCTGTCTCCCTCTATCTGTCCCATCCCTTCTCTCTCTATCTCTCTCTCTCTCTCTCTCTCAAAAAAAATAATAAACATTAAAAAAATAACACCTCATATTAGTAAATTATTTGGGAGTCACTTTGTGCATGTTTAACTCTTTTGTGAAATGCCTGCTGTTAGCTTCAGAGTTGAAAGCATCTGAAGTAACAAAAGTAGAAACTGGATACATTTATAAAAATCGGATTACTTTCCTGGCACTGCCCTGCTCCCTTTCAGTGCTGACAACCCAATCTGTGCAGCAGAACCTCCACCCCTTCTGTGTGTTAAGTGCTGCAGGTCTGAAATGCTCTTCCCCTACTAGCCCTGGAAAGTGACATGAAGGGTCCACCCTCTCCTGCAAATCTGACTGCCAATTTTGAGAGGATTTGACTAGTAAACACTTGACACTATTTACTTTCAAACTGCGAGACTCACAGTCTCCTCTGGCCCCCGGTTTGAATCTTGAAAACTACTTTTACATCTTTCACAATCTTGACAGGCGTGTGGATTTGGAACATGCCAGCGGTATGTCAAACAGCATCAGTCCCTCTGCCTCCAAGAGTGATTGAGACTATTTTTTAGGATCAGTTCCCAAAGAGTGACTCACTCCAAATCAGCTAGTTCAAATAAAAATGCTTTTCCTGAGAGTTTAAAAATTCATGGTAATTGGAACCAGAAATTACTTAGGTCAGCCAATCATGTCTCCACCTTCCACCTTTCTCCCCATGATCACTATTCTGTATAAAATCAATCACACTCAGAACTAATAGTTTCCCTAATTAAACTACTGGGAATACAACACAGTCACTGGTAAATATTCCTATCAAAAATGTATTCTATATATTCCAGTGTCACTTAACTTCATAAATGTGCTATCATTTTGATAATTCAGAATAAATCTGTCAAAATTTCTAGAATCTGGAGAGAGACTACCTTAATTTATGTACTGACTCTGTTGAGCATTACCTGTGCAACTCTGGTCAAGTTATTTAACTTCTCTGTGCTTCTTTTTTTTCTCATTGGTAAAATGGGGATAATTATATCTGTACTACAGAACTGTTTGAGAATTAAGTAATTTTTGTTTAAAAATGCACAGAGACGGGGCGCCTGGGTGGCGCAGTCGGTTAAGCGTCCGACTTCAGCCAGGTCACGATCTCGCGGTCCGTGAGTTCGAGCCCCGCGTCAGGCTCTGGGCTGATGGCTCAGAGCCTGGAGCCTGTTTCCGATTCTGTGTCTCCCTCTCTCTCTGCCCCTCCCCCGTTCATGCTCTGTCTTTCTCTGTCCCAAAAATAAATAAACGTTGAAAAAAAAAATTAAAAAAAAAATGCACAGAGAGGGAAGGAGACAAACAATAAGAACTCTTAAAAACTGATAATAAACTGAGGGTTGATGGGGGGGTGGGAGGGAGGGGAAAGTGGGTGATGGGCATTGAGGAGGGCACCTGTTGGGATGAGCACTGGGTGTTGTATGGAAACCAATTTGACAATACATTTCATATTTAAAAAATAAAATAAAATAAAATAAAATAAAAACCTGTGATTTTACTTTAAAAAATTAAATAAATAAAAATACATAGATCATAGTAAATACTATGTGTTAATTATCCTCACTACCATCTTTGGGTCTCGATCATTAATATCACATCCTTTATGCTTAAATTATTTTACCCTCTCTTGTAAACTAGTAATGGTTTTACAGGCATTGATTTATTTTGTCTTTAAGGATTTTACCTTCTTTAAGCTGTGCTAAACCAATAGTAATTGCTTATTGTTGACACATGAATAATGGCTGTAATGTCAAAAGAATGAGCCCAAACTCAAAGAAAGCATTCAATGAATTTTATCTGAGCTCACTCTGACTCACACTAGATTGTCACAAAATAGTCTGCCAATGGTGTTCTAGATGCCATGGCAGTGTTCATCAAGTACTTATCCAATGGATGATGATTTTATGAGAAAATACATATATATCATTTCCATTTGATATTGAGGCACTAGGATTCATTGAACAGATTAAGAACCTTATGTCTGACGCTGTCTTATAGATAGAAGAGAGATGGATGTAGCTAGTGATATATATATATATATATATATATATATATATATATAATTCTTCTCACCTACAACTGGTCACTAAGCAGGGTCTTGAGGTTTTACATTCTACTCTTTAGAAAGTTACCTTCCTTCACTAGGACAAGGATCACCAGTTAGACTCCAACACCTCACCTTGACTGTCCCACCTGCTTGTACTCACCAACCTCTGTCCCACATTTTTCCTTAAGTTCTTCTTTTCAGCTTCTCTCTTAACTCAAGAAAATGGAAACCAGTGACAGACAAGACCTCCAGCCAGCCCAGACCACCAAGATCAGTTGAGTGTAACCCTTGATTCACACCTTTGCAGATGGACCATGGAGTGACTTCTAGAATGATCGACAACTACTTTTACCTCATTATAATACTAAAATCTCCACCTAAGGAGAAGCACAAGCCTCAGTTGTATAACATACAATGAATGTACATATAGGAATGTTTCCTTAAGGCACATTGTGGCCTTATGCCCCCCCCCCCACACATACGATGACAAGGCTCCCTATCTAAATGTTCATCTTAATCCTAAATCTTAATCCTAAATAAAAAGAACCCATTCACCCTTCCTTAGGAAGTCAGGGTGTTGGAAGTCATTCCCCACAATCTCCTGATTTCCTGCAAGTAAAACTTTCTGAAAGTAAAACTGAAATTCAGATGCCTGCAGCCATCCCACTACACCCATACTAACAGTTTCTGAGGTGGTGGGACTAACCAATCCCATATAAACCTTTCCCTCTCCCACCTTTTGTGATTTTTCCCCACCTGTTCATTTATTTTTAATATTTTAAAATGTTTATTCATTTTTTGAGAGAGAGAGAGACAGAGCCTGAGAGAGGGAGGGGCCGAGAGAGAGGGAGACACAGAATCTCTAGACTCTGAGCCATCAGCACAGAGCCCCATGCAGGGCTCGCACTCACAAACCCTGAGATCATGACCTGAGTTGAAGTCAGATACTTAACCAAATGAGCCTCCCAAGCGCCTCCCACTTATTTATTTTACACTGACTCCCTTGATTCACAACGATGAAGAATACCTGAGGTGTTGACAATGTGTGTTGTCTGGCCTACATACATCATCCCCTTCCAAGGGTAATATACAGATACCTCAACTAAGATACAATGTTGCCATGGGGAAACCTGGGAAAAAGGAACAAGGCTATGGTTGAAATGTTCAAGGAACACCATGAACCTAGTTGTAACTCAAGAAGAAAGAATGGAAAGAATTGGCTTAAAATAGGGTCAACAGAGCAGCCTGCTACAAAGCCAGACTACATAGGGCCTTTGTGGGAGGGGCGGGGGGAGGTTCCTATCAGAGTTTGTGGAGTTTACTCTGAATGACCCAAGAAACCAGTGAAAGGGTCCCAAAAGGGGAGGCCGTTACATTTTTTGTGCTTTAAGATCTTTCTGCTGATCTCAGAGTAGAACAAAAAAGACCAAAAGGCTGTGGAGGTCACGAACTCTTCTGCTGCCTTGTTTTATGGTTATTAACACCCATCAAACTTCCTGTTCTATATTAAAACATTTATATAGCCTTGAGGTCAGGCACAATATCAGATTGATTTTTTTTTTTTCTTTTTTACCTACTGCAATGCTTATCATATTCTTTGATTTTTCAAAATATTTCTTGGAAGAATAGCAGTTATGAAAACAATTGAATTTACATAGTTTTTAATGTATTTTAATAAGGCAGTTTTAATTATTGTTCTATTATTATTTATAACAATTTCTCTATAATTTTGAATAGAAAGTCTTCCAAATTACAGATATGGCATAACTGAATGACTTGGCAAAGCAACACAGACTATCACCAACGCATTATAATAGCATAAAGAGGAATATTTATTAAATGGCTACTTGAACACATGGTTCTATAGGAAAACACCCTTTCATTATCCATGTTGGCAATCTTTCATCAGCACTATATTTATACCATACTAACAGAATTTTGTAATGCTTCCAATGAACTAAATTTGCATGTTTGACATGCATATGCTTTGTAAAATCTTCGCAGTAGTTAAGTCATTACATAATCTTAATAGCAATGAGCAACAAGAAACACAAGCAACCTCTCAACTTTCTTTCCCCTGATCAAAAATGTACTTAGTTCCTTTGTAAATAGGAAAACACCCAGACTCATTTATCATTGCTGAATCGATATGCATGACTTTGACTTATCTTATCTTCTGCTTGTAAATCTTCATGCAATGAGAAAGAATCACAACATAAGCCTGATGATTGTAAATCGTATTATGTAACTAGAAGCTACAGACTTCAGTGTCATGGAAGGGTGACACAGAGAATATTAGATAAAATCTAAAGAGATCCTCTGCTTCCCTGGGAAAATAATACAATTTGGATTGTTAAAATTATGTGACTCTCTGCGTCTCTTCCCTTTGATTAAGACTTCACATAACACACAATTATGTTCCTCTAAAATCCAGAAATAAAATAAGATATGAAAAATTAACCAATTGCATTTTATAATGAACAATTTGGTGTGTTCTCAGATCCTAGAACTTATTTATTCTTTATTTTATCTTTCACAGCATTATAAAAGTATCCACTGGTTATCTAGTGTTTGATCAATTTTCTCTCTTTGATGCAAAGTCCAGCAAAACAAATGGAAAAGCTTGAAAATTAATGATGGCCTTTTAATGAAATTCTAAGAAGGAGATATTTTTTCCTGTTTTTTTTTTTCTTTTCTTTATGCCTAAATTCAAGTAAGTTTATTTCGTGACAATATCTCTTTCTCTTATATTTCTAATCTTAAAACTTGAATCAATTATACAAACAATAGGAAAACCAATGGATTTGATATTCCTGACCACTGTATTTTTCAAATTAAATTGTAATTGCCTTAAGACAGCAATCCTCATTTAAATATTATTGGTGCACATTAACTGTCCTCTGTGAACACAACGTTTGGGAATCACATTAACTATTCCAGTTACTACTGATGTGTAACAACCACCCCAAAACAATGACATTTGAAAAAATTAGGCTTATGGATTCTGTATCTCTGTAATATGTGGAGAGTATAGCAAAAACAATTTGTATTCATTCCCTTATCTGAAGCCTGAGCTGGAAAGGTACAAAAGATGAGGTGACTTAAACACAGGAGGATGGGATTATGTAATGTGCCTGATGGTCAGGGCTAGCGATTGGCTGAGACCATAGCTGGAGCGGTTGAGCAGATTACTTCACATGGTTTTTTGTTTTTTTATGAAGCCTGCATTTCCTCACAACATGGTACCCTCAAGATGGTCTTTACTCATTTCTCAGGGCTCCAAAGTTAAGTTTCACAGCTAACAAGCCAGAAATCATGTTGCTTTTTATGACCAGGTCTTGAGAATCATGTTGCATCACTTCTGCCAACTTCAGTTGTTCACAAACTAATGTCAAGCCAGCTCAGATTCAAAGAGAAGGTAATCAGGGACCACATGTGGATGGCAGAGTGGTAAGGTTCTAAAAGCATAAGGGATGGGAGATATTATACAGCTACATTTGGATAATATAAAGTACTCCATCTACTTTTACATTCTTTATGTCAACTGGAAGATACTTAAATGAGGGTCTTGCACAAGTGACAGTAGTAACCACAACAGACAACCTGCTATGTTAACACCTTATTATGTTTAAGTGGGAGTTTTCCTACTTTGTTTATGGCTCTCTACACAAATATGGGAACTAGGAATACTTTGCACTCCTATATTCTAAAGACTTACGAGACTACCTAGAGAAGGCTCGGTAAGTAGTAACCACAAACTAGTTTTACCACCTTTAGCTCATAACCTACTTCCAAAATACAAAATGATGAAATAGTGCTCAAAGCAAAACAGAACCCATTGAACTGAATGGACTTCTTATGGAAGAAGGAATTCAGGGAAAAGACATACATGTTCTTGAAATATAAAATGAGGACTCCACATATTGATAAGTCTCTCAGGCTAACAGAGCAGGACAAAACTAATGATACCTCTAACCTCTAACCTCATGACTCCTGCTTGTCTAAGCCACCCACTCTCTTACCTCCTCACAGGCTCCTAACTGGTCTACTCACATCTCCATCTGCCTCCCTGCAACCCCTCCATCACAGCACAGAGAGAAGCTGCAAAAATCTAAATCAGCTCACTCTTCTGCTTAAAATCCTATAGTGGCTTTCCAGTTGTCAGCCTGCTTCTATGGGGGCTCTGCCCTCCTTCCATGCTTTCGACTTGCAGTTGATCTCCCAGTGTTCTGTACCACGTTTAGTGATTCCACTGCTGGTAACCCACCTGCCAGCTGTTTGGAACTTCCATCACTCTCTGGAACTCTACAGCTTTTCTTGGTCCTCAAAACCTTGGATGTGCCTTCCTGCCTACCTGCTATCCCTCCAATTTCATTGGCTGCACAGAATGGTTGAACTCCAACACTGCTACGAGTTCCCTCTGGACCTTCTATGTCTCTTATCCTAACACTCATCAGACATTATGAGAATTACTTGTTTCTTGTCTATTTCTTTCTCCAGAAAGTAAATGTGATAAAAATAGTGGCTGAGTCTATCCTGACTGCCACAAAGCATCTAGAACAGAACACAGCTCAAAATAAGAACTCAATAAGTATTCGTTGAAAGAACAAATTTTAAAAAATAATTTTCAACTTGCTTTTCAATTTCTTGACAGTGCATTGCCAGAATTTCCAACATATATTTTATATCACTGTATGATTTTAGGTTGTTTTTTTTTTCCTCTTTAAAAGTTTTATATAAATGGAAAAGTAAAAATAGAGCACTAGGGAAAATCCTGATGTGAGAGTAATTCCACATATTTTCATCAGTACCAAGACAAATGTTATCGCTTGTCCAGATGTATAGTTTTCTGATTAACTCAGTCCAGTTGGCATTATCAGCCTTTTGCTTTGGAATCATTTCACCTCCATTGTACCTTTCCTTGTTTAGAGTTATTAGTTTTTGATCTTAAAAGTTTTTGTTGTTATTGTTATTTATTCACTTATTTTGAGAGAGACAGAGCATGAGCAGGGGAGGGGCAGAGAGAGAGGGAGAGAGAGAATCCCAAGCATGCTTTGTCCTGTCAGCACAAAGCCCATTGTGGAGCTTGATCTCATAGACCAGGAGATCTTGATCTGAACCGACTGAGCTACCCAGGTACCCCTGATCTCTAAAGGTTTTTTATACAATCGTGTATAACGATTATGTTTAGGGTATAGCTTCTGTCACCTTGTCTCTCATACAACTTTCTCTCTCTTTTTATTTACAGTAATTAGAACTCTGAGTGTGAGCATGTATTTTACAGCAGGATTGCAAATGAAACAGGCTGAGCTGATGCCATAACATAAAGAGAATTTGATGGTGTTTCTTGAGGGGAATGAAAGCTACATCTTAAAAATTTCTTAGGGTAAAAGGTCAGGTGATGGATTCTATATAAAAGCAGTTAAATATCAAAATATACAAATTTAAATGCATTTGAGGATGGGAACTATTTCCTGGAGTTTAGTAGAAAGTAGTGTTTCACTTGGTCTAGTTCACAGCACAATCCTTCAAATTCTATGATTACACCAAAGGTCTAGTCATTACCTTAGTGGAGGGGAAGGTCAGGAAGAACATGCACAGCTTGACACTTCAGCAAGAAACTCGATTATGGAAAGTGGAACAGCAAGAGGGTTTTACTTTCATCTGAGTAAAACCCTGTATAATTTAGAGGAAGTGGCTACCTCCAGGTTCAGAATGTCTCAGGAAGAAATGTGACTTTTTCAAATCCTTACAATACAGAGGTTTCGTAATAAAAGCATGTCATATGGATTCAGAAAATAGAATTCCTCACTCCAATGTTCTACCCACATCAAGAAGAAGAAGAAAGAGAAAGAGAAGGAAAGGAGAAAAAGAAGAGAAAGGGGGGAAGAGGAAGAAGAGGAGGAAGAAGGAGGGGAGCTGTAGTGAAAGCATTACAATGCTACCATTTAAAGTAACTAAATGTTCTCCATTTATTAAAATGATTTCCAATTCTTAAAAACACTCTTTTTTATTGTTGAGTGATTAGTTCCTTTGTGGGAATACTTGTTAATAAACAATTTTCCATGTTAAGCTATGAGTTTATGAATTATGCATTAATAATTATGAATTATTAGCAGTTGTGGAGGCCACAGTTAATGGATACTTGGTAAAACAGAATGAGGAAATGCTTACACAAAAAATTAATTCTTTGGCACAAGTTAAAGCATTAATTAATACTGGAGATACAAAAGCACTTCTATTGCAATTTTTCTTTGATTCTAACAATGCATAAGCTATAGAACACAGAAATACTTTTGGGTTTCTTTTGTATATAAAAAGAGAAAAAAGGCTTCTGTTTTCAGACTTGTGACAGTTTTTTGAAGACCCCTCCTGAATTTAAAAAACAATTATACATGTGTACATGGAGACAATTAAACTTCTCTTAAGTAACACCCCTTTCCACAAAATTCTGATCCGAGTAGCCTCATCTACAATCTGCGATCTGTGTTTTTAGAATTCAGTGTGGGGTGATTCTAGAAACACTTAGGATTAGTAATTACTGATCTACTCAATATAACCTTTCTCTTTTATGCCAATCACTCCCATAGTTATACTATCATCTTTGTGTGAGTGACTTTCACATCTACATTTCTAGCTTTGATCTCTCTGCAGAGATTTGGATAAGCAGTTCCCATTCCACGCTGGATTTTCACATTGGTGTCCTGCCAAATCCAAGTTCATGTTCCACAACAGATCCATGGGAAGGCACTGAGAGACACACACATAAAAGCAGAAGTCTGTTGCTTTGGCCTTCATTTCATATCATTTGTTTCATTTCTGTCTATAGACAGAACTAGAACTGGTTTCCATTCTGTGTTTTTGGTCATAGCACACATGTATTTTTTATCTAAAGATAGTTTTCAGGCTTTTCATTCTCATTCATGTATATTCACAGATCTGGATTATTGTCTTTCCTTACATTTTCCAGGAAGGCTTTAAGTATTGATACTGGACATTGGAAAATCTATTTATGATTTTAATTTCATTACAGATCAATGTCATTATTGACAAAACATCAGTTTCCCAACAATGAAGAGGGCTCTTCAATAGGAACAGTTTACTTGTCTAGGGCCAATGATGTTGGCAACCATGACTCCTGAGAAATTCTACCTCCAAACTGTGAATAAAGATTTTATAATTGCAGGTTCACACTTCCTCTTAATTATATTCATGTGGGGCACCTGGGTGGTTCAGTTGGTTAAGCGTCTGACTTTGGCTCAGGTCATGACCTCGTGGCTCATGAGTTTGAGCCCCGCGTTGGGCTCTGTGCTGACAACTCAGAGCCTGGAGCCTGCTTCGCATTGTGTCTCCCTCTCTCTCTTCCCCTCTCCCATTCACCCTCTGTGTGTCCCTCTCTCTCAAAAATAAACAAACATTAAAAAAAATAATATTCATGCTATTATGATATGTGTGTGGTTGTAAGAAAATAAAGATTGGGGCGCCTGGGTGGCGCAGTCGGTTAAGCGTCCGACTTCAGCCAGGTCACGATCTCGCAGTCCGTGAGTTCGAGCCCCGCGTCAGGCTCTGGGCTGATGGCTCAGAGCCTGGAGCCTGTTTCTGATTCTGTGTCTCCCTCTCTCTCTGCCCCTCCCCCGTTCATGCTCTGTCTCTCTCTGTCCCAAAAATAAATAAACGTTGAAAAAAAAAAAAAGAAAGAAAATAAAGATTTAATGAGGAAGATTTATGGAAATATAGTGCAATGTGAAAAAGATCTTAACAAATAAAAGTCTTTGCAAAAATTTATCATGTGAACTTCCATCAAAATGTCACCTACTCTACACCTCTGAGGATGAAACATGAATTCAGTATATTTTCCAATGATCCTGCAAGCCAGCTACTACAACCTCCACCCCACGTAAACCACATCTGCTGATGTGAGGATTAGGAAGGAGCTCAGTCCCTTCCTTTCTTATCTATTTGTCTAGATAGCATCATTCTTCAAGACCCGTCTCAAACACACCTTCTTCATAATCTCTCATGTGATTCCACAAGCCAGATATGGTCTTTGTCTTTTCAAACCACATCACACAGAACTTGTGCTTTCTGGCACTTATTTTATGACACTACATGTTATCATGATGTAATATTTTATTCTGTTGTCTTTGAGGCATCATTTCCTTCAATATTTCAAGATCTAGTTCATGTAATAGGTACTCAAATATCCAAGTCACACAATAGGCATTTAAATGCACAATTGAACCGGTTTCACTAGGAGTCAATCGATGACATTTCCATTCTCTTCAATTTGGAAGCACGTGGGCCTCAATCAGTTCCAGTAGCAGAATCAGTCTCATTAGTGAAACAAACAAGTAGAGAAACCAGTGTGAGGCAGAAGAAGACAATACAGCACTCCGAGAAGTCTCGCCACTCTTGGCCTACAGACCACAGAGCAAGTTGACGTTCCATCCTGCCCTCTCTCTCTTCTGTGTGGCCTCTGTACTGTCACAGCTGCACCAGAAACCCTCTATGTCCATCAGGTCCTGACCGCAGGCTGATATTGCCATTGTGAGTACAGAACCAAGTTCTCAGAGATGCTGTCCAATTTGCAGCAGGATCAGCCCTCCTGGGAATCTGTCCACATCCAGAAATAAGGAGAAGCGACAAGTCTGAGTGACTGAGAAACAGGGAGAATTGTTGCTTATTCCACCAATTTGTTTTTTCTTTCTCATCCCTCCTGCCCACCCCCACACCTTCCAAATGGTTTCCTGCTGTGGAGATGCGGTCTTCACAGCAGTACTTCTCTATTCTTTATTTGAACTGTGGTTGTGTAGTGTATTCTGGCATCAAAGAGTACTTAGGATTTTAGAATGGATTGAGAAATTCTGATAGTAAGTAGACTCTGATCTTCAGAATGCAATTAATATTAATAAAGATGGTATATACTTATATGATCTAAGCTATATTAACATATATTGATTCACTTAATCCCCACAATATCTCTATGTACTATATAATAATATTTTCTACCTCTTATGGATGAGAAGCTCAAAGCACAGGTTAGTTAAGGAAATGCTTAATGTCCCAAGATTACCAACTAGGAGAGCTGAGACACAAATTGAAATGCTCGGCTCCCAAGTCTCTATTCTTTAAGAGTGGGTGATAATGTCTTTTTAAAAAGTCTTCCTGATGAATCTCCTTTATTTGTTATTTCTGGGAAATGTAAAAGGTGTAGGACTTCAGAGACAAAGGACCAAGGCTAGATCTTTGCTCCACACCACATACTTGTTGAATGACTTTGAACAAGATTCATAACCCTTTCAATCTCACTGTCCCTGCAAAATGCACAGAATCATAGCAATGTCCTCTTTCTAAATTACTGTGATAATCAAATTAGATAATTAGTATGGAAACACCAAGTCCAGGACTGGACAAGAATATTCAATAAAAGTGAGCTTTCTTCCTCTCTTCATTTGAAAATCCTCACAATAAAGAAAAGGAAACCAGTTTCACTTTTAGAAATAAAGTTTTCTATCTTTACATTGTCAGAATGTCCTATCTATGTAAAACATAAAGCCCAGTGTTCTATGAGAATAAGTTAAGGATTGTTAGATATTCATGATAATACTCCTGCATTTCATATCATCTTAAGATACCACTGATTGTAGGAAGTACCATTATTTTATGTGTTTAAATGGAAAAAAATGCTTTTAACTAGTCTATGATGGGGCTTCACTGTCACAAAGTGTTGTTATTTAATATGTATTAAAATCTGCTTTTAATACATCCCAATGGCCATCATCCAGTCGGAGAGCCTCAGGTCACAGCAAATGAGGATGGGAAATGCAGAGGAACAAGCAGACGTGTCATCAGCATTAGTAGTCACTGTCACCATGGCCATCTACTTCCATCCATCATTTTCATGAAAAGTAATTTGCTCAAAGTCACTCAGCTAAATAGTAGCAAGGATGTGATCAGATCTAAGGATCCATGACTTCAAGTACATACAAGCTATCTTGGATAGCCTATAATGATCCCAAACTAGATATAAAGGCCAAAACCTAAACTTCTAGAAGTAGTTTTTAAGGAAAGGGGAAAAAATTCTGACAATGTAACTATGCAATCTAGAAACCATTTATTCTTTATTTATCTTATTCCCACATCCAATCCATTAGCAAGCTGTTATCACCTTTTCAGAAAAATCTTCAGAGACCAAATTATTCAATTGTAACAATACCTCACCCCCAGCCCTGGGCATTCTCCATTCTTTTATTTTCTACCTAGAATTCATTATCATCTAATATGTTATGTGATCGGGTTATGTGTTTGGTTTGTGTGTTCAATCTTCAATTCAGAGGACCCATCACAGCCCTAATAGAATAGAAGCTCCATGAACAGTTTTGTTGTGATTGCTCTTACTGATTTGCTCCGTTCCCTACATTTCAGCCATTAAACACAGCCTGGCATATAGGAGAAAATCAATAACTATTTGTTGAATTAACAAATATTACTCTTGTTATTTAATTATTGAATAAGCAATGAAATCATTTCAATTGTGAATTGGGATAAAGCATTGTTTAGGATAAAAAAAATAAATAAAGTGCACCAAGAACTTCTGCCTTACACATTCCCAAAATTCTGTCCTTTCTTCCTCTTTAATGACAAAAGATTTTATTGGTCCAGACACAGGGTAAGAACATAGCTCAGTTTGAGCCTTCACACTGAAACAACCCCACCTTGTGGAATTAGGGCAAATTTGCTGAAGGCTAAAACACCCTGGCACATCTCTGCAACTGCAGTTGTATAGGGTACAGTGTTATCTCTGACACTTTAAGGTCTCCGTTGATTTTGAAATGTGCCATAATTGCAGGGTGTGGAGATGCTGGAGACACAGGCTATTTACTGTCTGAATTGAGCCACTCCCTAGGGTGATGACTGAGTAACAGATTTAAGTGATTTTCTGATTTTTTTTAAATATTCCTTTGCCTCATAGTTGTGCCAGAATATTGATATTTGTTCTAATTTGTTTTCCTAAGGATTATCATGTTTTCTCATAAATTATATAACATTTAAGGTGGTGTTGAACAATTAAAGGACAAGCCACAGAGTGCCACAACTAACCAAGACAGAAAGTTCTAGATTGGCTAGAGAAATCACCTACTATGTCTTGGGGCAATTCTGAATAAACAGGAACTTTCACCAGGAAGCAAGATGTACTCTGGATTATATTATACTCTGAATAGCATAAGCCCTAATTTAAACTAAAGCTGTTCTAAGGAAATAGCCATGTGTCCCACACACTGCTAACCACCTTGGAAACTTGAAGGATGCTTTCTTTGACTGATGGATTATAGCAAGCGACACGTTAAAAATAAAACTTTAGATTTAAATGAGTAATTGTGAATTTGTACACTCAAAACCATATTTTGGTTAGAAAACATTTGCTTTATTTTTAGTAGACTCAAGTGAGAAAATTTATGAACAAGATGTTATTGTTGATTTTTGAAATAATTCTTCCTTCAGATTTTTACTTTTATATTTGTAAGTAAATTCTCAAAAGAAATAAATTTATCCAAGGTTCCATTATCTTAAAAATCTATTCTAATTTTGCACGTTACCCCCCATTTGTGTTGTACAAATGTAATTTTTAAATTTTTTTAAATTTTTATTTATTTTTAAGAGAGAGAGACAGTGTGTGAGCAGGAGAGGGGCAGAGAGAAAGGGAGACGAAGAATCTCAGGCAGGCTTAAGGCTCTGAGCTGTCAGCCCAGAGCCCCATGCAGGGCTTGAACCCACAAACCGCAAGATCATCGTGACCTGAGCCGATGTCGGATGCTCAACCGACTGAGCCACCCAGGCACCCCAGAAATTTTATATAGTTCAATGTTCATACTGAGTTTACATTTCACTTTTCCCCTTAATATTTATGTTAAACATGTTTTGGCACCACAAGCAGTCTTCGTATCTAAGTAATATTTCTTTAATTTTAAATACATATAATAATTTCTCCACTTAAAAGTCATTTCTTGCACTACTATAATCACAGTATGAGTAATTAATATTTTCAGTATTGTATTTTTGTATAATAGTTATTGAATAAAGCCAAAAGAGAGAATGGAAATGCACATACAACATGTTTAACTCTAGCATCCATGCATGAGAACACCGAGGTGCTACCAGTTAGGCTTTTCTCACTAACAACCCTGTCTCTTCTACTCCCTGTACATTCTCCACAAGTCTAGGAAACACAATGTCAGATTTTTTTTTTTCCCTTGCCAGTGCTTGTGGATCAAATTAAGACTAGAAGGGCCATTACAAATAATCTGTTTCCTTCCTTCAAAATGGTAAGTAGAGGTACAGTCCCAAGAGTTAAGGGATCTGGAGTGGATTTCCAACACCCATCAACATTAGCTTAGGTTGTTGAACAACTGCATCAGAAGGGTATGGAAAGCATTTACATCAAACATTTACATTGAATACTGCAAGTATTCAAAAAATGTTGGTTGTTGTTAATAATTTTTCACATCTATTCAAAGGTAGGACTATTCTCCTTGGAACACTTATTCATTTTCAAAAGCTCTGTATTATTGTTACATGATTTTGGAGCAGCAAGACATCTCGTGAAGAAAATTTTCTCCAACAAAATCATGAATAATAGGGCTAAAATTCAATCATGCCAATGCTGTCTATCTTCTTTTCATCCACAGCAAATGAAAATATGAAACAAATTCACTAATCCTGAACTACAGTAAGTTTCAAATTGTAGAATCAGACTACAACTGGATTTTTACATTTCAGATAAAATTGCAGGGCTTAATATTACAGTCTAGAAGCTCCCCCCACCCAAAAAAAAAAAAAAGAAAAGAAAAAAAAATTACTCCTATCAAATGATTGCTTAAATAAATGCAAATTTGAGATTATTTATAAGACAGTGTCAAAAGAAATGAATTACAAGGTTTTAGCTCTAAAATGGTATTCGTGTAACATTCAGAATCCATAACTCTTTAAGTTTCATTTAATAGGTGAACATTGTTAATTTCATGGTAATGGCAGGCTCTTCCCCTGTGGTGACTGAGCAAACAAAGATGATAAAAGTCAATCAAGAATCTAGGATCACAATATGAGTTCTATTAATTTACTTTCACGGTACGTTTTAGTTATTTTTAAAGCTTTCTTAACATTTGACAATAAGCACACACTACTAGGGAGCGCTATGGGAAGTCAATTGTACCAAAGATATGAATTATCTGTAAAAAAGAGTAAGTGGCATAAATTTTTTTATAAATGTAATTGGTTTAATAGGCTCACATCTAATATATTCCAGGACACGTGAGAGAGAGAGTGAGCTTAGGCATGAAAACACAAATTATGTCATTACTAAATCAGCCCCCTCTTGCCACCCAGTGCATAGTAATCCTCCTTTAACACATCCATTTTTGGTGTGATTTTAATGACTACAGAAATGCTCTTTCATTTTCAGATTGCAATTTAAGTAGCAATGCAATCACACCAGAGATTTAATGAAAAATGTCTCTCTAATTTTCTCATACACAGCATGACTATAATATAATGAGATAGCTGTGTCCTCTATCCACTCAGAAGTCTTCACAAGGCCTTCTCAAAGGCATTCCATGGGAAGACAAATCCTTCTAACAACTGTAGACAACTCGGCTGAAAGCAGTACAGTGTGGTAGTTAAGAGCACAAAGTCTGGAGCTGGATCACAGGAGTTCAGAGGTCAGTTCTATCATTATCCAGTGGTTCTTTTCCAGCTTCAGTGAAACATAATTGGCAAACAGTATATATATTTAAGGTGTACAAGACATATACCATTGTGAAATGATTACCACAATCAAATTAACATATCTATCACCACATATAGTTTTGTTCCATTTAGGGTTTGTGTTTTCTTGTTGTTGTTGTTGTTTGTTTTACTTGAAGACTCAAAACATAGATTTTTTTTTTTCAAATTTTAATTTAAATTCTAGTTAGTTAACTGTTTTTTGAGGGTTTTTGTCTTGGTTTTTGTTTTTGTTTTTTTGTGAGAACTCTTAAGATTTACTTTCAGCGAATTTCAGTCTAGATTCTAGAAGTAGGGAGAGAAACTTCAATTCCTGATGAGAGGAACTACAAAGGATCGACGGCCATTTTAAATCCATCACTATTCAGTGATGGGTCTGCTGCCATCGCTCCTCCTCTGACACATCTTTTCTCTATTCCAACCATGATTTTATTGTTTTTTAATGCTTGTTTGTTTATTTATCTTGACAGAGAGAGTGAGTGGGAGAGGGTGGGGGGGGGGGAGAAGAGAGAGAGAGAGAGAGAGAGAAAGAGAGAGAATCCCAAGCAGTCGCCATGCTGCCAGCACAGAGCCCCAAGTGGGGCTCGATCCCTCAAACTGAGATCATGACCAGAGCTGAAATCAAGAGTCCAACACTTAACCAACTGAGCCACCCAGGAGCCTGCCAACTATGATGTTAAATGTGGCAACCTGACCAAGAGCTTGTGGGACTACCTCAGTCTCCTGGAATCCTTTTCCAACGAGTCTGTCTAGAGACTTCTCATCTACATTGGTGCCCTAGGAACAGGCACAGGTGTCAAGCTCCTAAGCCTTGTTGTACGCTGAGATAAAATCAAAGTAATTGCTCCTTTCTAGTTAAGAAATTCAGTTTAGGGGCACCTGGGTGACTCCGTTGGTTAAGTGGCTGACTCTTGACTTCACAGTTTGTGAGACTATGCTGACAACACAGAGCCTGCTTAGTATTCGTTCTCTCTTCTCTCCGAGCCCTTTCTCCGCTCGTGCTCTCTCTCTCTCTCTCAAAATAAATAATAAAAATAAACATTAAAAAAAAGAAAAAGAAAATTCTGTTTACTGAGACTCATGTTTAACAAGGAAGAGGTAGGGGAGCCTGGGTGGCTCAGTCGGTTGAGCGTCCAACTTCGGCTCAGGTCATGATCTCGCAGTTTGTGAGTTCAAGCCTCGCATCAGGCTCAGAGCCTGGCGCCTGCTTCAGATTCTGTGTCTCCTCTCTCTCTGCCCCTCCCCCACTCAGCGCCCCTCTCTCTCTCTCTCTCTCTCTCTCTCTCTCTCAAAAATAAAGATTAAAAAACAACAAAAAATAAATAAAATAAAAATAAAAAAACAAGGAAAAGGTAAATGTACCAGAAACAGAGAAACATCTAACAAGGGAGACATCCTCATCCCATGCTCATCTCTCCATGGCCAGTGGCCACCAAAGACAACACTTGTCTTACACTGCCAGTTCTTATATGCAAAGACTAAAGGCTATGTGTCATGTCTTCAACCTCATCAGTGGAGATTCAGGACAGTGAGCAGCATAAATTCTACTCACAGGTGGCACTACACAGGAGAGAAAAAAAATGTAAAATGAAAAATAAACATAAAAATAGATGCCAGGGTGGCTGTCTGACTCAGTCAGTTAAGCATCCAACTTCGACTCAGGTCATGATCTCATGGTTTGTGGGTTCAGGCCCCATGTTGGGCTCTGTGCTGACAGCTCAGAGCCTGGACCCTCCTTTGGATTCTGTGTCTCCCTCTCTCTCTGCCCCTCCAGCGTTCACACTCTCTCTCTGTCTCTCAAAAACATATTAACATTAATTTTTTTAAAAAACAGATGCCAAATGCATTTAATATAAACAGGCTGAGAATCATAGTATATAAGTATTTACCTAATAAATATACTCATTTTTCAAATGCACTATTGATTCAAATTCTTATTTGACTATCAATCATTTCATTGGACACCAAGGTAGGGTTCTCTGCTATGATCTGGAGTAGGGATTCTCTTAAAAGTATTTCTTGAACGGATACATCTATATTCATAATTTCCAATAGTACATAGAGGGATACAATCTGAACTATGTTGCACAGATTCCAAAAACAGTCCTATAAAGCATTTTACTGTAGGCATCTAAGGTGGGCACTGGAATCATCTATAAGGAGTTGCTCCTTATAATAGTTTTAAAGAGGCCATCTTTGTTTTCCTGTAAAGTTTCCTTTTTTAGAGTTACCTTTGTAATGGCCCTCACTCAATATTTTGACATTCAGTCAGGATTCCTTTTTCTTGAACTACTTTGCTCTCAAAATCATGTCCAAGAGTTTAACTTCTTCCTCCTCCAACCACACAAATTGTTGCATTTGTTAAAGAGTAGATAAAGTTCCTAATTAAAGAAAAAAAAAACATATGCATGTGTGTATGTATATCTCTCTTTCTTGAATTATTTCGTGAGTATCTCACTATATTGTTCTTTCTTTGCAGTATTATTTTGTTACAATTTGGCAAACATCCCCTAAGACATTTAGCATGGACAATAAAATCACTTCAGGCTTGTCAGTTCAACCTCATTGAGATAAATGACCATTCTCTTCTTTAACACCTGCGACACTAACTGCCAAGAGAGAAATGGGCCTCTCACTCTGTGCCTAGTATAAACAGCACAGAAACAACAGCAAAGTTGATTAAGGTCAATATGACCAAGCTCCTGCATGCCACTGAATCAAATCCATATCTTAAAGTATGATTTAATAGGGGAAAATAAAATTTAATAATCAAAGCTTAGAGGAATTTTATTTGGAAAAATTCAGGCTTTCTTTTCTGAAATCTGTGTTGTCTTTTTCAAATGATGGTGTCAACAAATCTTATACTCAAATACCTAAGGCTGAGACTATGAATCTGGAGGAGATTCCAAATCTGTCCGAAATAAGAAGTATAAATTAAAAGACAGGAATTGGGGATCATTTTTAATGAAAAAAAATATTCAACCTTATCTTTGGATTAGTGGCATCATTATTTTTTTTTCCTTTCACTTCTTTGAAACAGTAAGAGAAGGAGTACTGATTTCAAACTTTAATTTCTCCCTCCCCTGATCAGATACCCTGTAGTGCTTCGTCTGTGCCTACTGTGATTAATTTATTGGACACTTATGATTTATCACCTGAATTAAGACAATATTCTTCTAACTGGTCCCCCTGCTTCCAAGCCATAATCTTTATAAATCCCTATCCAGTTCTGCAAAATGATTTTTCTGGGTAAAAAAGGTATCATATTGATCCCCAACTATTTTCTCATTCCCCTCAGTACAGATACAGACTTTATAGACCAGAATAAAGAACCTCAATGACAAGGTCTTGGCCTCTTTGTCTCCTCTCTTCTACAAAACCAAACTCACCATGTGCTCTCTGTGGAAGACTGACTGCACTGATATACCCAGTATCTATATCTTCTGGTATCCATGCATTTATTAATGCTCTCTCATGGATTTTGGACTCAGTAGGCCATGTGACTTGCTCTGGCCAATACGACAACAGTAATTTTGATGCAAGCAGAGTCTTGAAAAAGCATCTGCATATTCCTACTTCCATCCTTGGACCCCTGGGGATATGTGTCCAGGTCCACTTACTGCCAGGCTGAAAGCATGGACTAGGGACACTTGTGCCGATAATCCTACATCAGCCAAAAGCAAAGACACATTTACATATGTATCCCAAGCTAGGGCCAGAAGAAATGGTCAGACAAGCCATACCAAAATCATTTGCAGATTCACAAACATTAGTAAATCACTATTATTTAAGGATCTAAGTAATGCAGCATTATTGCAGTAAAACCTAAAAGACACAGAAATTGGCACTGGGCAACGAACACAAGAGTGCTACCATAACAAAAAACAGTGGAATGGGCATTGAACAAAGACTAGAAAAATGCTGAGAATATTCCTAAAAAAATGTTCTATAGTGGCAAAACAACTGAAGTAACTGTCGCTTGCAGTAAATTGGAAGATTGATAAAAAATGCACCTAATAAAACTTCAGAACTGAGCAACAGAGTTTCTAAGCACAAAGTGCAAAGTGTGCTGGCTTTTATAAGTTGTATATGTATAGGACATAGATGGGCCAGTTTTTTCTGGATACAGCATAAAATTGCTTCTCTTCTCCAAATTCTCAATTGGGAAAAATAATTCTCTAAGTAAAATACCTAGGAGCAAAGATCAAAGCAAGAAAGACTCACCTAAGTAAAAGGACTTCTTAAAGTCATAAAGGCATTATCCCACTGCAGACAGTGATACCCAAAATATTACTGAATAAGTCTAGAGAGACAGGTATGTCTCAATAAAAAAAATTCTTGGTGTGACACTTTAAGCATGAAAAGGAATCAAAAAATGTTTTAGATAGCCACAGTATCTATTGTTATTTTGTAGATGACCCACAGCATTTTTTTTTCAATATTGGTAAAAGTGTCATTGGCCTAGAGTTCAAAAGAATCCATGTATTTCAAAATGGATTTCAAAGCCTTTCTAAAGGCTTTGGGACATCTACTTTTAAATGTGCAAGGATCAGGCTGAGAAAGTAACTGAAAAAGTATATTTTCCAATGACCTCTTCAGAAGTTAAAAAGTGAGGGCAATGGACCTGGAAAGATATATCCCAGAATGCGGAGCCATAAGTTGCTAAAAATAATAAAAAGAGAGTTTACTCCCATAGAACAGTAGAGAACAATGGTTTAGGGAGCCACTCCCAAGGAGCAAATCTTGGTCTAATCAAGAAACACCAACTCTCCAAATTTGGGTAGTGGGAATTTACAACACTGCTTCAGCTGGATTTCACAATCTCTAAGAAGCAGTGACTGTTATGTGTCCCCCATCCTATATTTTAAATCAAATGGACTATTGAGGTTATCCTATCCTTATCTCATTATGAGTATATAAAGATTTGGGAGGCTAAATAACTTATCTTTCTAATTTATAGATCTCTGCATGATGACAAACTAGATTATAAATATACGGACCTCATGTAAAGCCTGCGTTCCTGGACTCAGAGTCCCATATAATGATCAATGATTGTAGGGAATATTAAAGGGAAGTGGCACATACATAAAACGTATTTACATGTGAAAGAGACATGAATAACTGACCAGAGGGAAGATGTTAGCAAAGTGATTCTGTTTATGCCTTCAAGTTTTTATGTCTCTCTCTACTCATGTTCTTTGTGGTACCATCTTACGTGGATTCTGGGTTTGATAACATGAGTTGCTTTGGCCAACTGGCCACTAGCAAACTTGTCGCAAACAGAGGATTAAAAAGTACTTGGTACTCCTTTTGGTTTGCCATCAGAATATGTTTAGACTTGCCAGCTAGAGGCTGAGGTATGTCTCACAGAGACAGTCAAACAAGATGAGAGTATCCTTAACAGGCCAAAACATATCTGATCACCAGATAAATAACCCTAAGAAATATCATCATTCCTTGTCTCTAAGAAATGCTCAGCCAAAGGCCAGTCAACCTGTAAACCTATGAGCAATGACAAATGTGTGTTTATAGCCAGAGTTGCCTGCTGACTGCTATATGGCATTATTGTAATAGTTAACTGATATACTCCCTCAAACCAGATTTCCCTCTAGCCCCTATGTAATTATCATCTACTAATTACCTGAACTAGTAATCCCCAAATCATCTTTATAACTATAGTCTCTCCCCACCTCATCCACACACACACACACACACACACACACACACACACACCCATCATCAAAAATTGAGTCAATTCTACTTTTATAATATTTTTAAAATTTAACTATTTACCCTATTTCTACAGCCACAATTCTAATTTGTATTTTCATTACATTTAAATTGTCTCTTTGCAACATTCATCTCCTATCCACCCCCTTTCACCTATCTTGTATTATTCTTTCATATGCCAATAAGACTGTCCTAAAAGAGATTTCATCATGTCACATTGTCAGGCTTCAATGTCTCTGGCCAACCTTACAACTTGGTTTGCTATTGGAAATCTTTCCCAACTTACCTTCGTCTATTATCCAGCCTCATCTTCAAATACACTACAGCATTCATCTATGCTCTAGCATTTACAAATTACTATCTGATTTCCAAATACACATGAATCTTTTCCTCTAAGCCTTTTAACTCCTCCTGGAACTGCACTGTTCAATTAACCATGTGTGGCTATTTAAATTAAACTAAAATAAAAAATGATTAAACATTCAGTTCCTCATTCATACTAGCCATATTTCAAGTGCTCCATAGCCACATGTCACTCTTGGCTACCATACTGGGGAGTACAGATTATATAACATTTCAATTATTACAGGAAATTCTATAGCTGATCTAGAATGTTTTCTCCTTACAGTAAGTATCTGTTCTACTGGACTAGGCAGACATAATGTGAGGTCCAAACTGTATTTATATTATCTGATGTTCATGCCATTATTCTCATTGACAAAATATAGATGAAAAGGGGAAAATACGAGGACAATCAGGCTCAAATTGATTACTTTGCCAGACTTCAAAAGGACCTAATGAAGTAACCAGTTATACAGAATCACACAGCAGATTACTAATGGGTTCATATCATGTGACTCAGAATTGGGATTTAGAACAATCCAACAGAATCCTAGTACTACCTAGTACTATTCATCTGATTAGATTTCAGGAATTCTCAGGTCATTTTTCAAAGTCCAAGTCCAAATTTCACCTTCCCTCTTTAGTATTCCATGTCATATCTCCTTTCTAAAATTGCTGTATCCCGGCGCACCTGGGTGGCTAGGTCGGTTAAGCATCCAACTTCGGCTCAGGTCATGATCTCACAGTTTATGGGTTTGAAGCCCACATCAGGCTCTGTGCTGACAGCTGGGAGCCTGGAGCCTGATTCAGATTCTGTGTCTCCCTCTCTCTGCCCCTCCCCCATTCATGCAGCACGTGCTCGCTCACTCTCTCCCTCTCTCTACCTCTCAAAAATGAATAAACATTAAAAAAATTAAAAAATTAAATAAAATTGCCATATCCCATCCCCATCCCATCTGGAACTAATGCTTATTTTCATGATTATAGTTATATTTTGTTTTACATACCACATTATATTATGTATTGATTAAATTCAACAGAATTTAATGGATGTCAATTATTTACTACTCATAATGTTCCATAGAATAAAGAACGATTAAGAGGGTAATAGGAATCATGCTTTATATTACACATTGCATATAAACATTATGCATATATCTCTCTACTCTTGCCCCTCAGTGTTCATTAGAATATTAAAGTGTTTGCTGACTCCTGAGTCTCAATTGAGAGGCTCTTCAGAAAATTGCACATTTTAGGGGGCACCTGGGTGGCTCAGTTGATTAAGTGTTGGGCTCCTTATTTGGGCTCAGGCCATGATCTCAGAGTGTCGGGCTCTGTACTGATGGCCAAGAGCCTGCTTGAGATTCTCTCTCCCTCTCTTTCTGGCCCTCCCTCCCTAATCTTAAAATAAATAAACTTAAAAAAAAAATAAAATCCCATGTTTTAGGAGAGGTTATATTCAAAGGTAATGCTTAATCCACATCGATGAATGTTTCTGAAGAATTTCAGCAACTGTGAGAGTTTGGGGTATTTTGTGGGTAGAAATGTCTTCCCAGTAGCCTTCCAATCATACTACATGGAATCCAACTCCTACTACAGGAAGATATCTGGACACAAGCTTGGGCATGGTCTTATTCTTCCAACCGACCAATACAGGTCTTAAAACACTCAAACCAGCAATTCTATTTAAGATAATTCAGAGACTATATGTCAATTCATGGGGGACCATTCCTCATAGACTTTGTGTATCTATACAATGAACATTTCTACTGTGGCTACATTTTAAAGAGAAATAAAAGGAAAGTATGGGATTTACTGCACCTCAGGAAGTACTATAAAAGTATTCATCCACCCCTTGTTAAAGAAAAGACATTCATAGTTGAGTTGCCTTTAGTAAATGTAATCAATACAAGTGGTAATGAGAGTAAGAATCAGGTGGCAATATCTTGGGAGGAAAATCAAGTGCTCTCTTAAACAATAACAACAAAATGTCAGAACAATTTTATCAATGAAAGACACATTACTAAAAAAAAACAAAAGTGAAATTTCAAACACAGGTACTTTACTACACACCGTCTCTGGGTTTTCCTTTCCTATTACAGTCTTTACCTACTTCTGCCTAGCAGTATTAGCTCTCATATCTGACATCTCACTGTGCTTTTTCTGTATCTTATATTTGGCATTCATGGCTGTTGTTATACTTGGACACGTGTTACCTCTCGTACAATAGTCTGTGCTCTTAAAAGAACAGGCATGTCTTTAAACCATCGTATTCTTTGTTGTTCTTATGTGTGGAACACGAGATATTAAACGAATGTCTGTTGAATGTATATATAATAAAAACTTTTGCATGTTATTACAGTCAGACTCTCCTCAAGAAAAGCAGTATAGTGTAATGATTTAAAAAAACACTAACCTTGAAGCTTAAATATTCATTCTTTCAGTTTTTAGGTTGGGCAAACCACTCAACTTAGAGCTCTAAGTTTCAATTCTGTCATCTTTAAAGTGAAATTAAAAATAATTTTTTTACAGGGTTGTGAAGATGAAGTGAAATAAAGTATTATTTAACTGAGGAATTTTTAAGTGTTATTATCATTAATTAGGTCCAACTTAGACTTATCTTCACCAAGTTCCCTCAAGGTAAAATAATAGTGTAGAGACAAGTGTGATTAAGTATATTGATTGCAGGGGTGCCTGGGTGGCTCAGTTGGTTAAGCCTCCTACTCTCGGTTTCTGCTCAGGTCATGATCTCATGGTTTCCTGGGTTTGAGTCCTGTGTTGGGCTCCCCACCCGCAGCACGGAGCCTGCTTGGGATTCTCTCTCCCTCTCTGTCTGCCACTTCCCTGCTTGCACTGTCTTTGTCTCTAGCAAATAAATAAATCAAACCTTAAAAAAAAAACCTGTTAAATAAAATAAAATAGGATATTGACTGTAATTGGCAGTTTGGGGTTCTTTTTTTTTTTTTTTTTTACTTTGGGGATATGGAAGATGGTGCTATAGCTTCCTTAACTTCTGTGTTAAAACATACTGAAAAGTTAAAAAAAACAATGCCCAATTCATAGGCATCAACAACTTGTTAACTGTGACAGTGCTTTAAATTTCAAAGCGGCTCCTCCTCACAACAACCAAAATAACCCAACACTTGGCTAAAATCAGTTAATAAATCTTTTTCAATTATGGGAGATTATAACTGGCAAAGAGTATCTTCTTCAGCTTCAGAGTCAGCTTCACCAGCCTGATGCTCATCCCAGAAAAGCCAAACGAGTAACAGACTCACTGTGAGCAACTTTCCAAATGTCTTGCAACAAGTGCTATAATTTGCTTACAGGTGTAAGGTGCCACCAATAATTGCACGAGCTTGAATTTTGTTAGTGTAGCATCTGCTGATACCGTTCCTTCCTCCTAATTGCAATTATTAGAGCTCTTTTTGACTCTGTCAATTTCCAACTCCAATGCATTGGTTGTTCAGAGCTATTTGAGTAATTATGATTGTTGTTCTCCAATCATAGATTAATTCTTGCAAGCATGAATTGGGAGATAATTCAGTATGCCTGTTGCTTCATCATAAAAATGGAGAGACATTAAAAACAGAAAGTAGGGGGCGCCTACTTTCTCAGTCGGTTAAGCGTCCGACTTCTCACGGTCTGTGAGTTCGAGCCCCGCGTTGGGCTCTGGGCTGATGGCTCAGAGCCTGGAGCCTGCTTCTGATTCTGTGTCTCCCTCTCTCTCTGCCCCTGCCCCGTTCATGCTCTGTCTCTGTCTCAAAAATAAATAAACGTTAAAAAAACAAATAAATAAAATAAATAAAAACAAAGTGTGAATATGTATGGATGTGTATACATATCCACACATATATAACATATATTTAAACCTTAAAAATATACATATATATATATACATATATATTACATGTATACATATATACATTAGCTTCTTCCTACGAAATGGGAATAATATCAATCCAAACGCTACAACTTAAATTTGTTTCCCAAATAACTAATTTATTGTTTACAGTTAATGTTAAGGCTGTATTGTCCCTTTATCGTGTTGTTATGTTTGCTGAAGGGGGAGATTGCCTGTTTTATGTCTATTCTAAGTTAACTGAGTAGCTATGAAAACAAAAGATTTATTTTGGGCTCAGTCCACTCATTTGTTTGTTGTGCAGTCATTATCTGGCCCCAAATATATGAGCTAAACTCCTGCAAAGTGTTTTGATGGACTCCTATCAATCATAATGACACTAATTATTGCTAATGAGACTGTGATAGGAGAGTCAATATGTTAAATTTTAAATAAACTTGCTATGCTTCACGATGATTTTCTCATAATGACCATGCTTATTGTATTAATGAGTGACTACCTGGCAGAGGTGGAAAACCTCCTGTTTAACTTTGTGTTGTGCAGTGAATGTAAGGTTTTGAACCAAAAAGAAATCAATCTAAAATTCTTTTTTAACTGTGCCAATAACCTAACAACTCTGAAACTCAGTTCCCTTATCTGTAATGTTGACATAATAGAATCTCTCTTTTAAAGTTATGAGGAATAGAATTGTCATGTACTGGGCCTAGCAGATAGTGTTCACCAGAGAAGTACCAAAGAAATGGTATTTGTCAGATCCGGAGTTGAGACCTAGAAAGCAACACAAGAACCTCACTAACTAAATGTTACATAATGCAGGGAAAATAATAATGCCTTTGGGAAAATTAGTTACATGGGCACCTGGGTGGCTCAGGTGGTTGAGCGTCCAACTTCAGCTCAGGTCATGATCTCACAGTTCATGATTTTAAGCCGTGCATCAGGCTCTCTGCTGTCAGTCTAGAGCCTGCTTCGGATCGTCTGTCCCTCACCCCCCCTCTCTGCCCTTCCCCCACTTGTATTCTCTCCAAAATAAATAAACATTTAAGAAAAGAAGACAGAGTCATATAAAGACTCAGAAGTTGGCTTTACTGGTTTTATTCATAAAATACCCCAAAAGTTGAATACATAAAATCAGTTGATAGTATAAAGCACATTTCACCATTTATACCTGAAGCTATCTACTTTTTGGTCTTCTAATCAACTGCATTTCAGAAATCTCAGTCTCACTCACAGACTCAATTAATTCAATAATAAAAACTGCATTTATTTTATTTTATTTTTAATTTTTTTAACATGTATTTATTTTTGAGACAGAGAGAAACAGAGTATGAATGGGGAAGAGTCAGAGAGAGAGGGAGACACAGAATCTGAAACAGGCTCCAGGCTCTGAGCTGTCAGCACAGAGCCTGATACGGGGCTTGAACTCACAGACTGCGAGATCATGACCTGAGCCAAAGTCGGGCACTTAACCGACTGAGCCACCCAGGCACCCCAAAACTGCATTTATTTTATAAATCATTAATGACTGTGTGCTATGTGCTAGTATATTAACATAGATTAGCTCAGTTATCAATTATGACAAATCTATGTTATAGTTGTTGTTATAGCCATTTTAAAGATAATAGAGGTTCAGACAAGTTAAATAATTTTCACGGATTCATATATTAGTGGAGTTATTAGAACCTCCAAAATTCAACTCTAAAGTCCAAAGACAGCAAAAAAAACAATAGAGGTTACAGCAGAGACACCATTTACCTGATTGCAAGACGACCCCAACATAGTTCCAGTCCCATAAAAAGGGCCTCATTTGGACCCAACTTAGAAACTAGCCCACAGAAAGTCCTGATTAAAAATAAACAAAAAGGCAGGTTCTAGAAGCAGCAAATTCAATTTGTTTAGTACTTAAGGTATGCATAAAGACAAATGGGGAGATAAAGCTGTGACTACAGATTGCATTTGGAACAGCAAGAGCCTTACACAAGGTATGTGAACTGTTTTGTGCAGTCAAAATCAAATGCATGGCATCTCTGCTATGAGTTTTGTTGGTTCTTTGCCATTTCTGTTGGTTCCTATCAAATACTAAATGTTGTGTCCACTAACTGAATATCATACGAATGAAAATTGGGTTTTCCCCAGTGTAGACAAGAAAGTTATCTCAGAATTCTCAAGTTGGTACTATGACCAATGATTCAATGGATATACATGGATTAATTGTAATATGACAGGAAAAATCAGAGAGGTTAGAACCTGTAACCAAGGCAATGCACTGAAGGAGAGAAGAGACTGCAGACTAAGCAATGGGAACAAGTAGAACATTGTGCTGGGTAAATTCAGGTCATACGATACTACCTCCCCTCCCTCTTCTATTTCCATGGTATCCATCACTGATCAATTGTGATCCCCATTTCCTCCTATAAATCTGAAGAGGCTTCATTCAATTCCTTTGAAACCTAGTGAAACAAGCAGCCACTACTAACTGAGAGGAGTTGATTTGGGTGAAATCTTGTGGCTGTCTTGAGTCCACAATATTTAATAAATATTTACTCAGCGCTACCTATTAGTAATACCAGCCCATTTGAAAACAAACCAGAAATAAATATTGTTGTGAATAACTTACCAGATAAAAGGACAATGTAACTGAAAATTTTTTTCCAAGAGTATATTTTATATTAGATTTATATAGAATATACAAACTACTCCTGCAGTTATAGATAATCTTTGGAAACCTGAGAAATCTTTGGAAATCTTTTTAAATCTTTCAATTTAAAAATTGAAGAAAAAATTTAAGGGAAAATCCAGACATTTAAACTCAGTATTCAGTCTCAAACAGTGAAGTGCATGTGAAGTGTGTTGTTGTTGCTGTTGTTGTTCAGGGTTTGTGTTTTGGTTTGAGGGGTTTTTTTCCCACAAATTCACCTGCTTACCCCATAGTTTATCTCACTGGTTATATGAACAAAATGACTCTCTAACCTTATGCACATCAGCATGATCAGATAACAGGAAATTCTGTAATGCCAAAAAATGCTATGGCTGACAGTAAATAGTATTCTAGGCTAATTATTAAAATCAAGATTGTCCAGCAAGAGATACTCCTAGCAATAGAAGGCTTATAGTCAAACATTATTAAGGGATCTGTACCAGCAGGAAGGTAGATCTAAAGCACACCTTTCAGTAAGTGCATGAGAAAGAAAACTTCTGGGAACAAGGGCGGGCATTATAAAATCTAGGCATGTTATTCAAACAAACATTCAAGCAAAATCTTTACCAGGATATGGTGGCTTTGTCTCAGGAATGAGGCAGAAACTCAAATTACAGAAGTAGGCCACAAGGTCAGAGCTGGACAGCAGCTCTGTTCCTGAATTCTAAATCCTCTGGGCATTGCCTTTAGGAAGTAAAAGACCTGAAAACCCAAATCCAAATTCTGGCTCTGCTATTTCTTATTTGTGTAACCTTGGAAAAATTAGTTTGCCTTTCTGAACTTCAGTTTTCTCATGTCTAAACTACCATTAGCATTCTTACTCTGTAGACACAGCTTAAGGATTAAATTAAAATATATATATATATATATATATATTTTTTTTTTTTTAAAAAAACATTTATTTTTGAGAGACAGAGAGAGACCAAACACAACTGGGGAAGGGGCAGAGAGAGGCACAGAATCTGAAGCATGCCCCAGCCTCTGAGCGGTCAGCACAGATGCAGGGTTCAAACCCACAAACCATGAGATCATGACCTGAGCTAAACTCTGACAGACTTAACCAAATGAGCCACCCAGGTGCCCCAATAAGAAAGCATTATTTTAGGGGAGCCTGGGTGGTTCAGTTTGTTAAGCATCCGACTCTTGATTACTGTTCAGGTCATGATCTGACATGAGAATAAGCACCTCATCAAGCTGTGTGCTGTCAGCTTGGAGCCTCCTTCCGCTTGGGATTCTCTCTCCTCTCTCTCTGCCTAACCAACCCCCCTCCCCCACATATACATATGTGCATGCTCTCCCTCTCTTAAAATAAATAAATATTTTAAAAAATAAGAAAGCATACCCTACATGCTTCATACAGTACCTTAAGTGGACCTCAATAAATCTACTTGAATCCACTATGAAATTGTACCTCCTCATCTACAAATGTTATCAGAATTAGGCCTGGAGTTTAGTGTGAAGTGGGGAGGGAACTGGACTTCAAGGGGTTACTCCACTGTGGGGATATAATGTTCAAGAAATGCAGTAAAGTATGGACAAATGGACTCAGAAGCCAATTAAAGTCTTACTCCTCAAATAAACACTGGCTTCCTTTTTGGACCAGTTTGATTCAACACAAGAAAGGATAAAAACAAATATAATTGTTAATAACTTTTTCAGAAAAAAGGGCAATGACAACTTAAGGTGTTTTTTTTCTCCCATAAGAAAATGTCCCAAATAAAAGTAAAGAAGGTAACTGCCTTCATTATTGCAAGAAGGAATTCAGCTTTTAGTGCAACTTCTCGAACTAACTTCCCCCTCAACCATATGCACCAAACAAAGCCCACTGATGGTGTGTGGAAAGAGCGGTAAGAGAAAAGGCTCCTACATATGGCTCAGCTTCATTACAGTCATACCTTCTTGCAGCCATTTCCACAAGATTAAGGCCGGGAAGGTTTTGTTTGGGAACGATGTAAATGAGAGAGGCTGGGAGCTCAGCTGCCGAAAAGTAGAGGCAATATATGAAATTGGCTTCCTGCATGTCATTTCATATGCATTTAATGTTTTGATATGCTTTTGAGAAGAACTGCCAATAAAGTACTTCCTTGCTGCCATAGAAAAGAATATAAAAAATTTTTTCTCTATCTCTTGGACCAGGTGATACTGTGTTTGCTTCCCTTTTTGGAAAGCTGTATGGGAAGATTTTCAATACATGCTTCTTCTCTCTCTCTCTCTCTCTCTCTCCATATATATGCTTACATTTATGTATATGCCCATATAAATATATCATATCATATATATGTACTATATATGTGTGTTAATATTGTATGCATTATCTGATATTTGTAATGTACCTTTTATATGATAATTTGGGAATCTTTTCTTGTATTGGGTTTCACATAAGAAACAAGAAAATATTAAGCCAAAGAGTCTTTCATTATTGCAATAACCCTAAAAGCCCACAGTGTACTTTAGGAAATCAAACAGTACAAAGCACTACATTTAAACCTTTGGACAGCACTACCTCGTGCTTACATCTATAAAATTATTACAATACATTTACTCCAGGTCATAACTGTTTCTGTTTTCCAAACTACATGATATAGAAGGCAGAGATAAGTAAATGCTACCTTTCAGATGGTTAAGAAACTAAAAAAAAGGATTATTTCTTTCCACTGCACTAACCACTCACATAACTCATTTAAGTGATGATTATTCTTCAGTTAGGGACTCTGAAACTGATGAATATGAACGAGCTCCTGGATTATCCATAAACCCCTGTACAACGTATGTTGAATCTTCCATATGTATGTAATGTGTACTTTTCTTAGGGAAAAGATCCATAGCTGATATCAATTCTCGGGCATGTGATTCCCAATAAACATAAAAATGAATGGCTACTACATTTGAGTATGTTTGCCTGGAGTTGTTATCTCAAACCTAAAAACACATTCCTCTCAAAAATGAGAATTATTGGAGGCACAATGGAATATAGGGTGGTAATGCACCTCCTTCATTTTCTGCCTCCGATTTTCAGTAATGACCAGAAGAAAAACAATTGCACTCAAACGTGAAGGTTTGTTTTCTGAGGTTTACGCTAAACAAACAGCCAGGAAATACTAATTTAGGCAAAGGTTTCTAGAGAGTTGTGCACACATATATTTTATACTAATGAAGAATGACAACAACACATAGGTATTATCATTTATGACTCAAAAATCAATACAGCTATCCCAAATATCAGTACCAAACATTATGGATTTTACTTTTAGAGAAGGACATCATGTCTTTGTTTCAGGTCATGTAATCTCAAACTCATCCTTATTTTTGTTTGCATTAAGTTTTATGCCAGGCCTTATCTATATGTAAGTAGAAAGAGTCAACACAGCCATTTCCCTGAAAAATTCAGGATATTTCCTCTTATCACCTATGGTGTGATAGCACTGGGATAAATAAATCTTAGTTCTTCTATTTATTCCCTTTTATAGTGTTTCCTCAGGGGAAAAAGACGACTAATCTAAAAGATCCATATCCCCAGTGGCTGGAGCCCTGTTAGAGTCAGTCTTAATGTACAATCTAGCCTGTCTCTGGTCCTCCCAGACCTGTCTACACCCGGGCATGCTAGGCATATTAGGCATGGTCTATGTTCTAACTCTTCCAGAGTTCCTCCCTACAAATAACTAAGTCAACAGACAAAGCTATATATCCCAGGGTTTGGATTTGAAGCAAGAAAAACAAATCCTTCACATGCTTTCCAATCTATACAGCCAGTAATCAGCCTCACATTTTGCCCCATTACATTCACTATTTTGTAACCTACTCTTATCTGACAGCACTATGAAACAGAAGGATGAGTGGAAGCCCAAGTCACACTTCCAATAAAAACACAGACTTCTGGGGGCTCCTGAGAGGCGTAGTTGGTTAAGCAGTCAACTCTTGATTTTAGCTCAGGTCATGATCTCATGGTTCAGTTCGTGAGATCAAGCCCTGCATCAGGCTCTGTGTTAACAGCATAGATCCTGCTTGGGATTCTCTCTTTCCATCTCTCTCTGCCCCTCTCCCATTTGTGCTCTGCTCTCTCTCTCTCTCTCTCAAAATAAGTAAAATAAACTTAAACAAAAAAAAGCACAGACTTCTTGATGTTTGTAGAAAACTCAGAGAATCTAAAAAAAAAAAAAAAAAAGAAAGAAAAATAAAAGAAAAGCAAAAACAGAACCTGCTACCCATGATCTTGACATCTGACTACCGGCATACCTTGTTTCAATAGACTTCATATTGTGCTTTGCAAATATTGTGTTTTTTTACAGATTGAAGGTTTCTGGCAACCCTGCATCCAGGAAATCTATCGGTGCCATTTTTCAACAGCATGTGCTCCCTTTGTGTTTGTGTGTCAATTTTGGTAATTCTTACAATATATCATACTTTTTAATTATTACTATATTTGTTACAATGATCTATGATCGGTGGTCTTTGATGTTACTATTATAATTTATTTGGGGCACCACAAACTGTGGCCATACAAGATGGCAAGGTCAGTACATATTGTGTGTGTTCTGACTGCTCCACTGACGAGTCTTCCCCTATCTCTCTCCCTCTCCTGGGGTGTACCTATTCCCTGAGATACAATATTGAAATTAGGCTAATTAATAACCCTTCAATGTCCTCTAAATGTTCAACTGCAAAGAAGAGTCACACGTCTCTCACTTTATTTTTTTTTAACTTTATTTTTTTTTCAAAGTTTATTTCCTTTTGAGAGAGAAAGTGGGGGAGGGACAGAGAAAGGGGGACAGAGGATCTGAAGCAGGCTCCAAGCTGACAGCAGAGACCCTGATGTGGGGCTGGAACTCATGAACTGAACCCTAAGATCACGACCTGAGCCAAAGTCTAAAGCTTAACCACCTGAACCACCCAGGTGCCCCACACATCTCTCACTTCAAATCAAAAGCTATAAATGATTAACCTGAGAAGAAGGCATGTTGAAAGCCAAGACAGGCCAAAATTATGCCTTTTGTAACAATTATCCAAGTTTTAAATGAAAGGGAAAATTTTTGAAGGAAATTAAAAGTGCTACTCCAGTAAACACATGAACAATACAAAAGTTATATAGCCTTATTGCTGATATGGAGAAAGGTTTAATGATCTGAATAGAAGAGAAAACCAGCTACAAGCCTAAGCCAAAGCCTAATCCAAAGCAAGGCCCTAATGCTCTTCAATTCTGTGAAGACAAGGAGAGGTGAGGAAGCTGCAGAAGAAAAGTTTGAAAACGGATCCTGAGGTTTAAGAAGCATTCTCCATAACTGAAACTTCTACTCTAAGGTGAAGCAGCAAGTGCTGAGATAGTAACTGCAGGAAATTTTCCAGAAGATCTAACTAAGATCATTAATGAAGGTGGTTACACTAAACAGTAGTTTTCAAAATAGGCAAAACAGTCTTATATTAAAAGAGGTTGCCATCTAGGACTTCCATGGCTAACGTGAAGTCAATGCCTGGCCTCAAAACTTCAAAAATCATGCTCCCTTGTTCATGGCTGATGACTTTCAGTTGAAACCAATCATCACTTACCATTCTGAAAATCTTAGGGCCCTTAAGAATTATGCTAGATTGGGGTGCCTGTGTGGCTCAGTCGGTTAAGCATCCGACTATTGATTTCATCTCACGGTTGTGAGAAGAGTAAGCCCTGCATTGGGCTCCATGCAGAGTGTGAAGCCTGCTTAAGATTCTCTCTCCCATGCTCTATCTCTCTCTGTCTCTCAAAAAAACAAAAACAAAAAACAAACAAAAAAACTCTTTCTCCCTCTTCCCCTCCCCCCACTCATGCTTGCTCTCTCTCAAAAATTAAATTAAAAAAATATATGGTAAATTTACTCTATGTTCTATAAATAGAACAACAAAGTCTGGATAATAGCTCACCTGTTTATAACATGGTTTACTGAATATTTTAAAGTCCACGGTTGAAACCTACCACTCACAAAAAAAAATATCCCTTTCAAAATATGACTGCTCATTGGTAATGAACCTGGTTACCAAAGAGCTCTGATGGAGATGTACAAGGAGATTAATGTTTTCATGACTGCTAACACAACATCCATTCTGGCCATCCACTCCTAGCCCATGGATCAAGGAGTCATTTCAACCTTCAAGTCTTATTACTTAAGAACTACATTTTGTAAGGCTATAGCTGCTATAAAGAGTGAATGGTTCCTCTGATACATCTGGGCAAAGTAAATTAAAAACCTTCTGAGAAAGATTCTAGATACCATTAAGAACATTTGTGATGCACGGAAAGAGACCCAAATATCAACAGGAACAGGAGTTTGGAAGACAGTGATTCCAGCCTGCATGGATGACTTTGAAGGGCTCAAGACTTTAGTGGAAGAAGTCACTGCAGATGTGGTGGAAATGGTAAGAGAATTGGAACTATAAGTAGAAACTGAAGATGTGACTGAGTTGCTGCAATCTCATGTTAAAACTTGAACAGATGAGGAGTTATTGCTTATAGATGAGCGAAGCAGTTTCTTGAGATGGAATCTACTCCTGGTGAAGACACTGTGAAGATTGCTGGAATGACAACAAAGGATGTAGAATATTATATAAAATTAGTTGATAAAGGATCAGCAGAGTTTGAGGGGATTGATTCCAATTCTGAAGGAAGCTCAGTGGGTAAAATGCTAGCAAACAGCATCACATGCTACAGAGAAATTATTTATGAAAAAAGAGTTCATCGATGTGGCAAACTTTAGGGCTGTGTAATTTTTAAAAATAGCCACAGCCACCCCAACTTCAGCAATCACCACCCTGATCAGTCAGCAGCCATCAACACTGAGGTAAGACCCTCTACCAGAAAAAAGACTGTAACTCACTAACAGCTCACGTGATTAACATTTTTTAGCAATAAAGTATTTTTTTTATTAAGGTACATACATTTCTTAGGCATAATGCCATTGCACACTTAGGAGACTACAGTACAGTATAAACAAAACTTTCAGATGTCCTGAAAAAACAAAAAACAAAAAAAATGCATTAGAGTCACTTTACTGCAGTGGTCTAGAACCAAACTCACAATCCCTCCAAGGTATGCCTATATTAGATTCTGGGTGCAAAGCATGTGGGAAAATCATCGCAAATATTTTTGCGAAGTTTTTCTACAAAATTTGGACTTGGAGCAACCACTGACCAAATCCAGCCAGATCATTAATGTAAGGTCAGGGCAAAGGAACACAGTGTGCTGCTAAGACAATAGGTCTACCAACTTCTACAATTAATTGGTGCCCAAGACTCTTAACAAAATCATCTCCAGCCCCACAACCCTCATGCCAAGCTGGCCAGGCAGAGCCTTCTCCCAAATGACCACAGAATCTAGATGTGTTACAAACCCTGAGGGCAAGGATCTAAGCCAAAGGTAATTCAATCTTTACACTATGTATACTCACTGCCAAAGAAAAATGTGTAACTCAAATTTTCCCTGCTTTAGGAAGGTAAAAAAGAGACAGAACCCTGGTTTTCTTTTTTTTTTTTTTTTGAAAAAAAAAAATTAACTAAATGAGAGATAAAACCTGCACACCAGGAGACAGTCCTACGTCCTAAGTGGAATATAACTATAAAAAGCATCTATTTTGAAAAAATTAATGATTCATTCCATAAAAGTTTATTAACTAACTGATGCATGTAAATGTTTTAGAACCCAATCACCAGAATCTATTATATGGTGTTTAACATGAAACATAAGGGCATATGGCTAACAAGAGCCCTACAAACTGATGTTTTGAAACAGATCAGTGAATTTAAACTGATGAAACATTTCTACTAATGTAGGTCACTATATACCCTCAGCGCCCTTTAGGACAATTATATTTGTCCAGATTATGTTCACTTTTGTTTGACACTTGGAAAAAATAACAAATTCTGTATTTTACAAAGGAATAAGATAATGTTTATGTATTATTGAATTAAAATTGACTTGCTAGTGTAAGTAATTTATATGTTTAAATATGAAGGCTCCTGATAGCGGTTAAAATGACTGTGGTAAACCAGAATAAAAATAAACCAACTCCTCAAATGGGCTCCTTCTTTAGGGGCTGCAAAATAGAGGCTGTAGAAAGAGCTTGCAAGGAAAATGATGGAGCAATGACAGGTACCAAACGGTAATGATAGTGACTGGGGTGGGGCACTGGAAGTGGCCTTAGCTGACATCCCAACAAAAAAAACAAAAAAAAAAAAAATCAATTGAATCAAATCCATCAAGAAAATGATGTATTTATTGGGAGTTCAGGGAGTTAGAAAGTAGAAAAAAAATACCTGAACTGAGGTTACGTGATAACGACTGCTACCTAAATACTGACATAGACCAATGGATAGAAGGGAATTCTATGTCTGATTCAGCTGCCTCTCAACCAGCGGCACTGAGGCACAGTTTCTTAAAAAAAATCTACCAGAATGTGCTACAGCAATTTCATGAGAATATACTCGGTATCCTATTAATCTTCCAATTCCTTCTCTTCTGTGGATTCCTGGCTTCCCTGATTTCACCTTCAATTTTATCACAGCTATTCTTAAATCTCTAGATCTTGATCTGACTAGGTATTCTTGTTCAAGCTGTGATTGGTAAGTGATCCCCTGCTATGTTTCTTGCTCAGGTTTTACATTACCATCCTCAAGAAGAGTTTTGTTCCTTGTAGCTCCTAGGAATAACAACGTCCAGCCTGGTGTATTATCCATATTCCTTGGACTAGGGTAGAATCACCTCTTCCATGACAGATCTATTAGCCATGACACATCATTTATTTCCACGCTTAATACTGTACATCTTTCTGGCAGTATGCAATTATTTAGGGCCTAATACAAAATGGGCTTCATAAGAAGGTCCAAAATCAATTTGTAGAGATGAATGGAAGTCTACACATAAATGAATTCTCAGGTCATATCAAGGGTCAATATGAGAGATTCCAGGACCACCCCCAGGTTCAGTGAGAAATGGCATATTTATCAATTAATATTAGTTAACTATGATATATGTTGCAGTATCTCCCTTTGTCTACAAGTGGAATTGAACCCACAGTGCACATATAGCATATTTCCTTTCACTTACAGAACTAACTTGCTCTCATTCATCTGGCTACAACTTCACTATTTACACTATTAAACACACCTATCCACCTCACCCTGCCAACTTCATTGATGGGCATGTGTTCCAGGCCTTCCAATCATACTACCTGTTCTCCCGCTTTAGCAATTCATACAAAGAGTGAACAGATGACCCCAAGGTATATACCTTTCTAGGGACTGATAGATGTCCAGGAGGAAGAAGCATTATCTTCCCTTATGAATTTGCAGTGAGGTCATTGGGAACTTCCAGTGGCCATCTTTCCTGGCTGCATGGAGGAAGACCATTTACAGTAGGAGCGAATAAGACCAACAGGTGCACATGTATACATACACATGCCCATGTGTACATACACATACACAACAAAGAAGCAGGGATACGAAGTGCTGAAAAAAGGACAAAGAGAGGGTACTCTAGAGGCATTAATAAATTTCCAATTCCTCTGAGGGCTTTATTTCTTTGTAATTATTTCTTTGATTAGGTAAAGTGCATTTTTTCTAGATGAACATGTAATTTCCTTTTCGCTCAAGCCATTTATTCTTTTTCACTTCCAGTACACATTCATTCAGTGCATATAATTTTCTTGGCCACTATTTTAGAAAATGAAAATACAGCTACAAACAAAACAGACCAAGCCCTGACTTCATGGAGCTCATACTCTAGTGGAGAGATAGAGAGTGAAAAAATATATAAGTAATTATTTTAAATGTGTTAGGGCGTGATATATGTTAAGAAAAAGAAAATGAAGAATAGAAATATAGGTGCTGCTGATGGTAAGGAGGTGTTAAAAATGTATATAGTGTAGCCAGGAAAGAGAATTTTGAATTCAGGTTTTCTTATATATCACCACAAACATTTTATTACAAAGCCCAATATATTGTGTGGATCCATCATCCTATAAATTTTATTTATCACCTTTTATAATTTTAATCTCACATATTACCCTCATATTCCCATTAAAAGAGTCTATCCCACAAGATAATAGCATGGTCTTATATTGTAAAAATATGCAACCTTTTTAATGTTTTCATTTTATATGGTTTTTAATCCTGTAATCTTTATACTATTAGGCTGCTTCAAAACTCATTCATATTCTTCATCTGAAGCAACAATAACTATTTTCCAATAGTTTTTTAACAATGAGCACAGTTGCTTTATTAGCTTTTGCTGCAGTACCAATATATAAAAAACAATCCCAAGATCTCAGTGGCTTACAACACTATATTTTATGTTCGCAGTTTGGCAGACTTTTGATCTCTTGATGGATCAGAGCAGCTTACGAGACATGGGGTGCAACCTGCTACGTAAGGACATGGCTCAGAAGTGACCATGTCCTTCCCTTCCAAATTCCATTGTTCAGTGCAAGTCATAAGGTCAAGTCCTACATAATGGGATGGAGATTAATATTCTACTCATAGTGAACCACTGCAAGGGCAGAGAGGAAAGGAAGAATTTTTAATAGATACTATAATCTACCATATTCACAAAGTCATTCTATAAACTGAGCACTAAAATACTAGGAGTGATCTAAATATGGTTACATAATGGAAATTCTAGAAATTTGGCCCTATTTGGGTGATACAGAAACAACTGCCAAAAGACAGAAAGGACTTTAAAAATATATGTAAAGGTGATACGCCCACCAATGGAATATCTCCGTATGGTTGCCTGAACATGCTATGTTATTGTATGCCTCCACTACCTTCTACCTAAGTCTCTGCCCTTCACAATTGATACTCTCCTTTTGCAAAGCCCTGCCTTGCTCTCTCCAATGTAACTTTGTTTCCTGTATTTACCCCTTATAATAGAATGTGTAGAGAACCATAATACATTTATTATTTAATATGTCAAAACTGTGCTATGATCAATAGCGTCAGAGTCTTATGAGTTCTCTGAAAGAGAGCACTATACATTTACCTCTGTGCACCCATGCCTAGCTCAGTCCCTGGCTATAGGGATATTCAAATATCATATAATCCATTTAACCTAAATGATCTTTAAAATTCCTTGCTCCTCTAATATTATAAACAAAGCACCATATTAACACAAGGATTTGAAATGTTGTTTTAATGAAGGGTCAATGATTCTCCAGTCCTACCAATGCCAAAAATCCTTAAAAATAATCAAAACAGTTATTTTGTTTGCTGCATTTAAACAGCATTTGCTCCAACCTTTAGCTCCCAACCCTGGGTTTCTCATCCTCAGGGTCCTCTTCTGCAGTGTTCAGTTGTGCTCGGTCTTTGGACTGCTGTTGGCGCTGCCGATCACTTCGCAGCAACGATTTTGGCAGACGAAGCAACCCCTATGCGCAGCCAGGTGTTCACTTTGGCACCCTCACCACTGGAAGGGGTTGACTCAGATGTTTCCCACACCTGTGAATTGGCTGCCCAATCTTAGCCAGCTCCCATGAACTTAATTATCATGCTCTATTTCAAAATTAAAAAAAAAAAAAAAAAAACCAGTGAAGAGAACGCACATAAAAATTCAGACATGGCTGCTTCCTGCCATCCCCGGCCACATCCTCCCCAACACAACACTACCGTAAACAAATCAGCATTTCCTCATCATTGTTTTAGTTTGACTTGTGGGATGTAGAAATGGAATACAACTCATTTTCTCTGAAAACCTGATTAATTCCACTGGTGAAAGCATCTCTGTGTTTGCCCACTGGATTGTGACTAAGGTGCTTAACATGTAATCCATGAATAAGTTAAGGGTCCATGATTAACCTTGACATTTGACATGTCTGTTTTTGAAGCCCATTACAGTTTAGACACCAAAAGGTGGAACTTTATACTAAAATAAAATTGTTGGGGTGCCTGGGTGGCTCAGTCAGTTAAGCATCCGACATCAGCTCAGGTCATCATCGCAGTTTGTGAGTTCGACCCCACATGCAATGGCAGTGCAGAGCCTGCTTTGGATCCTGTCTCCCTCTCTCTCTGCCCCTGCCCCACTCACACATGCGCACTCTTGCTCTCTCTTGCTCTCTCTCTCTCTCAAAAATAAATAAGCATTTAAAAATCATATATAAAAATAATTGAATAATAATACAAAATAAAGTTGTAAATAGAATTAGACTTCAAACACATTCTCACAACTTTCTCTTTTCTGTCAGCAAACTATTTGCTTTATTTCCTCAAGGAAAAGTATTTTTGTATATTCTGAATAGCCATTCATTTGCTTCCTACTTTTCTTGCTGTTCCATTTATTTTATCTGTTGTACCAACCAATTGATCGCAATTCCACGTTTATTTTTCAGAATCAAAACTAGGGTACTGGCATACAGATCAATGGAATAGGTTTGAGATTTCAGAAACAAACCCATATATGCACAGTTAAATGATTTTTGACAAGGGCCCTGAGACAATTTAATGAAGAAAGAATCGTGTTTTCAACAAAAAGTACTGGGATAACTGGATGTCCACAGACAAATTAAGTTGGACCTCTTCCCAAAATAATCAAAATTAACTCAAAATCAGTCAAAAACCTAAATGTAAAAGATAAAACTTAAAAACTCTTAGAACAAAACAGATGTAAATTTTCATAACTGAGAATTAGACAATGGTTTCTTAGAGACAGCACCTGAAGCACAAGCTAACCAAGGATAAAAACAGGTAAAGTAAACTTCACCAAATTTAAAAACCTTTTGCCTCAAAGGATATTATCAAGAAAGTGAAAGGACAATCCCCAGTAAGTGGGAGTAAAAAATTTTCAAACCATGTATCTAGTAAGAGTCTTATATCCAGAGTATATAAAGAGCTCCAAAAAAAAAAAAAAAAAAAATAGGAACTCAAAAAATGGACAAAGGATTTGATACATTTCCCCCCAAGAATACATACATGGCCAATAAGCAAATGGAAAGATGTTCAGCACTATTAGTAGTCATTAGGGAAATATAAGTTAAAAACAATAAGATACTACTTCACATCCACCAGGACAGCAATAATCAAAAAGACAATAACATGTTTTGACAAAGATGAACAGAAATTGAAACCCTTAGGTATTGGTGATGGGAATGCGAAAGTAGTTTGACAGTTCAAAAGTTACACGGAGTTACATTATGACCAAGAAATCCACTCCTAAATATATACCCAAGAGAACTGAAAACTTATTTTCATGTAAAAATTTACACCAGAATGTTCATGGTAGTAATATTCACAATAGCCCCAAACTGAAAACAACCCTAGTGACCATCAACTGATGAATGGATGATACATAATATATCCACACAACAGAATATTACACAGCCATAAGAACGAATGAGACACTGATAAATCCAACCAGGATGAACCTTGTAAAGGTTACGCTAAGTGAAAGAAGCCACATACGAAGAACTACATATTGTGGGATCCATTTATATGAAATTTCTAGAATAGACAAGTCCATAAGACAAAGTAAATTAGTGGTTGCCAGAGACTTGGGGGAACAAGAATATAGGACTGACTGCTAATGCATATAGGATTTGTGGTGGGGTGAGGCAGATAAAGTTGTTCTGGAATTATACACTGGTGTTCTGGAATTAGAAGGTGTACAATCTTTTGGGGTGCCTGGGTGGCTCAGTCGGTTAAGCATCCGACTCTTGATTTTGGCTCGGGTCATGATCTCAGGGTCATGGGATCAGGCCATGCATTGGCCTCTGCACTGAGCATTTAAGATTTTCTCTCTCTCTCTTTCTTGCTCTTTCTCCCTTTCTCCCTCTGCCCCTCTCCCTGTCTTGCATGCTCTCTCTCTTTCTAAAAAAAAAAAAAATTGTACAACCCTTTAAATATACTAAAAAAAAAATCACTGAATTGTGTATTTTAAATGGGTGAATCTGATGGTATGTGAATTATATTTCAGTAATAAAAAATGAAAACCTATTGATACATTAAGCAATGTAATTCTGGACCTCAAAATAATCATGTTGAGTGAAAAAAGTTAGACCAAAAAAATGGTACATACTTATATAATTTTATTTATATATTCTAGAAAATGCAAACTAGTCTATAGTCATAGGAGGCAGATAGGTAGTAGTTGCCTGATGGGAAGCATGACGGGAGGGACTAATTTCAAAGGGGCATCAGTAAACTTTTGGGAAGGATGGATACATTATCTTGATGGTGGTGATGGTTCCACAGCTATATACCTATGACAGAACTTAGCAAATTGTTCACTTTATGTATGTGCAGTTTATTAAACATCCATTATTTCTTAACAAAGTGGATAGATTTTTAAAAATATATACTGAATCTATTGGTAGTGAGTAAATCATCATCTGGGAGGGGACAGGCCCAAACCTAGAAAATTACTATTAATATTTTAGCTTATACAATTTTTATGATGAGATAAATTGGACCTGATGAGTAGAAATCTTTTTGAGAACTTGTGTCTCTAGTACATGAGCTTCAAAATTAGATCTGTTCAATCATAAAAACCCCAGGTGCTGACTCGTCTCTTCTCCACAAACCTTCACCATTTTCACACAGATGGGATACAGGGAGAAGTAACAATAAAAACTGAATTTCATCCCAAGAAGTCCTCATCAAGACCTCTGTTGCCTACGCCATGTCTGCAGTGGAGTAGAGATACCATGTGTCCTGAGGAAGCTCTCCAATCACCACCAGTTGAGAGCTGTCGGCGTCTGTCTTCTACCTATGAATAGGGCAGGGCTGTGGCCTTTTCCATCTGGTTCTCCAAGCCAGGCTTCAGGTCTGGTCCTATTGTGGAAATGGAGGAACTTCCTCCAGACCACCAAATCCCAGGCTCCCTAGAATTAACAGGTCATTTGTCACTGTTCTCTGTGCTAGTATGAAGCCCAGCTCTCACATGTGCTAGGATAGGTGATGTGGACAAAGGACGAAAAAAGGAGAGAACTTCATGAAAACCATTTGGGAGTCGCTAGTTGGTAGCCTCCATGATGAACTTGCTTCTTCTCAGAGGGATGAGGGACAAAAAGCAGACATTATTTTACTTCAGCAAACTCAAGGAGGGGGAATAACTCAGCTCCCTTAATGTGAATACCAGAATGACAGAGATGGGTACAACTTTCTTGTCAAGACAATAAAATAGCAAGATAACTGCTCAAAGTTAGAAGAACGCTGTATTTATGTCTCTTATTAGTAGGCTCCTGGAAGTGGGCAATTACTGAAATGTTTGGCCTGAAAAGAAGTGACAGCAGAAAACAAGGTCACAGGCGTTTGTAAAGTCACCTAAAAATTATGCCCTAGACAAAGCTCCATGAGAAGTAGGTCTTTGCATTTAACCTTAGTGCCTGAGAACAGTACCTAATAAAAAGTGGCATTCAATATATGACTGAATAAAATATTCTAGACTTCCAGTGATTAAATGACCTGTTGTCACTGAAGTCCAGAATTACTTTAAAAAGAGTAGATCTTGGGGGCGCCTGGGTGGCTCAGTCGCTGGGTTGCTGACAGTGCGAGCCTGCTTTGGATCCTCTGTCTCCCTCTCTCTCTGCCTCTCCCCTGCTTGTTCTCTCTCTCTCTCAATCACTCTCTATCTCGCTCTGGCTGTCATTCTCACTCTCGCTCTGGCTCTCTAAAATTAATAAATATTTTTAAAAAGAGTATAGTGTGTGTGTGTGTGTGTGTGCGTGCGCACGTGTGTGTCACACATTTAATTAGAGACTCAAATGGATCTATGGCCTAAATACAGTGAAGAATCACTTGTTTAGACCTAGAAATTACCATTTGTAAAGCTTCCAATTTGAGAATCAGGAAAGAAGGAAAACTCTCCTACCTCACAGCTGATCCCAGCTTGATATAAGAGTTAAGATTTTATATGACTAGATATTTGTTCCCAATTCAAAATTCTTTCTCCACTTAAATCCTTCTTACCTGGAACGTTCTTTCTCTGGGATAGCAGGGTCTATTTCATATTCCAACAGAGAAGAATTGCTAACCATGCTATACTAGTGCCTTTTCCCGCCCAAACTATACTGTATTGTACCTCTTTGCATCGTCCTAACAGCACTAACACATTCCACTAATATTTTTTTAATTTGTTTTAAATATGACTTCTCCAACTAGAATCTAAGCTCCATGAAGGGAGGAACCTTATCTATCTTATTCCCTGCTGAATCTCCAATACTCAGAGACCAGCACATTGTAAACATTTAATAAGCATTCGTGAATGAATGATGAATGAATGAATGAATGAGTTTAAGTATAAGAACTTTAAAAGGGAAGCTAGTTGCATTCTTCAAATACCTTAAAACTCTGGCTGGTCTCACTCACAAAAATAAGTAAGGAACGTATCCCAGCTCAGGAATTACAAAGACCCTTTCACCCCACAATACCAAACTGTGACCATTTCATTCCAGGCTAACAGTTCAATATTTTTTGAACATCCACTATAATCCAAATCTGTTATTAGTTCTTGAAGATAGAAAGATTAAATAAGGATTTCTGTTGTTTTCCCTGTTTGGAGGACAAGTGACAGGAAGAGATGAAACTGAAATCAAAAGACTTCATCTCCAGATAGTGTTTCCAACACACTTAGTGCAAGAGGAGAAGGATGTAAGTGATTAAGCTCAAGTTTGGGGACAGTCTGTGAATTTTAATTCTCTCTACTATCCCTGTCTCTCATTGCCATGGATAATTGAAAGTTGGCCATATTGCTAGGTAACGCTTCATTCCCTGCATAACTTGGCACTTAGAAAACGTTTTGCAAGAGAAGCTATTACAGCAATTGTCCCATCTGGGGCGGGTGAAGGGTGGATATAAACTGACTCTTGATGGTATTTTTGCTCTTTCAATGTATTTATAAAATAGATTCTTCAAACTGGTTTTGAAAATCTTCAAACACACAGGCTTAGTTGCTACACCTACAAACCTGTGTGGGCAGAGAGGAATACAGCAAGAAGTTTGTATCACTCCAGGTAAAGCGACTTTCTTCAGTCCTTACATAAGGGCACTCTGAGCAGTAGCCACTATGGCCCCTCATTTCCCTCAACATATGTGTGCCAAGGTAGTTATGTTCAAGATATCATTAAACAAAGATCTGAAGACAAAAACAAACAAAACAAAATACAGAATGGTCTGAAAAGGTGCGGGAGTAGTTCTGTTTGCCCTGCAGACTTAGTGCTTTGGTGGAGAGGACTCACAGATTTTTCAAATTGTTTAAGCACCCCCGTAGTTCATCTCATCAACTTTCTCTAACCACCTTGCCTCCCAGGTCACTGCTCTGTCACTGTGACACAATACATTTAGACTTTTCTAAAGCATGGCGTTTGAGACAACCCTTCTGACGTGTGAATGCCTGGGAGGGTCTGCTGTGTTCTCCACTCCTATTATAACAGCCATTCCCACACAGTTTTTTAGGAAGGGATCTGCAGAGCCTCTCAGATATCACTCTGACCCTCTGTGGCACAGGCAGAGAAAGATTTTTCCAGCAAGAGGGAGAAACAGGCATTTTAGTCCCGGACTAAGCAAGATCTATTTGGTGTTATCAATACAACCATCAGTGTTTACTAGCAAGTCAGTTGGGAAGAGGGTCTCTGCTGTACCTAAGGCATAGTTCACAAAGTATGATGAAAAATAAAATTCACTGATACCTGAAAACCCATCAGGATTTACAATTAAATAGGTCAGTATCTTCTGCTCATATTTATGTGTGCTGTTTCTGGTATCTGTATTTTTTTTTTATAATCCTTTTTCTTTGGGTAGTAGATTGAACTTTCAGGGTATATTTCAGTTCTCCTTCAAATGCTTTCACTTCTCATTAAAAATTTTAAAAAGAGATGGGGCGCCTGGGTGGCGCAGTCGGTTAAGCGTCCAACTTCGGCCAGGTCACGATCTCGCGGTCCGTGAGTTCGAGCCCCGCGTCGGGCTCTGGGCTGATGGCTCGGAGCCTGGGGCCTGTTTCCGATTCTGTGTCTCCCTCTCTCTCTGCCCCTCCCCCGTTCATGCTCTGTCTCTCTCTGTCCCAAAAATAAATAAACGTTGAAAAAAAAATTTTTTAAAGAGGAAAAGCACTTTTATGTTTAAAGTTATCATTAGTTATGATATGGGTAATATTCCTTGACATATCATTACCTAATGAGCTACTCTCAGGCAAGTGATTCCTACAAATTGATATGACATCTCCTGACTTCTTTCTTTTTTTTTTTTATTTTTTTTAAAGAAGAGAAAACATACTTCTAATATAATCACTGAAATCATTTTTCCTTACCATCCTCAGAAATTCACAGAAGTCTCCTACTACACTAGGGAATTCGTGGAAATGCTGGTGTGGATGGACGATTCAGAGTACTGGAAATATTTGCTGACCTTCCTGATCAGGTTCAAACCTGTTATGTGCACCCACAGCATCTTATATATCTCCTTTGCAGAATTCAGGACAATGGCAATTGATTATTTGTGTGGCTTTTGCTGACTAAGCTCTACACGTATGTCATTATGCTAAGTGCTTTGCAAATGTTATATAATGTAATCTTTAAAGTAACCCTGTAAGCTCGATACTTTCATTAAGTCAGTATTATAGAAATGAAAAATGTGTCTGTGTGACGCTAGGTAGCCCAAGGTCACATGCTTTGTAATTGGCAGTGTTCTGAGTGACCAAGAGTTACTTGACCTCAATGGACATGATCTTAACCACTATGTAAAACTGACTTTCCAGTTGATAAACTAATGCCGGGTTTTTAATTTTTTTAATGTTTATTCATTTTTGAGAGACAGAGTGTAAGCAGAGGAGGGGCAGAGAGAGGAGACAAAGAATCCGAAGCAGGCTCCAGGCTCTGAGCTGTCAGACGGAGCCTGACATGGAGCTCGAACCCATGAACCATGAGATCATGACCCAAGCCAAAGCTGGACACTTAACTGACTGAGCCACCCAGGCGCCCCAATGCCAGATTTTTTAAAATGCATTTTTAGTTGCTCTTTAGGGGTACTAAATTGAAGAATGTAATCCAAGACAGCTGTCCGTGTCTTGGTATGGACTCCTCAAGACTGAGTAAAGAAACTGCATAATGCAGCAAAGACAAGCAGAGTTCCAAAGAGTAATAGCCACAAGGCATGTGAGCAGTGTAGAGGATTTAGTTAGAAACGTATAATACAAACCTTCACCTAAGTTTGTTGTCATTTGTAGATTTAGAAATAGATACGCTCTTGGGGGTGTGTGGGTGGCTCAGTCGGTTAAGGGTCAGACTTCGGCTCAAGTCATAATCTCACAGCTTGTGAATTCGAGCCTCGCGTGGGGCTCTGTCTGACAGCTCAGAGCCTGGAGCCTGTTTTAGATTCTGTGTCTCCCTCTCTCTGCCCCTCACCTGCTCACACTCTCTGTCTTTCTCTCTCTCAAAAATAAATTAACATTAAAAAAAAAAAGGAAATAGATACGCTCTCAAGTTTTTAATAACAAAGGAATAAAGAAGGTATCAAATTACCCTAAATCCTACTACTGAAAAATAACAAGTTATATACATATATACATATATATATATATATATATGTATATATATATATATATATATATATATATAGTGATCTTGTATATATATGTATGGTTATATATATATATATATGGTTATATATATAGTGATCTTGTATGTGTATATATATATATGGTTATATATATATGTGTATATACATATATATATGTATATATATATATAAAGGTGATCTTGTAAATCATTCTATCAGAGTAACTAGACAGAATCAATCATAAGACTTCTATTTATAAAGACATTACTGAACATGGATTCATATTCTCCCTACTTTAAAAAATAAAATGTTGAGATTAATTTCAATTAAAATTAACATATGTAATAAAAATGTTGCCTTTTAGCTAAACTAAAATAGCTACTAAATTTAAAGAAGTGTTTCTTAACAGTAAAAGGTATTACTAAAGTATCTGGATACAAAATTTAATTAAGAACCGTGAGAAATATTGAGGTTGAAATAATTAGTTTTTAACTCCACTTTACAAGTTTAATCAAGTTTAAACTGTATCAACTGACTCTGCTATGAAAGATGAGGAGGAACAGTCTCCTTCCAATTTTCTTAACTATATTGAAATTTTAAACTGTCAGTGTTCTTAACATATATTATCTTGTGTAATCATTATTTTAAATTTACTTAAAATTGATTAAATGCTCACTACCAGTCCTTTCACATAGATTCAGTCCTAAGGTCTTTATTATGAATTAATTCCTCTGTGGGCTGGATTTCATTATCAACATTTGTTATCCCCCAAGAAAAATGGATGGGTGCTATAATTGCTGAATTCCTGCCTTTTGAGAATGTCTGTCTCTTGGCTTTATTTAAATAATAAAGACAATTTGGCTGAGTTTAAATTATTTGTGATACTTTGTTTCATGCAAAAGATAACGTACATTGCTACAGTTTTTTGGTACATACTATTGCTGAAGAAAACTTAAGCTTAAAATTTTCCTCTTCCTTGGTAACTTCCTTTTTCTGCCTAGACACTGACTTTCTTCTTTGTCCTTGAAAATCAGCATCCCCAATATACGTCTTCATTTTTATCTTTCAGTTTTATTTCCACACCATGCACCAATAGATCACGTGTACTTTTGAAATGGAGAATCATGATTGATTTCAAGAATATAGTTCTGGCATTATTAAACAAATACCATGGTCACTTTTGTTTTTAAGTATCTGTTTAGGTACAGTTTTTAAAATCTGAAGTAATTTTAATATTTCTAAGTATTTGTGACAATGTATTAAAATGGCTGGGGTGCCTGGGTGGCGCAGTCGGTTAAGCGTCCGACTTCAGCCAGGTCACAATCTCGCGGTCTGTGAGTTCGAGCCCCATGTCAGGCTCTGGGCTGATGGCTCAGAGCCTGGAGCCTGTTTCGGATTCTGTGTCTCCCTCTCTCTCTGCCCCTCCCCCGTTCATGCTCTGTCTCTCTCTGTCCCAAAAATAAATAAACGTTGAAAAAATAAATAAATAAAATAAAATAAAATGGCAACTTTTTTTTAGATTATCTCTACAAGACTCGAAGTGGTTTGATCACATCAATGGTACCATCAACTGAAAGATACAACATTGTTTTAAGTACAAGTAAGAATAAAGACATGTTGTCACCGATAAGGTGGTGTTTATAGTTAGATGTGTTCCAATTTAAAAGAGGTGAAAATGGGGGCAAGGGGGCAGGCATTAGAGTTGATGAAATATGAAACTTTTCTCATTTTTCCAGTAAAAAAAAATCCAACCAGGTTCAGTAAAAAGACTTTACTGCACTGCAGTGACTGACCTAGTCACAGTTCCATCCAGAAGTCTCCACTCCCATGTCCTTTAATGCCCATCCTCATTTTTAATCCACCAAAATAGCTTCCTCCATCCTAAAGTATGTGAAGGTAGAGGGCAGAGCTAGAAACCTAAGTTCACAATAACAACAACAACAAAACCAAATTACTTTCAAATAAAAATTTCCGCTTTCATGATTACTAATATGGGGCATTTTAATTTTTTTTAATGTTTATTTTTGAGAGAGAGAGAGAGAGGGAAAGAGAGAGCAAGCAGGAAAGGGGCAGAGAGAGAGGGAGACAGAAGATTGGAAGCCGGCTTTGTGCTGACAGCAGAGAGCCCAACGTGGAGCTAGAACTCACAAACCATGAGCATGACCTGGGCCAAAGTCAGACACTTAACTGACTGAGTCACCTAGGCACTCCAGATATTGGATCATCTTAAAGTTTATTTATTTATTTTAAGAGAGAGAGAGAGAGAGAACACTTGCAAGTGTGTATAAGTGGAGGAGGTGCAGAAAGGGAGGGAGAGAGAAAGTCCCAACACAGGGCACCATCCCACTAACCTGACCTGAGCTGAAATCAATAGTCAGTCGCTTAGCCAACTGAGACACCCAGGCGCCCCTGATATTGGATCATTGTAAACAACCCATAATTTTCTTCCTTTCATTTGTTGGTAAAACCGAACTAATGGTCTATTCAGTCTACTGTATACCCAGCATTTGGAATGACCCATTACACTGGGGTTGCACCTTCATTTTCTGTTATTCAATCTTAAGATTGATGGAATTAATATGACCTTTTGAATAGTGGGTCCTCTTTGGCCATTTGTAGATTATCATAATAACATCATCTGAATGTCAGGTTTAAACTATATAGGAATATAGGGTGCCTGGGTGGCTCAGTCAGTTAAGCATCCAACTTCAGCTCAGGTCATGATCTCATGGTCTGTGGGTTCAAGCTCCATGTTGGGCTCTGTGCTGACAGTTCAGAGCCTGGACCCTGCTTCAGATTCTGTGTCTCCCTCTCTCAGTCCTTCCCCTGCTCACACCTCTGTCTCTCTCTCTCTCTTTCTCTCAAAAGTAAATAAACATTAAAAGTAAAAAATAATAATAATAAAGTATATAGGAACAAACTCTCTTTATTGAGAATCGTTTTATTTTGTTCATAAACACCTAAAAGAAAAAAAAATTCTTAACATGAATAATAGGATCAGGGGCTATGAAGAATGAAATTCACATTAAGAGGAAACTGGCTAGGGGCATCTTGGTGTCTCAGCTCGTTAAAAGGCTGACTCTTGATCTCACCTCAGGTCAGGTCATGATCTAGTTCAAGCCCAGGCGCCAGGCTCTGCACTGACAGTGTGGAACCTGTTTGGGATCCTCTGTCTCTCTCTCTCTCTCTCTCTCTCTCTCTCTTCCCCTCCACACTCTCACTCACTCACTCTCTCTCAAAATAAATACATAAACTTAAAAAAAAAAAAAGAGGAAACTGGCTAATCTGGAGTGTAAACTATCCCTAAAGGATGGCTTAGGGAGTTATTTTAGCACCAAAAGATTTTATTAGATGCTAAAGATATGGTTTCATGTCCCAGCTCCACAAGAAATTAGTGTGTTAAGATTTGGAATGTCAGTTAACCTCTCTGAGGCTGAGTTTTACATGGCCACTCCTGTATGCAGAGTAGATAGGAACAGTAGTTGATAGCTTCAGTGGGTATAAACCCAGGTAAAACTGAAGTGGTACTATTGCTAAAAGGAGGGTAAAAATTCATACTGAGATATAAGTAGAAGTGTCTGTCACAAAAATACTTAAATAAAAACAAAGCCTACAAATAAAAAAATACTTTAAAGGTACAATGCCTTTTTGGTAAACACTATATTTTTTTTTATCTCTTTTAAATTTTCAGGCAGGAAGTGATAGCTTGTTTTGTTTTTTTGGTTTTATTGTGTGTTTGGTTGTTTTGTTACTGCTTCACAATCTTAATAACCTAGTTTAAGGAGGAAGCTCTGCCAAGCCAAGTTTAGTGACATACTTGAGTCAACCAGAACTGTAGAATAGTTCCATTTAAGCAACTTACGATGCCATTAGTGACACAGGTGAAGGCATTTAAAATGCATGTTAGTTTTTACCCTGCCCCATTCAATAAAGAGGCATTTTGTTAAAGCAAGGTGATTATCTCTAAGATATTGTTCTTTCATCAAATTTCCCAGTTTAACCCACTTCTGAGTTCTCGAAGGGTTTGAGTAAAAAGTATCATAATTGAATTGCTTTAGCTAATGATATCCCCTGATGGGCAGGCAGGAAAGCAGAGCAAAGTTCTGTGCAGCTGAAGGTGCAATTTGCCTGGTGTGAACACTCCTTTCTTGTAAGAGACGGAAGGGGAAACAAAACAAAACAAAAACAAATCGCTTCTTGAACTGATACGTATTAAAGATAAATTTAAAGATCTCCTTAATGGTAAATTTTCTTAGAATTTATGCTGTCATAGTATATGGTGCCAGCTTTGAGTTTATGATATATTAAACACGTTTTGCATTGTACTTGAGCAAAAAAAAAAAACAAATTGAGGGAAGATACAACTTTTCATCTCAAAATGTCCTACATGATAACCCTTTCACTTCACAAAGCAGTGTGTCATGCAGTATGAAGGAAAATTTTTTTGATAAACAGACCCACTGTAACCCAGTTAATTAACTGGTCCAAATAAAGTGGTGGGGGGGTTGTTTTGGTTTTTTTCTCTTGTTTTAAAGAACGGCGGGAATTATGGCTATGACTGATTGAAGCGACTGGCAAATCCTCTCCCCAAAAAGCTATTATAAAGCTAAACAACATACCAAAAACATAACAAAACAAAAATGAGGAAAAAAAATTCAGTGCTCCAAAAATCAACCAAAAGCAAAACATAATCTTAGAAGTATTTATGGTTTAAAAACAGTTGGACATGAAATAAGAATAGTGGAGGTCTATGGCATTCTGGCCTGGGCAAGCTCCCATCTCCCCCACTCCCAACTCTGCACAGTGGTTCTACTAGGATGGTCACGACACAAGGATTATCAGAGTCTTTGCAGCAAGAAGAAGGGGCTCACTTTATTTGGCTTGAGAGTTAACACCCGTGCCCAGCAACAGTATCAGTGGATATGACTTCTCAGCGGTAGGAGAGTGGGGGTGGGTGGTCAACATATCATGTCTACAAGCTTCATATTGTGTACTAAGACTGATCACAGCAACAGGAAAGAAGCAGCAAAGTATTTCATAATATAGGACTTACAAAAAACTTCCAAATTTGATGAAAATAAAATTTACACAACCAAGAAACTCAACAAATCTACGCAGGATAAATACAAAAAGATCCATATTTAAAGACATCATATTCAAACTATTGAAAAACAAGGTGAAAATCTTGAAATCGCAAGAAAAAACAATTCATCATATACAAAGGAGGATCGATATTACTGTTTCTCATCAGGAACAATTGAGGTAGTGGGATGGCACATTCAATGTGGTAGAAAAAAATGTGATTGACCAACAAAGACTCCTATACATTGCAAAACAATTCTACAAAAATAAAGGTAAAATTAAAAAAGAAAATTTTCTGCTGGCAGATTTGCCTTACAAAAAATATTAAAGGAGTTTTTTCAGGCTGACAAAAAATGACACCAGATTGCAAACAAAAGCCACAGGAACAAATTAAGATTACAGGAAGTGGCAAAAACATGAGTTAACATAAACAATACAAAGTTGAATTTGTTTTCTATAGGCTTATATAAATATATAAACATGTTTTTCTCTCCTTTCTTAACTTTTATAGAAAGACAAAGATTATATAAAGTGTTAAGAATAACACTGTATTGCTTGGGCTCATAATACATAAAAATATATTTTACAGTAAAAGCGAAAAGGAAGGGAGAGGGAATGAATGTATTTTGGAATAAGGTTAGAGAATTTAACCAAAATTGGGTTAGTATTAATCTACAGTGGCTTATGATTAAGTTAATATGCATATTATAATCCTTAAAACAACCATCATAAAATAACCAAATGAACGTACTGAAAAGTGGAAATTCTACGTTAAAAAATACTTATTTAGTACAAAAGAATGCAGTCTTGGAGTAACAGAGAAAAAATAAATGACAAGATACATTAGAAACTAGAAGGTAAATTACAAATGACAAAGATCAATTCAACCATATTAATAATTACATTGAATAGAAATAGTCTAAATACCCCAATCAATAGGCACTGGTTATTAGACTGTATATGGGAAAAAAAAAAAAAAAAAAGCAAGGCCAACTGTAAGCTGTTTACAGGACATCTGTCTTAGATGAGGAAACAAGAACAGATTTAAAATAAAATGATACAAAACGATTTATCATGACAACAATAAATATAAGAGATCTAGAATGTTATATTAATAAAAAACAAAACAGACATTAAGGACAGAAATATTATATAATTTCATAATGATAAAAGGGTCAATACATCAAGAAGATACAACAATTATATAAGCACCAACAACACTGGCCCAAAATATATGAAACAAAAAATGGACAGAATTGAAGGGAGAAATAGGTGATTCAACGATAGTTGTGAGAAAGTTTGATATTTTACTCAGTAAGTGATAGAACTGCTCAGAAAAATTAGAAAACTATATAGAAGACCTGAACAAAAGTATCAACCTAACCAATATCTATAGTTAATTCCACCCAACAGCAGAATCCACATTCTTTTCATGCACATTCTCCAGGATAAAACAAGTCATACTACATTTAAAAGTACTGAGGAGCACTTGTATGGCTCAGTTGGTTAAGCACCCAACTCTTTTTTTTTTTATTTTAATGTTTGTTTATTTTTGAGAGAGACAGAGACAGAATGTGAGTGGGTTAGGGGCAGAGAAAGAGGGAAACACAGAATCCGAAGCAGGCTCCAGGCCCCAAACTGTCAGCTCAGAGCCCGACATGGGGCTCAAATTCACGAGCTGTGAGATCATGACCTGAGCTAAAGTTGGACGCTCAACCGACTGAGTCACCCAAGCGCTCCAAGCATCCAACTCTTGATTTCAGCTCAGGTCATGATTTTGTGGGCATGAAATCGAGCCCCACATCAGGCTCTGCATCAACAGCTTGGAGCCTGTTTAGGATTCTCTCTCTCCCGCTCTCTCTGCCCCTCCCTTTTTCCCTCCCTCTCTCTCTCCCTCCCCCCACCTCTGTCTCTGTCTCTCTCTCTGTCTCTCTCTGTCTCTCTCTCTCTCTGTCTCTCTCTCTCTCTCTCGTGCAAGAGAAATATTTTTTTAAAAAGAGAGAGAAAAGTACTGAAATCATACATAGTATGTTATCTGATGTGATACTGTGATTTATAGGAAATATGTATTTGGTCATTCAGATGACCAAAATATATTTTTCATATGTGTTTGGTGTGCATCCATTGTTACTGGCTTACAGCTACCAAAACCCTTGGAATTTCCTAAGTGTTGAGAGTGAAACAGGTATCTTTTGTTATATTAATGAAGACTACTTTTGGACCCCACCCAAGGGCAGGGGCTGGTTGCCAGAAGGACTAACCATGTAATTAGAGGGTTGAAACCTTCAGTCCCACTTAAGGGGATACAGGTTGAACCAGCCAATGGCCAAGGACTTAGTCAATCATGACTATGCAATGAATCCCCCTTAAAAACTCAAGGGGACTTTGTTAAGAGAGCTTCTGGGTTGGTGAACATGTGGAGTTTAGGAGACAGTGACATGCCTGGGGAGGGCACAGAAATTCCGTGCCCTTTCTCCACATGTCACCCTATGTATATCTCTTCTTTTGGCTACTGAAGTGTTTCCCTGAGTTCTGTGAGCCACTCTAGCAAACTGAAAGAACCTAAGGAGGAGGTCGTTGGAACCTCCAATCTGTAGTCAGTCTGTCAGCACATGGAACAGGCTGGGGCTTGCAACTGACATCTGAATTGGAGGGTGGTATAGAAAAAGTCTTGTAAAACCGAGCTCTTAACCCCTGAACCCGTGGAATCTGATGCTATCTTAGGGTAGGGTCACAACTGAATTGAATTCTTAGATGCTTCGCTGTTGTCCAAGAATTGCTTTAGTGTTATGTCAGAGGGGTGGAAACCATCATACACATATGGGAATTGGATCTGGGACCCCAAAAAGAGTTGTCAGGGGATCTGACCACAATAATACATTAGAAGCCAACAACAGGAAGAAATATGGGTAATCTCCTAGTATTATTAATTTAAACACTATTCTCACTAACTCATTGACCAAAGGAGAAATAACAGGCAAAATAGAAAACACCCTGAAATGAATGAAAATGAAAACACAATACACCGTAATTTATGTGATGCAGCTAAAACTTCAAATAGAAATTTATAGCCATATGGCCTATATCAGAAAAAAAGAAAGGTCTCAATAATGACCTAAGCTTCCATCTTATGAAACTAGATACCCATGAGCAAACTAAACCCTAAACAATTGGACACAAAGAACTAAAATCTATTAGAGGAGGTATGAGTGAAAGAGAAAGCAGATAAATAATTGAGAAGTCAGTGAAACCTAAAGTTTGTTCTTTGAAGAGTTAAAAAAACACAAATTATCAAAATCCAGAAAGAAAACAGGAGGCATCATTAATGACCCTACCAAAATAAAAACATGTAAGGGATTATGATAAATAACTTTGTACCAACAAATTATATAACTGAGATGAAGCAGAAAATTCAGAAAGAAATGACCAAAACTGATTTAGGAAGGAAAAGCAAGTCTTAATATACTTATAAAATATAAATAAATATAAAGAAATTGGTAATTGAAAACATTCCCACAAAGAAAAGCTCAGGTCTGGGTGAATTCTATCAAAGGACGGAATTATTATAATTTTTTTTTACAAACTTTTTTTCTAACGTAAGAAGAAGAAACACTTACCAACCCATTTTCTAAGACTGGCATTACTTTGTTACTCAATACAAACAAGGATAACTCAAGAAAATAGTACAAAACAATACCCACCTTGAATATATATACAAAATCCTTGATAGTGTTAGTAAACTAAATAAAACATTATGCACTAGAATTGTTTTAGTTAGCTCAGGTTGTTATAACAAGATACCACAGACTAAGTGGCTTAAACAACAGAAATTTATTACTCACAGTTCTGGAGGTTGGGAAGTCCAAAATCAAGGTGTTAGTCCATTTGGTTCCTGATGAGAGCACTTTTTATTTGGTTTGCAGACGGCATTTTTCTCCTTATATCCTGACATGGTAGAAAGCAGAGAAAGAAAAAATGATCTCTCCTGTCTCTTCTTATGAGGACACTGTTATCATGAGGGCTCCAATCTTATGACCTACTTACCTTCCAAAGACTGCATCTTTAAATACCATCATGTTGGGGATTAGGATTTCAAGATATGAATTTGGAGTTGACACAAACATGCATTCTATAACAATTAACCAGATGCTACTTAGGAATGTAAAATTGGTTTAACATATTAAAATGAAATAATGTCATATACCATAATAATAGAATGAAATACAAAAACAGATGACCATCTCATTAAACACAGAAAAAGCACTGGAAAAATTCAAAGCAAGGATCCATGATTTTTAACAAAATATTTTTTTAATATTTATTTATTTTTGAGAGAGACAGAGGGAAAAAAAGGAGAGACAAAGCATGAGCAGGGGAGGGGCAGACAGAAAGGAAGACACAGAATCTGAAGCAGACTCCAGGCTCTGAGCTGTTAGCACAGAGCCCGATGCAGTGCTCGAACTCACGAACTGTGAGATCATGACCTGAGCCAAGGTCAGACGCTTAACCGACTGAGCCATCAAGGCGCCACACACCAAGGACCCATGAGTTAAAAAAAAAAAAAAAAAATGATGAAGAATACCAACTGACTATGAATAATAGGAAACATCTTGAAGCTGATTTAATCTCTATGCATTCCCCATACCTAACATAACCCTTAGTGGTGAATATGAGCTTTCCTCCAAAAATAAGGAACAAGTCAAATATGTACATTCTTGCCACATCTATTAACCTTGTACTGGAGGTTCCCACCATGGTTGACAAGAAAAATTAAAAGTAAAATTATCTTATTTGCAGATGACATGATCTTCTTCTAGAAAATACTATGGAATCCACTAATATTATTAAAACCAATTAGTTCATCAAGATTGCAAGACTCAGGGGTGCCTGGGTGGCTCAGTCGGTTGAGCCGCTGACTTCAGCTCAGGTCATGATCTCGCGGTCTGTGAGTTCGAGTACGGCGTCAGGCTCTGTGCTGACAGCTCAGAGCCTGGAGCCTGTTTCAGATTCTGTGTCTCCCTCTCTCTGACCCTCCCCTGTTCATGCTCTGTCTCTTCCTGTCTCAAAAATAAATAAAACGTTAAAAAAAAATTTTTTTAAAAAGATTGCAAGACTCATTATTATTGCTGATGATAAATATATTAAAGCCAATTGTAGCAGTGAACATTACAAAAATGAAATTAAGAAAATAATTCCATTTATGATAGCATCAAAGAATAAAATACCTAGGAATATATTTACTATTCAAAGAAGAGCATAACTTCTACACTTAAAAGTATATAACATTACTGGGGTGCCTGGGTGGCTCAGTTGGTTAAGCAGAAGCTTAACTCTTTATTTCTTTTCAGGTCATGATCTCGCATTTCATGAGTTCAAGCCCTATATCTGGCTCTGCACTGACAGTAAGGAGCCTGTTTGGGATCTTCCCTCTCCCTCTCTCTCTGCCCCTCCCCTACTTGTTCTCTCTCTCTCTTTCTCTCTCTCAAAATAAGTAAATTAAAAATATATATATACAGCATTACGGAATGGAATTTAAGATCTAAATAAATCTAAATAGAACCATGTTAATGGACCTAGTATTCTCATAGGTCTATATGTTAAGAATTAAACTATAAAACTTCTAGAAATAAGAGAAAGTCACTGTAACCTTGAGTTTGCCAAAAAAAAATTCTTATACTTCAAACATGATTCATAAAATAATCAATTGATAAACTGAACTTCATCAAAATTAAAATTTTTGTGCTTAAAAAATATTATTATGAAAATAAAAAGTCAAGCCACATAGTGGAAGAAAATATTTGAAAACAAAAACAACTCAATGATAAGAAGACAAACAACCAATTTAAAAACCAGCGAAAGGGGCGCCTGGGTGGCGCAGTCGGTTGGGCGTCCGACTTCAGCCAGGTCACGATCTCGCGGTCCGTGGGTTCGAGCCCCGCGTCGGGCTCTGGGCTGATGGCTCAGAGCCTGGAGCCTGTTTCCGATTCTGTGTCTCCCTCTCTCTCTGCCCCTCCCCCGTTCATGCTCTGTCTCTCTCTGTCCCAAGGGTAGGTAAACGTTGAAAAAAAAAAAAAAAAATTTAAAAAAAAAAAAAAAAAAAAAACCAGCGAAAGATCTGAATAGACATTTGACAAAAGATATATGAATAATAAGCACTTGAAAATATGCTTACATTATTAATCATTAGAAAAACGCCAAACTCAAAAAGAGATACAACTAAACACCCATTAAAATGGCTATAATAAAAAATTCAGATATTATGTCTTAGAATGCTGAAAAAGCGAAAACCATCAGGACTGTTTATGGGACGATTAAAATGATACAGCCAGTTTGGAAAATGTTTCTTAAAATATATAAACATTTATTTACCATATATCCCAGCAATCTCACTTCTAGGAATCTATCCAAGAAAAATGAAAAGATAGATGCACATGTGTGTGAATGATCATAGCATCATTATTCCTAATAGCCCCAAAATGGAGACGACCCAAATGTGTATCAACCTACAAAAAAAAATAAAATGTGGTAGACCTATACAACATAATAGTATTCAGCCATAAAAAGTAATGAACTACCAATGTATGCTAACACTTGGATGACCTCAAGCCAGGAGAATAAATGACACAAACTAAATGTACAAAATAAAATGTATGATGTTATTTCTATGCATTTTCTAGAGAAGGCAGATTTATAAGAAAGAAAATCAATAGCTTCTTAAGGCTAGATGTGGGAGCAGGGATTAACTTTGGGGGATGATGGAACGTTCTAAATCTGGATTAGGGCGAAGGTTGTACAACTCTAAATTTGTTTAAATTGTAAATTTATTACTTTTAAAGTTAGTTGAGGGGGCGCCTGGGTGGCTCAGTTGGTTAAGCACCTGACTTCAGCTCAGGTAATGATCTTACAGTTTGTGAGTTCAAGCCCTGCGTCGGGCTCTGTGCTGACAATTCAGAGCCTGGAGCCCGCTTCAGATTCTGTGTCTCCCTCTCTCTCTGCCTCTTCCCTGTTTGCACTTTCTCTCTCAAAAATAAATAAACATAAATAAATAAATAAATAAATAATCAATAAAATTAGTTGGCAGAATCTACTGTTAAGTTTGGTGCATTTAGACTTACAAACTGATTATTAATTAATTAATTAATTTATAAAACCTAATTTCTCCTTGTTCTCATGGTGGAGTGTTGGGGGCAGGAAGAATATTATCTTTTTCCTTCTCTATCTATAGGCTTATTGTCTGCAATTCCTAGAATCTTTTCTTCTCCAGTTTGGGACTAAACCTTTTATTCAAAGATGATGCAGGAAATCCATCTTTGACAGTGAGCAACAAAGTAACCACATCAACAGAAAAGTTCTGTTTCATTGCAAGGATGCCTGACATTTGAGTCTATTTTTCTATTGTTGCCCTACTGTCACGGTCTACTTTGTAGATGAGGTTAAATAAAAGGCAGCATAATGTTATAGGCAAAAACTCAAGTTACAGAGACAGCCAAGTTCAAGTTTAATCATTTTTAATTCTGCCAGTTACTAGCGCAGCAACATTGAGAAAATTACTTGACATCTTTCATCCACAGATTCTGCCTCTAGAAATGGTGAAAATAATGGATGTCTTCCTTATTCAATTGTTTTGAGGATTAAGTGAGATGTTACATATAAAGAACTCAGAATAGTTTTTGACGCTTCAAAATATATATGAAAAAGGACCACTTCTCACCTCTTCCACTATAATTCCCCTAGCCCTGATAGCATCATTCTCTCCTATAGAACTATAAAAATAGCTGTTGAATTGGTCTCTCTGCTTCTGTCTTTTTTCTCCTATGAACTACTATTCACAAGGCAGATGTTTCTAAAATGTAAATAAGATTATGTTCCTCTCTTGCTCTAAACTCCTTCAGTGGTCTCCTATAAATCCCTAGATAATCTGGCTCCCCCTACATCTCTGGCTTCATTCCTACCAATATTCTCCTTGATCACTGAATAACCTGACCTTACAACTCCCTAAACTATAGAATAAATTGTACCTTGAAGTATTTGCCCCTCCTGTTTACTTTCCTGAAATATTCTTCCCCCAGATAATCAAATAATTCATTCCTTCACTTTACTCAAGACAGATGACACCTTCTCAAGGACACTTTTCCTGAGTCCTCTAACAGAGCAAACTCTACCACTCTATGTACCTTTAAACTTACTTTATTCTTACTATTGAATAATACACCTATTAATTTTTCTGTCAGCTTATAATTTTTGCCCCTTCTTGAATATAAGTAACATGAAGGAAGGTCCTTTGTATCTTTACTCTTGTTTTCTTAGGATCTACAACAGTGCCAAGTACATAGCAAGCTCTCAATAAATGTCTGATAAATGAAGGAATGATAGATGGCAATACCTCAATATAATTAAATATCATTAAAATTGAATAAAGACCTTAGATGATTTGACTCAACATTAGCAACTACACGTAACATTGCAATCAATTTCCTAATCACACTCAGGTGACTGTATTAAAATCCTCTTGTCTCTTAAAACAGGGGCGCCAGGTGCCTCAGTCAGTGACCAACTTTGGCTCAGGTCATGACCTCATGATTCATGAGTTCAAGCCTCACACTGGGCTTTTCGCTGTCAGTGCAGAGCCCACTTCAGATCCTCTGTCTCCCTCTCTCTCTGCCCCTCCCTTGCTCGCACTCTTTCTTTGAAAAATAAATAAACATTAAAAAATAAAATAAAAACAACACAACACACACATGCAAAAAAAAAAAACTTGTCATTCACTGGATAACATGTTCACAGATCATATAAACACTTCTATAAAAATTAAATGGAAAACAAAATTCTCTATATAAATTCATTATTGACTTACTACTTTCTATTTCTGTTTCAATATTGAACAGTATAATTTATCCCCGTTACGGAGTGTGTATATATTTTAACACCTCTACACATACTACTACTACTCTGTTAAGAGAACAGGAATTTATACCTACACGCAATTAATCATAGCTTCCTGGAAATGCTTTACAGACCCAATCATCCTACAGCTATTTATCTATTTCCTTGTAAATTACCTTCTTATAAAGTTTAACTGTTTGAAACCTGACTTTTCTATTATATTTCATATTTACTTTGTAACTACAGTAAAATCCTTCCATAAATCACAAAGTATGACCTCAAAACTCAAGTCGACAAAGTTCTATGGGAGCAAAAAAGAAGCACCTGGTTGGTAGAGATCCTAGTCTGGGGTACAGGATTTAAATCCTCTTAAGATTCAGCTGACTTTTGGAGCCATTAAGTGAGAGTTGTTAACTTAAATAACCACAGTGATAATTCTAGGTCCCATGGTTAGACAGGTTCACCTGGAAAGTTATCTTTTTAATTGGTTCCATCCCAGAAGAATTCACTGGGCAAACAGAGGGCCATTAGGACCCACACCTAACCTCTGTGCTCCCCTAAGTGGGGTTACTTTCGTGTTTGTTTCCATCTGGACTTGCCATCCTCTCCCCCTCTTATCCCACTATCCTCCACAAATATTGATACACCTTGGTTAAGGAGGAGGATGAGAAACAATCACCAAACTGTACCTTAATTTATATTAAAGAGGCTTTTGCTCAAATCTGTTAGTCTCACAAATGTTTTCCAAGGTAGGATTAGAATTTGTGGAATGTAGGGGCGCCTGGGTGGCGCAGTCGGTTAAGCATCCGACTTCAGCCAGGTCACGATCTTGTGGTCCGTGAGTTCGAGCCCCGCGTCAGGCTCTGGGCTGATGACTCAGAGCCTGGAGCCTGTTTCTGATTCTGTGTCTCCCTCTCTCTCTGCACCTCCCCCGTTCATGCTCTGTCTCTCTCTGTCCCAAAAATAAATAAACGTTGAAAAAAAAAAATTAGAATTTGTGGAATGTAAATAAATTACATACCTGTCATTTTACCTCCCACTCCAAGTGCACTGTCACCAAATGGAGATAGACACCAATTAAAAACAAAACTAAACAAACAACAACAAAAAACCCTCACAAAAATATAAAAATGCTCTTAGTAGTATCTTTGAAGGCCTCTACTTCTTTACCAGCTGCATCTGGACTGGGGGGCCCAGCAGGCTGTGTCCTCTTGGCCATCTTTTAAGAATATATCCTCATCATGCTCCTTGCCCACCACCTGGTGGAAATATTCATCTACACCCCCAACCATTTCCTTCTCCTTCTCCTCTTCCTCCCCTTGCTGCTGCTGCCAAGTCCCCTCTGCTTCCTGAGCGGGCCCCTAGGGTCCTGGGTATCACTGTCCCACTGGCCTCTGCCCATGCCCTCTTCATGCCCACCAGGCTCTTCCTCATGAAGGCCTCTCACCCATTCCTGCTTGCACTGGATGTTTTGGGCCTGCTGGGCCTGCCTCTGGCCTTGAGCAGCAGCTTCTCTTCCTCAGCTGTGAGGGTGACCTGGTGCTCCTCCAACCTCTTGTGCAGAAGCTGACACTGGGTGTTAAATGTAGGGGATGAATCACTGGATTCTACTCCTGAAATCATTATGCACTATATGGAGCACTATATGCTAACTTGGATGTAAATTTAAAAAATAAATAAAAAGAATTAAGTTAATTTAAACAAAACAAAACAACAACAACAAAAGCAGAAAGAAAGAAACTGACACCCTTCTGGATCTTGATAAGCAGCAACCCCATCGGAGACCAGACCTCAGTGAGCCACACTCAGCCACTACCATGGCCGCTTGGGGCAGCTCAGTCATGATCTATGCTTACCTTGGGGTTCTGCCTCACTCTCTGGAAGCCCCGTGCCTGTGGCCAGCAGATCACCCATGTCCTGCGGGTGGCTCATGCTGGGGACCCTTCATAACCATCCCACGACTTGTAACCACAGGAAGGACTTTGATGCTATGAAGGTGGAAATCCAGCTCCCGGGAGTGGAGTTGCAGCTGATGACAAGGCGGTGCTTCATGGTGTTGTGGTTCCACTAGTACACGCTCATGGAGGGGAACCGACTCTGGCACATGGTGGCCATGAGCTTCAGGTGCATGCCCTGGAGGCCAAAACTGTTGAGCACCAGGAGGGACAGGCGGGCAAACAGCTGCTCATGCATGCGGCGCCACTGCGGCGGCGAGGAGACATCACCAACCACCGCGTACTTGTTGATTCGGAAAGTCAAGGTGAGGATTTGTGGAAGCTGCATGGGCTTAAAGTAAATATTGCTCCCCGTTTAACTCAAGACTAGGAAGTGCGTGACTCCGAGGGGCCCAACTACTGCCACAAAATTATTCAGAGTTTTTCTTTGGAACCTATAGACAGGCCGCTGTGAGCAGCTCAGTGACTCACCGGGCAGAGCAGAGACACTCCCCAAACTGCTGCGCGCCAAAGGAACATGAAGGACTGCGGCTGCGCGGCCCAGACCTCCAGGGGGCGGAGCTGCACTTAGGCGCGCACTGCTGGTATAGACACGCCCATTCAGGGTACAGCCCTCTAAGTCAAGAGGGCTGCTGTGCCGCTACTGCCTGAGCTGGGCTGCTCTCTTCTGGTGCCAGTAACGACTAGGGGCCAGCCTGCTGTTACATAAACATACGACTTTAAAAATCTCAGGAAACAGACATTTGTTTCCTGAGTGGTGCACAGGATGGGGTATGTTGGGAGAGACAGGTAAAAGCGGAGTCAAGTTCTTGTTAAACAAGGCATTGTGGGGCGCCTGGGTGGCTCAGTCAGTTAAGCATCTATCTGACTCTTAATTTAGGCTCAGGTCATGATCTCATGATTTCATGAGTTCGAGCCCCACATTGGGCTCTGTGCTGACAGTGCAGAACCTGCTTGGGATTCTTTCTCCATCTCTGCTCCTCCCCTGCTCATTCTGTCTCTCTCAAAATAAATAAATAAACTTTAAAAATTAAAAAAAAAAAACAACAACAACAAGGAATTTCTTATGAGAGGCTTGATAATACCTTCCCCTGGCATTCGAGCGGAATGCTTTCCTTCCTGATTACCTTCACATGTTACTCAGAATCAACACATCTCCACCTTGCCCCATACAGCAGATGATACAGTGCTGCATGCTAGCAAGGATTTTCCTTAGATGCCACTCCTGCAAACCCTGACCTTTAGCAGCTTATCCACTCAGGATCTCTATCTTCCTGTCCCATCATGCATCTATGTGTTCTCTTGGTCAGTATTTTAAATGACTTCAGTTGGCTCTTTCTCCAAGTCACACACATCTGGTACTGGTGAAACATTTCCACTCCTTGTCCCTGGCCCCACTCATCACTTTAAGTATCTCTCCCTCTCTCTCTCTCATCTCAAGCTGACAGCTACAACCTCTTGCCTTTATATTCCTTAGTAAGACTCGACTGTGTTACTCCCCTACTATTATAAGAAACGTATATCAAGCACTCCTAGGGGTCCCATAGAAGCCCTTTTCAGTAGAATTGAGGTTGGGGACAGGCACCTTCTGCTTTGCAGTGGCAGAGACTCACAGCACACACACAACTCTCCCCAAAGAAAAAGCCCCCAGGTATCCTCTCTCCATCCTCTCTCTCTCTCTCTCAATGTATTTATGTTCTTGGTGACTTTCTAGAACTCTGAACTTGTTTTTAATATTTCCCTTGAAAACTTCCCATTGCTCTGGCATACCACTTCAGAATTTTATGTTTGGTATGATTTGGTCTTGGTTTAACACTGACCTGCTATTATATTCACGTCATTGAAAAGTGGTGGATCTAGGATTTAAACCTAGATATGACTCAAAAGTTCCCTGCTCTTGTAAATGTCCCCAAACACAAGTACACTGTCTCACACCCTTTCCCACCTCCATCTCCACATCTTGCCTTTGACATTTTTAAGTGCTCTGAGAAAGTGCTGGTCTTGCCTCACTCTCTCAGAGAGAGAGAATTTATTCCAGCTCTTACCCATTAACTTTAAAGAACCCATTAACATTGTGTCTCCTCTTTCCTTTCATGGTCTTTATCTGGTAAATTTCTTTGTGGAGACATCTATGTGGCAACTTATCTACCCACACTCCATCTTGGAAAATGACATCAGTTGTTTTCCTTCTCAAACAGAACTGGCATAATCAGAAATTGGGTTAATATCAGAAGTGTTCGCCTGATCACTGTATATACCATTTTTTCAATAAATATATTTGGCGGCTGAATAACATAATTTGTTCTCTTTTCCCTTTGAAGTATTTTTAATCACAAACTAGGGGGTTGAATGGGCCTATATTTACAGATCATTTGATAATTCCAATGATTCTACCACATTTGGTTATATTTTTTAGAAGCAAAGGATTGATAATTTAGTGTATGCAAGAAATTTTAACTGGGAGTCAGAAGACTAACAATACCTGCCCAGACACCCACGTAAGATGGTTGGTAAATGTATATAATAGCATTTTATAAAACATGAAGGGAATTTAATGCCTTTACCCACCCCCACACCTTGCTTCATAATGCACAGAAAAGCACTGGTTACATTCATCAAGAAAATGTATATAATCCAAAGGTATATAGCAGAAACAATATTTTATTATTAAAAGTTCTATAAGTGCTGAAATTTCCTTTTATGAAGTTAGTGATACTATCTTAGAGAGGAACATTTCTTTTATTCTGATTCGCTCAATTATTCGTAAACTACTGAATAGTTTGAACATATTCTTCAATACATTTGTAACATATTAGAAACATGATAGGTTTTGAGAAAGCAAAAGATGCAAACATCACCTTTGTATTTGAATTGTGTATGCAATTTTACTTCTTTTGCACTTCCCCATATTTCATTTGATGTGTTCTATTCAAAAAGTATCCAATGAGATCAAGCCACAAGAATTCCAAATTCTCAGTCTGTGATTACCAGCCGTTGAATAGGTTGTCCTTAAACTTCATTTAAATAACAGATCTTGCATAAGAGACTCTTAAAAACTGAGAACAAACCAAGGGTTGATGGGGGGTGGGAGGGAGGGTAGGATGGGTGATGGGTATTGAAGAGGGCATCTTTTGGGATGAGCACTGGGTGCTGTATGGAAACCAATTTGACAAAAAATTTCATATATTAAAAAATAATAAAATAATCAGTAAAGGTCAAATTAAAAAATCACAGGAGAAAAATAAATAAATAAATATAAATAAATAAATAAATAAATAAATAAATAAATAAATAAATAAATAACAGATCTTGAGGGGCACCTGGGTGACTCGGTTAAGCATCTGACTTTGGCTCAGGTCATGATCTCACAGCTTTTGAGTTTGAGCCCCATGTCGGGCTCTGTGCTGACAGCTCAGAACCTGGAGCCTGCTTCTGATTCTGTGTCTCCCTCTCTCTCTCTGCCCCTCCCGCACTCACACTCTGTCTCTCTCTCTCTCTCAAAAAGATAAATAAACATTAAAAAAAAATTTTAATAAATAAATAAATAAATAAATAAATAAATAAATAAATAACAGATCTTGAATTTTAGTATATTAAAAGGAACCTTAAATACAAAGATTGTTGCCCTTTAAAACACGTATCCTTCATAAAACCTGCATCTTTAAACCATTCCTTTGGTAGTAATTGAATAAAACACGATTTCCAATGACACAAAAAAGAAATCATATAAGTGCAGGTTAAGTCAATAATAGATTCAATTAAAAGTGGGCACAGGTAGAAACAGCCATTTTTGGTTGGGGAAAGGGGCTGGAGAGAGTGGTCATTTCTTATAGCAAAGAAGTTAAATGGACAAAAGAAAGGATATTAATTAAAAAAAAAACCTAAGGGGGTGCCTGGGTGGCTCAGTCAATTAAACATCAGACTCTTGATTTTGGCTCAGGTCATGATCTCAGGGTACTTAAGTTTGAGCCCAACATCGGACTTTGCACTGATAGCATGGACTCTGTTTAGGATTCTCTCTCTCCCTCTTTCTGCCCCTCCCCTGCTTGTGCTCTCTCTCTCTCTCTCTCTCTCTCTCTCTCTGTCTCACTCTCTCTCAAAATAAATAAATAAATAACTTAAAAAATGTTTTAAATAAAAATAAACTTTAAAAAAACCTGGGGCGCCTGGGTGGCGCAGTCGGTTAAGCGTCCGACTTCAGCCAGGTCACAATCTCGCGGTCCGTGAGTTTGAGCCCCGCGTCGGGCTCTGGGCTGATGGCTCAGAGCCTGGAGCCTGTTTCCGATTCTGTGTCTCCCTCTCTCTCTGCCCCTCCCCCGTTCATGCTCTGTTTCTCTCTGTCCCAAAAAAATAAATAAACGTTGAAAAAAAAAAAAAACAAAAACAAAAAACCTAATAAGCAAGCTATAAATAAACATCTAATTTAAGACAATTTAAAAGCTAAATCTTTTTCCTATAATCTCATATTTTTCAAACTTTCCAAAGATTAATTCTGCATCCTCTGAATGCATGAATTTCATAGACCTTGTCAAAAGTCAACTGGTAAAATGATAGGGGACTCAACACCAACCTAAAACCACACAACGTATGTAGTTGACATGAACTATGTTAACTCCATATTTATTTTTAATTCAAACATATCATGGCAGAACCACTAGTTATATATCTATGTGCTTTTTCTGAATGCTGTTAAAGAAACTGCCTTCTGGTTGTGCTTCCTGCACCTGCAGACGTAAATCCATTGCTATCCTCATGTATCCTATATGTGATAAACAGACATACAAATACTATTATTGATTTGGTTTTTACACTCATCTTCCCTATTGGACTATAAACTCTTTGAGGACAAAGAGAGTGAGTTATCAACCTGTGTATACCAAGTTATATAGAGTAAACATTGTGAACATTCTGTAAATGTAGAATAAATATTAAATAGTTTAATAAACTAAGTATATTAATTTGAGAAACCTAATTGTTTAAATATTAGATCCATTTTGAGTTAACTTTCACACATGATATAAAGATTCAACTTCGTTTTCTGTATATTGATATCCAGTGTTCCCAGCACTGTTTGTTGAAAAGACTGTCCTTTCCACATTGAATGGTCATGGCCCCCTTGTCAAAAATCATTTGACCTTATATATGAGGGTTTATTTCTGGGATTTCTCTTCTATTTCATTTATCTATATGTCTTTGTGCCAGTACCACACTGTTTTGATTATCATAGCTTTGTAGTAAATTTGAAATCATGAAGTGTGAGACCTCGAATTTGTTTCTATTTTAAGATTATTTTGCTATTTGGAGTCCCTTGAGATGCCATATGAATTTTAGGGTGGATCACAAAAATACATACATTCATACACTTACAAAAATTGGTAAGTCAAATGTGGTCACTGTAGCACTCTGTAATGAAAAAAATTTTTGGTGGCACCCTTAATGTCTATCTTAAGGACATGGGTAAATAAATATTTTAGATATATACTATGGAATACCTTATGGCAAGAAGCAACCAATTAGGTAATTGGCAACATGAAGAGATCACAAAGCAATATTTTTTTCTGAGTTAGAAAGAGAGGCATCTTACTTTTTTAACTCGAATATTATTTTAAGATCTATGTTGCCACTTACATAATTTATTACTGGTTGTCTCTTGCTACTGTAAGTTATTTTATAGTATGGCAAACATAGGCATCTATATATATTATATATAATATAAAGAGATATATGTGTGTGTGCACATCTGTGTTCATACAGAAAGAGATTCAGGAGGATGGAAAACAGAAAAACTAGCAAGAGAAGAGGTTCTCCTACATTATTCTATTATCATGTAGTTGTAACTTTCACATTTAGGCCTTTAAATAAACTGAAGTCTATTTTTGTAAGTAGTATAGAGGGTAAGGCAATTTTTCTAACCTCACTTCATAGGACCCATTTTTATAACACCATATGTGTAATACACTTTATATAGATAATGCATCATATACCATGTCTGCTTATTTATGTACTGCATGTGTGTGTATATATAACATTTAGAAAGGAAGTGCTAAAGTTATATACAATTAAATAATATAATGTTTGCCTGGCTAAATGAATTCAAGCTGAGATTCTTTCACTTGAGTCTGAAAAGTCTTGAACAACAGAGATTCTTTCACTTGAGTCTGAAACAGTCTTGAACAACAGAGATGTTATGAAATATTCCTGAGATGATACCATGATACAGATTTGTCTGTCATTGTTTCATCAGAATGATTTGAAAGAAGAAACTAGAAAAATAATTTAATGCCTACAGTAAAAGTCTTATATTGTGGTGAAATAAACCTCATGGAAGGACTTGGCTGTTGCCATATCTATTTCATAGAGAGGAAAACTGAGCCTATTTGTGCTAAGTAGCTTTCTCTGAAATCCCAGCTGGTGAAGAGAGTATCTAAGATTTGAATCCAGCTCCACTAGTATACTCACACTCAGGCTTCATCCATTAAACCAAGGGTCAGGAGACTTTTTCTAGAAAGGGCCAAATATTAAATATTTTAAGCTTTGCAGCCCACATTCTCTCTGATGCAACTGTTAAGCTCTGTCATCATAGGACCCAAGGAGCCATAGACAACATGCAAACAAATAAGCATGGCTGTATTCCAAAAAAAAAAAAAACAAAAAAAAACAAAAAAAAAAAAACCCATTATTTGTAGACACAATTTTAATTTCATAAAATTTCACATGTCATGATATATTATTCTCCCCTCAATTTTTTTCCAGCTATTTGAAATATAACAAATATCCTTTGCTTATGCTATACAAAAACAGGTGGCAGGCTGGGTTTGGCCCAGGGGCTGTAATTTTTCAACCTCTACACTAAACTGTGTGAAACAAGCAGTCAGAAAGGAAACTTGTATTTCAGTAGCAAGATCCTGCAATGAAATCATTTTACTTTATGAATGTACACTGAAGTTATTTTATGGCATCAAAAATAGTTGCCCAGCAGAGAGATAGAAATGCAAAACCAGAGTTCAAGATTTAATAATGGTAAATATTTTTTGAAAGTCATTTCCATGATGCTATAACTCAGACTGAGCTAGTAGTTGAAAATGTGAGTTTAGGGGCGCCTGGGTGGCTCAGTCGATTAGGCGTCCAACTTCAGCTCGGGTCACGATCTCGCGGTCCGTGAGCTCAAGCCCCGTGTCAGGCTCTGGGCTGCTGGCTCAGAGCCTGGAGCCTGCTTCCGATTCTGTGTCTCCCTCTCTCTCTGCCCCTCCCCCGTTCATGCTCTGTCTCTCTCTGTCTCAAAAATAAATAAATGTCAAAAAAAAAATTAAAAAAAAAAAAAGAAAATGTGAGTTTGGAAACAGCCAAAACTATGCAGTGGAAGGGGAGAAAGGAGCAAGACAAAGTGACTTGTGTATGGAGATAGTGAAAAGGATAGAACCAAGATGAGCAAAGTGATAGGAAATAGGGAAGGAGTTAGTTTCATGAAAGAGAAGGAGCAGAGCTAATAACAAATCCAAGAGGACAAGGAAAATCCATGTCTCCCTTTAGCAACTAAGTACGTCAACAATGAGTTTTGAAAAGAAGAATCACCACAGAAAGGTTAGTATGAAAAGCAAGTCACAGGTGCTTAAGTAGGAGGCAGAATAGAAGCTCTGGCTTCCTTTTAGAATAGAACTTTTGGGGGGCACCTGGGTGGCTCAGATGGTTAAGTGTCCTACTTCCACTCAGGTCATGATCTCACGGTTGGTGGGTTCCAGCCCCACATCAGGCTGTGTGCTGACAGCTCAGAGCCTGGAGTCTGCTTTGGTTTCTGTGTGTGTCTCTCTCTGCCCCTCCTCCACTTGGGCTCTGTCTCTCTCTGTTTCTCAAAAATAAATAAAATGTTAAAAACAAATTTAGAAATGAACTTTTTGAAAGGAGACCCCATATTTATCTAAAATTTAATGCTTAATAAATACCTAATTCAGTGAAACCTTTATATTTCATAGGTAAGCATTGACAATAATAAGTAACTGAGAGACAATAGTGTTTATGCTCAGATCTGCAATCTTTGCAAAGATTAAGAAACTGCTGACATACAGCTGTCATATTCTGGAACTTCCATGAGCTATTACCTTCTCATTAGAAATTTTCTCATGAAAGTACAACTTTTATTCCAGTGTGTTTCAATATTTGAGATATATTGCTAATTTTGAAACTGTAGTGAATCTACCAGTCTTCCAACTTTAAATGACTCACTGATTCAAATTCTGGCCCTTAGGTCTATTTGCATAGGAGATGAAACTGTATAAAAAGTAGCTCCCATGTTGGTATTTACAAGGAAAGAGAAATTGGAAATAAAACATGGAATGTGGAAATATACCCCCTCCAGGGTGGAGAAAGTTTTCAACAAGAAATACAATCCATGAAGGTAAGGTAAAATTGGTTTCTGATTTAGGATCTCGGAAGGATATACAAGCGAAATATTGGAAAGACATTAACTTACCGAATAATTACAAAGGTATGGAGAAGATTAAGAGAACACACAAGGCATGGTTAGCCAAAAGCAAGAAGCTGCTTTTATGCTGAGGACTGAAGTGGAGGGTGGACAAAATAGTTTCTACAATTCAATGAGGCTGAGACTATGGAGGAAGCTCAGAGTCCAGAAGTTCTCCTCATGGAGGGATACAGCAACTGCTAGTGATTCAACCTTCTAGAAAAAGCGTGGCAATCTGATAAGACTTAACTATTCTTTAGGCATTTAAAAAAATGGCAATAAACAAGATCTTTGCCTGTAAAAAAAAAAAAAAACAAATAAGAAAGAAAAAAAACTGATGCTGCATTTTTAGTCATCTGACAATATTTTAATATTTTAACCAAATGGCCTACATCATTTGATTAGAGTACATTTGAACATATTGTGATAAATACATATTGTTTGCTATATTCTGCACCAAAATACATCATGGATTTGTTATTTCATAAAATACTAATTTCTTCTGTAATCTTCAACCAGGACTCTCTGCCACCTGTGTCACATATTTGGAAATAATTTTAATATCTTAATATACTCAATTTATAAATATCTACCCCAACATTTTTCACATTGTTTGGGGGGAGAAAACTATATCAAACTCATTTATATTTTTCTTCTTTTATATTTTCTTCATTTAGCTTCCTTGGATAAGATTGATTCATTGACACACTGTAGTATTTTTCCTGGGCATCAGGAAGAATAATAATTAGAAAACAATATTCCTGGTTTACAGGGAATAAGCCAATTTATAAATAAATGTATTGGAATTCACAAGAGAGAAAGACTGGAGGAAAAGAGATAAAGTGACAACTTCATGAAGGATGTAATATCTGAGCTCAGCATTTAAGAATGAGTGACAGGATATTTTCCAATTACAGATCGCAAAGAGAATGCCTCCCCTCCTACTCTGACAAGTGAAAATAAGCAGGCCCTGGGTACAAACAACACCACCATAAATGGAAATAAATCAGCAATGATGCAATCCTTGGGACGGATTGCTCTATGGGGAAATACCATTCTATCTACTAGATTCTATAATAACGGGCAAAGTGACTACATCAAACTTTTACTAATGCTGAGTAAGCACTTTGCCCTAATATGCTGTGAGTACAGAATTTATGGCAAAACATAATACACACTATGTGATCATCTCCCTAGTAAATCCTTTCCAAACTGTTTGAACTCAACACATTTTTATCTAGTTTGGAAGAGTAATGGTATGTTTTATTCTCCTGGAAGCTTGATAAAATAGAACAAGAAAATTTACATTGAAAATAAAGATTGCACGTTCTCATAAACAGCTGCAAACTTATGTGTCACTAGTCAGTTCTTAACTAACTACAAAGAGGACTGATATCTGAGAAAAGAAATAGAAAGAATTTTGAAAAAAATACATATATTACAAGGCTGGTAAAATGATGCTTAGTCCTTAACAGTTAATTATCTTTTTACAAATATGGAAGTATAGGGTTTTTTTTTATTGTAGTTACAAATATCTACTATTTATTAGCTCTAGTTCATATTATTTTATTTTGTATTTATTACTCTGGCAACTTCCTCAATGTTTGTTTGGAAACAATGTGGACCTGGTATGATATCATGCCATCACAGGCAAATTCTGAATATCTGTTCCTGTTTTAGAGCTCCCCATGCAATTGACTTGGGTCTCTGTTGAAGAAGTATCATGGGTGAATGTATTTCATTGTCCAGACCTGCTTCTCTATCCCTGAAGAACTGTTATTCTCAAGAGGACTCACTAAGATCCTCATGGGTGCGAATATCAGTGTCAGGGCCCAATATCACAGAGAATCCAACCTAAGACAGATGTCCATATTCTCTAAGTTGATCTGTAGATTCAATAAAATTCTAATACAATCCAAATTGATTCTTGATGAAATTGACGAGTTGACTCTAAAAATTTGTATGAAAAGGCATATGATTTAGAATGGCCAGGGGTGCCTGGCTGGCTCAGTCGGTTGAGTGTCTGACTTAGGCTCAGGTCATTATCTCACGGTTTGTGAGTTTGAGCCCTTCGTCGGGCTCTGTGCTAACAGCTCGGAGCCTGGAGCCTGCTTTGGATTGTGTGTGTGTCTCTCTCTGCTCGTCCCCCACTCATGCTCTGTCTCTGTCTCTCAAAAATAGACAAATATTTAAAAAAATTTTTTAGAATGGCCAATTTGGGGAAGAAAAAGATGGAGAAGTTACACTACTTGATTTCAGGTTTTACTCCATAAGCCAGCAATCAAGATATGGTGGTACTGTTATAAGGATAGACACACGGACCAGTTGAATGGATTGCAGAGATGAGAAAGAGACCACACATGACTTTTAAACAAAGCAATTCAGAGGAAAGGAAAATCTCCCCAACAGAGACAGTCTAAATGCATTAAAGCTGCATTTGTGGAAGCATGAAGTACAAATTCACTAAACACTGAGAAAGATGACAAATGGGCTACTACCACTTCATACTTTGGTAATTATACCCATGGATTATACTTATTTGGGAAACACCATATAAGACCACAGAATTAAGGTATACACTGCATCATGGCTGGATGGAGCACCATTCTGGTAGCATAAAATCTCAGAGTGGGAACCTCACCTGTGCCTACAAAAGACCATTCCATCCACCACTCTACTACTGTGGACCTATATTTCTATAGAATATTGTAAGTGACAGACCAATGGCTCCCATGGTCATGTGGCAACTTCATCACCATATTGGCTCCTATATGAAGGCCAACTTCCAAAAGGGTGCCTATTCATTTTTATTTCCATGTGCACATCCTTTTGTGCAGTCTTCTGTCACACCAAATGTGGCTAATTTCTATAAACAATAGGATATTGCAGAAGCGATGTTGTATGACTTTCAGAGCTATTCCACATAACATACATCAGCCACCTTGTTCCCCACAAGACCATTTGCTCCAGGGGAAGCAGTTGTTAAGTTCTAAGAAAGCTCCAGCAGGCTTATATAGGCTCCAAGTGACAAGGAATCAGAATCCCCTACAAAGAACCAACACTTACTTGCCAGGTCTGTGAGTGAGAGAAATTGGCAATGGATATCCAGAAGCAATCAATCCTTCAGGTGACTATAGGCCCAGCTGACATGTTGAGTATAACTATAGCTTGTATAACTATCCAGCTAAGCCACTCCCAGATTCTTGACCCAAAGAAATTGTATAATAAATATTTATTGTCTTAAGCTTTGTATGTTCTTTCTGTAGTTCCTTTAGGTGTGAACTTAAATTGAGAGTTTTCTTGTTTCTTGAGATAGGCCTGTATTGCTATGAACTTTCCTCTTGAAACCACTTTTGCTGCATCCTATAGGTTTTGGTTTGTTGTATTTATACTTTCATTTATCACTAGATACTTTAATTTGGGGGCATTTTTATTCAGCAATAGATAATTCATAAAGCTGTAAGGCAGGTACATTAGACTAATGCAATTTTATGTGTAATCTCATGTGTGAACCAACCATAAATCCTCATAAAATGGAGCTAGGGAAAACTCCATGAGAAAAAAAGAAAAACCTAATCCTAGAATATGTGTTGATTCTAATCAAAATGAATCACTATCCTCTCCAAAGGAATCAAGTGACCATCCCTTAAAGGATGGTATCATATTGGGAGCTAAATGCAAGTTTCTCTTAATGGCAGTTAGACATTTAGCAGCAGCAATAGCTAACTCAGGCTTGAAGTCCATGCTACTGGGCCTTCTATAGCATCCATTCCTGCCATCATGACTGTTTCTTTCATAAACCCATTGTGGTAGCACTGAGGCGATCAATGAAAGAAACTAGCTGACATCAACTGGGTAGCTCATTTTGCTTACTGGTAAATTTAGCTCCAACTCTGTAGGCCAGTGAAAGGTATCCCTTTACTTTGAAGGAGACATCCTAATATGTCCCATACCACTGGGCCTCTAGAAAAATTGACTTATGTGTAAGTTATTGAATCTTCATGGTTTATTTTCTATTCCTTTTTTTTTAACTTTTTTTTTTTTTCGAGAGACAGAGAGTGACTGGGGGAGGGGAAGAGAAAGAGAAAGTGACTAGGGGAGGGGCAGAGAGAGAGAGAGAAAGAGAGAGAGAGATACAGAATATAAAGCAGGCTCCAGGCTCTGAGCTGTCAGCACAGAGCCTGAAGCAGGGCTTGAACCCATGAACCATGAGATCATGACCTGAGCTGAAGTCAGACTCAGAACAAACTGAGCCACCCAGGCACCCCTATGTTCTATTCTAAAGATTATACATGTCTTATCAAGACCTAGCATACTTGCCATATTTTTCTCAGTCTGATTGACCTGATATATTTATAGCGGACTAATGTTTTGTTCACAGAAATATCTAGGCAGACTAGATAACTTTGGACTATATTTTGACTCATGTTATGGTCCACTGTGTGGTCCATCCTGCTGTTTTGCATTTATACTTGAAAAGTACATGTGTTTTATAATTATTGAGCTTAATTTTGTATAAGTAAACTGAATCAAGTTATGTAATTTCATGTTCAATTTGTCTATGTTACTATGTCTCACTATATCTTCTATATACATATCACTACTGATATTTTTATCTATGTTCTCTATTAATTACTAATTAAAGGGTGTTAAAATCGGCATTGGTTTTATTATCCATCTAGTTGTGTCCAGATATATCTTATAGTATATAATGTATATTACAGTTCTGTTATTAGATTTATAGACATTTAGGATCTACATATTTCCTGAAGAATTAACTATTTTATGATCCTGATAGGTTCCTATTTATCTCTTGCTACACTCCCCAAGTCAGCTTTGTCTGATACTAATACAACCATATCATATTCTTATGCTTAGTATGTAGCTCCATCCTTTTATAGTCAAGCTAGTTGTGTCTTTGTGTATAAAGTATATACTAACTCTTGAGACCACAAGATAGTTAGGTCTTGCTTTTTGTTATCTAGTCTAACCATCTCTGCCTTTTACTTAGAATGGTTAGTCTGTTTGTATTTAATGTTGTTATTTATATGGTTTAGTTTAATTCAACTACTTGCAATGTGTCCTATAGTGGTACTACATGTTTTTCTTGTTCCCTTTCTCCTTTCCTGAATTCTTCAGAGTTAATAAAAGAAGTTTTATTATTTAACCTTCTTGGTAGATTTTGAAGCTGTATCCCTTTATACTATTTTTTAGTAGTTTGTCTAGAGGTTATGATATGTATCTTAACTTACCAAGTTTTCCTAGATTTGGTATTGTGAAATTACGAGTAAAATGTTAGAATCATAGTGAAATTCCATTAAACTCCCATTCTTGGTGCTATGATTTTAATATGCTTTACATCTGCTTCTAAAATAAATCTTGTAATATAAGGTTACACTTTTGATTATATAGTTTTCTATATAAAAATTAAAAAGAAAAAATGTATTTTATACCTATATGCATATTTATCATCTTGTGTTCTTCTTTCCTTCTGGAAGATCTAAGTTTCCATTTGCTATTATTTCTCTTCAGTCTCAAAAACTTCATTTTCTGAAAAGCAGGTATGCTAATGACATTTTTTCTCAGCTGTCATTGATCTGAAATGTCTTTCTCAATTTTTAAGGAGTATCTTCATTGCTTGTAGAATAGTAGGTTGACTGTTGATTTACATTCAGCACTTTAAAGATGTTGGTTCATTGGCTTCTACTTCCTTTGTTTCCAAAGCGAAGTCAGTAACCCTTCAGAATATTGTTCTTTTCTATATATGTTTCTTTTTCTCTGCTTTTAAGATTTTCTATTTTCAGTTTTCAGCAGTTTAAGTATGGTGTTCTATGACATGATTTTCTTTTTATTTACCCTTCTTGGGATTAGGAATCAATAGGTCTTCATATATAACTTGATGTTTCTTATGAATTTGGGAAAATTCAGCATTAGACTTTCAAATATTTTCACAGGCATTCTCTTTCTCATCTCTTTCTGGTACTTAAAATACACTAGCTTACATTGTTTGAGATTGATTACAAGTTAGCGAGTCAATGTTTGGTTGGTTTATTTTTTTTTCTAACATTTTCTGCAGTATTCTTCAGATTGAATAATTTGTATTGAATCTATCTCAAGTTTAATATCCCTTTCTATTCCTGATTCTGGTTCTAATAAGTTCATCATTTAATTTTTTTTCCAGATATATTTTCACTTCTAAAATTTCTATTTGGTTCTTTATTATCTTCTATTACTATTCAGACCCTTGCCATCTGTTCACTCTTTGTGACCAATTACTTTTTATTTCAGGTTTTTAAATATATTAATAATAACTGCTTTAAAGTCTTTGTATGCTAATTCTATAATTCATGTTTATTACCTTTTTTAAAAATTGGCAAAGGGTTACATTTCCCTACCTCTTTGGTTACACACTAATTTTTCAAATTTTTATGCTTCACATCATGTCATATATTGAAGGGAGCCTCACTTATGCCACCTTTTAAAAAGTATTTAGACTCTTTGCACAGGCAGTTAAACTTGCTAGGCTTGGTTATATTCTGTTAGGAGATATATCTTGCCATTTAGAACTTGGCCTTAAAGAATTCCCTTACTGTAGAAAGGGATCCTCACTACTAAGCACCTTTCTAAGACCTACATTGTATGTCCAAGGTGCTCAGTGAGGTTTTTCCATTCTGGTTGGGCTGGAATTCCAATGTCTTTTAGAACTGTACATCTAGTCCCAGCCTTGCAAGACGTTTGGTGTCATAATTCAACTTTCAGTCTCATAGCAGGAGATCTCTACTGGGCTGCAGACTGAAGGAAATCTTACCTTGTGCATGTGTAGCTTAGCTCATGGCCAAGAATCCACAATGAATGACCTTACAGACTTCTGAAGTGCTCACTCTTTTTAAGAGTGCTCACTCTTGAAGTGCTCTTTTTCAATGTATGCCCTGCAAATGCCAAGTACTTAAACAGTCCACGATTCCAATGTTTTATCCTCAGCTTGGGAAAACAAGGTTTCTTAGCCTTTATCTCACTGTTCTGTAGCAGGAAAATGTTACTAGTTGATCCTTCACTTTTAAGAAATCAACATATTTGTCAAGGCTTAGTTTAAATGCTACAAAACTTTTATCACCAGCACCCACCCAGATTTTTTTCCCTAAATCTCAATACCCTTTAGTTAGTAGCTTGCCATGGCTGTGTGTTCTTGCTTAATATTCCTCATTTAAAGCAAGTTCATCAAGGGCAGGTGTATTTGTGATTGTGAAATGGAGGGAACATGGGATTAAGTTTTGGGAGCTCATGAGATTTAGTATTAGAAATAGCTGGGGCACCTGGATGGCTCAGTCCATTAAGCATCTAACTCTTGATTTCAGCTCAGGTCATGATCTCACGATTGTGAGATAGATCAAGCCCCATGTCAGGCTCCACGATAAGCATGGAGCCTTCTTGGGATTCTCTCCCCACCTCTCCCTTTGCCCCTCCCCTATTCTCTCTCTCTCTCTCTCTCTCTCTCAAAACAAATACACATTTTTTAAAAAAGAAATAACTCTATTATTTTCGAGCTACATATAGCTTACATATTTCCTACTTACATATAGCTTACATGTTTTTTAGAAATTTATCTAACCTGGAGTGCCTGAGTGTCTCAGTCAGTTAAGCATCCAACTCTTGATTTCAGCTCAGATTATGGTCTCACAGTTATGGGATCAAGCCCCACATCAGGCTCTGTGCTGACATGGAGCCTGCTTAAGATTCTCTCTCCCTCTCTTTCTGCTCCTCTCCCCAGCTCATGCTCTCTCTCTCCCTCTCTCTCTCTCTCTCTCTCTCAAAATAAATAAGCATTAAAAAAAATAAACCTTTAGAAATTTATCTAATCTTTCATCAAATCTCAAATGTATAATAGGTACCTAAGACTAACTACTTCTATATATCAAGTTCCCATGGGGGTAAAGTGAGATAATATACATGAATGAAATTTTAATGAATAAAAGGTCCATAAAGTATCAGTTAAAGTACTGCGGGTGAATCAACATCATCTTTGTAATTATAATCATCCAAATTCCTCATAAGATAACATTTTAAGGTTTTTTAAAAATGGCAATAAAATTTTTATCCTTGGAATATTTAAATGCACAAAAAATTCATGACACTAAAGGATAATGGTTACTACTAAAATAAATTCCACTTTGCTTTTCATGTTATAAAAAATTGAACCTTCAAATAGAAAACAGAAATGTTGAATAATCTGTTTTCCTTGAATGAATGAAGAAGCAAATATATCAACTGATAAAAGGCTACATTTCTATAATGCTGCTCACATACAAGAATAATATACAGTAGTAAATATTTTTGTAACCTTTGTCATAAAATAGATTCTTCTGTTGTTGTTAATATACCCCTTCCTACACAGCTTTATATGTTTAAGACTACACTACAGTATATCTGTAATCTCTGGGGGCTCACAGCAATATAATTCCAGCAAAAATTGCAAAACTTGTACAAGTGAAGGTGAAGAAAAGAAATGAAACTTGGTGTTGTCAGAAAATTTAATCATTTCTTAATATACTTTAGAAAAAGGGTTCTTCTTCAGTTCCTTAATAGAGGAATTTTTAGAAGATTTGCTTCACACAGTGAATAAAACCATTTAAAATTTCACATATTTTAGTTTCAAAGGTGGCTCTTATAAGGCTATATTTATAAAATGAGTTTTTATCATAACAGCATGACAATAGAGCATAGCTCTATTGGAGAAGAAAACTGGTTGCAATTCAATGCTATATGGCAAAAACATTTTAAAAAGTAAATAAGGATGTCTAACACGTTTAATAAACATACCAAACTTGGTAGGATACAGAGAATAAACAGAGAATACTATTTTTTTCCACCAGGACCTTCAAATATGCCCTGAGGTTTTCATTATCTCTCTTGGACATCTTTGACAGATAGATTGTTTTTCTGATAACTTGCGGGTGTCAGAAGAGCATTACTTTTCAGCATTTAAAAAGTCTAGTTTAATCTGAATCAAAACTGAACCTCTCACACAATTCAAATATTTTTCCCCCACCCCCATTCAAGATTGGCCAAATGTTTGGGAGCCGGCAAAGAGAAAGAAAGATTTTAGCATGGTGTCTCTCCACTCAACAGATTTTGTGAAGTAGACAAGAGGAGAGAAAGGGATGAGAAGGAAATGAACAAAACCTTTCTACTTAGTTAATACCGGTTGCAGTCCTTTGGTGACTGCAGAGCCAGAGATCCCAATGTTGGCTTTTCTGTGAATGTGCATTGGAGGATTCTTGGAGACTTTCACTGGAGCCTTCACTCTGCACCATTCTGATATGGGTGATGCACTATATGGCTGACTTCACTCAAAATCCCCAGTCTCTTCCCCCATGTTATCCTCACCTCAACACTTTCAATATGGCAAACCCATCACCTGAGCTTACAGGAGAAACACACACCCATCCTCCATCTTGCCAAAATCTCAAAGGGCAGACCGTTTCCAGTACAGCTTTCTCTCCTTCCCTGCCATCAGCAGTTGTGTCAACTAGCTTTAACTCCTTTAGGCTTTTTCATGCAAGAGGAAAGCATTCTTTTGCATACTCTCAAGAATTTTCTGGCACTTAACTCTAGTAGAAGTCTTGGTAATTTTGCCAGTGTGGTCATGATGTGAGTCGCTAGTCTCCCCGCTTGTAGACAATCCAGTATCTATGAATGTTTATCACTTGGGCCTAATCGCTTGGCCTGAAACAAAAGGAAACACAGCCATTCACTAATAAGAATGAGAAGGAAATGTACAAAACTCCTGTCTCATTTATCCTTTTCAAGGAAATTTATTTGGAAAACTCCTCCATTTTACTCACATGTAGAAGGCAGATGTTTTCTATATGATAAATTTAGTTTCCTCTTCAATTAGCCCAACAGAGATGTTTGTAGCCTCTCTTGTTAAAATGTATAAATACTTTTAATTTATCCAATTTGGGGGACAGAACCTAAAACCCCAGGACAACTACAAGGATCTCACCTTTTATTCCATTACTCATGTGTATGCAAATAAATATTTTTGCTGCTAGTTTGCTAGAATAAGAGACAGATTTGTAATAAAGTTAATGATGCTTAAGATTCAGGTCTGTTTACTTGCATGGGTGCCTTTCAAATCCTATACCTATGTGCAAATTTAAATTTTATTTTATTTTGAAAAATGGCTCCCATATTGTATAAGATTGAGAGACATATTTGTAAAGTGTTTAAAGCAAAGACTAAAATGACTTAATTTATTCAAGGGTGGATACCAATCTTTCTCTTTCTCTTACCAACTCCGCCCTCCAAATTCCTACCTATTTGTGCACATCGAACTCTTCCTGGACTCTGGAACATGATATAATGTAATAATCAATTGTGAGAGTTGATTTAACCATATGATAATTTGTGGTGCCTAGGTGGTTCAGTTGGTTAAGCATCTGACTTGATCTCAGCTCAGATTTTTTTTATTGTTTTTCATGTTTATTTATTTATTTTGAGAGAGAGAGAGAGACAAAGAGTGCAGAGGAGGAAGGAGCAGAGAGAAAAGGAGAGAGAATCCCAAGCAGACTCTATGCTATCAGTAGAAATCCCTACGTGGGGCTCAATCTCACAAACTGTGAGATTATGACCTGAGCTGAAATTAAGAGTGAAGCCTACTTAAAACACACACACACACACACACACACACACACACACACACACACACAGAGTAATTTACTCAGGTACAAATTTACATCGATGTGCCAGCACATCATAATCCTGGTGACTTGAGAGGTTTTGCGTATTAAGATGGCTTTTTTCTGCCACAGCTACCTCTAGATTCAGTCTGAAAGCATGCTACAGTCACTCAGTGAGGCCACCATAGGTACTGCAATGAAAAGTAATATTTATTCAATGTATCCTCATTCATGTATGAGGATAAGCAGATTCTCTGCCTGGCAACTAATCTTAACATTACATTGTCCTCCATCAATACAGCAAGATACACACTACAGTCAGTAATGGCATTTTTTTTTTAATTTTTTTTTCAACGTTTATTTATTTTTGGGACAGAGAGAGACAGAGCATGAACGGGGGAGGGGCAGAGAGAGAGGGAGACACAGAATCGGAAACAGGCTCCAGGCTCTGAGCCATCAGCCCAGAGCCCGACGCGGGGCTCGAACTCACAGACCGCGAGATCGTGACCTGGCTGAAGTCGGACGCTTAACCGACTGTGCCACCCAGGCGCCCAAGTAATGGCATTTTTATGAATACATCCTGTATAATAATCTGAAAGAAATACAAAATATCTACGTTTTGTGTGTTCATTTTAAAACGTGTGCAATACTCAGCAGAACATCATAGCGAGCCATGATTGGAATGGAAATAAGTGAAGAGGGCCTTTTCTTTCCCCATTTCTAATTATTCTGCCTCAGTGTATAAAATGTAATAATACCATGTATTATTTATCAACAGCAGTTCAGTACTGCCACACAAATGTCACTCAGCGAGATTACCATATATATCTGGCTGTACATCAAAACGTTTTTATGTGGTTGGCAATTATCGAACATTATGGAAATGTGACTAACACGAGTTAAAGCGAATAAGAAATTTTCAGCCCAGTGGTGAAAAGGGAGGAGAGACTTTCCCGAGAGCAACACTGTTAGAAGAACCCAGGTGAGGAGAAAAGACTTCTTCTAGCTGCCACGCCAAAGCTGACAGAGACCGTGGCAATCCAAGTTGGTTGACATGTATCTGAGCCAAGCTCCACAGGCACCACCACCTCTTTTCTGGCATCAGCCATGACGACTTGTATAGCTGCCTCAGGATAAAGCCAGGGACTTGACAGACTCATAAAATAAACTCCTGAGATAAGAGAGAGAGAGGTGTTTTCCCTTTTTTAGTTAACAGGAGTTTCTTTGCCTTCATTTAGTACTTCAGTATTTAAAGTCCTTGAGAAGGATGGAAGAAACTAATGTATTTAAGACCAACTATGTTTCAGGCACTGGGATCAATACTTCCTACATATTAATATATTTAACCATATATCTGTATACATTTAATTTTATGATATCAAATTATAATTTTTTTTAATTTTTTTAACATTTTATTTATTTTTGAGACAGGGAGAGACAGAGCGTGAACAGGGGAGGGTCAGAGAGAGGGAGACACAGAATCTGAAACAGGCCCCAGGCTCTGAGCTGTCAGCACAGAGCCCGACGTGGGGCTCGAACTCACAGACTGTGAGATCATGACCTGAGCCGAAGTCGGCCACTTAACCAACTGAGCCACCCAGGCGCCCCTCAAATTATAATTTAAAGTATACGTAGTGATACATGTAATCATATCTGAATATATATATATATATATATATATATATATATATATATATATCTCCATATGTTATAGGTAAACTACAGATCAGAAAGCTGAGGTAATTTACCTGAGGTAATTTACCCAGAATTTGAACCTACAACTATTTAGCATTAATTTTTTTTCTATTATATTAGTCTATCTCATGATTTAAAAATTGCATTTTCCCAATTATTTGTCTTTTTGTTTGTTTTATCTCCCTGAATCTCCTCAGCTATCTTCTTCCTACCACTTCTTAGAAGGTGAAACTGATTTCTCACCATGTTTTGGAAACTTTACATACTTACAAAGAAATATAAAGTAAGTAATTTTCTGTAATTTGGCCATATTTCACAATCAATATTTTCCAAAGGTTTTCCTCTTGTTGCTTTTAAGTTAAGCAGCTATAATGACATTTAGAAACTGGGTGATCTCCATGCTCCCCTAAGGCTTTATTCCTTATGTTCTAGAAGAGCAGCAGAACATCAGGATCATTCTCTGTAGGTATCTCAGGAGTACTAACCCTAGAAATCCCACGTCCCCTTGTAGATGTTTAACATCAATAACAGCTTTTGTTATGGTAGGAAACTCCTTCTACTCAATTTGTTGCTTTCCATTTCCAAGGGCTGACCTACTAAGATGTTATCTTAGTTGTGACCATAGTCTTAACCTTTCATATTTCCCCCGTCTTCATTTCTCCACTCCTGCACAGTGAATCACTATGTCACATAGAGGCAGTCATACCTATAGGCTCCTTTATGGCATCAGATACAGATCTAACTCCATTTGTAGTAGAGATCGCAAATACATTGTTTTAATAAAAACAGCCTGTAACTATTGAGTATTTACTTGGTGCCAATCATTAAGTATTCTCCATAGATAGAATCATTTAATTCTCAAAACAGCACTGTAATACAGATATTAAGATCCTGCATTTCAGCAAGCTGTGGTTCACAGCTTGCAAAGTTATCTATGCAAGGTTACATAGCTCGCTCAAGGTCTGACCTTCTATTAAGTAGCAGAGCTACGTGTGAATCCAGTCATTCTGACTATAAGCCTTGGATACTTAACCATTACAATGATAGCCTGCCTCGCCTAGTAACCACTTCACCTGAATTATCTAATAAACTATCATACCTCCTGTGAATTAAGTACAACTACTGGCTATATCTTCTATATTATTCACATAAAGAATCTGAGGCTCAACTTTTATCTACAAGTTATTTAGTAGAATGAAGATTTAGACTAGATTCGTTTTCACTTCTGATCATGCTAACACCCTAGCAGCATGTGTCATGCATTATATATAAAGCTCTTTTCAAAAAACGAGCAATATGATCTCAAAGGAAAATGTTCATAACTATTACATGGTAGTAAATATTTTGAATCAACTCATAATTCCAGAGCTCCAAATAGCTGGTTTTAAAGACAGATCTTCTAAATTCAAAACAAACAAACAAACAAACAAAATAGTGCTTTGTAATTATTTGTCATTTAAAAGAATAAAAGAAAAAGAAAAGAATTTTTAAGCTGCCTAAGTATTAAATCTTCAGGTATTCATATTCCTCACAGGAAGACAAAGTAAAACAACATGAGGGAACATGTTGGCAGGAACAACATGAGGTTCAGGAACTGTCATTGTAGGTCTCTAAATTGTCTTTATATACTCGTTAAATGGTTTTACTTTTTAGACATCTTCTTTAATTAGAAACCTCACATTACAAAATATTCTTTATTGTCTAATAAGATCCTTACTGTACCATTCCTACATACATGAAGTTTGTCAACTCTCAGCTCCCCCAAATGACCTTGAATTATTCATTTTAGTGCATCATCATCTATATGGAATAGGATTTTTCCTGCATAGTAAGGTGGCAATGAAAATGGGATATGGTGTCATGCAGACTTATGTTTCTATCACTTATAGACATTTGGTCTTAAGCGAGTTACATAATCTCCATCCCAATTTTCTCACCACTAAAATGTGAATAATAATACCTATAATTCATGGCTGTTTGGGAGTTAAATGAAGTGGTTAACAGGTATTAGTTTCCGGCTCTTTTTCCTACCTCAGTGCCTTAGTCAAGGTGATTTGATGACAAAGTACAGAAACTCACTTCAAACTAGTTTAAGCATGAAATGGAAGTTACTGGAAAAACATTCTACAAACTCAAACAACCCAAGTAAAAGATAATAAACCAGGTCTCAAGACAAGTGGGAAGAGGGGCGCCTGGGTGGCGCAGTTGGTTAAGCGTCCGACTTCAGCCAGGTCACGATCTCGCGGTCCGGGAGTTCGAGCCCCGCGTCGGGCTCTGGGCTGATGGCTCAGAGCCTGGAGCCTGTTTCCGATTCTGTGTCTCCCTCTCTTTCTGCCCCTCCCCCGTTAATGCTCTGTCTCTCTCTGTCCCAAAAATAAATAAACGTTAAAAAAAAAATTAAAAAAAAAAAAAAAAGACAAGTGGGAAGAGTAAACAGCAGGCTACCAGGAACCTAAGCAGATACTTTTAAATCATCTCTCTCTGATGGATGCCAAGTAGGTTCTCAAACTGCTTCTGTCTACCTCGTTTTTCTTTTATCTGTATAGTTCATCTATTCGCCTTTCCATATACATCTTACTCGGAACAACATGGATTTGCACTAGATGGGTCCACTTAAACACTGTAAATGTATTTTCTCTCCCTTATGATTTTCTTAATATCATTTTTCTCTGGATTACTGTATTATAAGAATAGTAAAAAATACATGTGACATCCAAAATATGTGTTAATTGACTATGTTATCAGTAAGGTTTGTAGTTAACAAGTTTTTGTTTTGTTTTGTTTTGTTTTTATTTATTTTTTTTTTTGAGGGAAAGAGAGAGAGAGAGCATGGGGGAGGGAAAGGGGGAGAGGGAGAGAGAGAATTCTAAGCAGGCTCCATGCTCAGCTCAGAGCCTGACGTGGGGCTCAATCTCACAACCATGAGATCATGACCTGAGCTGAAATCAGGAGTCAGATGCTGAACTGACTGAGCCACCGAGTCGCCCCAATAGTTATGTTTTTGAGGAATCAAAAATTATGTGCAGATTTTCAACTGCACAGGGGTTGGCTCGTGGTGCAAGGGTCAATTGTATGTGACTGGCCCAAATTTTTACATTGATACTTCCTCAAAATCCATACAGAGTCTGATTCCAAATTCTAGGGTAGAGGATCTGACACCCGTTGTACCTGTTGCCTGGCACTGATTCAACTGTCCAACTGTGAAGTATCAGAAGCACCAGAATCCACCCCTGTGCTTAATACAAATTGATGGGTGTAAAGCAAGAACTGTATTTGATGTTATGTTTTACAAAGAAGCGCTCATCATTTTTATATTCTCTATTTCACCTAGCACAGAACCATATACATAATGATCGCTTTTTTTCCTAACCCTGCTGGCAGAAATAGAAGTACATCAATATGTATTGGGCACCTACTAGGAAATTCACACATTGTTATTTAATCCACAGAAAAAACTCATGGGGCAAATATTATCATCCTAAAATTCTTGCATATTTATATACTGAGTCACAGAAATACCAAGTAACTTGCCCACAGTCACACTATTAATAGATAAGAGGGCCTCCTGTCTTACTCTAAAACCATATACAGTCACCTCCAACTATCAACCATTGCCTGCACCTCCACCAACCCACTGAAGGTGGGTTGAAAAAGATGTGGGATAGATTTAAGAAACCCTATGATTCTCTTCAGCTCTACATTTAGAGCAGCGGCTGTGGGCACAGAATCCACAGTACTACTGATAGTGTGATTCTGGATCAGTGACATCTCTCTGTGTTTCAATTTCCTCATCTGTAAGAGAGAGATAATAGTTTCTATATTATACAGTTGTGTGCATTTAATGATATATTCGAGTGTCTGGCACATAGTAATGACAACATCTATTACTGACCATCTGCCCTGGGACAGGTATGTTCTAATTGCTTTTCTTGGTTAACACTTCTAATACAGTGACCCTGTGATACCCATTTTATACATGAGGAAAGCAAAGCAGAGAAGTTCCTTGGTCAGTTTCACATAGCTACAAAGTTACAGGGCCAGCATGCAAACCTGGGAAATCAGGTTCCCCAACACCAGGGCTTTCAGTGACTGCATTATGCTGCCAACCTTTAAACAGTAAGGCCTCGGTGATACTAGTTGGTCTTCTGACTTGTCCTGTAGTTATTCATATCATATAATGCATCCCTTTAATGATCTTTCTTTAATTATCTTATTTAACTTGGTACTAACATTGCTAATCTTAAGATTGTTAATAATTATCTCTTGTATGGCATTTGTCAGAATCTTTGCATTTTTCTTCTTTTATTTTTTAAAGTTTTATTTTATTCATTTTGAGAGAGAGACAGAGAGACAGAGAGAGAGAGAGAGAGAGCACACAAGCAGGGGGAGGGGCAGTGAGAGGAAAAGAGAGAGAGAATCCCAAGCAGGCTCCCCACCACAAGCACAGAGCTGGATACAGGGCTCGAACTCACGAACTGTGAGGATCATGACCTGAGCCAAAATCAAGAGTAGGGTGCTTAATCAACTGAGCCACCCAGGTGCCCACAGTGCAGATCAGCTACTTTGGAATCTTTCAGGTTCCATGAAAGGCTGTGCAAGCACAATGCGTTGTCATGCATTTGGAATGTCTTTGGGCACGGCAGCCCCTTCAGTATTTTCTCAATCAACTGACAGTGAGGAAACTTGGACTAGGGGATGTTGAAGAGTGCTTCTAAGCCAGCCACAACGTTTGCCATTTTAATTCGACGTGATTTATAAATTGCTGTTATTGTGTTGTTGCTAGTGAACCCCGCTGCTATAGAAGGCAGCTGCCTTCTGTAGTTGAGGTATGCCTGCATCCATTAATGGATGTCTCGGTCACAGCTACAATGTTATAACAGATGTCATTTACCTAGACTGACATCCCATATGAAATCCCTGCTGTTTCCCTTTTGCACACCAGTGAGAGGAAGCTGTTTTCTTGCTGCATTCAAAGCTGTATTGCTGTCGGCTAATGATTCAGAACGCAACAGCTACCTTTTACAAAAAATCCCACCAAGAGACATTTCTTAGTATGGCAAAAATAACCATCTCTGCATCACATTTCTCGTGAAGCAAAGAAGCTTAGCCTAATATGAGAGGGAACAATGATCAAACACAAACAGTTATCCATCTCAAGTCCAAATTCTGTATGGGCTGACCATTTCCTAAAAAGCATTGTGGTGAAAGCTCTTTTATTTTTGATATGACACTTCATTTATTTTTTCAACTCGCCTTTTTTTTCTTAAGAACACCAAAAATTTTAAGATACATAATTTATTAGCAGCTTTTCGGGAACAAAAAATTTTTAAATGGAAAAAAGGCATGTCATATTTACATTCAATTGGCTATAAAATACAGTACAGACTAAGAAATGTCAAAATTACAAAGAGCCTTAAATCAAGTAAATATGGTCCATTCATTCTGATATTCTTTAGAATGTCTAAACAATGTCTTCAGGTGCCAAGAATCAATTTATAATTGTGTTAATAGGCCTGGAGTTAATTCTTCCAAACAAAAATTAAATTTGATCTGCCTGAGCTCCAATTTGACATGCTGTGTGTAATGTGTTCTATTTTTCCTCTTTAAGGAACAACAACAACAAAAAACTTGTAAAAAAAAATTAGGGCTGCTTATTATTACCATTAATAGCCAACATTTACTAGGTGGCTAGTACTTTCTAAGCACCATCTCATTAAATATACAAAATAACCCTATAGAATAGATACTATCATTATTCCCTGGAGTATTAATTAGTGCTATTCACCAAATGTTTCTTGTTAGCCACCTTCTGGGCAATTGGTATGATTCCACTCCCCAAATTCCCTGCCTCCTATGAGACAGGCGTGTTGATCAGCCTGAATCTTGAGTGACCATAATGAGCAGAGCACCCTGCCAATCTACCTGGGACATGTGAAAATCTTTTATTTTGTTAAAACAGCGAGATACAGGGGTTGTACCTCAATATTCCCATCTTCAAAACATGGCTTATCGAATACTAAAAGGGTTTTTGTGATGAGAGTTTATGATTATAGAGTCCCTGAAATGCCAAGTAAGTACTATATAAATGTTAGGTAATGCTATTTTTATTAGACAGAATAGTACCTTAATGAATTCTTTAATTTAGTGCTGTTTGAGGCCTGCAAGGGATCTTTAAAAACTGTCCAACTGACTCAGTAAAATGAAACCAAATGTACAGTTTGGTCTGCATATGAATGTACCACAAACTGTTATATGATGCAGTCACATACAGCCTTGCAGTCAGGATGGTCAAAGGAAAACCTGTGGTCTCCTTTGAGTTTTTCTTCCAGGTGCTGATCTTCTGTGTCCCACACTAGAATAGTCCTACAGCTATACATGGTCCTAGTCCATTATTTTTTTCAGAGTATCCATGCTGGGTTGTACCCTTCCTTATTTCAGAGTGATATTCTATTTGCGGAAAATCTTATTTTTACACTAGCCCTGACTCAAAGGTTACTTTAAGTGCTAGTTTAATCAATTTCTTTTATCTCTCTGAGATACTCTCCTCAGTCTTCTTCACTTTGCAACTTAAGAACAACCATGGTCAATTTGTTTGGACTTAAATTTCTTGGCAATATTTATGCTTAACGTAAAGGACCCCCTTTTCCACCTCAATCAACACTATTTTACATTCAGAAGATTATAATCCATACCATTTCTTGTGTCACATTTATCTCTCTGTGGGGGCTCACCCCCCCCCTTAAAAAAAGATAAGAATATTGGGGGGGAAAAAGAATGGAAGCCATTACATAATACCTGAGTATATAACTAAACCCGTTTAGCTGCTGCCACCGGGATTTTTCTTTATCTCTACCATTTCTTATCTGATTACACTATGAGAACTTTCTGTCTCTAAACTTTGTTTCCTTCCATCATATAAAATGTGGCTGAACGTAGTCAAAGATTCTGATCCATGGTTTAAGTAATGGCTCATAACTTATGATGACCATGAAAGTATTCAGAAGGCAAATAATATCTTAGAGAAGAGTGTTTCTGGGGGTACATCTTCCATTGGTATCCATATAGCAGTATACACATTGAAGATACAGTGTGGTCCTTTGTGGATGTAAGGACAAAATTTTCCTAAGTGATTGGGGAATGGGGGGAAAGAAAGAAAGAAAAGAAAAGAAAAGAAAGAAAGAAAGAAAGAAAGAAAGAAAGAAAGAAAGAAAGAAAGAAAGAAAGAAAGAAAATTTAGACCTAAGGTAGGGGGAATAACTTGTTGGTCAACACAGAGAATTTCTAGAATTACAAAAGCAATCTTGTAGAATTTGGAGAAATTATACAGTAAAAAATAATCAAAAGCCCTCAATCTAGGGATGGTAAAACTACTAAGTATCCATTTTAAGCCTCTTGTTACATTTTGCTCTGGATCAGCTGCCAGGCTGATTTTTTGGCATTAACTTCTATACCTTCAGCTTTTGATAGACTAATGAGATAAGCTACTTCCCGCCAAGTAGGAGAAATACTTTGTTTCTCTACATTCAGTAAGAATAAATTAGTTCATTAAGGGGAGAATAAATTACAAATTACTTCCTAAGGAAAGATCTGGAAAAATATTACTATATCTTTTCCAAATAAATGTGTTTGTCTACCACCTTTTGTTGTTGTTGTTGTTGTTGTTGTTGTTGTTGTTGTTAACTCAAGGAGACATTCCACACTATCCTTCTAAAGTTAACATATCCTTCTTAATTTTTTCAACCATATTTCTGTCATTTTCTAAGGCCCACATCCACATAGCTCTATTTTCCATTTCTGGTCTTCCTCTATTCTCTCCTTCACTCTGCCACAGACGGACTCAGTGACTGACACTTTTGATGAAGTTTTTACTGCACAAAAATGTCTTTGCACCATTGTTTTCAATGGCTTTTATAACTCAAACCATCTGCTCTTCCCCCACCCTATTCTCGTTGTGTAAAACATTTTTGAAATACAGTGCAGAAAAGAAATGCGATCTTGAACTGCCTGGTTGTGCTGCACATTAATTTTCAAGCTGCTTTGCTCTGCAGCATTCATTTCTCCAGTAAAATGGCAAAGCGTTGATGCCTTGAGGGCCTGACGTTGCTTTTTTCTTAATCATAAGTAATTAGAGAAACTGCCACATGTTGTTTTGGATAGTGTTTAAGTTCATAAATGCTTTGAAAGGGGGATATATACACCCAGATTAAAGATATGCAAAGGAAAATTAGTATCTTCAAAAGCTCAAATGGGTTGATTTGTTACTTCACCCCACTCTACAACACCTGGCTCTGCATAAAATTGAAGACTCAGCCTAAGAGAAAAATATGTAAGGAGGCACCAAGAGGAAGTCATGGTTCAGCCTCATTCTCTCCTGTACAATTAACCTTCTAGACAGGAAGATGACTGTGTGTGGGATGAGGCATGCCGTTAAGGTCCCCCCATAAAATCTCTTTCTCCCACCTGCACATTCCCAAAGTGCCCCTCCAGGAATTATTCCTTGAGGTCTCGAAAGCATCTTAATTACTAAAACCCCACGTTTAAATTATAAGTGTCGTCCTTAGATGATACTTCTGCAGGGTTAAATTTCATTTAATTGTCTCAACATGTCGGCTGGCCAGGACGGAAACTGTTGAAACATAGGTTTAAATAGTTTTCTAGGTTGGGGGGAGTAGGAGCCCAAGATAAATAAACAGAGCTGAGAGGCTAACAGTGAGTCGCCCAAGGTAGATTCTTAGGATCTCACTGAGGGGTAGAAATTAAAGACAATCTCAACAGCACTTTTATTCCTTATCCATGCAACAGATGTCTACTTAGCTTACAGTTTTTCCTAATGCAATTAATTACAATGAATATGCCGAAAGTTGTCTTTTTTTTTTCCTGCCTACCAGTAACCACTATTAAATTCAATGTGTCTAACAGGAGAAGCCCTTTAAGATTTGCATGGGCATAAGAATGTTTCCACTACCCTCCCAGTTAAGCACCAGAACACTCCCGGGGAGTTGTAGTCATAGTCCCATTTGGGCAACATGGTTAGAAGGAGGAGAATCAAAAAAATATAGAAGAGACTGATAGCTTTCAGGGCATACTACCTTCAAATATTGGCACATTGAATACTTTGAAGGAGTCTGAGAAAATGGCAAAAGCAGGGAGACAACTCTGGCCTCCTTCCCACAAGGCCATTCTTCCCTGAAACAGGTCATAAAGTCCTCATGTGAAAGGCACCTCCCTATCTGAGAAGGAGAGACACAGGGACACCAAGACAAATTTTAACAAATAGGCCTTCCTAAGTCTCTCGCCGTTTACTATAGATTACCTCATGCTTCTCAACCTATCACATTCTTCCACAACTATCCACTCTTCATCAAACTTGCATAAACACACACAGATTCGTCTCTCTGGGTCTTCATTTCCTTATGAAGTTTCTCATGTCACATAAAACTTACATTAAATAAATTTGCATGCTTTTCTCCTATTAATCCACCTTTGTCAGCTTAATTGTCAGACCCAGCCAGGATCTAACAGGTCACCAAGAAGGTGACATAAATTGTTCCTCACTTTGCACACCATCACAAGAATAACAAACAACTCCTCAATACAAGACACCCCCTGCATCACAGAGACCAAGACAGACTCATTAGAAAGGGTAAGAGAGGCACCCCCGCCTTGACCACATTGCCTCTCCCCAAGGCCAGTGCAGCACTACATTCAGAGCTCTCTCCTGAGCCTCCAGAGCCTCCAGTGAGAAAAGAGGGGATATCTAGCTCACCGCCAGTGCCATGGGTTCCTTTGGAGGAGCCCCTACTCTAATCCCGCACCACAGAGATTACAAGGGAATCTGCGGGTCTCAACTACTGGGAATCTGACTGATGGAAAAGTGGGGAGGCTTGCAACAACCCACACACTGATCTTGGCAGACCTAGTTGATATCTGCAGTGCCCAAGTAGGAATCTCAACCAGCGGTTCTGCTCATTTGCAGAAGTACCCTCTGACCAGTGATTCTGGTGGGATGCACATCCGCCTGATTCAGATCCTCAAATGAGTAGTTTTGTTTTGACATCCAAAGTGTGGTAGGGTCCCCTCCCAAAGGAAAGAAAAAAAACACCTCAGGGCAACTTGGCTATACAGGTACATGACAACATCCCTCACGACCTTGTAACATGAGACCACTTAATCAGACTACATGTTTGTGTGTTACCATATATGGGAGACAAAGAAGTAGAAAACATATAAAAAACTACACCAAATGGCATTTGGGTCTCAGTTCTTCAGGTACAAACCCAACTGAGCAGTGCAGGCATGAATAAAGTTGCTTCCTGGAAGGAAAAGCCTTGGGGTCACGACTCTCAGGACCTGGTTTGCTCATGCTCAGGCAAGGAGCTAAATCATAGCCCTACCTGCTGTGGAGTTTTCTACTACAAAAGAAAACTATAGACCGATATCTCTGATAAATGCAGATGTAAAAATTCTCAATAAAAAACCAGTAAACCAAATTCAGCAGCACACTAAAAAGAACATTCACATGATCAAGTGAAATTTATCCTTGGGATGCAAGATGGTTCAACATACAGAAATCAATCAATATGACATATCACATTAACAGAAGAAAAGAATCATATAATCATCTCAATAGGTGCAGAAAAAGCATTACACAAAATTCAACATGCGTTCATGATAAAAAAAAACTCTTAATAAATTAGGTATAGAAGGAACCTATCTCAACATAATAAAGGCTATATGTGACAAGTCTACAGCTAACACATACCTAATGGTGAAAGACTGAAAGCTTTTCATCTAAGATCAGGAACAAGACGAGTGTCCACTCTCACCACTCTACTCAACATACTACTATAGTAGCTAGAGTATTTGGGCAAGAAAAAGCAATAAAAGGTATCTAAATCAGAAAGGAAGAAGTAAAATTGTTTCTGTTTGCAGATGACATGACTTTCTATACAGAAAATCCTAAAGACTCAACCAAATATCTGTTAGATCTAATCAATAAATTAGCAAAGTTGCAGGACACAAAATTAACACACAAAAATCAGTAGCATTTCTACACAGTGATGAATTTTCTGCAAAAGAGGTAAAGATTTACAATGGCATCAAAAACTATAAAATACTTAGGAATAAATTTAAGGGGGTGAAATATTTCTACTCTGAAAACTAGAAGACACTGATGAAAAAAACCAAAGACACAAATTAATGAAAAGGCATCCCACATTCATAGAGCAGAATAGTATTAAAATGTTGTAGTACCAAAACCATTTATAAACTCAATACAATCCCTATGTAGAGTCAAATGTCATTTTAAAAAATAGAAGTAGAAAAAACACTTATATAATTGATATGGAAACACAAAGACTCTGAATAAAAAAAATCCTAAGAAACAAGAATAAAGCAAGAGGCATCATACTTCCTGATTCCAAAGCGTATTATAAAGCTATTGTCATTAAACAGTATGGTCCTGGCAAAACAAACAAATCATCAAACAGATCAATGGAACAGAATTAAGAGCCCAGAAATAAATCCAAGCACATACCATCAACTAATATTTGACAAAGGAGTTAAGAATACTCAATGGAGAAAAGACAGTCTTTTCAATAAATGGTGCTGGGATAACTGGATATTCACATGTAAAAGAATGAAACTGGACCCATATCTTACACCACTCACAAAAATTAACTCAAAATGGATTAAAGACTTAAGTGTAAAACCTGAAGCTATGAAACCTCTGAAGTAAAAAAGGAATACAGCTCCTGGATGAGAGTCTTGGTGATGGCTTTTGGGATATGCCACCTAAAGCACAAGCTACAAAATGAAATGACCAGTAAGTGGGACTACATCCAACTAAAAACTTCTGCAAAGCCAAAAAACCCAAGAAAGTATAAAGACAACCTACAGAATGGGAAAAACTACATGTTTTGCACCATGTATCTGATAAGGGATTAATGTACAAATTATATATAGAACTCCTACAACTAAATAGCAAAAAATAAAATAATAAAATAAAATAAAATAAAATAAAATAAAATAAAATAAAATAAAATAAAACCCAATTTTTAAAATGAGCAAAGGACCTAAATAGACATTTCTCCAAAGAAGATATACAAAAGGCCTACAGGTACATGAAAAGTACTCAACAGCACTAGTCCTTAGGGGAGAGCAAATGAAAACCACAATGAGATAGATATCACTTCACACCTCTTAGAATAGCCATCACCAAAAAGACAAGAGATAACAAATGCTGACATGGATGTGGAGGAAAAGGAACACTTGGGCACTGTTGTTTGGATTGTAAATCAGTACAGCCACTAAGGAAAACACTATGGTGGATTCTCAAACAATTAAAAATAGAACTACCATATGATCCAGCATTTCTACTTTTGGGAATACAGCCAGAGGAGGTGAAAACACTAACACTTCTGCACCTCCATGATTTACAATAGCCAAGACATGGAAACGATCTTAAGTGTCCCCTGATTGATGAATGGATAAAGAAGTTGTGGTATATACATATACATACATATATATACATATATATATACATATATATACGTATATATACGTATATATACCACATATATACGTATATATACATATATATATATATATAAGACTCATTTAGCCACCAAGAGGAGGAAATACTGCCATTTGCCATTTGCCATTTGCAACAACATGGATAGACCTTGAAGGCATTATGCTAAGTGAAGTAGGTCAGAGAAAGATAAATACTGTATGATCTCATTTATATGTAGAATCTAAAACAAACAAAAACAATAAAGTACAAAACTCATTGAAGAAGAAAAAGAGACCACACTTGGGGTTACAAGAGGATGGAGGGAGGGGAATTTAGAGGAAGGTGGTCAAAAGGTACAAAGTTCCAGCTATAAAATAAATAATATTAGGGATTCAATGTACAACATGATGACTACAGCTAACACTGTTGTGTGACATAGAGGAAAGTGGTTAAGAGAGCAAATGCTAAGAGTTCTCATAATAGGGAAAATCTACCCATTTTTTCATTTTTTATTTTTCCTTTTGGAAGAAAAATGCGATAAGATGGATGTTAGTCGAACCTACTGTGATCATTTCATAATATATATAAATATATGCATATATATATATTTCATAATATATATAAAGCAAACCATCATACTGTATGCCTTAAATTTATACAGTGACATATGTCAATTATTTCTCAATAAAACTGGGAAAAAGGTATGTATTCAAGAAATAGATAGGTGTGCTATATATAAGTATATGTTGTGTGTGTGTGTGTGTGTGTGCACGTGTAAATAAAACAGACCTGCCAAGGACACTAACAGGATCAAGAAAAAACCTTCTCCTCCAAGACTGAAGCAAAAGCCAGCAAGATCAGGGATCTTCCCATTTTTTTCAGTCTCCCATACATTCCACGTCTCTCATTCAAATCAATGTAGAATTCTGTAGCTTGCAATGCCAATGATTATAGACAATGCCAATCCATGGATCATCTGTGGGTTAGGTGTGCATGAAGAAAACCGCATGACGGTCTGATCTTTAGAGAATTTAACATGCTTATAAAGATACATCGTAGTGCAACGTAGCATTTGCTTTGGATATAAATAGGATATTACTGTGTACTTCATTCTGAAAGGAGTTGTGAAAATCCAAATGTCTCCTCAACTGTACAATTCCAACCTCTGAATCTTAAAAAGTATTAAATGCCAAGCCCCTTCATGACTCTGAAAACTCTGTCACAGCCACTATTCCCCCAAATAAGAACAACAATGACAATACATACAATAATGGTCGAGAATGTCTAGAGCTTGGGGCACCTGGGTTGCTCAGTCAGTTAAGCTTCCGACTTTGGCCCCGGTCATGATCTCCCAGTTTGTGAGTTTGATCCCCATGTCAGGCTCTGTGCTGACAGCTCAGAGCCTGGAGCCTGCTTCAGATTCTGTGTCTCCCTCTCTCTCTCTCTCTCTCTCTGCCTCTCCCTGCTTGTGTGCTCTCTCTCAAAAATAAATAAATAAAGTTTAAAAAATAAAAATAAAAAAGAATGTCCAGAGATTGCAACAGCCAGTGGGCTGCCAATGTTCTTGCCTAGGAATGCTGATTTCCCAAAAGGACTTTTAATTTCATGGAAAACTGAGAATATCTGCAGGAAAAGCAGATTGTGAAGGTGTGAAGTGAACCAGGAGAAAATATCTTGGGGCCTTTTCCAGTCACCAACCTATAGCTGAGGGCTGGGGAGCACAAAGCCCAGGAACGGATTACTATATCATCTTGCCCAAATCATTCATGAAATTTAATCCTAAGTGTCTTCAGTTGTAAAAACTAGAAGATGGATTCAACAAAAGCCTTCAAATTCTGTTTGTGGAGCCCTCTAGTTTCTGTAAAGTCATCTTAAGGGTCACTGCAGGGCTGTGGAGAAGGAGCCATTGGGTGAGGCCCCAGTCACCGTCCTGTCCCTTGTCTCGCCCACCCCACCTCCTCCCCACCCCACTATCCTTCCCAGGGAAAGGGCCTCTTCAGATGCAGGAACAATCTCTCCAAAGCACAGCTTTCATTATCAACAGCCTTCACAAAATGGACACACACTTTTTTTTTTTTAATGTTTTTATTTTATTTTATTTACTTGAGAGAGAGAGAGAGAGAGAGCACATAGGGAAGAGGCAGAGAGAGAGGGAGACAGAGAATCCCAAGCAGTGCAGAGCCCCATGCAGGGCTCAGACTCACTAACAGTGAAATCATGACTCAAGCTAAGGTCGGACACTTAACCAACTGAGCCATATAGGCTCCCATGGACCCACACTCTTCTTAAAATAAGGTGGGACTTGAGGCCTGTATATCATGGCCCAGACTTCTCAAGTGTTTTAAGCCTCTGCCTTAGCTCATATTATAATTGTGTCAAGAATAACTTGACAATTTCTGACTTTGAAGATTTTCTCCACCCCCAAGTAAGCCCCAGGTCAAAAAATATTTGTTCCAATGAAACATTCCCCTTTCCCATTTTCCTACATGCTCCCATTCTTTCCCAGCCTTGCCCCTCTGTCCATTGTATCATGTCCTCCTATTTATAAATTTGTGGAACATTGTGGTGTGCAAGAGTGAAAGAGTAGAGAGAGATCCCTCTAGTAAACAGAAACATTTCTGAGACAAGCACTCTATCTTACTGATGTTTGTATTTATACATGCAGGTATGCTCAGTAAATGTATGTTGAATAGAAAAGCATTTTTAATGTCTATTTTTTTAGAAAGGGAGAGAGAGCAGGGCAGGGGCAGAGAGAGAGGAGGACAGAGGATCCAAAGTGGTCCCTGTGCTGATAGCAGCAAAGCCCGATATGGGGCTCAAACTCATGCTTTGAGATCATGACCTGAGCCAAAGTTGGATGTTTAACCATCTGAGCCACCCAGGTGCCCCTAGAAAAGCTTTTTTGACAAAAAGTTCTACAGCCCAAATATATGTGAAAATATTTGGATTATTTTACCAAAAGGCTCTTTCTTAGTTCTCAAGCTGTGGAGTTCAGACAAAATGTTAATTCTGTATAAACCTATGCACATTTATGCACCTGTGCCTGTAATGATACATCCGAATGCAATGTTCTTGTAGGGACTAACATGACACTTATTGGTAATGATTTTTGTGATGACCTTTGGGCAAAATAAGTAACAGAAATTAGTTCTTGTCACTAGAGTTAACTTCTATGAGGTTATACAGCTAGACAGACATCTCAGATTGCCCTGGTTCAGCCCTGGATCTCATTTTCTCACCCAAAATGCCAGACTCTGCAGTCTCAGCTCTCTAATATTTCCCATAGGCCCCAGGGGACATTGTACATTTGGCCATGATGGATCTATGCCATCTGGGTACTATGTTGTCCTGCCACATCTCCACTGGAGATCTGCTGTCCCCATTGGGTAGTACAGTGCTCCTAGACTAGCTGCAGTCACCTGTAAAGGTTCTGCTGCATTGGTCACCCTAATTACCTAGAAAAGCAATGCTCTGCCTGGGGTGATGAGTGTTGGTGTTTTCCAGGCACCAAAGCCAGCACTCATTTTCTTTGAGTTCTCACAAAGTCCTTTATGAGACCCATTTCTTTACTTTCTGACTCTACCCTTCTTCTCGGAAGGACTGAGCAATAATTCCTGGGTCCATGAAAGAGGAACAAGTCTCTGTCTCATGCATAATTCCCTGTCCAATAGAAAAAATATATATCTTCCCTTTGTTGAAAAAAAAAAAAACTACACAGTAATAGTAGCCACAAACACAACAAAGCCAGAAAAGAAACAAAAAAATTCATGGTTATCTACCCATGTTAGGAGATACACAGCTGCCTCAAAAGGTCAACACTCAAAAGGAAACCCAAGTTCTGAATTCCAGCTTTGACTTAGCAGGAACTCCTATCTACAGAATCTACCTCTGTCACGAAGAACTCTTCATTTTACAAAGACACTCAAGCTTCCTCTGAGTTCGTTTTACTGCTATGAATTTAACAATTATTTTGTTTCACATGCCTTACATTTAACACTCAAAATAACCCTGTGAGCTTGATGTTAGTATCTTTACACATTTGTCATTCAAACTCTGCATAACTTTAGTTTGATTTTGCCTATTTTAGTAGCAAACAAGTAGATTCCAAAAATTCATATGCAGAAGTCAGACACTTCCATGTAAATACATTCTCACGCGAGTTTACACTGCACTATAACATCCAAATCCACAATAAGAAGAATGAAGATGTGGGGCACCTGGGTGGCTCAGTGGATTAAGCATCTGACTCTTGATTTCAGCTCAGGTCATGATCTCACAGTTCTTGATTTTGAGCCCCATGTCAGACTCTGCACTGACAGCACGGAGCCTGCTCGGGGTTCTCTCTCTCCCTCTCTCTGTCCTTCCCCTGTGCTCTCTCTCTCTCTCTCTCTCTCAAAAAAAAATAAAACTTTAAAGAATTTTTACAAAAGAATGAAGATGTATATATTGATATTTTCCACATTTGTTCATGTTGTTCAACTTGACCTGATTTTGACTTTAGCCGGAGGAAAGGCATTAGTTGTGCACGTGATGAATAATGTAAGTAATGCAAACAGAATTAGAAAAGGAGTGACTGATTAAACTATTGATTACCTCCACTGCTTAAACTAATGCGTCGGATAGTCCAAACCCCAGAAACCACATTCTGGCAATTAGGTAGAGAATGTGATCTATACGCAGAGGAACATAAGAATATAAAGAAAGTGCTAGAATCCACTGCAGCAGCCTGCACAGGGAAGGTTACCCAATCTGATAAAATTGGAGCTAGCTAAAGAATAAGAGTACAGACAAGGCCAGGTATATTTGTATTACAAAGGTGTCCTTTTCTGAGTTAATTCCTAAGTTGGTATGAATATGTTTTATTGGAAGAAATTATGGGGATAGAAGAATTCTATTAAAACCCCCAGACACTGGTCCCCAATTCTAGGTCAGAGAAGAGAAGGTAAAGTTGATTCCATCCCAGGGGTGGTAATAAACTAGGCATCTGCTGAGGGCAAAAGTAGTAGCTGGAATGAAAAGTGAGCTGGTCTTAACTGCAGAATGGGGTAGAGCTTAAAAGGAAAAGAGGATTGGATACAGAAGGAGAGACGATATGAACAGACCCAATTGACTAGGGTATGTGACTGCCAACTTTGGAATTTTTGTCTAGATGCTCAGACGGAGGAAATCACAGTTCTTTACTCTCACTGTCCCCTATAGTATTTGCTGCTCAATTCTTGCTCCGGTTTCCCCTGTTTCACACTGTTAATTAGATCCTTTTTTAAAAACACCTTTTCCCTTTTCTCCCATTCCTCTGACACTCACCATGTAACCCCAGATAACCCTTACCTTTTCTTTTCATCCCTCCTGTGATTTCTCTGCTGGTAAAATCCCTTTTCAAAGTTAAATGTCAAATCAAATAACTTTTGAGATCTCGTAGCCTTTCTTGCTTCAGATAAATATGAAAATCCCCTTCTGACAGCCCACAACCACCATTTGGGGATTTTCCCTCTCATGAATGCTTCACGTTGAAAATAAATCCATATTGGTCACCTGACTGGCTCAGTCAGTTGAGCATCCAAGTATTGATTTCGGCTAACGTCATGATCTCATGGTTTGCGGGCTCAAGCCCCACAAGGGGCTCTGCATTGACGGCACGGGAGCCTGCTTGAGGTTCCCTCCCTGTCTGTCTGTCCCTCCCCTGCTCATGTTCGGTCTCAAGTAAACAACCATGAATTTTTTAAAAAATAAACCCATATCTATTCATCAAAAAAGCAGAGCATTTCCCCTCATTGGGATGCTTTAAATTTGTCCCTCCAGTTTAAAAGTAAATATAAGTATCAGGTACTATTCTGCTCTTGGTGACACTGCCCAAAACAAAGGAACTAAAATTCTTCCAGTACCCATAATTGTGACGATTTAAAAAAAATGAGGTCCAGAAAAATGGTGAGCTCCCAAAATTTGATATTAACAAAACAACTTTGAATGCTCCAGAAGCCTTAGTGCAACGTCTTTGATAACAAACGTTGGGAGGAGGAGTTTAGGGCAATAAATTTTCTTCTGATTATTTTCTGGCAGAAGTTCTTTTTTAGAGAAAGAGGTTAAATGATATATGAAAGCGTGTCATTCAAAAGTGTTGCATTTGTCTGCGTAACTTCAACAACCACGTTCTCCAGGGCAGGCTGCTGTTTCCCTAGGGCTGGCTGGCTGTCAGGAGAGCAGTGACACTCATCCTGTTTTTATTATTCCAGTCGTGCAGAGAAACTTATTTACCAGACAATGAGGTAAAATGGAAGCAAGCAACTACTAAGAGTATTACGCATCCTGGATTGTGCTTTTAGGCACAGCCTACTGTGATTACTGGTTTTTGAGGTAAGTACTATCAGCATAAACAAGGACTTGTAGAACTCTGAAGATGATACATTTACTGACACTCAGCCAGCACATTGCTCCTGCCAGCAAACAGCTTCGCCTAAAGAAGAATCAAATCCACATTTCACTCAACCTGCCCCGTCCTCGTGCTTCCTCATTAGTAGTGTGGTAGAAAGGATATTCTCTCACATTTATAAAGAGCTGTTAGAGCCCTTCAACAGACATCATCTTCCTCCTTCTGCTCCTCTATTTCTATTTCTACTATTCCTCTTGGTCCCAGTAGTTCATTATGTTCCTGCTTCTACCACCCAAATGCCACTGGAATTTATACTTTTATCTCTTGCACTGTCACCCCCATGATTCAAGTTTTCAAACTTCACTATGGAATTAATGCAATTGTTTCCCAAATAGTCTTTCACCATATCCCAGCACACCACCTGTCCTGGAGCTAGAATGGTCTTTTTTAACTGACAAAACCAGTTTTGCTACCAGCACTGTTTAAATCCTTAACATCTACATGATAAAGTCCAAAGACCTTAATATATAAAATTGACCCTGATATAGCCCTGGGTCAGGCTCCGTGCTCACAGCACTGAGCCTGCTTAGGATTCTCTCTCTTCCTTTCTGTCTGCCCCTCCCCCATGTTTTCTCTCTCTCTCTCTGTCTGTCTCCCTCCCTCTCTCTCTCTCTCTCTCTCAAAATAAATAAATAAACTTTAAAAAATGTATATTAAGTCAAATGTGGATGTGATAAAGTACCTGCAATTCCCCAAAACCACCGCTCTTTATCTTGTGTGCAGACATTTGCACATTTGCACTCTTTACCTGGAAATCCAGCTCTTCTTCTGCATACCCCAGGCCTACATAGTGGACACCTTACACATCAAATCATGTCTAAAATGTAAGTACATCTCTAAAGTGTTTTGTAGCAGCGAGCTTATCTGTGTATTGCTGCGGTAACGAACCCAGATTAGAGTTTTATAGCAAAACTTTATTTTGTGCTCATGTTTGTGTCCATCATAGGTTGACTGTGGGTTCACTATGGCTCAGCTTCATAGTCTAAGACCAATACCAAAGGAATACCTCTTACCTGGTTCATGCCGATCTCATGGAAGTGTTAAAAGAGAGATGGCAGAACCATATAATGGCCCCTAAGGCTTTTGCTGAGAAGTGTAACAAACATATGACTTTCTCTCATATTTCCCTCTACAAAGTAAGTCATGTGGCCAAGAATGACATCAGTAGGGAAAGAAGTATAATTCTCCTTCATGGAAGGGCTGGTAGAAAAGAACTGGTGAGAAGATAAATATTTTAGGAAATATCTCCCAAACCCCACTATGGAGTGCCATCTTTTCCTTATGTTTTTCCATAACATATTTTATATCATAGCACAGTGGCTAGCTCTAGAAAACAGTGATGGTGATTACAAGTGTCTGTGTGTGTGTGTGTGTGTAATTTTCTACACCTGGAATGTTGTATACATGAAGGAACATGATGCAGGGATAAGAATCACCACTGCATAAAGCAGGTGTTCCAAAGGTTTCTTCCATCAATGTAAAGCTAAAAGATGTGAGGTTTAAAGACATTTAGTGACTTGCCAAAGGGCACAGGACTTAGTAAATTCAAAGCTCTGCATGAGAATTTCAATTTCTTAATACCTAGTCCATTTTTATGTGTGTGTAGTGGAAAAAAATACATTTTTTAACAAAGTTCACAATAAGTGTGATACCACACTACAGGCCGGTATTAGACTACCAGCAATTTGAAAAGTTATAGATATTCTTATTATACAATAGTAACATGATATATAATTTAAAATAGTAAAAGTACTATTATATAATAATTAAACAGCAAAACACACTCTCATATATTTGAGAAATAGCCTATATTATCTGGGCTTCTGTATCTATTGGTGTATTGTTGCACCTTCTTGGTTTTATTAATGGGAAGTAAAATGTAATCTCCATTAGAATAAGGACTCAGTTCCTCCTATATTCTCAGTGTCTAGAATAATAATTATAGGTGTTAAATATTGTTCAATATGTTTAAGGAAACTCCATAAATAGCTTCATAACAAAAGTGTTATTTATTCAAACAAGTTTTGAAAACAGTATCTAAATTATTGCTCTTATAGAATATGCAATACAAATTTGAGTTTTAAAAAAAATTAAGAAGTCATGTAATGGAAAAACCTATTTAAATGTGCTATGGCTTTTCTTAAGCCTGTGTGTTATAGAATCCCTCTCATAGATTATACCTGGTAATAGCTCCTATAAACAGCTTCAAATGGAATATTCCTTGGGAAACACTGCTGATGGTCCAAAACTAGTTTGTTAAAAGGAATACTTTTTTTTTTCTATTGATCATTTCTGTGTGATTAAACCTATTAAAACACAGTTCCACAAAGCTGTGTTTTTGTGTGTAAATACTCATATCTCTTTCTAGGTAACATTAGCAAGAGACAATTTCTCTACTGTCAGAGACTTTTTTCTATTTGTGTCTCCATGTGTACTGTCATTGATAGACCCAGACAGGAATTTTTAAATGACTGGTACAATTGCACTTTGTGTATTGCATTTATTTAATAAATTCTTACCAAACACCTACTATATATCAGGACTCATTTTATCTGCTGGGAATGGAACAGTTAAAACAACAACAACAGAAGGGCACCTGGGTGGCTCAATTAGTTGAGTGTCTGACTGTTGATTCTGGCTCAGGTCATGATCCAAGGGTCATGGGATCAAGTCCTGCATCAGGCTCTGTGCTGTGTGTGAAGCATGCTTAAGATTCTCTCTCTCTCTGTCTCTATCCCTCTGACCCTCTCCCCCTCTCCCCTGTTTGCACTCTTTCCCTAAGAAAATAATTAATTAATTATTTAATTAATTTTAAAATATTTAAAACAAAGATACCTGACTTACCTATTACAAATTCCAGTAGAAGGGAGACCAACAATCTAAAAATTTTTTTTTCAACGTTTATTTATTTTTGGGACAGAGAGAGACCGAGCATGAACGGGGGAGGGGCAGAGAGAGAGGGAGACACAGAATCGGAAACAGGCTCCAGGCTCCGAGCCATCAGCCCAGAGCCTACGCGGGGCTCGAACTCACGGACCGCGAGATCGTGACCTGGCTGAAGTCGGACGCTTAACCGACTGCGCCACCCAGGCGCCCCGGGAGACCAACAATCTAAAGTATATATGGAATATCAGATAGTGAACTGGTAGAGTACAATAACAATTAAAATATGGAAAGGGGATAGAAAATGATATGGGAAGAGGAATGCAAGTTTAAATATGCTGTTCAGGAAATGCTTCCCTAATGTGAAAATATTTGAACAAATACCTAAAGGAGATGAGGGATAAAGCCCTGAGATTATATGGAAAAAAAAATCATTTTAAGCCAAGGAACAGCAGGTGGAAAGGCCCTAAAGTAAAACAAAACAAAACAAAACAAAACAAAACAAAACAAAACACTTGCCCATTTGAAGAGCATCAGGGATTGTGGCTGGTGTGGACTGATCCAGGAGGAGTGTGGAATGAGGGGAGGTCAGAGAGGTAGCATAGGACCTGGTCATGCAGAGCTCAGTAGGCCATGGAAGGATATTATTTCATTTACTGAATGATACATGAAACCAAGAAAAAAAGTTTTAAGCATGGAAATACACTGAGCTTAAAATTTACAAATAGTATCTTGGCTGATTGGTGGACTGGGGAAGGGAAATGGCAGCCATCAGGCAAGCCAGTTGGGGGCTACTACGTTAATCTAATACAGAGATAGTGGTGGCTGAGACAAGAATATTAGTGGAGGAGACATTAAGGGAGAAGGTAAAGGATACATTTTTATGGTGGATAAAGGAAGACCTACGGGCTGCTTTTAGAGTAGAGTTTTACAGATTTCAGATGCTACTTCAAAGTCTTTGGCCTGCGTTATTAGACAGTCGGCAGTGCCATTTACTGAGATGGGTGAGGGATTAGAAATCTGGTTTTAAATATGTCAAGTATGAAAGGGCAGTGAGATGGACCCACACTGGGAATTTCATTGTTCAAATCTAGAGTTGAGTGTAGGTGCTCAAACTGCAAACATTGATTTCAGAAATAAAAGCGATCATAGTTAAAGTCATAGGACTATAGGAAATGGAGCAACCCAACACTACTAGCATAGAATCGTGATGAGGATCTAACAATGGAAGCCAAAGGCATGGCCAGATGGAAGCCAGAACCAACAAGAATTAGGGTATCCCTGAACCCATATGAGGAAGGCTTTTCGAGTGGGAGCAGGGAATGATTAAGTGTCAAACGCTGATAAATCTGAGAATTGGTCCTCAGATTCAGTAACTGAAAATTCACTGCTTATATTCACAAGGGGCATTTCAGTGGGATGGTAGTGGCAAAAAAACCTGACTGGAGTAGGTTCAAGAGAGAAAGAGGATAGGAATTGGAAATAATAATTATATTCATCTCTATGTCATTTTGTTCTAAAAGAGAACCAAGATGTGGAGTGGTAGCTGGAATGCAATGTATGGTCAAGATATTTTAGGGTTTTCATTTGATTTTGTGATGGAAATTAACAGCTTATTTAGAAACTGTAATCCTATTTTCCAGTTGAAAGAGGAAATTGATCACACAAGGAACAGATTTACTGTTGGATCTATGGCCATGAGTAGTTGAAAAAGGAAAGAAAGAAATGTTCAAGTAAAGAGGCTTCCTTAGGAGTACAGAGTCCGTTTCTAGTAATGAGAAAGAAGACATGAATTTTGGTTACAGATGCAGAAAGGAACATAGATGTGACAGTGGGAGCAGAAGGAAGGGCTTAAATGTTTTTTTTCCCCCTCAGTATAATAGAAAAACAAACTCTTAGAAGGATTAGAGTGTAGGAAGATTTGGAAGTTTGAGGAGAGAGGAGAAAGTATAAAATAGTTAAGATAATGGAAAAGTGAATGAAGTAGGAAATTTTAACGGAATTAAGATAATGGAAAAGTGAATGAAGTAGGAAAATTTAACGGGGCTCATGAACAGACAATTTCTGGTTAGTGTCATAAATCTAAACCTGTCAGCACATTTGTGATTTCTTCCTCTCCAACAATCAGCCACTTGAAACAGGTGCATGTAAGTAGGGATTTTCATTAGGGTTGGAATTTTGCAGGTGAGTATGATGAATGACGAGAGGGACAAGTGTGTGATGCTGGAGCATGGATCTAAACTGGTTTAAAAATTAGGATGTTGTGGAAAGAAACATGAAAGGTAGATAGCAATAATGAATTGTAAACCCTGGTTCTGGTAAAGAAATGTTAGAATTAGATTTCCTGAAGGAGTAGAGAGTCAGGAAGTAGTAATTTGAAATTGAGTGAGGTGAAATTGAGATTGGAATTAAGATTGCAGAGGAATTGAAGTTTTGTCAATGATAAGTCTAATTTATCACCATGGAAATGAATGGTTAAGTAAGGTGGGGATAGCAAAGATAATCAAAGGAAAGAAAGATAAAGACGTGGTAAACCATGGTATTGGAAGGGTCATCTACATATGTATTGAAATCACCTAAATCAATATTGGAATGGTATTGGAGAGGGTGACTGTGAGCCTGGAACTAAAATCTCTAAGGAGCGAAGCTAGGTAATCCAAGGATCTAAAGGTGACTGCAGTGAGGAAGGAAGTTGCTAGAAATCTCTGAGGGCACAAGATTATGAGATTAAAAACTAGAGATCTGGGAAGGAAGGAGAAACAGCAATGAGACACTTACTTTAATTCCAGGTACAAGGAGTCTGTCAGATCAATAGTCACACCTTGAGAGAGCTACAAGGGAAACCATAACCTTGGAAAAGAGTCAGAATCCCCTTAGAGCAAGAAGGTGCAGGAAACAGGAGCCTGGTGATACAAAAGATTTTGCTATGGAGTCATAACAGGAAGTGTACAGAATATGAAAATCTGGGGGTGTGCATGACATTGGTGTCTTAGATTGATGTAGAAAAGGTTGAAGGGCATGATGGGATTGGTGCCCATATGGTCAAGTCAGATGGTCTGATGATGCTCTAAAAGCCAGAGGGAAGAGAGAGGTGAGCCCACCCAGGAACACAGAGCTCTGAGCCTTCTAAATCCACACAGACCTGAGCTTTAAATCTAGTATATGTATGCAGTGAACTTAAATCTCTGGGTTATTTGTAGAGCAACAGTCAATTGCATGTTTTGCAGTGTTTCTTGTCTTCCATCTTTCAAAGACGTATATTCCAGTTTGACAATCTCTCACTAGGATTTTGACATCTGACTCTAGAATAGCTTTCTTCTCATACCCGTTTCAAGTTCTTCCACTTTCTTATAAAAAAGTATTTCATCATCTTACACCAATTTTTGGAATGCAAAGAACAGTAACTGGTCAGAGAGTGGTTATAAAAAAATGTTCCTTTGTAGAAAAGTGTTCATTTCTATTTTATTTTAAAGTAATACAGTGGGGTCACTAAAAGTGTGTGCTTAGAATAAAGACAGGTCTAGATCTGAATTCAGGCTGAGACATGCACCACCTTTGTGACCTTGGACGAGTTATGTAACTATGTGCAAATTAGCATCATGGGGGACATTGTGAAGGCCAAAAGAGGCAATGATTATAAAGCACTGAAACAGTGTCAGGCACGTATTAAACATAATAACTATCTGATATATATGTACAGCTAAATTTTAGCATTTATTTTTACCATGAGTATTAATCACTCTTAAAAATGTATAGTACCTTGAATAGAGATGAACTACTAAAAGCATATTTTTCTTAAAAAACTAAGAGTTGTTAACATTGCTATTAACTTAGTGCACCTGTATGAAATGTGTGTGTTCCACAACACTGAGTATAAATCACTACAAAATGGAGGATCTTGTTCTATTTCTGCAATAAGCAAGCTGCACAATTTCATGAACAAAATTAAAATTTAGTCCCTGGAACAGTGATCGTCCCTTGGTAGGCATGCAAAATATTTAAAAAAATTATTGAAATGCAGGGGCTCCTGGGTAGCTCAGTCGGTTAAGCATCTGAGTCTTGATTTCAGCTCAGATCATGATCTGGAAATTCGTGAGTTCTAGCCCAGCACTGATCAGGCTCTACTCTGACAGTAAGGAGCCTGCTTGGGATTCTCTCTCTCTCCCTCTCTCAGTTCCTCCCCTGCCTGTGCTTTCTCTCTCTCTCTCTTTCAAAGTAAATAAATAAGCTTTAAAAAAATTACTGAAATGTATTATTCTTTCAATATCAAAACCTTAAAAAATGTAGCAAGTAACATTTTTGTTGAATTTCTGAAATCACATATACAGTAAAATAGAATGTCTTGGGAAATTAATATAAAGGAAGAGGAATTGTTCTACCAGCCAAATAAAAAAACTGCTTAGTATTTACAGCCTCACTTTCTATAAAATACATTAAAAATACAAAAAAAAAAAACCATTTGAGCTTGCACATTTCCCCTTGCACTTAGAGTTTTAAAGCTTTCTTATATACCTTCTTTTTTAACTTTCATCTGCACTGCCAATATGGTGGCTGCCCCTACTGTTTTGTACCTTCATACATTATGCTGCTGTCATGAAATATATCTTACTAAATGACACAAAGGTTTGGTCTTCTGTGAAATGTAGCTAATTAGCTGAGATTCCATCAGGGCTCCAAAGGCAGGTAGAGACCTTCCAGGTGTAAATGACCCTTACCTCATTGAATATGCTTTTTAATTAATGTCCCATTAACTAGCTGACAATAGCTCCTAAGCTAAGTGAACAGACCTGAATGTAATTAAACATTTATTAAGTGGCCTGCATCCCTGTTACAGCTGCGGCCTCCCTTCCTTTCACACAGGTCAGGGTGGGAATGAGAGAGGGAAAAAGAACACAAAGACACAGTTACTTCCATCATCCACCTCTCATTTCCCTCCAATAGTGCTTACTTGAATTAACAGAGAGTTAAAATAGTGCAAAGTCAGCCTATTGGATTTTTCAAGCACAGGGTCTGGAGACTGCTTGTTCGTTATAATGGCACTTATTAAACTGTATTAACTACTTTTCACTTTTGGTAGCAAAAGACTCAGCAGAAGACTGAATCAGGTGCAGCCCCAGTGAACCAAGGAGCAAGCAGAATTTCATAGCAGAGACGGAAAATCAGGTCAGGCAATCAACCTGATAAGATTTGGCATGCCAAGTTTTGGATTCAGATTCTTCTGATTTTTTTCCTTACATTGTTTCAAAACAACAGAAACGTCTCCTTATTTTTCACTTTACTGATTGAGTCTTATTTGGGAATCATCATTATACCCGGGGACATTAATGACAGAGAAGTCTGGGGTTTGAAGCACGGCCCCATTATAAAATATCTTAAAGAGTCAGAATAAAAGAACGTTCATTCAACTATATGGTATCGCAATTTTTTGTTCTCAGATATTACTGCTTCTATTGGTACAAGCCTTAATTTTCTGGATCTTCTTTCTCTTCTTTTGGGGGGGAGGGCTGCTGAAAGTGACAAACATGCTTGCATGTAACTATGGAGTTCTAGATTTTTCTTCAGACCTTGAGGATATGACTGCGCCAGTAGTGATAGAATTCCAAGTTGTACATTCTGAAATTTCTCTGCTCCCAGGGTCAGAGGCATATTCTACTTCTTAAATATTGTTGTGAAAAATGACCTACCGTCTGCTCAGAATCACTTTGGCAGTTCTCACTAGTGAGGGTCTGAATATAAGGAGGTACAGAATGATGTATTTTAAGTCCTCTTCAGAATCAATAAAGGAGTTTTTTGTTTTATTCATTTTAACAGATTAAGGCATTGATTTTATTTGAGAATATGGCTCTTTATGATGGAACTGATCTCCGAAAAAGCTTTAAATTATAAAAGAAGAGTTTATATAAACTTTGGCTTTCCATTTAAAAGAACAAAAGGCATGAGAAATAACTCGAGCACTGTTAGAAAAATCTTAATAAATCAGACAATAGTTCCAGCCTAACATTTATCTGAGTAACTTGCCAAGTCTGTCCCATATCCATTTCTTCATAAGTCAGGGAATGTTCACTGGATATAGTTATGAGCCCTCTTGTTTCCTTTCCATTTTAATGTTAAACATAAGAGAAAAATTCAGAAATCATGTGAAGAAGATAGAGTTGCAGAACCTGAATAGAGAAGGCTGGAAACTCAATTAGTAGGGTCAAAATCAGTAAACACAGCGCACCTGGGTGGCTCAGTCAGTTGAGCGTCCAAGTCTTGATTTCAGCTCAGGCTATGATTCATGGCTCCCAAGTTCAAGCTCCATGTCCAGCTCTGTGCTGAAGCACAGAGCCTGCTTGGGAGAGAGGGAGAAAGAGTATGGAGCCTGAAGCAGGGCTCGAGCTTACCCAATCCTGGGCTCAAACTCACAAACTGTGATTTCACGACCTGAGCTGAAGTCGGAGGCTTAACCAACTGATGCACCCAGATGCCCCAACCTAAAGCAATTTTAAAAGGTTAAAATAAACTGAGCAATATCAATGTCTACAAATTAAAAAAACTAAATGGGTAAAGGATGCCCATTTCCCAAAATTGATTAACAGAAGCAAAGCAATGTCAATCAAAATATGGCCACACTTTTCATGGAAATTGCCAATCTGAACTAAACTAGCAAAGGCCTATAAATAGTCTAGGTAATACTGAAGTAGAACAATGAAGTCAGAGGACATGCATTCGCAGATATCAATCCATATTGTAAGTTAAAAGAATTAAAACTGGGATATTGATGCAAAGGTAGACAAATAGGTCAATAAAATAAATTATAGAAAGAGAACTTTTTAGCTATAAGTAAGAGGAAAAGGGTCATGTACATATATTGGAATACTCTCAATCAATGAAAATATATGAACACATACAAAATACTGATCAAAAGAAGTAATCCATAAAAATGAAAAAAAAAAGGATGGCACTATATTATGTACAAGTAAAAATTTTAAAAATTATGTAGGGGTACATAAAGAGATTGTAAAAATATATTTTAAAGTCTGGAATATAATTACCATAATAGCCAGTGTTACCTCTAGAAAGGACAGAGACGGCTGTAATCAAAGAGGTAAACTGCCTTGAAATAGACACAAAATTATCGAACATAAAGGCAAAGATAAACTCATTTTCTTTAAAATTAATTTTTTGATTAATAGTAACAAATCAGTTCATACAGTGGGACAAGTATGTTAAAACACATACCTGAAAACAATTTACCTCCAAAGAATATAATGTACTCCTATGAATCAATTACGAAAATACAAATAATCCAATCTAAAAAAGGTCAAAAGACTTAAAATAGCAATTTGACTTAAAAACATTTCTAGGGGAGGATCCTGGGTGGCTCAGTCAGTTAAGCATCTGACTTCAGCTCAGGTAGTGATATCCTGGTTCCTGAGTTCAAGCCCCATGTCAGGCTCTGTGCTGACAGCTCAGAGCCTAGAGCCTGCTTTGGATTCTGTGTCTCCCTCTCTCTCTGCCCCTTCCCCTCTTGTGCTCTCTCTCTCTCTCTCTTAAAAATAAATAATCATGAAAAAATTAAATAAAAACATTTCTAGGGGTGCCTGGGTGACTCAGTCGGTTAAGCATCTGACTCTTGATTTTGCCTCAGTTTATGATCTCAGGATTCATGAGATCGAACCCAACATCAGGGTCTATGCTGGGCATGGAGCCTAACTGTGATTGTCTCTCTCTCCCTCTCTCTGTTCCTCAGAGCAAGGGGATAATATAATCAAGATAGTATTTACCTTTGGTAAGGATGAAGGAGATAACGATTCTGCAGGACCATGGGGGGCTTCTAAAATATCTCAATGTTACTATTTCTTAACCTTAGTGGTGTTTGCCCAGGTATTCTTACTATTAAACCATTTATTTTATGCTCTTCTATAACGGCATACTATATTTCAAATATAAAAATATAAAAAGTTCCACACTCCTTTGGAATGATCTAACTAGACAAGATTAGTCCCATTTTTACATTCTAGTGGTCAAAATGAGGGGTGAGAATTTCCTAGCCTTTGCAGACACAATGACAATTCCTCATCACTGCAAATAGGGTCTTGAGATGCTAGGACATCAATAATGAAATGGGTCACAAACATAGACAAAATAGACAAAAATAGTCTTGGGTGAGGAGAGTACTACCAATCAAGTTTGCATTCATCTTGGCTAGTACCTTTTAATCATTTTCTTTAAACAGAATATAAACCATTCAATTTCCTGACAGTAGGTTCTGTAACAGATATATGATATCATGATTTTAATTTGAAATTCTTTTTAGAAGTATTGTGATAAGATGTGAGAAGGGGGGAATCACTACTACTAGGAGAAGAACATGAAACTTGGAGACTATATGCTTGTTAATAATTATCCTTTCTATAATTCTCTAAGCTTGAAAGTTTTCAAAAGCCATATGGAAGGAAGTTGACAATTTTTTTTTCTTTTGTAACTTTAAAAAAAATTTAACATTTATTTTTGAGAGACAGAGAAAGACAGAGCACAAGTGGGGGGAGGGGCAGAGAGAGAATGAGACACAGAATCCAAAGCAGGCTCCAGGCTCTAAGCTGACAGCTCAGAAGCTTTGAGACCTTGACCCAGGTCAAAGTCGGATGCTTAACGTCCCGACTGAGCCACCCAGGCACCCCAGGAGTTCAGAATTTGTAACATATAAAGATAGGCAAGGATCTTGAGGATGACGTGCATATAGCATATAACAGTATTTCTGCCAACTAATTTAAAATCAACAATGGCACAGAGTAAAATGTATAGCACCCAGAATAGTCGATGGAGTTTGTAACAGTGTTGTAGGGTGACAGGTGGTAGCCACACTTGTGAACACAGTGTAACACATAATGCTGTTGAATCACTATGTTGTACTCATGAAACTAATGTAATATTGCATGTCAACTATCCTTCCATTTAAAAAAAACACTAAATATTTCTCATAGGATATTAAGAAATATACAAAATAAAGTAAAATCAGATAAAGCATGAAAGTTTGAAAAATGAATTCACAAGTTATGAGAAGTTACCATTTCCAACATGAATTCTGGCCTAAAGGTTCAGTGAGTTTTGAAACATTCCACATGAAATTGAATTCTGGAGTTGGACTGTGAGGTAAAACAAAACAAAAACAAACAAACAAACAAACAAACAAAAAACCTTAAACCAAAGGCAACTTGCTTCACTGGTGATGATGATTTTTGGTGTCATAAAATTACAGAGCTTGTACAAACGATATGGTGCTTTTTGATAGCTGGAAATCATGACAGTAACTGCAAGGAAACGTTAAGTGGAAGCTGGAAACTTTTCCTTACCAGTAACCTACTTAAATAAAACAGGGGCTCATCTAAATAGTGAGTTGTTTTCCTTAGAAGCTAAGCTACCTTAACTTTTAAACAAAGACAAACTCCCTAACTCTTCTTTTCTTGAGAAGAGTTATCTTATCTCCTATGCCAGGTTCATATGAAAATGTTGCCAAAAATGACACAATCATGTTCAAGAGACCATCAGGAAGCAGGAGAGAGAAGAGCCCTTCCAGAATTTCCAGGATAGCAGTCAACCACTCACTAGTGAATACCCAAAGTGATTGTGCTCAATGGCATGGATTAAAGACCACGCTCTACTATGTTAGCTCCATGAGGTTACACGAAACACCACCCAAACTCTCTCTCTGGCTCTCCCCACTCTCCTCTTCTTTTCTTTTCTTCCTTCCTTTATTAATTTAACAGGAAAGCTGTTCAAGTGACCCTTCCACCTCTTCTAAAATTTTGAGTTGGCAGCAGAATGTTTATCCTCAGGCCAAAACACGAAAGCTGCTCCCTAGAGAAATGGAAAAAAGCTGTCTTAGAAGAACAAGAACTGTTGGTGTGGATCTTGTCACAGAATAATGCCCTCTTTAATTATAGTGTGAGTGTCATTTATACGCAATTCTATTTTTAAATTCCCGCCTAGATACCATCAGGGAAATGCAGCCATCACACTCAAAAGACCCAGGGAGAAAACAGGTATGAACCAGCAACAACTCTAACAGCCATTTATATCAAGTACACTATTGTTTTTAATATGAGCCTGACTTCTGAAAAAAATGGAACAACAGGAGGAAGATTAAAATAAACATTGTGCATGAATTTGGAGGTTACAAAGAAACAAAAAATTAGTATTTTAAGAAAGTTGAGAAGAGAATAGATACATTTTATACAAATAAGAAGCTTACAGAGTTCTACTTCGGAAACAAGGAAGTTACTGGTGGGAATTTGACCTCTCACCATAAATAACCAGAACACTGGGTAAAATATGTGAAATAACAATTTTCAGTCTTTTGGACATTAAGGAGCATGACTGTGCTCCCTACAAATAATATCAACAAAACCAAAACAAAATGAAAACAAACAAACAATGGAGACTTCCGACCACCTAACCTTTCTCCCTGAAGACAATATCTTGACCAAGGTATAGGCAAAGCAAGACAGGTGCTCTCACTGAGTTAGGGACACAGAGCTCAAAGTCCAGGATGGATAAGAATGGCTAGAATTTGAAGAGCTGGGTAGCAGAGCAAATGGAGATATATAGAGAAAAAACTACAGAGATCTGCACAAGTGTCACATTGAAACTTTACCTGAATTCTTGCCTGTGCATTAACAGGGAGTTTCTATAAAGCAAGGCCAAAAAGAATGGCCAGGAGCTGTAATCTGAACAAATGCCACACAGGTCTAGGAGATGTTTGGAAATCTGACCAAAATGGTATGGTCAGCCTTAAGACTGATACACATATGAAGCAGCCAGCATAATGCAACCCGTAGCACACGCCCAGGAAGAACACATCTGAGAATTTCCTGCCAAGATTCCTGAATTACAATCCCTACATATGTGTGTGTGTGTGTGTGTGTGTGTCTGTGTGTGTGTGTGTGAGAGAGAGAGAGAGAGACAGAGACAGAGACAGAGAGAAACAGAGACAGAAATATGCTGTACTACGTACACATATAATGGGTGTATTCATATATACATAGTTACATAAGCAGCCCTGCTATACATTTAGAAATTCTATTTAAGGAATTAACTTTTTAGGACTTGATTTAGTGATGCCAGCTTAATAAATGAAGAGTACAAAAAACGTAATAGATACTATCAGACACTCATACCTGGTGTTGCAGAGAAAAAATATTCCCATCTTACTGTGGCAAATTTTATTTTTCTTCCAGTTGGTTTTGGGCTATTTAACGAGAGGTTTTAACAGACTTAGTGATCACAAACTCAGATAAATTCCACTGGAGCTTATTTTGTATCAGTGCTTTTACCTTTTTTCTGTTCCTATTTCATAGTTGGGCATTTTTCCCTGAGCCATTTTACCACCATTGATGGCGTCCAGGAGGCTCTTTATCTTACAGTCACATAAGATGAGAACTCAGGCAGAAGAGTGGGAAGCAGGAACACATAAGCCATTATTTCGCTCTTCCATTGTTCAGTTTGAAGTGAGCATTTTTGAGTAAATAACACGTTGCGTTTTGCTTCCATTACTGCACATGTGAGAGTGACTGATGACTTCACAAGCTGGTTTGTGTTCAGCAGCCCACAGAGTGACACGCACTGTGTTTTTAGTGACTAGTCTATTGGGATAGAATTCATTTCACTGAAAATAGTTTGTGACCAGTTGTCCTGTAAGTTTTGTCCATGGCACTTCTGTTCTGACTTCTCCTCCCTAAACTGCTTTACACCTTGTTTGCCTAATTCACAGCCAGCCATCCTCTATTAGCTTCCTAAGTCTGTTCCAACAAAGAACCACTAACTAGCAAAGGTTAAAACAGCAGAAATTTAATATCTGACAGTTCTGGAGGCTCGAAGTCCAAAACCAAGGTGCCCATGGGGCCATGTTTTCTATGAAGGGTCTAGGGTCTTTGCTTTTTTTCTTAGATTCTGGATTTTCAGGCAGTCCTTGACATTCATTGGCTTAGAGATTCATCACTCCAGTCTCTACCTCCAACATCACATTCTCATCTTCTGCTTTGTGTCTCTTTGTATCTATCTTCCTCTTCTAAGAGTAATGGTCATATTGGATTAAAGGCACACCATACTCTTGTATGACATCCTATTAACTAATTATATCTGCAACAACACTATTACCAGATAGGCTTACATGCTGAGGTCCTGGGAGTTAGAACTGTAACATCTTTTGGGGATATTCAATTCAGTTTATAAACCTAGAAGGAACATATCTGAGCATTTCCTACCAAGATTCTTGAATTTAAATTTCTACTTCTCTGTATTTGTCTTGAAGTTATCAAAATAACCTTCACTTTATATATCTGTTGACCAATAAAGACCATGCAAGTATATCCACCAGGGTTTGAAGAATTATCATTGACCCTTCTTCTTTGTACCTGTTCTACATTTGATATGATTCTCATCTTATTCTTGGCTCTGTGTTGTGTTTATACATACCAATTAAATCTAGGTCACAGCATTTTGTGGTTACGAGGTTAGAGAGATTATTGCATAGACTTTGCTTATATCCCCCATATTTCCTACCTCATGATGCTTCCACTCCAAAGTCTCTCCACTCACATGTAGGAGGTCCTTAAGAGGACTCCAGCATGCTCAACATAATAAGTCACATGACTATCCTATGGTCATCTCAATAAATGCAGAAAAAGAATTTGACAAAATTCAACATCCTTTCATGATAAAAACTCAACAAATTGGGTATTAAAAGGACATAACATAATAAAGGCCATCTATGACAAGCCACAGCTAACATTATACTAAGTGGAAAAAAAAAAAAAAGAAAGGTTTTTCTCTAACATCAAGAACATGGCAGGGATACTCTTATCACTTCTATTCAACATAGTATGAGACATCCTACTTAGAGCAATTAGGCAAGAAAAATAATAAAAGGCATCCAAATAGGAAAGGAAGAAGTGAAATGATTTCTGTTCACAGATGACATGATCCCATGCAGAAAACCCTGGTGATTCCATACAAAAACGTCCGTACTAAACAAATTCAACAAATCTCAGAATACAAAATGAACATACGAAAATCGGTTGCATTTTACGAACTAATAAGAAACAATACCTGGAAAGGCAATTAAGGAAACAATCCCACTTACATTAGCATCCAAACCAAAATAAACACAAAAACAAAAATACAAAAAACTAAGGACTAAACTTATACAAGAAATCAGAAGATTTGTATACTAAAAACTGTTAAAACATCACTGAAAGAAATTAAAGATGCCAAAATAAATGGGAAAATATTTGGTGTTCATGGATAGGAAGGCATAATATTGTTAAAATGCCTAATATATCCAAAGCAATCTACAGATTCAGTGTAATCCCTATCAACATCCCAATGGCATTTTTTGAAGAAATAGACAAAACAATTTTAAAATTCATATGGAACCACAAAGGACCCCAAATGGCCAAAACAATCTTGAGAAAAAAGAACAAAATTGGAGGCCTAACACATCCTGACTTCGGAACACATTACAAAGCTACAGTAATTAAATCAGTATGGAACTGGCCTAAAGACAGAGTTATAGACCAGTGGAATAGAATAGAGAGCTCCAAAATAAATGCATATAAGGTTGACTGATCTTCCACAAGGATGTCAAGAATACACAATGAGAAAAAGATAGTCTCATCAATAAAGCATGTTAGGAAAATTAGATATCCACATGTAAAAGAATGGAATTGGACCCTTATCTTACACCATACATAAAAAATAAATTCAAAATACATTAAAGACTTATGCTTAAGACTCAGTGCTATAAACCTCCTCAAAGAAAACACAGAGAAATCTTCATAATATTAGTCTTTAATAATTTCTTGGTTACAACACCAAAAATACAGGTAACAAAAGTGAAAACAACCAAGTGGGACTGTATCAAACTAACATTCTCCCAGCAAGGAAAATGAATAGCAGAGTGGAAAGGCAGCCTATGGAATTGCAGAGAATATTTGAAAATCATATGTCTGATAGAGAGTTAATTTATGATATATAGAAGACACTCCCACTACAACTCAATAGAAAAAAAATATATCCCAATTAAAAACTTGCCTAAAGACTTCAATAGACATTTCTCCAAAGAAGATATACAAATGGCCACAGAAGGCAAGATTTTTTAAATGAGCTCAAGATCACTGTTTAACAAGAAAATCCAAATCCAAACCACAATGAGATATCATCTCACACCTATTATGATGGCCACGATCAACAAAACAAAAAATAACAAGTTTTGGTGAAAATGTAAAGAAATTGAAATGCTTGTATGCTTTTAGTGGGAATGTAAAATGGTGTAGCTACTATGGAACCTAGTTTGGAAGTTTGTCAAAAAAATTAAAAACAGAACTACCATATGATCCAATAATTCCTCTGCTGGCTATTTATCCAAAAGATTTCAAAACAGTATTTTGAAGAGATATTTACACTTCCATGTTTATTACATCATTATTCACAATAGTAAAGAGGTGGAAACGACCTAAATGTTCATAGACGAGAAGATAAAGAAAATGTGGTAAATACACACAAAGGCATATCATTCAGCTTTAATATACAATGGAATATTACTTACCCATAAAAAAGAATGAAATCTAGCTATATGTGACAACATGGATAGATGTAGAGGGTATTATGCTAAGTTAATTAAGTCAGAAAGATAAATACTGTGCTATTTAACTCATATGTGGAATTTAAATGCCAACCACATGAACAAAACAGATCTAGACACATAGATACAGAGAACATGGTGGTTGCCAGAGGAGAGGAATGGCGAGGAAATGGTAAAAATAGGGGAATAGAATTAAAAGGTACAGAATTCCAGTTTTAAAATAAGTCACAGGGATGTAATATACAGCATAGGGAATATAGTTAATATTGTAACACCTTTGTATAATGATAGATGATAACTACCTATATTGTGGTGATCATTTCATAACGTATATAACTGTTGAAGCACTATGTTGTACACCTGAAACTAATACTGTATATCAACTACATTTCAAATTTTTACAAAGGATATTCTGTTATATACTACAACATGGATGAATCTTGAAGGGACATTTATTATAGGAAATAATTAGTTACAGAAGGACTAATACTGCATGATGCCAGTTATATGAGACATCTAAATCAGTCAGTGTCCAAAACAGAAAGTGGAATGTTGGTTGCAAGTGGTTAGGGGGAGAAGAAAATGGGAAGTTGCTGTTGGGTGGGTATAGAGTTTTACTCATAGAGGATAAAAAAATTCTAGAGATCTGCTTATGATAATATGTGTATAGTTAATGCCATACTGTACATTTAAACATATATTAAGAGAATAGAAAGAGAATAGATTTCCTATTATGTGTTTTTTACAATGAAAACATATCCTACTTGGGTATCACCAGTACAACTCCATATAATGTTAGCCAGCATGCTCTGAAATATTATTCTGTTTGTAGTTCTTTTTACATGGGCATTTGTATCTGGTCTTTATTACTCTGCATTCTCAGCTGTACCTCAAGAATTCTAGCTCAAGTCAACCACTAGTAAAACCCCACTGGATAACTGGCTCAATGAGCCACCCATAACCCCACACACTAGTTCCTGGCAGACTGACTTGAACCCTGCCATGTTCATCATGTCACCTCAATGTCCTTGTATTTTAATCTGTATTTGCCAAATTGCTAAATTGGACCCATTAACCACCAGTCAAGTGAGATACAATAAATCAGATATGGGGGCACCTGGGTGGCTCAGTCAGTTAAGATTCCAACTCTTGATTTTGGCTCAGGTCATTATCTCATGGTTTGTGGGACTGAGCCCCGCATGGGACTCTGCACTGACAGTGAGGAGCCTGCTTGGGATTCTCTTTCTCTGTCTCTGGCCCTCTCAGGCACACTCTTGCACTCTAAACACACAAACAAACAAACATTTAGAAAAAATAAATCAGATACGGATTTTTTAAAATGTTTATTTACTTTTGAGACAGAGAGAGACAGAGCATGAACAGGGAAGGGCCAGAGAGGGAGACACAGAATCTGAGGCAGGCTCCATGCTCCAAGCTGTCAACACAGAGCCCGATGTGGGGCTTAAACTCATGAACCATGAGATCATGTCCTGAGCCGAGGTCAGATGCTTAATTGACTGAGCCACCCAGGTGCCCCATATGGATTTTTTTTTTAGCAAGTCACTATTTAGTGAAACCTGACATCTATTACTCAATTTCAAGAAATTCTCATTGGATTAGAAGAGGTGCCAGAGGATTAAGCAGTGTTAATAGGAAGACACAGTTGATTTCAAGTAATAAAATCTCATTCAAACCACCTCAAGACAGAATTTTATTACAGATATCATGAAATTCAAGATGAAACGGAAGAAATGGTCTTTAGGGAAAAGCAAGTGGTAGAATGGTTCCGGAATCTTCAGCAGAACTTTCCACATCTGCACTTTATCATTTTGCCAAAAATCTGACTCAGCTCTGTGCTTCCAGGCTTACGTCTTTATCCATTTCTCTTGATGTTTTTACTTTAAAACCTAAGAGTGAAAATAGACTGGCTCAGCTTGAGTTTCGTGTGTAACTCTAGTCCAAATCATTTGTGACTTGAAAGATCACACCCTTTACAGTTCTGGTTTCTTGGGCTGTAAGTGCAGAGCGACCCCTCAAAGAGTATTGTTACCGGCTCGATAGACTTGCTTAGTACATACCATAAGCCAATTCTGTGTCGTGGTTGTAAAGTCTCAATGTTGACAATCTGTATTATTTGCCATTTCTTCACGCACTCAAGCATTGGCTTGAGCACCTCCTTCATGCACATTACTGAACTGGGTACTTTGAGGGATAAATGTGTGAACAATTTATAATTTAGTGGAAAACACAAGCATTTATAAAGCAAAGCTAAACATGGTAGTTGTAAAATAAAGTGTTCTGGGAAGAAACACCCCCCCCCCAAAAAGGCAAGAGTCAGGGGGAAAGACTTCAGGGAAATAATAATATTTGAACTGATCTATGAAAGTAGATAAGGACTTCCTCAAGCATAGGAGACTGACAGAGAGGGCATTCTAAGCAGAAATAGTATGAGCATTGCTATAAAAGCATGGATACGCAAGGCAGGTCTAGGCAACTTCTAGTGTTCTGTTACCATTGCATTTTGGGCAATTTTTTAATGTTTATTTATTTTTGGGAGAGAGAGAGAGTGCGTGTGTGTGTGTGAGTTGGAGAGGGGCAAAGAGAGAGGGAGACACAGAATGTGAAGCAGGCTCCAGGCTCTGAGCTGTCAGCACAGAGCCCGATGAGGGGCTCAAACTCATGGACTGCAAGATCATGACCTGAGCCGAAGTTGGACGCTTAACGGACTGAGCCACCCAGGCATCCCTGAATTTGAATTTTTGAAGGATTCTTAGAACTGGAAGAAACTTCAGATATTTACATCAGCTTCTTCATTTTGTAGAAAAATAGTCTGATGTCTGGAAAGGATGAGGTCTTACCAACTTGCCCACAAATAGTTAACAGTAGGTCTAGATTATAACCTGGTATCTAAGTTCTCTGTTCAGTTCCAGTCATCACAGAAATTAGCCCAAATGTCTACACTGCAATGCAAGGCAACTGATTCCACCCTAAGCTCTGTTTGCAGTCTTTTCTCTGGCATTCTTCTTCACGTGCTCTGTGCTCTGGCCAAACTGAACCGCTTGCATAAGTCTATATGTGTGCAATGACTTCCTGCATTAAGACCTTTGTTTATATTACTCTCATCAGGAGTTCTGTGTCCTTTCCACGACTGCTTGCCTGTGGTATTGTCTATTCTTCAAAGCACAACCCTAGTGCTGCCTTCTCTAAGAATTCACCTCAATTTCCCCCACCGAGTCAGAAGTAATTTCTCTCTTCTGAATTCCTTCAAGAATCTAACTCCCTTGACATGTATTCTATTACATATCACACTGAAGTTACAGAAATATATTCCATCATATAGTAAACTAAGAGGCTCTCAAGTGAAGCAACATAGTATATTTGCATTCTTTATAGCCCATAGCATCAGCCCCAAACTTGTCAAATGAGTAGATGATGAGGAATATTACTATAATACATAAATAAACACTTTGGCTGAGAGTGGAGGGGGAGACTCTTTGCTTTTTGTCATGTGAACATTTCTTCAGTTTGGACATAATTAACATGTAAATAACTCAATTTTCTCTAATCTGCTATTTTAATCAGAGTGGTAGTTTTTATATTGAACATAAATACCTCTTTTGGGATGCAACTCCTCATTTCAGAAAGACATTGCAAAAGTAGATTTATCATAAAAGGTTTACTATACCAGTCCTCATCCTTTTCAAATTTTTATCACCAAGCAATTTCTTTTCTTGACATGCCTACAGAAGAAGCCATAATATGTCTCCTAGGCAACCATCCATTTACATTGCTGAGATTATTAAAATAAACCTAAAGTTTATCCTATGTAGAAAGAGTGAGTTTAAATTACCCTGAGATCGATATAATCTCCTGGATAGTAGATAGGTCTTTATTTCTACAATGATTTTCCCTACCTGCTTATTCTGACTTGGAATTCTTGGAGCTGACGATCCATTTATTTCACAACTGGAAAGGAGGCTAAAAATGCTTCAGCTAGTCATCTCTCTGACATGATCAAAATAAATCCAGAATCTACCTTATATATAAAAAATAGGTTTAAATTATTATTTGATAAGTATAATATCACATAAAACAGATGGGTTACTATTCCTACGATGATCTTGCCTACCTGCTTATGCTTGCTTGAAATCTGAGTGAGGACAGAAGCAGAGACTTTAATTGTATAGTCAGAAATGAGGTAACTTCATCAGCATGTCTCATGGACTCAAACTCACTTTATGGTATAAGTGATTTGTGTTAGTGATTTGTTCTTGCAGCAGACTTTGAGAGCAGAAGGGGCTTTAGGTGACTTAAAAGAAAAATAGTTTCTATGAGTAGGGGTAAAGAAGATATCTCTAGTAACTAAACAAACTTTCTTCAAGAACCCTGGAGACCAACAATGTAAGTAGCTTCTTCATGGTGTGCCTGGGTGGCTCAGCCGGTTAAGCATCCTGACTCTTGGTTTTGGCTCAGGTCATGATTTCACAGCTCATGAGTTCAAGCCCCGCATGGGGCTCTGCACTGACAGCACAGAGCCTGCTTGGGATTCTCTGTCTCCCTCTCTCTTTGCACCTTTCTACTTATGCTCTCTCTCTGTCTCTCTGTCTCCAAAATAAATTCTTCATTTTAAGTATTTTGAGATTAATCTAGGGATTTGAATTATTCAGAGAATTGTTCCTCAGATACAAAGGGTCAGTCTGGATGTACATGGTTAAAATTAAACACTCAAAATCAATTCATGATTTCCCCCTTAAAATCAGCTCCTCTTCTATTCCTTTTTCTCAAGAAAATAGCACCATCATTAATTCAGTTGCACAATGTAGGAATCTAAATGGCATCCTTAACATTGAACTCTTCCTTGTCACCTACCAAATGCTTTTATTATATAAAGCATATATATGCTTTTATTATATAAAGCATATATAAAGCATACATATTATATATATTTTTTATTATATAAATTATTATATATTATTATGTAAGTACCTATTAAAAGCATATACTTCCCTCCCTCCATTACCATTACTACCCTAGTTCAAGCTACCATCATGCATCAATAACTTTCCAACCCGAGCTACAACAAATTTAGAATCATACCAATACATTCTTCATACTGTATTCACTTCATCATTTATCCATCCATCCACTCAACAGGTATGTGGTGAGTACCTACCTAGGGCCAAGTACTCTTCTAGACACTAGGAAAACATCAGGGAATAAAACGAAGTACCTGCTGCCCTCATGAAGCTAAACATTTTAGTAGCAGGAAATGGGCAATAAATACAGTTGTACACAGTTACAGAAACAAAGAATTATACAGACAAAGGACAGGGTGGTAAGGGCTATAGAAAAAGTAAATCAGGGGAAGGAAACAGAACAATATGGAAGAAAGTATTTTTGATAATCAGGAAAAGTTTCTCTAAAATGGTATTTGAGCAGAGACAAAATTGATGGAACAAGATTTATAGATACCTAGGGGAACAGCATTCCATGGAAAGGGAAGAGTAAATGCAAAAACTCTAAATACGTTTATTATGTTGAGGAACAGAAAAAAAAGTAGCGTGCTGGGCTATCTCAGCATGAGTGATTAGACAGAGTGGTAAGACATTAAGTCAGAAAGGTAATGTGTAAAACCTTATAGGCCTCATTATCAATCGTAGGAATTTATTTTGGTGAGATGGGAATCCTTTACAGGAAGCTGAGCAGAAAAGTTACTTAACCTCTTTAAATTTTTGGAAGGTCACTCTGGTTGTTTCATGGCACAGACTCTGTAGGGGGAATTCAGGGTGAAAGAAAACAGACCATTTGTGGATCTATTAAAATAGTCCAGAAAAGAAGATGGTAGAGACTAGAGTGCTCATGGTGGAGAGGTCAAGAACAGATTTTTTATCTATCTTGAAGATGGAGCAGGCAGCATGTGCTATGTTAAGACATGTACAGTGTTAGGGTAATAGAGGGATCAGAAGTAACCACCAGATATTTGGACTTAGCAACTGAAGGAAAAACACTATCGGTCAATAACACTGTATGAGACGGGGGTAGGATCAGAGTTGTTGTTGTTGTTGTTGTTGTTGTTGTTGTTGTTGTGTTGTTATTGTTCCTTGTTTTTGGAGGTGCTATGGGAGGAAAGAAGGGAAAACAATCAAAGGTTCTGTTGTGATATATGCTAGTTTTAAGTAGTAATTAGTCTGTCGCGAAAAATGTTCAAGGAACTGACTGGATGTAGAAGTTTGCAATTTAGAGGAAGATTTGGAACTAAAGATATATAGATGGTCAGTCTACAGATGATGAGATTGGAGAGGATGCCCTCAAGCATAAGTGTTTCTAAAGAAGATAACGATCTGAGGCCTAAAATGTAGGACACTATAATAGTGGGAGGTTAGGAGTATGAGGAAAAAATTAATGAAGAGAATTAAGGAGGAATAATTAACAAGGTAGGATAAAATTAAGAGAGTGGTGATCTCCACTTACTTGAAGTGTGATCACAATCCCTTTTTGCCCAACACTGCCCACTGATTGATACAGGGTGACATTATGTTGAACATTATGTTGTACTTTAATTTCATATTCTCTCTTCTATACTTTTGCATCGCCAGGGCTAAATACCTACAAGCTATATACCAAACTCCCTAGTCATCTAGGTTTTTGTTGGATTCTTCTAATGAGATGCACTGAATGACTAGAAGGTGATAGAAAAGGAAGAGCCATTTTATTCTGATTCTGGGGGCAATTAAAACAGCAGCTGCAGTATCAGTAAAGAAATTGTGTACAATAGCACAGAAAGGTCTCCAGCTGTGTCTATGGAAGTTTCAAAAAGTTCGGTAGGAGAACATACTTCTGCATTCCTCCTCAGCAGCAACATCAAGCTTCCTAGCCACATCAGTTGTGCATATTTTTCTAAAAGTACCCCTTAATGGTTTTCTTATCAAGGACAGTTGCAATTTTTTGATCTTTGGGGAATAATATTATTCTCCAATTTATTGCTCCAGCCCATCCAATACCTTTCTGAACACTAAGTTTACTCTCCTTCAGTATGAAATATACAAAATGGTTTACCTCTTCCTGACAGCACTATGACCAATTAATACTTGGTACAATGAGATTTTCCTCAAAAGTGGAAATCTGGAATGAAATATTAAACTTGGCTATGCTTAAGCACAGTGGTTACCTCAGTGTGAGTGAAAACAGAATGTTGGTAGTCTATGGGTAGCAGTTTATGGTATGATTGGAGGTCTAGGCATTTGAAAATGACAAGATTAGAAAACTGGAGGTCTAGGGAATAAGAATGTATTAAGAATGGGCACTATAGGGGCGCCTGGGTGGCGCAGTCGGTTAAGCGTCCGACTTCAGCCAGGTCACGATCTCGCGGTCCGTGAGTTCGAGCCCCGCGTCAGGCTCTGGGCTGATGGCTCAGAGCCTGGAGCCTGTTTCCGATTCTGTGTCTCCCTCTCTCTCTGCCCCTCCCCCGTTCATGCTCTGTCTCTCTCTGTCCCAAAAATAAATAAACGTTGGAAAAAAAAAAAAAGAATGGGCACTATATGAGGGTATTAACATCCAATACAAATATTCTTCTGAGGTCTCATGCTGTAAAGATGGATTTCAATAATCTGGCGGAAAAGAATGCAAATCAATTTTGTGGATATCTTCTCTCCATCACCTAAGGCTTGTTCAGTGAGCTTGTATTCAAACTATCCAGAGCATTAAGTATGAAGGTAATACATAAGCTTGACCTAACCAAGGATAAGCTAGCCAACAAGATGGCAGTGATAATATTGATTACCCTATCCAAAATTCTTTAATAGTTTTCCATTGCTCTTAGGATAAAGATAACAGTAATTAAAAAAAAATTTTTTTTACATATATTTATTTTTGAGAGACAGAGTGAGACAAAGTGAGAGTGGGGAGCGGCAGAGACAGAGAGAGACACAGGATCGGAAGCAGGCTCCAGGCTCTGAGCTGTCAGCACAGAGCCCTACACAGGGCTCGAACTCATGAACCATGAGATCATGACCTGAGCCAAAGTCGGAGGCTCAACCGACTGAGCCACCCAGGTGCCCCAAGATAACAGTAATTAATATTGATTAAAATGTTCTACATAATGTAGCCCTATATCAATCAGAGTAATCTAGTTAACACTGAAGTATCAAGCATCCCATCAATCTCCTCTTAGGCTTAAAATAAAAAATGCTTTCTTTCTCCCTCATGATACAGGTTCACTGAGGGCTGGCTCAGGTTCCACATAATCTGATTTGAAGGACCTCGGCTGATAGATCAGCAACCATCTGGTTGCTTCAAAGGAAGAGTACAGTGAATCACTCCCAATTCATTAACCAAGGTACACCACATGGTCAGACCTAATTTCACAAAGAAATATAATCACACCATGTGACCAAGAGAACTGGAAATACTTAATGGATAGCACTAACAATTACTACAGTACACTGTTTTAATCATCAGATATTCAATTCATTCTCTTTCCTGCATCTGTATAAACCCACTTCCCAGAGAATATAATCCAAGAATCCCATACAATCACTGCCTCCAGTTCAGACTCAAATACCTTGCACTCTTGTCCAGTATTCTCTCATTATGTTTGGACATGGGTCCTTTTAGTCCAAAGACCTATGAACTGAAAAGCTATTTGACCTACACACACCTAAAACGCAATGGCAAGACAGACAAAATAATCACAGTAAACAGTCCCATTTAGAAGGTAGAAGAATGAGAGTTATGTGGAAATCACTGGTTTGTAGCACTTCTGAAATCTGCTGCTGAGAAAATGCAAGGAATTTTATCTTGGTGATAGAAATATTCCTTGATTAAACACAAAGAGAAACTATTCAGCACACAATTATTTATTGCCTTGGCCCTGACTATTGGAACTCTCTTTTTCCATTGTTTCACACTCAAAGGAATTGGATAAACTCATGTTAGCCATGGAATTGTTTTCCTAGCACATTTCCTTCCACAAAATTTAGGACCAACAGTAACGGGCTATTTGCTTTTGTTTTGTTGTTGTTGCTCTTGCTGTTCAGATTCATGATTTCTTTGGCAGTCACACTCTCAAAATCTTTTTATTTCTTTAATTCCAATAAATTCCGTAGTTCTTTCTGCACAAACCTATTATATTTTCTAAATATTCTGTAAGTCTTCTGTTTTCTCAGCTCTGCCTATTCCTCCTCCTCTCTCACTCCCTCTTTTACACACCCTGTTTTAATTTAGTTGTAATTGTTTTCAACTATCAGGATTTAGCTGGAAGAACAACATCCTAGGTTCCTTTGCTCTGAGCCATTTTTAATCCAAGTGGAAGAATTTGCTAGGGCTCACACTCTCAGTTAAACTTTTAGTCAGAGAAATTGCAATCTTTTTGGAAGTTTTAACGAGAGGTATAATGGCTTGATTTGATCTTTGCCACAATGCTGACTTCTAGCCTCATTTTCTTCTAAGAATTCCTCAATCTTTTCTGGTACGATTTTTATTTATAAAGCAGTTATCACACCACATTGAAGGAAAGCAGGGGAAATTATACATGGTAAGTTGAAGAACTGGGATGTATTTGAGTATTAATGACTACCAAGAGCTTCTACCTACCATTTCTTCCTACCCATGCCTGTACACTGCTGTTGTTTTCTCTGCCCATTCTCTTGGTTCCACATGTCATCCTCTCTCCTGATATGGGACCTTCTCCCAGTCTAAAATAGCCTTCCTCTTATTCACCAAGTTAACTCTTCATCATATTTAAGACCTTAGCTCATGATTACTTATTTGAAGAAAACCTTCCTTTATTGCATGAGTTAGTTTCATATCTCCATCACAGACTCTTAGTCCTGTGTAGTCTGTGTCCCTCTACCTAGGTTGCCATCATCATATGAGCAAGGTCTTATTTTTTCATCATTGTAACCTCAGCACTGCCCTGTGCCAGAGACTTACTGCTTAAATAAGTGAATGGATGTAGCAGAAAAAGACCAACTCTTTCCTCTTCATCGCCTCTTATATTCAATTAAGAGTAGTCAAGCCCTATCAATATGAAATGTTCTTTCTCTCCATCTGTCTTTTCCTCTTTGTTACCACTGTCATCACCTGAGCTCTTATAGTCCACATCATTACAACAACCTCAACGTTCTCTGCCACATATAACACATTGTGCACCTACAGTCATCTTGTTCAAAGACCTCCAAGGGTGACTAAAAATTAGCTACAGATATTTTATTTCTTTTTTTAAATGTTTATTTCTGAGACAGAGACAGAGACAGAGAGAGAGAGAGAGAGCGGGGCAGAGGCAGAGAGTGAAGCAGAATTCAAAGCAGGCAGGCTCCAGGCTCCAAGCTGTCAGAACAGAGCCTGAACCAGGTCTCGAACCTATGAACTGTGAGATCATGACCTGAGCTGAAGTTGGATGCTGAACCAACTGAGCCACCCAGGTGCCCAAGATATTTTATTTCTTAAAATCACTCCATTGTAAATTTTAAATTACCAGTATTTATAAATTCCCCAAATGCTGATGTCAGGAACAAGCAGAGCAGATTATCTTAAATTGATGAAGGTAGAATCCCAAACAAAATTGTCTGCAGAACCAGTCTTACTTGACATTCATAAAGCACCTGCATTTTCATTCCCCTGCTCAAAATGCAATTGTCTTTCCCATGCCACGTGAATGAAGGAAGGACTGCTCAATTCTTCCCTGGGTGGATTAGCCTAAACCAACCCAGAACAAACTTTTTCTTCGTGAAGACTTCCATTACTTCTTAATTGCTTGATTCCACTGAGAGACTGCTGATTTTTCTCTCCAAATAAATAGCTCTCTTTAGTTAGCCTCTGTGGTATATATGAAAAGGCTTGAATGCTAAACATAAAGCAGACTGAAAGAGTCAGAAACTGAGAACATGCAGATCACCTCCCCAGAATTCCCTAATGCAGTGAAATGATTCCACTGCTTTGTTATGCTACCAGAATGCATTTCTAATGCCTCTTCTCTTCATTCATGAGTGTTTAAACATTTTAATGAATATGTTATTTACTGTAATAAAGTCAGAGTCTGCTGTTAAATTAATAGAGCAGTGTAACCAAGAATCCCATAACAGCAATTTATCCCTGCTCTGTATTACTGAATTCTAAACACAAGATTCCTTTACATTTGAATTCTCTGCTAGTCTATAGATATTGCATACTCTTTAGCTGCAAATGATAATCAAATTCAAGTGTGTGCATGTGTGTGTATACAAGTATGTTTGTATATATCATGCTTCAACATGGTTGTTAAAATCAGTGAGTCATGGAGAGATACACAGGTTAGATTCAAATCTTGGCTCCACTAGCTGGGTATATTTAGAAGAGTTAACATTCTTTCTAAGCCATAGTTTTCTCACTTGTAAAATGTCTCCCTCATTAGGTGGTTCAGATAAAATGAGATATTATGCACAAAGTATGATCCTGGACACATGTTAAGGCTATAAATATTAGCTATCAACATTATCAAATATAAGAGCTAATCACTGTTGCCACTAATCCATTCACAGCTTTTTGAAAATTAGCAAAAGGCACCCTTTGTTGCAGAAGAAGCAATCCTGTTACAAAATGTAGAACTCTATGAACTCTCTATATTGCATGAACTGTAATTCAGCAAGCAGGCATCCTCTTAATTGGCAATGCTTGTACAGGGTAAAACTTGTCTAACCAAATGCTTTAGACCTGGAGTTGATCTTGTGTTCTTCCTCTCTACCCCAGATTGCATTCTTTTTCTTTTTTCCTTCCTTCATCACTTTAAAATTTTTGGAATGAGCTGGGTTTCACCAGATCAATTGAAAATGATCTCTAGAAGAGAAAAATTTCTGCATCTTCTTTGAAGTAGGGGTCCCAAAGTAAGATTTTTATCTTTTTTTATCTGATTCCAGAGCACCTAGCCTATAAGGTAAAGGTAAATTCAATAAATGTTTGTTGAATAAATGAAAATAAGAATTAATAAGAAAGACTGCGTGCCGCTTTGACTTAAAATTTAAGATAGGCTTAAACTGACAAATCTTGTTAGCAAGAATTTCACTTTAAACATCTCTAATACTATGACAATATAAATATTTTAAATAGATCCATAGAATCATGCTATATCCTAAAAATCATCATAAGCACATGTAATTGGGGAGGAGGAACCGAATGATATGGAAAATTAAGTTCTTAATCAGACATAGACATCAAGCCCATAGTTGATCTTAACTTAAATAATTAATTAGCTCCATCTTAAAAGTTTCTGTGGAGCAGTCTTACTATTTCTTATCCAGGCTTGAATTCTTGACTATACAGCTAATGTAGGGTAAGAAAAGATTCTGAAATGTCCAGACAACTGACTTCCTTTCTGCTGCTATTTCACTGAATTAGCCAATTTTAAAAAATAATGTTTGTTTATTCATTTATTTTAAGAGAGAGAGAGAGAGAGAGAGAGAGAGAGAGAGCAAGGAAGGGGCAGAGAGGGAGAAAGAGAGAGAATCCCAAGCAGGCTCTGAGCCATCAGTGCAGAACCCCATGCAGGGCTCAATCTCATGACTATGAGATCATGACCTGAACTGAAATCAAGAGTTGGATATTTAACTGACTGAGACACCCAAGTGCCCCTGAATTAGCCAATTGTTTAAAAAATCTGGTTGTCTGCTTACTCAGGTGGATATAAAAACAAAATATTTCCCCTCTACAAAGACATGGAAAGTGTATTTTTCTAAATCATCTCACATTCAAACAATGTGACAAGAGTCAAACACAAACACAGAATCGTTAACACTGGCTCAGTGAATGAAACATAGCAATACTGAATCCAACAGGATCCTGAGCATAAAGCAATGGTCACAGTTACAGTCATGCTTACATAAAAGCTTGATACAGAGGCAGAGTTTGTATCATATAAGGATAACAAAATGTATTTCCATTAGTTCAGAGTCACAGCCTTAAAGAAAACCCAAGTATCTGAAGCAAAGACATCTTTTCAAATAATAATCTAATCACTGAAGACAGCCCTGACTGCTTTATTTAAAATCAAATATAAATTCCACATTCTACCCCTGGTATTCCAGAATTTACGTGGCCCTGAATTTCATTTTATTAGTAGAATTTGTTGTTTTTTGATACATCATAAAAATTATTTATTATGCCTATTGTTTGTTGTCTGTCTTCACCCCTCATACACAAACTAAGATATAAGCTTATTTCCAAGACAAGCTAGAATATATGTTTTATCTCACTAATGTATGCCAAGGACCTAGGACCTTACCGGGCATATATTAAGAGTTTCAGTAAATATTTGTGAATCAAAAGACAAAAAGAACATTTATATTATGGTAATTTTCATGCAATAAATAAAAGGATACAAGGAAAAAAATATTTGTGAATTAATTAATGTCACTCCTTTGGTTAAAATACCTTATTGGCTTCCATGACATAAATTAAAATCTAAATGCCTGGCCAAGGCTGTGTATCCTTCCTCCTTCCCACTTCATCTTGTATCTCTCTCTGCCTACATCACTACAAACCTGTGGACTCTTGCCATGTGACAAATATGCCAAACTCTTTCCTATATCAGGGCCTTCTCACACGTTGTTCCCTCTTCCTGGAACATTCTCCTACCTACATCCTCTTCCTACCAGTTTCCTTGTCTTTTATTAGCTAAGTTCTTAATCTTTAAGTATCTTTTTGAAGGTAATTTTTCTAGAGGTGTCTTCCCTCATTACCCTAAGTAAGCATCTCCCTGCCCTCCACATACGCACATTTTTTACTCCATCATGGTACTAAACAATTTACAACTGCATGTATGTTTACTTGTTTCCCTCCCCTGCTTCTGGCCCTCCATTAAACTCTGGGTCATAAGAATAAACACTTCCTATTTCCCTAGCTGTTGGTTTCCTAGGTTTAGCATATAACAGACAGTAGATAAATGGTAGGCCAGTACATGAGTAGACAACTCAGTCCTCTTGGAACAAAGCTCTTGATTCCTTTCCCAGGGAATTTCTTTATCCTGAGTCTGCTTGGCCCCCTATTACCTGGATTCAGACTTCTAATTCTAATTCAAAGTCAAAATTAATTAAGTATTCTGATCATTCTTCATTAAGCTGACTGAGTACGGCCATACAATACTACACCTGTAGCTATTCAAAGGTATGCAGATGTCTAGTGTCATGACTAAGACTAACAAAATGTTTGAGCATTTTTTTCACTATATATTCTTTGTGAATATGCATTTGAAAGAAAAGACTCATTGGAAATGATTTACACTAGCTAATTACTGATGTGTCCATACACATATATTTTACTATCATCTGAATCAATATGCAATTCAGATTGGCCCTAAATCCTCTCCACTTTTATTTCATATAAATTTATTACTCCTTACTCAGTGCTGTAAAGTTTAATTAAAGTCAGTGACTGCATCTTGATTACTCTAATTACTTGACACATAGCTTCTGAGCACTTACAATGCTAAGTACTAAGCAGGGATCAGTTCCTCCTATTTTATTAAACTTTTTTTCCTGACTACCATCTATAGAAAAGACATTTTACTCGTCACTGAAGAGAGAATGACCTACAGCCTCTGGCTTCAGTTACTATGTAATTGGACATGCCATAACTTTTCATTTAGTTGTTGTGTTTGTTATTGTTATTGTTATTGTTAGCTGTTTCAGGGAATCTACAAACTTACCATCAACAAAATATTTGTCACTAAATGTGCACAATAAAGCTGCAAATGTTTGGGCGCCTGGGTGGCTCGGTCGGTTGAGCGTCCCACTTCCGCTCAGGTCATGATCTCCCGGCTGGTCAGTTCGAGCCCCACGTCGGGCTCTGTGCTGACAGCTCAGAGCCTGGAGCCTGCTTCCGATTTTGTGTCTCCCTCTCTCTCTGCCCCTAACCCACTTGCATTCTGTCTCTGTCTCTCTCAAAAATAAATAAACATTAAAAAAAATTAAAACTGCAAATGTTTATTTAAAAATAACTATTCCACTAGCCCACCTTAACTCCCATCCCTACACCTTGTTCTTATCACCTGCTGATCTGAACTTTCTTCCCAGGCCTTTTCTCCATACCTCTTAAAGGTATGTCTTAAATCTTTACCTTTCCTTAAGGGTGAACATGACTACTACAAACTCCTTACATAACAACTTTTTGACTTTTACAAAACTTTCATCATTTCATTCATTTATATATTGCCTAACATTATTTTTCAGAAGTTTCACGGATTCATACATGTGATAAATTCTTGGTTGGACAGCTGTAATTGACTCTGTGATGGTCTACCCAATCTCTCCTTTCAGTGTCATGGATGTCATTCCTGGATGCATGGAGTATCGGCTGCTCACAACCCAAATGAGTGCCACCCCAGGATTTGTGTTCAGGTGAAGAAAGCTATCATACCCCAGTTTTCATTCACCCAGCTTGGGGCAGCCTACATCCATGACTGCTCAATGTGAAAGCACATCTACAATTTCCCTTTTCTCATTGGAGGTCAACTTTGAAGGACTGTCTCAGTGCCAGACCTCCCCAGGTATTCACCTGAAGCAAGGGGCACCTGCATCTCAATGCAAATCCTCCTTCTGTCCACTCATGCAGTCCTTACTCTCTCACAGGTGTTACTGAAAGCACTCCATAGTAAACTTTCTCCATGCAAATTTCCATTTCAGGGTCTGTTTCCTCAGAAAAAAATTACCTCAGCAGGTAATTTATAATAGTAATGATGCAAATTGTAATTATAGGGAGCATTTTTTTAGCATTCACTTATGAACCAACACCATGTTATTTATTCCTTACATCACCCTTGCGAAGTGTTATTGTAATCCCTTTTCAGATGAAAACACTAAAGGTCAGAAAGTTTAAGTACCTTGCACAAGGACCTACAGCAAGAACATGACTAGTCACAAAATGTGAATCCTTAATTAATATACAATGTAATGATTACACAAGTTTAACTCTTCTTAAAACATTTCAACACCAACCTCTTGAGTAAAGCTTTACCTCCCCTTTCTGGAAATGCTGTGTTAGGAAGCAAGGACTCTGCAACAAGAAACCTCCTTTGAGGAGATTCATATTTTAAGGGAATAGAAATGAGAAAAGTTTGAATCCAGGTAATAGTGCAGATAACACCTGTGATATGAGCTAAAAAATGCAGTAGCATTCCTCTGGTTCAGGTTAATCAGATTTTCTTTGGAGAAAACTCATAGAACTTGGAAGACTATTGCAGAACCATGATCAACAGCCAAAGTAAAACCAATTAACACAGCTTCCAGTAACATGATATTTCCCAGCCAGGTAAAGATTCCAGTTTACAAAGACAAAAGTCTTGTTGGCATTTCTAAAGAACTTGCATTTCTTTCCAGTGATTAGCATCTGTCTCCCAAAATGGGGATGGGAAAGAAAGAAGGGAAAAGAGAAAACAAGAGGGACAAGAGCAAGGAAGGAGAATGAAAAAGGAAGGGCAGGGGTTCTTTAGGAGTAGAGATATAAGCAAATTCTATTTCTACTACAGTTGTATTTACATGAATTATGAGGTCAATCATGACATTAATAACATTGATTAAGATCTGTGACAAATCCACTCTCTCACTGCTTATGGATCTTGTTTAAAGTTTTCTTTCTACTGGTCTAATGGAAGCAATTTATTGCCAGGATGACAAAAAAAAAAAAAAAAAAAAAAAAAAGGAAAAGAAAAGAAAGAATGAAAAGAAAAGAAAGAAAAAAGAGAAGGAAAAGTCTTCTCTAGATATTTTAATTCCTCCCTCATATTTAGTATTCTGTAAAGAAATGTGTTGAAAGGATAAGAAAATCTGGCAACATATTTTCTAGAGTTCAGTTTTTAAATGTTGAGTCAGCAAGTTCTTTCCAACATATATGAATTGTAATAGGGCTACAGCTGGAAAATAAAGAATAGGTAGAGGAGGGGTACCTGGGTGGCTCAGTCAGTTATGCATCTGACTCTTAATTTCAGCTCAGGTCATGATCTCTCAGTTCCTGAGACTGACCCTGTGTCAGGATTGTCTTGAGGGTTCTCTCTATTCCTCTCTTTCTCCTTCTTTCTCTCCCTCTCTCTCCCTCATATGCCTTTTCTCTCTCTTTCAAAATATATAAATAAACTTAAAATAAAAGAATAGGCAGGGGGGACATCTCCCTTATATATTAATTCAGAGAACTACACATTTTGTAGACTTAAACTGCTTATTTGTGTGACTTACAAAAACTTGAAAATCTCTCTGCACCTTTGATTGTGAAAATAGACTCAAAAGAAAAAGAAAGGGAATAATTTTTGAGGATCTTTGACTCTCGTTTTGGAGCTCAAAGAGAATAATTCTTTGTAATTATAGAAGGTGACAAGAGACTGAAGGAAAGTTGATTAGTCCCCATGCAAATGAAATTATAACATTTTAGAGCTGGAAATACTTTTATGAACCCTCTTGAAGAACACAGCCAAACTTCTGGCCATGTTGAAAGGTAAGCATAAAATATTTTATCTATTACAACTGGAAGCCCTTTATTCAGTCATTGTCAAATATCTAACAGAAAGAAGGTTCATGCTGAGATACAAAACATAAGTCAGGATATTAATAATGCAACAAACCCTGGCTTCCCATTCAATAAACAAACTGATCACATCAGAAATTTACAAGAAGAAATTTACCTCCTAATGGCCCCCTGCCTGTCTAATTACTGCTTGGTTATAGAGTCTGGAAATTAGCATGGATATGGGTCATACCTCAAGGTGGAAATATTGTACCCGATCAAATATTCTTCATATAGATATAAATATCAAAGTAGATTTACCATGCTGGGCTGTCATTTAGTTCTAGACATTATATTAAAAAAATTTAACTTAGATTTTACATAAGCCAGAAAGCATGGTTTATTTGATTAATTGATTATTTTGATTTTTTTGACCTGGGTCAAATACACTTGTCTCAGTTCATGAATGAAACATTTACTGAACACTAGATGCAAAGCACTGTATTAAGTATTATGAAGAATGCAAAGATGAATAATATTTCATTCTGCAGTTAATAAGCTTACAGTACAGTTCAGTGATTTATGAAAACATATTCAGCTGAACTCTTAAGTTTTCATAAATGGGGGACCATCTTCTGAGTTGTCACACTAGGAATAGAGGGGGGGAGGGAAGAGGAGCCAGTTAAAGAAGCTCATGTTTTCTCAAAATTATTTTCCTTTCATCCATATTTACATATTCCTTTTTTAAATGTTTTAAAGTTTCTGAGGAAGTTTTCTGTCTGATCAAAAGTTTCTTTGTTTTTGTTTTGCTTTAAAAAAAAGTTTAAAAAACAGTGGACAAGTTGGAAAAAAGTTGGCTAAATTTCTATGGGTTAATCATTTATTCAATTTTCAATGACTATTTACTTCTGTGGATTCTATAATCATTAAAAGAATATAAGAGAATATTGTGAACTTCATACCAATACATTTTACAACTTTCATGGAAATGTACAAATTCTTTGAAAAAGACATTACCAAAACTGACACAAGAAGAAGTAGAAAATCCAAATGTCCTTATATTTATTAAAGAATTTGAATTTGTAATTAAAAATTTTCATGCAAAAAATCTGTAGGCCGAGATATCTTTAGCAGTGAATTTCACCCAATGTTTAAGGAGGAAATAACATCTATCTTATAAAAACTCTCAGAAAAGAGAGGATAGCTTATCCCTAGATCTCTGATATCAAATCTTGGCAATTTCATAAATATATTATAAGAAAGTTACATTCCAATATACCTCATGAACATACACACAAAACCCTTAATGAAATGTAGCAAATGAATCTGGCAATTTGTACAAAGACATAACCATTTGGAAGCTTATTCCAGCAATACAAGATTTGTCTATAAGTTGAAAATCACTCAATGTCATTTCCATATTAATAGAGTAAGGCAGAAAAGCCATATGATCTTTTCAATAGCTATAGTAAAGTATTTGAAATAATTCAACATTTATTCATAAAAACAATTCTCAGCACACTAGCAATAGAAGAAAATGTCCTTCACTGATCATGGACATCTATGAAAAACCTAATATTAATATTAGGTTGAAGGATTGAAAGCTTTTGCCCAAAGGCAAGTAATTCTACTCTTTTGACTATTCAACATTGTACTAGGTATTGGGAAAGCAGCAGTAAATAGCATTGAACAAGACCTATCTCTCAAAAAATTTAGATGCTTTGATATAACGAGTAATAAAATAGGACTTTCATTAGAAGTACTAGAACTTAACTAATCACTGTAGTTAAGGTGATGCCTGGATAGATTACTTCTTATCATTTGACATAAGTGCAAATATGTCACCAACTAAAACAACAATGTTGATTTCCTGGCCACATCATTACAAGTGGGAACTGAAAAATATTCAATAGTTACGATCTATGCCATGATCACAAGCCTTCTACATCACCAATTTGTCCTACATATGCAATTGAATTTCTGAAAAATCTTTTTCTGAACTTACTTCTCTTCGAAACAACATATTTCACATCTAAAACTAAAGTACATGTATATACCAACTCTAAAGGAAAAGTTCCATTCAAACTAAGTTTTTAGAAAATATGTACACCACAACGAGGCTGTGTGAGGTGTAAAGCTCCAATTACCATATAGTACAATCAAGCCTGTACTTAGTTTGTTTATACCTCTCTCAGGCTGCACACGAAGCATTTTTGGAGTCTAATAGGCATGGAAGGCAGGATGAACTATGCACAACAAATTGGGTGTGAAACAATGTTCATTTAGATCATCCCCACTCCACAAAAGTGCTATTTGGGAAGTTTTTTGAAAATCCCTAGGGGTTTGAAGGTTTTCTTAAATTGACACTGTGCAGTCTCTTGACTGACTTCTGTAAGAGTTGTTTGGTTGTGATTTGATCCTTTTACTTAGAATGCTTTCATATCCCGAGAGGATGGCATTATAGTCAAGGCTGCACAGGAAGATGATAAATTAGTCTTTTGCAAGCTGAGGTCATTCAAATCAGATTATTTCATTAAACTTGGATACAAATTACAATGGGAGATCAGCAGATGCGTTGAAGCAAAACCTATATTAGCTACGTTCCATTTATCCAGACACACTACAGAAAGAAATCTGGTTTGATAGATGATCAATAGTAATTCTCATCTAGTGTTAAATATTATTGTTTAAAAAGTAATAGCCTCCAGGAACAAATTCTGTAGTCTTTAGACTTGTTTTTCCTCCTCTGGCTTTCAGACCACAAATTACTTATTTCAATTGTTTGTTTTATTCTTGTTCTTGAATGTCAAAAGCTCTTTAAGGAAATGGTATAGCTATCCTTTTATGCACTAGTCCTTAGTAAAGGTCCTGCCTCATGGTATGTACTCAATACATTATTACAGAAGGAAGGAGGGATAGAAGAAAGGAAGACAGGATGGAAAAGGAGAAAATTGGAAAATCAAGGTTTAACCAGCCTAATTTGATAATACAAATGTTTAGTTCAAGAAAGAATCTAATACAGGGGCGCCTAGGTGGCTCAGTCAGTTAAGCATGCGACTTTGGCTCAGGTCATGATCTCGCAGTTCGTGGGTTTGAGACCTGCGTCTGGCTCTGTGCTGACAGCTTAGAGCCTGGACCCTGTTTCTGATTCTGTGTCTCCCTCTCTCTCTGCCCCTTCCCCACTTGTGCTCTGTCTGTCTGTCTCTCTCTCTCTCAAAAATAAACATTAAAACTTAAAAAAAAAAGAAAGAATCTAATACAATTTTTCTAAACTTGCCTTCTCAGGGTAACCACTTTGGGGTGATAATTTAAAACAAGTGTCATATTTATGAGATCATTTCCATCACCATATAAGCATATTGTTATAGCTCTCATATTAAAGAGAAAACTCTCTTCCTCCCTCTCCTCTGTCTTAAAAGATTAAAGAAGTTACAAGACTTCCCAAGGCCACACAAAGATTAAGGTGAAGACTAAACACCAGAACTGGGTCTCTTTGCCCTGGAGTTCTTTTTTTAACTCTAAAAATAAAACAACACAACAGGACAGGACTACCTGATAAAATCACCTCTTCTACTCATCTTCACTCCTTCTTGCAAAGCCTATTCTCTTTATTGACCAGATTATAAATGCCAAAGTACTCCATTTTTTAATTCTAGTTGTGCATTCCTGGCTTCCATGTGATGAGATTTTCTGATTCAACTATTAGATTTCTCTAAAAACAGAGGCCAGCCTCTCATTCAGCCAGGATGTGTCCAGTATGCAGATTTGGGAGTAAGGGGCTTTGTTCTCTATGAGTAGAGAACTGGGAATCTGTTTCTGAGCTTGACACTGGAAACTCCTCTTGGCCAGGTACAAAGCTACGGCTCTCCCAAACCAAAACTGTGTGTCTTCCTTTTCTTTTACAAACAACTCCCTCATTGACTTATCCACTTAAACACACTCCCATCTCCAGGCCTCAGTCCTCATTGTCTTGACACTGGTATGTATCCATAATGGTCACCCCAAACCTCCATAGGATCCTAAGCTGTGCTTATGCCTACATTCCCATTCCTTTCAACCACTCATCTCCTCTGATCCCTGAGAGACTGCACATTCAACTACCCCTCAATGATACACCTCTATCTTGAGCTTCACTGTGCAAAAGGGAGGAGGTGTCTCAGGAGGAATAAATGTGTCCATATTGTCTCTGTATTCTTGAAAGCATCTAGCAAAGAGGTCATCACTTAACTCACCATTTATTACTCCATATATTCACCAAACACTAGCCAGTGTAGCCAGATACTACAACTGCCTTCTCATAATACCACCAACTACAGCCTCATTTCCTTCTTTTGTAATCAACATCCTCAAATAAGTTGGCGAGACTCTCTCCCTTCTTGCTTACATTCTTTTTTAAGACCAATTTGTTCTGGCTTCCCCTACTACTTGACATTGCTTTTTCAAAGTCCCTAATGACTTTCATGTTAATTCCCAGTCTTTTTCCATTTTCCTTTATCTATCCAGTTCAAGTGATGCAGCTGAAAACTCCATCTCTCTCAATATATTTTATTCATTTTGTTTCCTGGACAGGGTACCCTCTTCTTGGTTTCCTTCCTACCTCATTGATCATTCCTTCCAGGATTCCTCTGAAGTTCTACCTATCTGCCTGATTCCTTAAGGTTGAAATACTTCCTATGCCAGTCCTTGTCTCCATTCTTATTCCTTATTTCATGGATGTAATCCAGTCTTATGACATGAAATGCTGATTGCTGGCAGCCCCCAGACTTTTCTCCCTCCCTGAAGATGATGTCTGCACTGTAACCATACCAACTCAGGTATTACTATTTTAGGACATTCAACTGCCTGAGAACTTCAATGGCCAAAATCTGCATTTGTTCACCAAAGGAAGTTCTCTGGCCTCTGATCCTGTTCTGCCGGCACATATAGCAGGCCAGAGTTGCCTAAGAATAAATGTTTCCTGAAAGCCAGGCTCAACAAATTACTCCCAGGAATTAATATAGGAATATCTGTCTCATTCTTCTGGTTGGGTATTTGATTTACAGAGGCTCCCATTGTTCCCTAGTGGCATTTAGTCCTAATTCCCCACCATCATTAATTTCCTTGATGACTTATACTTTATTGGCAATCTTTCCTTTTCAGTCTCACTTCCCCACTTCTTTTCCAATGCTTCCTGGATTCACTTCCAAAAATAAATCAAATACACTTGGGGTTTATTTCTGGGATAAAAACAAAGACACTCAACTACAATCTCATATGCCCAATTGGTGACCTTCTCTCCATTTTGATTTCTGACAGACATGTAAAATATAAAATGCCTAATGCTGAACTTTAACCTTCTCTCTCCTATTGCTGTAGCCTTCCTCCTCTCTGCTGATGCAAACTATCTGTGTAGTTGTGCCACCTCTAGTCCCTAAATCATTGTTGACTCATCTCCATTTCTCACAGTTCAAAGCTTTCTACCTCATCTTGTTCTACATTTTATATTTTTCTATATTACCTCTGTGTAATACATATGCAAATTATATTATAATTTTGTTTTTTTCTGTTCCACCTTGCTAGAACATCAGCTCCATGAAAAAAACTGGAGCTTTGTCATATTTGTTGGACATGATCTTATCTTCTATATGCTCTTAATCTGACTTGTATCCAATTGTTTTGAGAAGGCTCATATTTTTAGGAAGTGTGTGTTTATGTAATTATTTCTACATAAATAGTTGTGAATCTAAATTGAAAGTAGATACAAAACAAATAATCTTTTGTGACTAGGATCTATAAGGATCACACAAATAATTTTATGGTAGTTAAGTCCAAACATATGGAAAGCCTATATATAAAATACACAGAAGATACTCAAAATATATCTTTTCCCTTTATTAAGTTAGAATGATGAATAGTTGGGCACTCTTTGTAAAAAGCCTAAGGTCCAGTGAAATAGCCCATAATCAACAAAGTCATTTATTTAAATTTTCAAGAGAAAAATTCTCAACAATCACAATTAGTTCAAAGAAAGAGTAACAGATTTCACTTGTAATTTTTATTAAAATTAGCCAAAGAACGTCTTTGGCATACATGACTAAAATTCTGTCTATTTTTTATATGCACATAGGTCCATTTCCCTATTTAATGGAAATATTTGAAATGCTAAATTGGTATCTAGTGTTTACTTGTCTTTGCTTGTTTTGCTTATTGGTGATGTTTTGTTTTTAGGGAAAAGTATTGCTTAATTTATAGTAGAAAAACAGATTTTACAATGAATTGGCATGTTGGCTTAGTAAGAAACTTAAAATATACAGATCAAGTAAAGTATTACCATTGTGTATCATAGAAGCAACAATGGTACAATTCAAATAAGATCCAATTATAAGATAAGCTGACAAATTAGGTACCTTCTTTGTGTTTTAAGTGACATCCAATAACCCATTTACCCTCATAGATCTCTCTAGTTGCCTTTTACTTCCCTTTACTTGCTACCCTCATCTGTACAAGATGGAATCATCTTTCCAACTTCACAATCTGATTCTTCTCTGCACACAACAGCTGCCTCCCCAGCCCTATGAGAGCTTATCTAGTGACTCAAGGATGCACTTTTCTTGAAACAAGTGCAAGTGGTTATGATAAAAAGAATTTGTTTGTTTCATTTTGTTTTCCACCATACTGGGTCTCTAAACACAGAGATCATTGTGAACTTTGGAAGACAGTGGGAGGACACACACACACACACACACACAAAAACTTCACTAGCTGAAAAGTCAACCTCTGTGAACCTTGCTTTCTGCAACCATAAAGGCAAAATTGTTCCATGTAGGGTGTCAGCAAGAATGTAATATGTGTTACATATGCCTGACCCAGAGAAGATATCCAATAAGTGGTAAATACAATTAATGCTCATTTCTACATCTCTCTCTACTTGTTGTATAACTAACAGCATGTTCCTTTTTATTACTTACTAAGCCCTAGACAACAATGCTGCTTGTTAGAAGCCTATTTCCTACTTCAGAAAAGCATTTATCTTTATTATACAACCATTGTGTTTTTGCTTATAATTTATTCTACAACTCATCACAGTTTCTGAATCCCCTTGAACTACCAAAGTCAATAAAGGTGTTAAGGTCAATCAGTAGCAGTTATATACTCCTGTGGTCACAGCATCTGGTTTTTTGTATTTAAACTACAATGCTAGCAAAAACTCTTTGTTGCCAGCGTTTTCTTCTTTTCTTTTCTTTTCTTTTCTTTTCTTTTCTTTTCTTTTCTTTTCTTTTCTTTTTCTTTTTCTTTTCTTTTTTTCTTTTCTTCTTTTCCTTTCCTTTTTTTGGCAACCATCTCAAACACTATTTAGGAGTGTTAGGTTATAATAAATGACATTAAAATTTTACATAGTCTCCCAAAAAGTGAAGAATTCACTTTGGATTCAAAAAAATAATTAAGTCGTGTTTTAGATGAGGTTTACCTTTGCATTCTCCTTAACAAAGGCTTTTAGCGAGCAAAATAAAAGGGTAAAAGTGATCAGGAGATAGGTTATTTATCTCTAACTTTCTTGTCTTTCATAAGTATTTCATATGTTAGCTACAAATGTTTCATTTGATTAAAGCAGGATCTCTAGAAGACACATACTTGATATTTTGTTAGTCTATTTTGAGTTATTGTATACTACTAGAATACTACAAGATTGTTTTCTTAGTTTCATACCAATCGGTTTTATTTTCACAAATTTATTGCCTGCTTGGTACAAATTAATGAGATATTTAGTCAGATGCAATGACTGAATTAAGAGAATTTTTTTCTATAGGCCTCCAGGAAAACGCTGGCTCTTACGCAAATTACCAAATGTTATTTTCACAGTTCTATTTAACTGCACTTTAGTTTGTATAGCACTTATTAACAGCCTGAAGACTTGCTTCCCTGTCAGGTGAAAACTAAATTCCCTTCATCCATCATTAAAGATTGTTTATCAAGATGCTGCAGGTGAATTAGTGTGAGCCTTATCATCCAATGTAGCCCAGCTGGATACCTTAGCTGGAATGAGTTCTTGAAATTAAGAAGCTTAGTGATAAGAAATGTACATTATTTTTCCCTTAGATATAAAAAAATCCACCAAAAAAGAAAGGAAGAAAGAAAGAAAAAGTCCTGAGGAACAAACATGCAGGACGGAAATTCTTAAACTGCAGTTAGTGCCGTGATTAACAACCACAGGAACAGTAACTATCATACCTGACCCTAAATGATACACCTCACTTTTTTCATGGCTTGGTGCATGCTAGGATGAAATACATTTCTTCAATTCTTTTGGAATGTTTAACATTTGGTAGTATCACTTTGAGTATTGACAGTCCTTCTGAAAACACCATCACGAAGAAATCTCTTTAGGTAGGTATTTCTTCCGTATTAATTATCAAATCATGTTCAAAGCAACTATAAAATACAAAGCTTAATTTCCCAGCAGTCTCAAGCTGGAACTTATTTTGTTTACAAAGAGGGGAATAAATATCCATGACACTAATATGACTTCAAAAGGGTTAATAGACTTGTGAGGAGATCAACTTCCCACCTATGTGTGCGCCAGGAGTTATGCCCAACTTGGTCAAAACTAGAATGCAAGATTCAGAATAGGAGAGAAAAGAACTTCAGGACAGAGAAAGTTGTCTGTGAAGCATTTCTTTTTGAGCACAGAACAAGGAGTTCATAATCATAATATTTTTCAGCTTAATTCATTGGAGAAAAAAGCAAAACACATCTGTGTTTGCTTTGTTATTCTCTTTACCTGAAATATTCATTACATTTGATGTCCTGATTTTACTGTTCTGATACTAACCTACATTTGCTACCTGCAGTGACTCACAGGTTACTCATGCATGGTGATACTAATCAATTCTCTCATTCCTATTTTCAGAAGAAGCATTTTCAGAACACAAGAAGATGTGGAATTCTGGCATGTTTTATTACAATTATACTCTATACTGAATTTAAGAAGGAAGATCCAAATTAATATTTTTATACACTTCCTTTAGGATGTTCCTAAAAATATATCTAGTAGTTACTACTTCATACAGTATCATGTTTAGTTCAGAAGTTCTTGGCAAATGAGGGAAAATAGGTAGCTAGATGCTCCAGTTCTCAGTGTCCAATAAAATAACTTATATATATTCTTCTGGCACTGAAATATAAACTTATTCTTTATATCAGACTTTGAGTACCACGGTGAATTATTTATTAAGTCCAAACATTTGTATTAAAGAGTGTAAGTCCTGTTTTCTTTTCCTACTTCATTTGTGCACTTTATTTGTTTCTTATTTCCAGCTTTATGATGTATCAGTGACAAATAAAAGTAGTATATATTTAAAGATGTATAGCATGATAATTATAGGTGTATGTTGTCAGGTGATTACCATAATCAAGCTAATTAACATATCTATCACCTCTCATAGTTACCTTTTCTATGTGTGGTAAGAACATTTACCATCTCCCTTACCAAATTTCAAGCATGCAATACAGTATTAACTATTGTCACCATGCTAAACATTACATCTCCCGGAACTTACTCAACTTATAACTGAAAGTTTGCAAATCTGACCAACATCTCTCCATTTTCCATATTCCTCAGCCCCTGGCAACCGCCGTTCTACTCTCTGGTTCTATGAGTTCTGCTTTTTTAGTTCCCACGTATGAGATCATACAGTATTTGTTCTTCTGTGTCTGACTTGTTTCACTTAGCACAAGGTCCTCTAAATTCATCTATGTATAATTTCTGTTCTGGCCATTAAAGTACAAATTACATTGTTCTCATGGAACTAGGAATCTAAGGGGGAAGGCAAACACCATGTTACAACAAGAAAAGCATGAGAAAGATATGCACAGGGCATCATGCGGGCAGAAGACAGGGGAGTAAGAAGCTTCACGAAGTGGTGTCTGAACGAAATCAAAAAGATGTAGTTAAGGATAGTACGAATTGGTTGCAGGTGTCAGAGCAAGGACAGGGGACAAGCTGGGACATGGACATTGAGGCCAAGGGAAGAGACTACACAAGTCAGGACTATAAAGAAAGCACATTGTTTAAACCACTTGTATTTCCCCCTCTCTGAATATTTTTGCCCTCATGTCTTCCAATTGTCTTAATTTGTATTGAATCGTTGGCAGTCTTTTCCTGGAAAAGAGCATACTCCATATGAAACTTACAAAATTTCTTTCATACTGAAATTTTAATTTTGATACGAATTTATCAATCTTTTTATTTATGACTTTTTTCTTATTCAAAACAAAATTCCTCTTCCCCAAACAATAACCATAATGTCATCATGCTTTATATTTATTTTTATTTTTAGTCATTTAAAGAATTCATAACAAAGTATGAGAAAAAATTTTGAAGGAGACTATCATGGATTGAATTGTGTCCCCCAAGAAAAGGTATGTTGAAATCCTAAATTTAAATATCTCTGGGGGCGCCTGGGTGGCTTGGTCGGTTATGCATCCGACTTCAGCCCAGGTCATGATCTCGTGGTCCGTGAGTTCGAGCCCCATGTCGGGCTCTGTGCTGACAGCTCAGAGCCTGGAGCCTGTTTCAGATTCTGTGTCTCCCTCTCTCTCTGACCCTCCCTGTTCATGCTCTGTCTCTCTCTGTCTCAAAAATAAATAAATGTTAAAAAAAATTAAAAAAATAAATAAATAAATATCTCTGAATATAAACTTATTTAGGAATAGAATCTTTACACATGTAATTACTTAAGAAGAGATCACACTGGATAGGGTAGGCCCTTAATCCAACAGAATTGGTGTTGTTATGAAAAGAATACTACGTAAAGAGATGAGCACATAGGAAGCATAGAAGCGATGCATCTATAAGCCAAGGAGTGCCAAACATTGCCAGAAAATGACCAGAAATTATCAAGAGGCAAGAGAGGATTCGCCCATTGGTTTCAGAGGAAGCATGGTCCTAGTGACACCTTGATTTTGTACTGCAAGCCTCCAAACACGGGAGACAAAAAGATTTCATTGTTTTAAATCAGCCTTTTTTTTTTTTTTTTTTGGTATAGCAGCCCTGGGAAACAAAAATGTGTAGCAAATTGATAATAGTAGTTAGAGCTGCAAGGGGCAGGGTGGGGAGACTAGAACTACAGGAGGGGATCAGAGGAGGCAGTTAGAGAGGTCATCCTGCACTGTGGCATGTGGTGGAGAGTGGGAATCCCATATAGCCCAGGATTGCTAAGCCATAAAGTATAAGTCATACGCTATTAAACATTGAGCCATAAAAGAAAAAAGAGTACACAGAATGGGCAGTAGTGTACATGGTGCATCAAAGAACGTAATAGGGAAGCCAATGTTTCTTGAAAGTGTCAGCCTCTGTATCACAACAGCAGGGAAGTGTTAAAACATAAGGGTGGGCTTCTTTTTTAAATTTATGGGTATCAGGGCATCTGGGTGGCTCAGCTGAGTGTCCAGCTTTGGCTCAGGTCATGATTTTGTGGCTCGTGAATTGGAGCCCCATGTCAGACTCTGTGCTGACAGCTCAGAGCCTGGAGTCTGCCTGCTTCAAATTCTGTGTCTCCTCTCTCTGTCCCTCCCAGGATTATGCTCTGTTTCTCTCTGTCTCTCAAAAATAAAATAAATGTTAAAAAAATTTTTTTTAATTTATGGGTATCACCAATAGGACAGGTTTAAAATGCAGGCATCTAGGTCTCATCCACGAAGATTCTGACAGGTTCTACAGTCCTGACAATGAGCACACATGTCCATAGCATATATATTTACAGCTTAACATGTGTCTCAGATAATTCTGATGCAGATGGTCTTTGTACCTCACTTTGAGAAACATCACATTACAGGGTCTGGCAGAAAAATCCAAATATATTCATGGTGAATATATTTCTTGAAGTTTGATGTATCCTGCTTTGTATTAATTTCTATTATTATCATCTTAAAATATAATGCTAATTTCATTGTCAATTCAAAAATATCTGCATTTCCTATTTTAAAGTGTTTAATTTATCAAAATGTTCCATGTATGTATATACACATGCTATTTACAGACACAGCAATTTTTCAATTCTATGGCAAAGATGTCCTGTTCAATACTGTATCAGACAGATAACTATGGCCAAAAGTAATGACTCATGATCCCTGTTATTCAAAACAAATAATTCATGATGAATTATAGGCCAAAATACCTAAGGTTAACTAGAAAAATTTGTAGAAAATTTGTAGAAAACAGGACTATACGTATCTTTGTGACTTTGGGGTAGGCAAAGATTTTATAATTGGAATATAATAAAGGAAAAGATTGAAAAATTTTACTTCATTATAATTAAGAACCTATGTTTATTAAAAGGCAATTAGAGAATGGGCAGTACACAAACTGGATGAATACATTTGCAATACATCAGAATTATGCATGTGTATGTAGGTAGGTATCATACACATCAAAAAATTAAAAGCATGACAAATGGTCAACAGACATATAAAAGGGTCTCAACATTAGTTTCTCAACTCAGAAAAAAGGTAAATGAAAACCACAGTGAAATATCATTAAATTGCCGCTACAATGACTGAAATTAAAAGATAAATAATATAGAGTGCTGGAAAAGATGGGGAATAACAGTATGTCAGCAATGTATGAGAGTATGGAGAGTCCCAAGTCCCTAACAGGGACTAGGGTAGAGTACAAAAATGTCCACAAAGTCTTCCCACCCAGTAGAGGTGCCCTTTTGCAATGTTACCTTGAAGCTCTTCCCATCAAAAGTTGGAGTCTCTCCACTCCTTGACTTGCTTTGTCAAATTTGACATTTAAGAAAAAGGGTCTAAGGCACAGGCTTGAAAACAATTACACATGAGGGCTATTATTGTTTTGCTCCTCTAAAGGAACTTTGTAACATCTACTGTGTAATGAAGCCTGGATTAGGCAAAAACAGGATGTTGAACCACTGATAGCACTACGGCCAACAACTAGCATTAACTAGCAGCCAGCATCCACCCCAGGCATGTGAGTGAGGCCATCCAAGATTAACCTACCTCCTCCCAGACTGCCAGCAGACTGAAGCCACAGGAGTAGGCAAGGCAAAAAAGACCAGCAAAAGAATGGTCCTGATCAAATTGCTGACTCAATGAATCAAGAGCAGATAGTCGTTATTTAAAGTCCTATGTTCTTGATACAGCTTATGTAGAAAAGGTTAATTTATACAGGATATTTGAATCAGTCTCTTCTTTTATCAAGAATTGTGCAATTACCATACCACCCTCTACAGCAAGACTATTAAATAATGTACATAAGCATCTGTCTTGATTCAGTCCTCAAAGCTCATTTGTACTGCAAGGGTCTTGTCATATGCTATAAAATGTTCAGTCTGAGCTTGCAGTTAATGATTAAAGGAAACTACTATTAAAAAAGAACACACTGAATAGGTTAATTTATGAGCTATACTTTTCATTAGGAAGAGAACAAGAAGTGCATTCAACTCATCCAAATTTCACTTTCTGTCATGAAACAATGAAAATTCTACCTTAAATTTTAAAACCAGCTAGAACCTACCCAACCAGCCAGGTCAGGCTTTAAAGTTATATGGCATTTAACTTTAATATATCTATCAACACAAGTATTTAAATCTGTTTCTTTACAAAATGTACTTTAACCACCCAAACAGAACTTGATAACGAGATCAGGAAGATCAAAAGACAAGTTATTTGAGATGATGTATTTTCAGTGAATGAGACAGCAGCTGCTAGAGCATTCTGGAACCCCCAAGCCTGGATTCTGCTGGCCTTTCATTCCTGTATTTTTCCATGTCAGAGACTTGGACCCATCGTTGCACATGTACTTATTTTTCCTTACCAAATCAACTATAGCCATCTTTTTTTTTTTTTTTTTTTAAGACATTTATTTATTTTTGAGACAGAGAGAAACAGAGCAGGAATGGGGGAGGGTCAGAGAGAGAGGGAGACACAGAATCTGAAACAGGTTCCAGGCTCTGAGCTGTCAGCAGAGAGCCCGACGCGGGGCTCGAACTCACGGACCACGAGATCATGACCTGAGCTGAAGTCGGCCGCTTAACCGACTGAACGACCCAGGTGCCCCAACTATAGCCATCTTTAGAAAGATTCTCATATTGGGGCGCCTGGGTGGCTCAGTCGGTTAAGCGTCCGACCTCAGCTAAGGTCATGATCTCACAGCTTCTGTGTTCAAGCCCCACATTCGGCTCTGACGCTGATAGTGTGGAGCCTGGAGCCCACTTTGAGTTCTGTGTCTCCCTTTCTCTCTGCCTCTCCCCCACTCACACTCTGTCTCTCTCTCTCTCTCTCAAAAATAAATAAACATTAAAAACATGTTTTTAAAAGATTCTCATACCTTGTTGAAAACCTTCATAAATTAACATGAAGAGACATTTTTTTTTTCAAATAAAATAAACAGAGACCAATGGGAAAGATAATAATTCCTCTAAATGTAAGTTAAATAACTGAATAAACCTATCAAACCAGTTGCTCAAATATATCTTTTGAGCATATTTAAAAGTCCTGTTAGATTGGATCACTAGGTAATGACCCCTTTTGTCTTTCTCTGGTTTCATCTTTTTGACGGAAAATGTATCTGGTCTTGTCTATAGTTCAGAACTCTGCCATATAGGAAATCCAGATTTTATTCTGACAAGGACAATTAAGCTTAAAGAAGTTTTATTTTCTCATTTTAGTGTATTTATTATGACATTATTCCTAGATTTCTTTCAGAAGATATTGTGATTCCTACAAAATTTCTATGATTGACATTTATGATTAACAGTCAATTGTAATACTTTGTTCAGAATTTTTATATTGGAGACGTCAAGGATTAGGTCCATTGGAATAACTAAAATAAAAATTTTAAATTAGCAAAGAGTAATAACCTCTGGCTCTTTGACAGATTTGGTAGAAAGTAACAATCAGTTGTACCAGGGTTATGTTATTATCACCTTTTTAAAGTTCATTTTAGGAGTCCAAATGACAATGTTGCCCTAAGAAAAACACTTACCAGTTTAAGGTTTTTCTGAATACCACTCAGAAACACCTTAGTAAGTTATGAATAGCTCATGTGTTTTTACTGGCTGCAGATTTATTGTGATGGTTAATCTGGTTTTCTAAACAGAGATACCACTTTTATATTTAATGTTATTAAAATATAAAATGGTAATTGAAAATGGCACTAAAATTGTAAAAACAACCAGGAATGGAAACTTATTTTAAGTGGGAATTTATGTTAGGTAGACTTTAGAACCATTCTGAAGATTACCAAATCTAAGCAGTCACAGAGAAGAGTGAGAGACAAACCAACACATAGGAGAGCGCTTAGGAAAAAATAATCCCTATAGCAATTGGCTTAGAAAGGGAGAAGGCCTGAATCTCATGACTTCTAGTGACCAGTGGGGCTTTAAAGCCTAGAGTTCTAATGGTCAGCTGGCTTGGCCTGGAGAAAGCCTGGAGGGCACTTGGGCTGCTCTTGGAGAGAAGCCAGGGCCAACAGCCTACAGACATATAGCATGGAAACAGTGATCTGAAGAGCACCTGAGGCACACAGTGGGGAAGTTATTTGCTCATCTCAGAGCATATCCCAGAGATGCAGTGTTCACAGAGAAACCCCTCCAGGAATAAAGGAATCCGCATGCACCATTTCCTTCCCCTCACCCCTCAGCATAAGCACAGGGCCATCTGTGGGAACCAGTGTAGGGCCTACATTCATTATCTAATTTGCTTACACCAACCCCCCGCCGACTCCCCCCCAGCTCCTGCCATCTAGTGGATCCACCCTACCCAGTCATGTTTGCCTCAGTCCCAGTGCAATGGGCTCCCTTCTCCAGAAGAACCTGCCCACATTGCATCTCCCAACCAGAGAGTTTTGCAGGGCCTCAGTTGCTGTGGCAGTGATGACAGGTCCCATCTCATAAGCTCACTTAGTTAAAATTCACCACATTCAGGCCAGGGACCAAGCACCTCCCACAACAGGCAAAGAGAGCTTCTGCAGATGACTGGCCTGAAGGATGAAGTGGCCAGGACACAACAGGAGAACATACACAGCACACATTGGAGACATTCCCTAAAGTGCCAGGCCTTGGGGAATAAGGGGTACCACATACTACAGGGCACTACAGGACATCTTTTTCATAAGGCATTATCCTCAAAAACAATCTAACTTTCTGAACACAGAGAAGGAGGCAGTGACTAGACAAAATGAGAAGACAGAGGAATTGGTCCCAAATAAAAGGACAAGCTCTCAGCCAGAAATCTAAGTGAAACAGAAATAAGTAACATGCTTGATACACAATTTAAAGTAATTGTCATAAAGATACTCACTGAACTTGAAAAGAGTAGAAGACAGGGGTGAGGACCATAAGAGAGACAATAGAAATAACATAGCAGAGATAAAGGACTTAATAAACAAAATGAGAAACACGCTTGATAGAATGAATAAACTGAAAGAAACAGAGGAACGAATTAATGACCTAGACACAAAGTAAAGGAAAGTAATCAAGCTAAACAAAAGAGAGAAAAAAGAATTACACAAAATGAGAAATGATTTAGGGAACTAAGTGACTCCATCAAATTTAATAAAAATTCACATTATAGGAGTCCAAGAAGAAGAGACAAAAGGGGCAGAAAATTTATTAGAAGAGATTGTAGCTGAAAACTTTCCAAAGTGGGGAAGGAAACAAATATCCAGATCTAGGATTCACAGAGAACCCCTGACAAAAATCACCAAAGACAGACCCATACCAAGACATATTATAATTAAAATGGCAAACTACAGTGATAAAGAAAAAAATTTTAAAGCAGCAAGACAAAAAAAAAAAAAAAAAAAAAAGATAGGTACATCCAAGGGAAACCCCATAAAACTATCAGGGGATTTTTTTTTAGCAGAAACTTTCCAAGTCAGAAGGGAGTGCATGATCTATTCAAAGTACTGAATGGGAAAAATCTGCAGCCAAGAATACTCTCTCTCTCTCATTCTATTATGAATGATAGCCTTCCTGGATAAATAGCTTCCCAGACAAACAAAAACAGAATGAGTTCATGACCACTAAACCAGCCCTGCAAGAAATATCAAACAGCACTCTGAGTGGAAAGGAAAGACCAAAAGTGACAGTATAAAGGTAGAAAACACAAAAGCAGTGAAAATGAATATTTTTATAAAATATCAATCAAGGAACTCACACAATAAAAGTATGTAAAATATGATACCATATACTTAAAACATGAGGGGAAGAGGAGTAAAGAATGGGTTCAAACCTAAAACAACCATCAATTTAATATAGACTGCTATAAGCAGACGAAACCTAATGGTAACCACAAATCAAAAACCACTAATAAATATGCAAAGAAGAAAGAGAAAGAAATCTAAATATACCATTAAAGAAAACCAGCAAACCATGAAAGGGAGAAAGACAAGAAAGGATCAGAGAAATCTTCAGAAACAACCACAAAACAAGTAATACAACAGCAATAAATACATATCTATAAATAATTAGTCTAAATGTAGGTGGAGTAAACACTCGAATTAAAAAACATAGGGTGGCAGTATGGAGGGAAAAAAAACAAGATCCATCTTATGCTGCCTACAAGAGACTATTTTTAGACCTAAGACACCTGCAGATTGAAAGTGAAAGATAGAGAAACATTTATCATGCAAATGGATGTTAAAAGAAAGGTGGAGTAGCAATATTTATATCAGACAAACTAGACTTTAAAACAAAGACTGTGGGGTGCGTGGGTGGCTCGGTCAGTTGAGCGGCTGGCTTCGCTCAGGTCATGATCTCACAGTTTGTGAGTTCGAGCCCCAAGTCAGGCCCTGTGCTGACAGCTCAGAGCCTGGAGCCTGTTTTGGATTCTGTGTATCTCTCTCTCTCTGCTCCTTCCCCACTCGTGTTCTGTCTCTCTCTGTTTCTCTCAAAACTAAATAAACATTAAAAAAATTTTCTAAAACAAAGACTATAACAAGAGACAAAGACACTATATAATAAAGGGACAATCCAACAAGAACTAACAATTGTAAATATTTATGCAGTCAACATGAGAGCACCCAAATACATAAAACAGTTAATAACAAAGGAACTATTTGATAATAATAAAACAATAAGAAGGGGACTTTAACACCCCACTTATATTGATAGATCATATAAACAGAAAGTCAAGAAGGAAACAATGGCTTTGAATGACACACTGGACCAGATGGACTTAACAGTTATACTCAGAACAGTCCATACTAAAACAGCAGAATACACATTATTTCAAGTGTACATGGATCATTCTTCAGAATATATCACAGATTAGGCCACAAAACAAGCCTCAAAAAAGATTGAAATCATACCATGCATTTTTTTCTGATCACAGTGCTATGAGACTAGAAGTCAATCACAAGAAAAAGTCTGGAAAGACCACAAATACATGGAAGTTAAATAACATGATACTAAAAAATGAATAAATGGGTCAACCAGGAAATAAAAGAATAAAAAAAGTACATAAAACAAAGGAAAATGAAAACACAAGAGTTCCAAACCTTTGGGATGCAGCAAAAGTGGTTCTAAGAGAGAAGTTTATAGCAATATAGGCCTACCTCAAGAAGCAAGAAAAATCTCAAACAACTTAACCTTAAACCTAAAGGAGCTATAAAAAACAATCTCCAAACTTAAAACCAGCAGAAGGAAGGAAATAATAAAGATTAGAACAAAAATAAATGACGTAGAAACTAAAAAAAAAAAATCAATGAAACCAGGAGCTGTTTCTTAAAAATAAAAAAAATCAGTAAAATTTATAAACTTCTAGCCAGACATATCAAGAAAAAAAGATAAAGGACTCAAATAAATAAAATTACAAATGAGAGAGGAAAAATAACAACCAACATCACAGAAATACAAACAATTATAAAAAAAATGGAGAGAAGACACAACAGACATTTATTCAAAGAAGATGTACAGATGGCCAAGAGACACATGTAGATGCTCATCATCACTCTTCAGGGAAATGCACATCAAAACTACAGTGAGATGTCACCTCATACCTGTCAGATGGCTAAAATCAACAACACAAGAAACAACAGGTATTAGCAAGGATATGAAGAAAAGGTAACATTCACGCACTCTTGGTGGGAATGTAAACTGGTATAGCCACAGTATGAAGGTTCCTCTAGAAGTTAAAAATAGAACTACCCTACAATCCAGCAATTGCACTACTGGGTATTTACCCAAAGACTACACAAACACTAATTCAAAGGGATACATGCAGCCCTATGTCTATAGCAGCATTATTTACAGTAGCCTTATTTTACAGTAAGGCTTATTTTACTTTATTCTACTTATTACTTATAGTAGCATTATTTACAGTAGATGGAAACAGCTCAAGTGTCCATCAATCGGTGAGTGGATGAAAAAGAGCTGACATATATACATAATGGAACATTACCCAGCCATGAAAAAGAATGAAATCTTTCCATTTTTACAACCACATGGATGGGCCCAGAAAGTATAATGCTAAGTAAAATAAGTCAAAGACAAATACCATATTATTTCACTTATATGTGCAATTTAAGAAAGAAAACAAATGAACAAAGGGGAAAAAAGAGGCAAAGAAACAGATTGTTAACTATAGAGGTTACCAGACTAGAGCTGGGGGATGTGAAATACCTGATAGGGATTAAGGAGTACACTTGTGAACATTGGGTGAGGGAATTAAAAACAAAACTTAAAAATAAACAAAGCTTATATCTACCTACCCTTTCTCATACCCCCATATACTTCTATCATCCCCACATGGGTAAATCACATTACCATTACCCAGTTGCTGGTATTAGGAATCTGGGAGCCTTCTTTAATTCTACCTTTCTTCCCTCTTACCCCTGCATGAAATCAGTCACTAAGTGCTCCCCATTCTGTCTCCCGAAGGACTCTTTGATTCATTCACTCTCTCTGTCTGCAGCATCTATTCTCCTCCAGGGTAATCATTCTCTTCTTGGATAAATGTGCATCAACTGATTTCCTTTTCTTAACTTGCTGTCCTCCAATCTGCCATACCCAGAACATGGTTTCCAAAACCCAGTTGATTGTGTAACCCTCCTCCTCCAGCACTTTCAGGTAATCGTCAGGGCCACTGCTTTTTGGATTTAACTACAAATGACTTAAAACCTTTGGGATTTTTGCCTCTGTCTCTCCCCATGTTCTCATTTTGTAGTCCTCCCCATTCACTTTTTATAGTTTTTGCTGAATTTCTCTTCGTTTCTGACCATATCATACTCTGTCACGTATCAAGGTCTTCTCATGAGTTTCTTTTTATGGACACTTTCTTCCTGTCTCATTAATTTGCCTGACTTCTATAAATTCCATGACTATCCCTTACACAAAATACATACACATACACCCACACTTCCACTTCCTGTTCTGAGCTCCTGTAGCAGCTTCTATTAGCTCTAGGACAGAATTTACCATGCTGTGTTTTATTTCTTCCAACAGACCAAAAGTTCCCCAAAGTTAGAAATTGTGTTTTATTTTCCATTATCTACTGAATTCCTGTCAGAGTGCCTGCTCCATGGTAGGTATTCAAAAGATACAAAATGAAAGAACAGAGAGGAGGTACATTATTAACCCCTATAGCCACTTTCAAATTATTGATGGTGTGTGTATGGTTTCAAAAACTGTGGATAATGCATAGATAGCTTTACATCCAAAACCCTATACATTTTATGTTCCATAATTCTAGTTTCCTAAAGAGACCAGGTTCTATATTGCTAATCAAAAAGCACCTCATACTTTAGATACCGCATTTAGTATTGGCAGAATTCTATCTAGTTGTGAAACTTTGCCCTTCTATATAACAATCCTACTTGCTCATGGCTGCAGGTTACCAGGGTACCTATGAATAATGCTAATATCTTATTTTCACATTCAAGAGCTCTGAATTTCCTCTAATATCTTGGCAAATATTCATCTTGAGATGATGCATTCATATGCCATAATGTGAAGAAAATATAATTTGTTCCTAATTTAAGACCTGCTATCAAAAAGCCAATTTGTATATGGGTGAAAGAGAATATGATTCCTCTAGGATGTGTGAATTTGAGAACCATGTGTATTTATGGGCCTAACTGATGTTCAAAGATTATTGTAAACTCTTTGAAGAAAGAGATAATGCTTTAATTATGGTCTCTTGGAAACAGCAGGAAATCAATCAACATTTAGCTAACAAAATAAGAAATAACAGCAATATAGAAACAAACACATGTATGACAACTAAATCAGACATCATGATCTTTCAAGTCAAAGCTAACATATTAAGAATTGGTAGCACTGATTTGTATTTTTGGTCATCTAAACTACTAGAATTCACCTATGTTAATATACTTTGAACTTATAAGAAAACCAAAAGCTTCAGACAGACTCTTTGATAAGCAGCTTCTTATTGTATGGAAATGCGATCAAGACTCCATAGAGTTCACCTCTTCTGAGCACATAGAAGGTTATACTTCCCTGAACCCATGCATTTAGATGGGGCCGTGTATCTATTTCTAGGCAATGGCTTGTAAACAATGTGTGTCGCTCTCAGGTCAGAAATTTTTAGCGATCCTCAAATGTTTTCCCCACCGTCCCTGCTATACCAAGGATTTCCCTTGTTCTAGATGGTACAGCTACTTGATAGGAGAGATTGTGTTCATCTGTACTGCTAAGCAATGTCATGGAGGGCGCTAAAAAGAAATAAACCTTTTGCTGTTTTAAGTCTGAGATTTAGGCATCCTTTTTTTTTTTTATCCGACATAGCCTTAACTGTCCAGGTCTTCTGTATCAAGACAAATCTTCCATTATCGAAGGTATTTAAGTTTAATAATGCATTTGGATAATTTTATAAGGCAGAAAGTCTTCAGAAATCTGAATGTACTGTAGTTTCACCTTTCTGAGACTATGCTGTTTGATGTTTCTTGGTCTAAAAAAAAGTCTCTTGAGAATAAAGTGACTCAGTGTCTATACAAGTCTTTAATTACTTTGATATTTAGCAGATGCAGTAGAGAAGTTAATATAGACAATGAATGTAGTCTTAAGCATCTACCCCAGGGAGGTACAAAAATTGGTTCCTAGTAGAGGTGACCTTTAACTAACAGAAGAGTGGAATAGCACTGGTCACCTTAGGGATTTAATATGGTTGTTTAAGAAAAGAGATTGCCTGTTGAAGGTGGCCTTTGGCAGCTATTGGTGTATTTATGCTGTCAGCAATTCAGCCAACATTGTGACTTTTATGTTCCAAGAAAGCAGACTGAGATAAAATGTATTGTGTTTTTTACTAAAGAAAATTAGGAAGTATTATTATTGGTAGTTTAAAACCGTCAAACTAAAAGGCATCTTAACTGTATTTTTCCCAGACTAGAAAGCTTCCATCCAAGAGCACCTTTGTAATGGTAGATCCAAGACTACAAACTCCAAGGCCTGTATACTCCTATAAGTAGTTAAGAAAGAATGACTAAGATTTACAAATTTTGATTTTTAAAACTTGTGAGTCATGAAAATTGGGCCTTTTTTTTTTCTTTTTGATTCAGATGGAGATGAAATTGACCTGGCAATACACATCTGTATCCCTCTTTCACCAACACCCTAACCAAGACTGAAAAAGCTGCATTATCTCTTGGTATTAACACAGAAGGCTGAAAAATCTTGAGGAATTAACAGTATTAGGCCCAAAGGGGAATAGCCAATGAAAATGCAAGTCTGAAGTTGCTTACCTAACACACACCCATCCTTCAGATCTCCAGTAAAATTACACTCCTTAACAAATCCTTCCCTTGTCCTCCATAGTATGCAAAACTGTTTTCAAGGGCATGTGGCCTCTGCAGAGTCCTGTGCTTGCTCTGCTGTCACAACCTTCAAAGTCTTAATTTGAAGTTGCCCTGCATTTTCATTTTGTAAGGGACCCTGCAAATTATACAGCTGGTCCTGATACTATGCTAATTCTCTCTGGTGCATCTACTCCTTATATCCTGTATTTCTTCTTTGCAGCATGGCTGCATATAATTATTGACTATCTCTTTTCAGTCTTAACAGTGTAAGCTGCACAGAAATAAAAAAGCAGGTTTTATCTTTTTTACCATTTTTATCCAGAGTGCTTAGTAGAGTTGGATTAAATCAGATGCTTTGATGAATAAGTCCATACATTTTGAATAAATAAATGAACGAATACAAGAAACCTGGGGAAAACATTGAGTTTGAACAGAATGGTGGGTAGCCTAGTCTTTTTTTTGGGGGGGGGGGCGGTGTATAGGAAAAATTAAGGTCAATACATAGAGGAATAGGAGTAAAGTACAATGAGCTTTGAAACCCAAGCCAATAATTTGACACTTGGCACATGAGAAAATACAGAAGTTGACATTAGATTTTTGGGGGCACAAATTATAACATGTTTATAACACCCTGTGTTTCCAGGGTGAATTTTACATCCTTAGACACTGTATTCCCTCTGCTTCCTTAGTGGGAACACAATGTCATAGCATATTTTAATATATGGTAACAAATTCTTCACCATCAACTACATCACATACTTTATTTGATTGTCTCCTCACAAGACCCTATAATGTTGGCTCCCTATGTTTCAAATATGAAAATAGGCTCCAAAAGAGGAAATAATTTTCCCAAGTTGACATCAGTAAAGGAACTTACAGGATTTGGAAACAGGGTTCCTTGAGAAAAATTCTCAAAAACCTTTCTACTATTTAAAGATACTTCTATAACTTAAGCATTTATATTTTTAAACAAATATTTACTTACTTTGTATACACCAATATTGGGAACTAGAAGAAATTAGATACCAGAATACTTAAACACCAGCTATGTGTTCTTTATTTTTTTAATTTTATTTTTTATTTTTTTAAATCTACATCCAAATTAGTTAGCACATAGTGAAACAATGATTTAAGGAGTAGATTCCTTAATGCCCCTTACCCATTTGGCCCATCCCCCCTCCCACAACCCCTCCAGCAACCCTCAGTTTGTTCTCCATATTTATGAGTCTCTTCTGTTTTGTCCCCCTCCTTGTTTTTATATTATTTTTGTTTCCCTTCCCTTATGTTCATCTGTTTTGTCTCTTAAAGTCCTCATATGAGTGAAGTCATATGATTTTTCTCTCTCTGACTGACTAATTTCATTTAGCATAATACCCTCCAGTTCCATCCACATAGTTGCAAATGGCAAGATTTCATTCTTTTTGATTGCCGAGTAATACTCCATTGTGTGTGTGTCTATATATATATATATATATATATATATATATATATATATACCACATTTTCTTTAGCCATTCAACCATCGATGGACATCTGGGCTCTTTCCATATTTTGGCATTGTTGATAGTGCTGCTATAAACATGGGGGTGAATTCGTCCCTTTGAAACAGTACACCTGTACCCGTGGATAAATGCCTAGTAGTGCAATTGCTGGGTCATAGGGTAGTTCTATTTTTAGTTTTTCCAGGAACCTCCATATTGTTTCCAGAGTGGCTGCACCAGCTTGCATTGCCACCAACAATGCAAAAGAGATCCTCTTTCACCGCATCCTCATCAACATCTGTTGTTGCCTAAGTTGTTAATGTTAGCCATTCTGACAGGTGGAAGGTGGTATTTCATTGTGGTTTTGATTTGTATTTCTCTGATGAAGAGTGATGTTAAGCATTTTTTCATGTGTTGGTTGGCCATCTGAAAGTCTTCTTTGGAGAAGTGTCTATTCATGTCTTTCGCCCATTTCTTCACTGGATAATTTGTTTTTTGGGTGTTGAGTTTGATAAGTTCTTTATAGATTTTGGATACTAACCCTTTATCTGATATGTCATTTACAAATATCTTCTCCCTTTCTGTCAGTTGCCTTTTAGTTTTGCTGATTGTTTCTTTCGCTGTCCAGAAGCTTTTTATTTTGATGAGGTCCCAGTAGTTCATTTTTGCTTTTGTTTCCCTTGCCTCTGGAGACGTGTTGAGTAAGAAGTTGCTGCGGGCAAGATCAAAGAGGTTTTTGCCTGCTTTCTCCTCGAGGACTTTGATGGCTTTCTGTCCTACATTGAGGTCTTTCATCCATTTTGAGTTTATTTTTGTGTATGGTGTAAGAAAGTGGTCCAGGTTCATGCTTCTGCATGTTGCTGTCCAGTTTTCCCAGCACCACTTGCTGAAGAGACTGTCTTTATTTCATTGGATATTCTTTCCTGCTTTGTCAAAGATTAGTTGGCCATATGTGTGTGGGTGCATTTCTGGGTTCTCTATTCTGTTCCATTGATCTGAGTATCTGTTCTTGTGCCACTACCATACTGTCTTGATTATTACAGCTTTGTAGTATAGCTTGAAGTCTGGGATTGTGATGCCTCCTGCTTTGGTTTTCTTTTTCGAGGTTGCTTTGGCTATTCAGGGTCTTTTCTGGTTCCATACAAATTTTAGGATTATTTGTTCTAGCTGTGTGAAGAATGCTGGTGTTGCTTTGATAGGGATTGTGTTGAATATGCAGATTGCTTTGGGTAGTATTGACATTTTAACAATATTTGTTCTTCCTATCCAGAAGCACAGAATCTTTTTCCATTTTTTCTTTGTCTTCTTCAATTTCTTTCATAAGTTTTCTATAGTTTTCACTATAGATTTTTCACTTCTTTGGTTAGGTTTATTCCTAGGTACTTTATGGTTTTTTGTGCAACTGTAAATGGGATCAATTCCTTGATTTCTCTTTCTGTCGCTTCATTGTTGGTGTATAGGAATGCAAACGATTTCTGTGCATTGATTTTATATCCTGCAACTTTGCTGAATTCATCAATGAATTCTAGCATTTTTTGGGTGGAATCTTTTGGGTTTTCCATATAGAGTATCATGTCATGTGTGAAGAGTGAAAGTTTGACCTCCTCCTGGCCGATTTAGATGCCTTTTATTTCTTTGTGTTGTCTGATTGCAGAGGCAGGTTGTTCCTGACCTTAGGGGGAAAGCTCTCAGTTTTTCCCCATTGAGGATGATATGAGCATTGGGTCGTTCATATATGGCTTTTATGATCTCGAGGTATGCTCCTTCTATTCTTACTTTCTTGAGGGTTTTTTTTATCAAGAAAGGATGCTGTATTTTGTGAAATGCTTTATCTGCATCTGTTGAGAGGATCATATGGTTCTTGTCCTTTCTTTTATTGATGTGATGAATCATGTTAATTGTTTTGCGGATATTGAACCAGGCTTGCATCCCAGGTATAAATCCCGCTTGGTCGTGGTGAATAATTTTTTCAATGTATTGTTGGAGCCAGTTGGCTAATATCTTGTTGAGGATTTTTGCATCCATATTAATCAGGAAAATTGGTCTATAGTTCTCCTTTTTAGTGTAGTCTCTGTCTGGTTTTAGAATCAAGGTAATGCTGGCTTCATAGAGTTTGGAAGTTTTTCTTCCATTTCTATTTTTTGGAACATCTTCAAGAGAATAGGTGTTTACTCTTCCTTAAATGTTTGGTAGAATTCCCCTGGAAAGCCATCTGGCCCTGGACTCTTGGGTTTTTGGCAGATTTTTTATTACTAATTCGATTTCCTTACGGGTCTGTTCAAATTTTCTATTTTTCCTGTTTCAGTTTTGGTAGTGTATATGTTTCTAGGAATTTTTCCATTTCTTCCAGATTTCCCATTTTATTGGCATATAATTGCTCATAATATTCTCTTATTATTGTTTTTATTTCTGCTGTGTTGGTTGTGATCTCTCCTCTTTCATTCTTGATTTTATTTATCTGGGTCCTTTCCTTTTTCTTCTTGATCAAACTGGCTAGTGGCTCATCAATTTTGTTAATTCTTTCAAAGAACCAGCTTCTGGTTTCATTGATCTGTTCTACTGGTTTTTTTGGTTTCGGTAGCATTAATTTCTGCTCTAATCTTTATTATTTCCTGTCTTCTGTTGGTTTTGGGTTTTATTTCACCAGCTACATGTTCTTAAAACATTTTATAGATAAACTAAATCTCAAAGAGCTTGAAGATTGTCATTAGAAATGTTTACTTTCCATCAGATCTTGGAAGAAAATGAGACTCATTTTTTACACAAAGATATTCCAATTTATAAGTATAATAACTTTTTTTCAGAGAAAATGGAGGGGAAATGTCATAGCAGTAGTGCAGAGCTTATCTTTTCTAAATATTGTAATATTTAAAGAAAATTGACCCCCAATTAATTTAAAAATAACAATTTGACTATAATTTAATCTGGTTGAATCGATTAATAAGATGTACAGATCTTATTACCTTGCTATAGCTCTTAGCAACAGAAAAATAGCCACTGAGTAAATGTATATGCTTACTTTCCTCTAAAAGCCTACTGCTATTATGGATATTGTTTTATATCACTATTATCACTATAATCAATCTTTAACTGAATTTTTATTATGCTATTTTCTCTCAGTTTAGATACTAGTTTTAGTCCTGCTACATAGATGTCAAAGAAGAAAGTCACCTGGAGTCCTCAGCAGGTATGAAATTAATGTGATGTAAAATTTGGATGATGAATCTAGTTCCCTTATCTGAAGAATATAAAGTCTCCTTATTTCACTCCATACATCAAAATAAATCTAGCCTTAGTAGAGGGCTAAATATAACCCTCTATAAAGTGTGAAATTATTAGGTTAGGGGTATAAATTTGAAGATCAGAAAATCTGGGATTTCACTTTGGCTCCACTGCTTATCACTATGTGAGGTTGAGCAACATAATTTACCTCTACCTCAATCTCTGAATCTGTAAAATGAGAGTTTTATAAAGTTGTCATGAGGGATTAAATGAGATAAGTCATTTAACATTACTAGTACTTTCCATAGTAAGGGCAGAGTAATGTTATAATTACTATTATGCCAAACAATATGAATCTCCCTACATAGCTCACTTTGTCAGTTATAACATAGTGCTTGACTGGAATTATTAAACAAGGAAAATACCATTGCCTTTGAATGTGAAGGTTGAAAACATCTTAATAAACCAAGCCAATTCTCTACCTGACAATGTATGCATGCATGAGCTTTTGTTTTACCCCACTGTGATAAAATGTGTATACATATGACAATCAGATATTATGCTCACAATTTGATTGAGTGTTGACAAACACATAACCATAATACTGCAGTGAAGATATAGAATATTTTTCCATCATCCCAGAAAGTTTCTTCATAGCCCTCTCCCATCAATCTCCACCCTACAAAGATAATCATTATTTTGATACCTATCACAATGGCTTAGTTTCCCTGTCTGTGAATTTAGTATAAATGAGTTCATACATTATGTACTCCTTTTTAAATGATTTATTCCTGTCAACATGGTCTTGAGACTTACTAATGGTGTCATGCCTATCAATAGTTTATCCTTTTTGTTACAGGTAGTAGTATTTCATTATATTAATATACCACAACTTGTTTATTCATTCCCCTATTGATGGACACTTTTTCTAGTTTCTTCTCCCGGAATTCCTTAAACATACTTACAATGTTTTAAATTCCTAGTCTTCTAATTTCTCCAGCTGGTCTATTTATATTGATGATGATTTTTCTTGTCTCATATTTTGTGTTCTGTTTTCCTGCTTCACATTCTTAATTTTTAGAGCATACTTAAATAATACGAATAATACATTGGGGGCATCTGGATTATACTGTCTTCATTTAAAGGATATTGTATTTTAGTCTGATACAGTTATAGTATCAACAAATCTTTCCTATTCTTTCAACATTGTTTTCAGTTTTCCTCAGCATTTTATGATGGGAATTTTCAAACATAAAGCTTGAAAGAACTGTACAAAGAAAATCCATAAGCCACCGCCTACATTCATAATTGTCAGCACTCTGCTATATTCATTTGATTATATATTATGTATATATATTATATTCATCTGTCCATCCATCTTACATGTTGATGCTGTTCAAACTGAGTGGCAAATACCACTACCCTTCACACCCACAAAGTTTTAGCATGGCAGGCATTTTTATTCTTTATTAAATGGATCCATATTGATTTTGTCCCTTTATCAAGAAAGCATAGACCCTACTCTAGGCAGTCGTCCTTATTCTCAAAGTGGAGAATTTCTACAGCCTGAATTGAATGCCTGAGGTTCTCAGCAAGATCACTCTGGCTGAGACATAGCTCTAAGGTCACCCAGCATTGTAGCAATCTGTAGTCTCTGTTCAGATCACAGACACGCACCACTCTTTATGGTATCTTGCACAATCTACGTTCCCCACAGCTCATTACTCAAGCAGTTCTCTCCCCTGCAGAGGTCTTAGGATCCTTCTCTACACAGTTCTCTTCTCTCTGTACAAGGCCCCACAAATGCCAGCTGCTTCTCTACTCTAGAACTCTTCATCTTTGAACTTTTCTCCAAGTGCACCCTGTGCTCTGCTTAGACTCCAACTCCCTGTACCAATGGCTAGAAAAGCACTGCCAGAAAGAACTTTGTGATGTTATTCAATATGGAAACCACTAGCCATATGTGACTATTGAGCACTCGGACTGTGTGTGACTTGTTTGACTGCAGAACTGGATTCATGTTCTTAATTTTCTTTAATTATCACAGGTGGCTGGTGGGTACCACATTGGACAGCACAGGTCTAGTGCTGCCCCCAAGCAGAGCACAAGCAAATGTTACGTTATTTAACATTTGCCTTCCCTCAAAGATCACATTTCCTTGTGTCTTACCGACCAATGCTTACTATGAATTACCTTACAGCTTCTTAGATATGCGTCTTTATTCCCATGATGCTTGCAGTATGTCTTAGTTGTTTGATTATAATATAGCTAGACATTTCAAAATCACCCACCATGTTGTAACTACTTGTAACTGCACATTCCAATGGTTACTTTAACTTTGGGATAAAGTCTACTCTTATATGCTAAACTTCAAGTAAAAAAAAAAACCATCCTTCTTAAAAAAAAGAACTACCTTATATTCTCTCTCATTTGCAGTTTCTTTTTTACTGGAAAAACAAGGCAAATCTAATAAGGTTATTCAATTATGCTTAGGATCAAACTGGCTTCTATTTAACTGAAAAAATATGAACTCAGTTAAATATGCCATTCTGATTGCTTGTAAAATAAGTAGAAAAAAGAATGGAACATCTGCATCAGCACTGAGCCAGGGCAGGTATCTTCACATGCACTCCTGACTTATATTGGACTTCTCATATTGTGCATTTTATCTGTCTAGAGTATGCAGTCTTACACTCCCTGGTGACTTCAATTTAATCTTGAAGAGGCTATTCCACAAAAATGGGGTTAAACAAAGTTTTATTCAAGAAACAAGAGTATAAAAATAAAGTCAAATTACTGCATAATCATTTGGCCTCGACTAAGCAGACCAGAGCAGCAGTCCAGGTTGAAGCTGGTTCCGTGAGGTTCCTTTGCACTCTTGTAGGCCTTAAGTTTGCCTCTGTCACACGATTTGCAATCCAGAATTTAGGTATCCTTACAGACTGTGAGCAACTGGAGAGCAAATCTTCACGTGTGTGCCCCCCTAGTCCCCAGCACAGTACTTAGTACATAGTAGATGTCAATAAGCATATGCGAAATAAACAAGTCAAAGAAATACTCATTCCATTTGTGCCTTTAAGAAAATAGACTGGTTAAAAAGCCTCATTTTGGGGGCACCTGGGTGGCTCCATTGGTTAAGTGTCTGACTTCGGCTCAGATCATGATCTCGCGGTCCGTGGGTTTGAGCCCCATGTCAGGCTCTGTGCTGACAGCACAGAGCCTGGAGCCTGCTTTGGATTCTGTGTCTCCCTCTCTCTTTGCCCTTCCCCTGCTCACATTCTGTGTTTCTCTCTCTCCAAAATAAACATTTTTTTTAAATAATAAAAAATAAACAAATAAAAACTTCACTTCATTTTTAGGTTTGTAAGAATTAAAGAAAGTTGCACAACACCTTACCACTGAAGGCAGATCACAGCAATCACAAGAAAGGGACTGTTCAAGACTGACTGCTCAAACTTAGGCTATAGAGTCCAGTCTTGACCCCCAACAGACTTCTAGAATTCCATGCACAGAATGTGACATCTTATGCGCTAAATGATCCAGATGTTGCTTTCACTTGAAGATCCATCCTTCCCTAGAAAATTTTACTTTTTAGCCCAAAGGCATGGATGTGTACCAAAGAAAGCTGTGTTCAAGCAATCAATTATTCTGTTTTCCCATACTTATGATGTCTTGCTCCATAAGTGTGTCATTCATAATGTGACCTCAACCCAGAGTGCATGCACAGCATTAATAAAATGTTCTATCCATTTTCGGTTTAATTCTTCTCATTTTCTTGCCACTGCATATTTTGCTTAATTTAATTAGATGAATGGTTTCTTCTTCAGCTCTCCATAAAATGACTGAGAGCCCCTCTGCAATTATAAGTAATCCTACTATGTAATGAAGAAAGATTCAGTTTTGGAGTGTGTTAAATGGAAGATGCACTGTGGCTGGGAATACACTCTACCAGTTCAGTGCAGTACGGGGGATGATCAGTACTCAGTATGAATTAGATTTCAACAGGCTCTCATAGAGTGAATGTAGAAAAGGTTCCCCTATTTCCAAATGGAACAAGAGATCTTAAAATATGTTATTATTAAAAAAAATTTTCTGATGATAAAATTGCTTCTTTTCCAAAAAAAAAAAAAAATCTGCTGCTCTATTGACAAGCTGCTTTAGTGCACGTAATCTCTTTTTAGATTTATTGTCATTTATTAATTTCACTAATAAAGCAGTGAACATGAACATAATTGTGCCATTTTCCTTTCTACCAAAAATTTTCGGGATTACTTCCATGATAGCTCTGTGTGTCCTAAGGCCATTTTAAAATCCCAAGCACAAAAGCGCTTCCTCTAGGAATGAAAGAAGAGATTCCACAAATATCACACATTATTTAATTTTTAGATTTAGTTTTCTTTTCCAACCTTCACACTCAGATTTTTCTTTACTGTTACTTAACTTCCTCTTTTACATTAAGGTCTACTGAGTTATCTCCTTAAATCTGACTATAGCTAGACTAGATTTTTTTCAAGCACCTCTGATAAATAGTTTGCTGATGTACGCATTTTACTGTTAAGAGACTATCTCTGTAAATACAGTAAATTCTGTAATGCCTAAATATTTGGCAGAAGGTATTTCTGTGATGATTTAGAAAAGTAACAGAAAATAGATCATTGTGACAACTAATCATTTAGCTCTTTGGGAGGGGAAAGGCAAAGCAATAGCATCAAATCAGCAGCACTGATTGTGCCAGAACTAATAGCCTAGCGAACCAAACTGACTTTTGATTCTACAAAATGGAAGGGATTACATTTGACATCTAAATATGTAGTTAACTTTATGAAGAAGGGGTCAAGTGGCTTGTAAATGGTTATTACTAATTCAAACACACTCTCTTGACATCCCTGCTCCCTGAGGAATACAAGTGCATAATTAATGTGATAGCAACACATTTTGTTTAGATGTGTGTAAGAAAGCATGGTTTTTACATCTCATCTTATTATCTACCAGCCACCCTAAGTTGATTAACTCCTTGGCAAAAATTGTTCATACTTTTCTAGCTTGATTGCCCTTAAGACTATTCCTGGTTTTGCCTTGAACTTATCTTCAGCTTGGAGAGAAACACACACAATATTTGAGGAAAGTAGGTCAACTGCCAATTAGCAAAAGTAGTGTTAGCTATGTGGAATCCAATAAGGGTTTTTTTTCCCCTCTTTTGTGTGAAAAGGAGACAGGAACAGACATAGCACTCAAAGGGCCAAAGACAAATTGATCCTTAAAAAGGTTTTAAAAAAAGCATTTAAGGAAAATTTAGTCAGACTGTCAGGTAAAACTGAGGATCTGGAAATGTTCTTGGTAAAGTTTGATAAGATATAATACGACAACCACACAAGATCTAGACGCAGAGATGAAAAATGAGGTTTGGTTGGGGTTGGTGAGGGAGGGAGGGAGGGAGGGAGGAAAATAGGAGAAATATAAGAAAATAAGAATGAGGAGAAGTAGAGAAAAGGGAGATAAGGAAAGGGAGAAGGAAGAGAAATATTAAGTGCAAAAAATACAGATGGAAAGCTCAATTTGGAGGAAAGATATAGCCCAAGAAAAAGAAACATATTTCAGTAAGGGTTTAAAATTCTAGAACTTTAAAAAAATAAGATTTCAAAAACAGGTTTATGAAATTTAAGAAGACAAAGGTTACTTATGACGGAATTACACTAAACAGATAGCAAAGCTAAGGAAATGTTCAAAGTAACTCCACTACAGAATAAATCAGAAAAAAAATGTTTTTAAGATCAGCAAGTATGAAAACGTAATCATTGTTATGGATAAAAGGCTGCGATGAACATAGTATATGAAGAGAAAAAAGACAAAGTTGAAAGCAATTAAAGAGAATGTAAATGGGGAGAAAAGACCTAGGTTTGTACATTTTACAGGAAAATATCCCTAAAATGAAGAATGTAGTAAACACATCAAAAGAGTATGTGATACAACAGAAAATATACATACGTATATAAATATATGTATGTATGTATATGTATATGTATATGTATATGTATATGTATATGTTACACACGCACACACAGGTAATGAGCAACACAGGTATGTACAGGTAAGTTTTCCAATTTCATGAATAAAGGACAAGATTCTTTCACTGTACAACCAAGGAAAGCAAATCACTAGCAAGAAGGGAAATCAGCCTCAGATTTTTCTACAACCACATTCAAGAACAACAGATCAGAAGGAAGTTATGGACATAAACTTCTCAAAGGAGAAAACAGTCTCACCCAGGAATATTCTACCCATTCAACTTGACAAATACAGTGATAGCAGAAAGACACATCAAACACTCTAGAATTCCAAAATACAGTATCCATGAATTCTAGGGGGGAAAGCTTGATAAAATGCAGCAAACCAGGAGATCTATAATGAAGACAAAGGGGTCACTATAGGACTAGCAGTGGACATTAAATCTACTAACTGCTTTGCTATGACTGAACATCTGGGGAATGTTGTTTGCAGAAGAGATGGTACATTTTATAATAACAGTTTAAAATATTCTAACTAACAAATACTGAAAGATAAAGAGTGGGGAAGTAAGGAAAGGTTAAGAATGCTAATCACTTTTCCTTCAGGCTCAGGAATATACTGATGCTAGCTAAAACTGAAAGATGTATTTTAAAAAATCACACTTAATAGTCTTTTTTCTTATTCATTTAGGAAACTTACAGTAATCTTTTTTTTTAATGTTCATTTATTTTTGAGAGAGACAGAGACAGAGTGTGAGCGGTGGAGGGATAAAGAGAGAGGGAGACACAGAATCTGAAGCAGGCTCAAGGCTCTGAGTTTGTTAGCACTGAGACCGACGAGGGGCTTGAATCCAAGAACTGGGAGATCATGACCTGAGCCAAAATCAGAGGCTTAACCAATTGAGCCACCCAGGCACCCCTAAAGTAACCTTTTTTTGAAGGAAAACATATGTAAGTTTTATTAATTTTTCCATTTCAAGTGCTATTTTTTTCTTTGCAAAATTCAAGTAAACAAATATAATTAAAGTTTATTTATCTATCTCTATACATCTCTATGTTTTTATACAAATACATACAAAGAGATGTCTGGAAGGATATGGAACAAATATTAATACCTGTCGGATTTTGGATAATTTGTTACTTTATAATTCTGTATAGGGCTGAATTTTCTTTATGAGAACCCTATGTCACTTTGATAGGTAAAATTTATAGTGACCTATGAAGTTAGTTTGTTACATTGATAAAAATATTTCTCATGGTTTCCTTTACCCAGGTACTATGGAAAGATTCTGGTAGAAAATGATAACATTTGTTTCACTAAAGGAAATATTTTGTTCTTATTATAGCATCCTCACTAGAGCAAATGAAAGGTAGTGTGGAATGGTGACAAACAGTACTGAAGTCACAGCTTTGAAAGAGAGAGATCCTTAATCTAAACTGACCAGTAAACTACCTGGCCACTCTTAACCTTCTTATTCATACTTTGGAGCCTGGAGATCATGGTTTGGGACACATAGTTGTTGCTGAATACCCAAATAGTTGTTCTGCACAATTCTAAGGCTTTTCCTTACAGACAGGTTATTGGGCAACAGCCCACTAAATTCAATAGACATTAGGAGTTGAACTCCATTCTAGGTGTTTTTTCATGAAAATGCACAAATCAAAAGTACAAATGTCTAAAAAAACCTGCATGGTTAGAGGTAGGTAGGAAGGACTCTGTGCCACAGAGTTCTATCATTTTGGGCACAGTCTTTCATGATAGATAGCCAGCATTTCAAATACTTTCTTCAGTTTTATGTGTCTTCATAACAGAATAAGGTTGAGGCTAAAATCCACCACGTTCATCATTCCACATGTCTTCCTTCTGTATTTCAATCGTACTTCATCAATATTAGCTATTAGATTATCATTTCCATTTTCCTCTCACTTTCATAAAACAAAGTCAAGATGCAATAATCAATAAAATCTAACCAACACCACCAAAACTAAAAAATTGATTCCATAGTTATTGCCATCTTGCATGAGCCAGTATGAAGTCAAACTGGAACCAAAAGAAGTTTCAGTAAAGAGTAGGAAGTGTGCAAAAGTCAAATGTACAACATTCAAGGAAACCAGTAACTTGAATAACATCAGTAAATATCCTTTAAATTTGTTGAAATAGGGACATGGGGAATGTTATCAGAGGGAAAAGTGAAATTGGCTATGAATCATTACATTTGTGGAGCTGGAGACTATTGCCCAGACACACAAAGACAATCAACAAGCTACAAGGTAGTGAATCATTTGAGAAAACACGCACTGTAAACTCAATCTGTAAGATGGAAACATAGGGTTCTTCCTGTGTCTGAAACCCAGAAAAATTTAAATACCTTAGATACTGGAAAACATGCCTATAACAATTACAATAGCACTTTAGCTTAAAAAAAAAAAAAAAGATAAAGCCTTCCTCCCACTGTCCGCACAACTATCCCTTCTTTAAATATTAGGATAAAAGATTACAGAGAAACTTTATCTTGCAATAAATAATATAAAAATATAAGTGTTTATTGCATGGTTATCTACTTAAAGAAATAGGCCTCGGTTTGAAATCTCAGAGCTGTAGAAATCATGTCCTCAGAAGAGGAAGTGAGAAATATGCAGCTCAAATGAAATCTTACTTTCATGTAAATATCCCAAATATAACACTTATCCTTTAAATTATTTGGGGACGCATCTACTATAAATATAGTTTAATAAAAACAGAATGTGAACATAATAAAAACTCAACTTCTTATTCACCAAGAAAATATGAAAGGACTGCTACTTCATGCCTCCATATATAATATGGCTTTTTCAAACTTTTTAAAATGATAGAACCAACCCATTTACCTTAGAAACCAAAAAATTGGTACAACTCCAAATAAAAGTAATAAATCTATACATCACTTCCATACTAATTTCACTATTTATGGTACCATTACCAATTATAATAACCACCTTTAGCATCTACAAAAGTGATCTATATCCACACTGTATAAACAATATTCTCTCCTATGCCTTCATTCCCAGTCTAATCCCAACAATATTAATTTATTCAGACCAAGAGAATTGTTTTAAACTGATATTTAATTACCACTCAAATCTTAAAACTTTCCCTTAGCTTTAGATTTGACTATTTCTCAATAATATTTTTACCAGTAGCACTTTTCATTACATGGTCAATTACTGAATTCTCAGTATGATATATACACTTAGATCCCAACAGTAACCAATTTTTCAAATATTTATATTCCTTATTACTATGCTAATTTTAGTTATCACCAACAACCTTCTTCAACTTGGATGAGAGGGAATGGGAATTACATAATTCCTACTGTTTGGGTGAAGACACAGACAAACAGATTTAACATTGCCACCCTCCAAGTAATTGTACAAACCACACAGGAGGGAGTAGAGTCACTGTATTAATAGCAAGCTTCCTATTTACCATAAACTCTTGAGATTCTCAAATTTTTATACTCAACCTCAATCATAATCCTTCTTTAATCAGACTTCTTTTAGACTCATTTGGCAAATTTGCCCATATGACCTTCACCCATGACTTCCCTAGGCATAGAAAGCCCGACCCCAGTCTCAGCCCTACTTCATTCAAGTACCATAGTTGTAGCAGGTGTCTTCCTATTAACACATTTTCACTCACTGATAGAAAATAAAACCAAACATTAACAACTTTTGCTAGGAGTTATCACTACATTATACACGACAATCTTTGCTCTTACCCAAAATGATATTTTAAAAATTATTGCTTTCTCCATTTCAGAGCAATTAGACATAATAGTAACTATTGGTATTAGTCGACCACATTTAATATTTCTCCACATCTGCATTCTTCAAAGCCAAACTGTCTAGCTTATAAATAATGGATCTGGAAAATATAAACAATGAAAAAGACATCTGAAAATAGAAGGACAATTTAAAACACCAACTTTCACCACGACCTCACTCATCATTGAAAGCTAAGCATTAACAGGACTACCCTTCCTCACGGGATTTTATTCCCAAGACTTAATTATCAAACCGTCGACACATTGTATACCAATGCGCCTGAGCCCTACTAATTACTCATTGCCACTTCCCTAATAGCTGTCTATAGCACCCAAATTATTTTCTTCACACTCCTAGGACAGTCCCATTATTCTACTTTAATTGTAATTAGTGAAAACAACCCCTTCCTAATCAATTCTATTAAATATCTTTTAACCAGGAGTATCTTGGCAAGATTCTTAATTTCCAAGAATACTCCAACTATCCCACAAATAATCCTGCCTTACTTACTATCTAAAATTAACAGTCCTTGCCATGACTATCTTAAGTTTTATTCTGACACTTTAACTGAACTTTACAACATAAATTCTAAACTTTGATCATCCTTCATACATATCCCAATTCCCAAATCTTCTCAGCTATTTTCCAACTGGTATATGCTGCTTCTCACCATTCAGGAAATTTATTGGCAAGTCAAAAAACCCAATATCATTACTACTAGACTTGACTACAAAATGTATTACCAAAATCCATGTCCCATTTGCAAATAAAGATTTCCACACCAATTAGACCTTTTTGGTCAGAAACTAAATTATATGTTTCTCATCACATTAGTCTTAAACCTATCCCTACTTAAATTTCCATGAGTAACTTCTAGAACAGCCAGAACACCAATCACCAATTAGCAACCATCAACCAATCACAACTACTAGTCAAGTACCACAACTGTATAATGCAATGATCTCTATAGCCTCTTCACTAAAAATAAATAAAAATAAACACACCCAGAATCCCCAGTGTCACAGATTACTCAGTCCCCTAACCAATAAACTAAAACAAAACATACACCTCATTTTTTAAGACCTGAAACTACCATAACTTTTCCCAACAACTCTGAAAGAAATATCCCCAAGACAATTATAATACAAACCCAAACCTCAGGGCATTGCTCAGTGGCCATAGCATTCTATAATAAAAAATCCACCAATATCTCCCCCAATTAAATGAAAACACAAACAAAAATTAAGTCTAAAAAAGATCCACCAAAATGTGTTACAATACCACAACCAATCTACCACTTAAACAATTAACCCTAACCCACCATAAATAGGTGAAGGTTTTCAAGAAAAACCTATAAAATTAATCACAAAAGTAGTTCTTAAAATACAATATAGGTCATTATCATTCTCACATGGATTTTTAACCATGACCACTGAATTAAAAATCACCACTGTATTTCAACTCTAAGAACATTAAATGACCAACATCCAACTATCCTACCCACTACTCCAGATTATTAAATTATCTCATTTACCATTCCTAAGCATCTCATCATGATGATATTTTGGCACCCTTTTAGGAACCTGCTTAATTTTATGAATGCCAACAGACTATTCCTAACTACACATTATATATCAGACATAATAACTGCCTTTTATCTAAAACTTATATCTGCAAAGATGTAAATTATGGATGAATTATCTAGTATCTCCACACCAATGCAGCTACCATATTTTTTTTTATCTGTTTATTCATTCGTGTAGAATGTGGCCTATACTTTGGAGCTTATATCTTCCTAGAAACATGAATTATGAGAATCATTCTATTATTCATGGCAATAGCCACAGCTTTCATAGGATTTGTCCTATTATGAGGCCAAATATCCTTCTGAGGTTCAACAGTCCTTATAAATCTTTCAGCTAAGGCTCTCATCAGCACTAGCCTAGTGGAATGAATCTGAAGGGGACTTTTGGTTCACAAAGGCTATTTGTCAGATTCTTTACCTTTTAGGACTTTATCCTCCCATTCATTATCTCAGCCCTAGTGATTATTCGTCTATTATTTCTTCATGAAACAGGAACCAATATTACATCAGGACTCTCATCTGACATGGATAAAATTCTAATCCTCCTGTATCACACAGTGAAAGATATCCTAGGACCCTCATTCCTAATTTTAGTGCCATCAATTTTAGTCCTATTTGCATCCAACCATCTAGAAGATCCAGAAAATGTACCTCAGCCAACCCCCTCAATGCTCCCTAATCCCCACATTAAGCCAGAATGGTAGTTCTTTTTTTGTTTTTTATTTTTTTTCAATATATGAAGTTTATGTCAAATTGGTTTCCATACAACACCCAGTGCTCATCCCAAAAGGTGCCCTCCTCAATACCCATCACCTCCCCTCCCCTACCTCCTACCCCCATCAACCCTCAGTTTGTTCTCAGTTTTTAAGAGTCTCCTATGCTTTGGCTCTCTTCCACTCTAACCTCTTTTTTTTTCCTTCCCCTCCCCCATGGGTCTCTGTTAAGTTTCTCAGGATCCACATAAGAGTGAAACCATATGGTATCTGTCTTTCTCTGTATGGCTTATTTCACTTAGCATCACACACTCCAGTTCCATCCATTTTGCTACAAAGGGCCATATTTCATTCATTCTCATTGCCACGTAATACTCCATTGTGTATATAAACCACAATTTTTTTTATCCATTCATCAGTTGATTGATATTTAGGCTCCTTCCATAATTTGGCTATTGTTGAGAGTGCTTCTATAAACATTGGGGTACAAGTGCCCCTATGCATCAGTACTCCTGTATCCCTTGGGTAAATTCCTAGCAATGCTATTGCTGGGTCATAGGGTAGGTCTATTTTTAATTTTTTGTGGAACCTCCACACTGTCTTCCAGAGTGGCTGCACCAGTTTGCATTCCCACCAACAGTGCAAGAGGGTTCCCATTTCTCCACATCCTCTCCAGTATCTATAGTCTCCTGATTTGTTCATTTTGGCCACTCTGACTGGCGTGAGGTGATATCTGAGTGTGGTTTTGATTTGTATTTCCCTGATGAGGAGCGACGTTGAGCATTTTTTCATGTGCCTGTTGGCCATCCGGATGTCTTCTTTAGAGAAGTGTCTATTCATGTTTTCTGCCCATTTCTTCACTGGGCTATTTGTGTTTCGGGTGTGGAGTTTCCTGAGCTCTTTATAGGTTTTGGATACTAGCCCTTTGTCCGATATGTCATTTGCAAATATCTTTTCCCATTCTGTTGGTTGCCTTTTAGTTTCGTTGGTTGTTTCCTTTGCTGTGCAGAAGCTTTTTATCTTCATAAGATCCCAGTAGTTCATTTTTGCTTTTAATTCCCTTGCCTTTGGGGATGTGTCAAGTAAGAAATTGCTACGACTGAGGTCAGAGAGGTCTTTTCCTGCTTTCTCCTCTAGGGTTTTGATGGTTTCCTGTCTCACATTCAGGTCCTTTATCCATTTTGAGTTTATTTTTGTGAATGGTGTGAGAAAGTGGTCTAGTTTCAATCTTCTGCATGTTGCTGTCCAGTTCTCCCAGCACCATTTGTTAAAGAGACTGTCTTTTTTCCATTGGATATTCTTTCCTGCTTTGTCAAAGATGAGTTGGCCATACGTTTGTGGGTCTAGTTCTGGGGTTTCTGTTCTATTCCATTGGTCTATGTGTCTGTTTTTGTGCCAATACCATGCTGTCTTGATGATGACAGCTTTGTAGTAGAGGTTAAAGTCGGGGATTGTGATGCCTCCTGCTTTGGTCTTCTTCAAAATTACTTTGGCTATTTGGGGCCTTTTGTGGTTCCATATGAATTTTAGGATTGCTTGTTCTAGTTTCAAGAAGAATGCTGGTGCAATTTTGATTGGGATTGTATTGAATGTGTAGATAGCTTTGGGTAGTATTGACATTTTGACAATATTTATTCTTCCAATCCATGAGCACAGAATGTTTTTCCATTTCTTTATATCTTCTTCAATTTCCTTCATAAGCTTTCTATAGTTTTCAGCATACAGATCTTTTACATCTTTGGTTAGATTTATTCCTAGGTATTTTATGCTTCTTGGTGCAATTGTGAATGGGATTTCCTTGTCTTTCTGTTGCTTCATTATTAGTGTATAAGAATGCAACTGATTTCTGTACATTGATTTTGTATCCTGCAACTTTGCTAAATTCATGTATCAGTTGTAGCAGACTTCTGGTGGAGTCTATCAGATTTTCCATGTATAATATCATGTCATCTGCAAAAAGTGAAAGCTTAACTTCATCTTTGCCAATTTTGATGCCTTTGATTTCCTTTTGTTGTCTGATTGCTGATGCTAGAACTTCCAACACTATGTTAAACAACAGCGGTGAGAGTGGACATCCCTGTCGTGTTCCTGATCTCAGGGAAAAAGCTCTCAGTCTTTCTCCATTGAGGATGATGTTAGCTGTGGGCTTTTCATGCCCACAAAAGCAATGGCTTTTATGATCTTTAAGCATGTTCCTTCTATCCCGACTTTCTCGAGGGTTTTGCTTAAGAAAGGATGCTGAATTTTGTCAAAGGCCTTTTCTGCATTGATTGACAGGATCATATGGTTCTTATCTTTTCTTTTATTAATGTGATGTATCACATTGATTGATTTGTGAATGTTGAACCAGCCCTGCATCCCAGGAATGAATCCCACTTGGTCATGGTGAATAATTCTTTTTATATGCTGTTGAATTCGATTTGCTAGTATGTTATTGAGAATTATTGAGAATTTTGAGAATTATTGAGAATTATTGAGAATTTTGCATCCATATTCATCAGGGATATTGGCCTATAGTTCTCTTTTTTTGCTGGGTCTCTGTCTGGTTTAGGAATCAAAGTAATACTGACTCCATAGAATGAGTCTGGATGTTTTCCTTCCCTTACTATTTTTTGGAATAGCTTGAGAAGGATAGGTATTATCTCTGCTTTAAACATCTGGTAGAACTCCCCTGGGAAGCCATCTGGTCCTGGACTCTTATTTGTTGGGAGATTTTTGATGACTGATTCAATTTCTTCGCTGGTTATGGGTCTTTTCAAGCTTTCTATTTCCTCCTGATTGAGTTTCGGAAGTGTGTGGGTGTTTAGGAATTTGTCCATTTCTTCCAGGTTGTCCAGTTTGTTGGCATATAATTTTTCATAGTATTCCCTGATAATTACTTGTATCTCTGAGGGATTGGTTGTAATAATTCCATTTTCATTCATGATTTTATCTATTTGGGTCATCTCCCTTTTCTTTTTGAGAAGCCTGCCTAGAGGTTTATCAATTTTGTTTATTTTTTCAAAAACCCAACTCTTGGTTTCGTTGATCTGCTCTACAGTTTTTTAGTTTCTATATTGTTTATTTCTGCTCTGATCTTTATTATTTCTCTTCTTCTGCTGGATTTAGGCTGTCTTTGCTGTTCTGCTTCTATTTCCTTTAGGTGTGCTGTTAGATTTTTTATTGGGATTTTTCTTGTTTCTTGAGATAGGCCTGGATTGCAATGTATTTTCCTCTCAGGACTGCTACCACTGCATCCCAAAGCGTTTGGATTGTTGTATTTTCATTTTCATTTGTTTCCATATATTTTTTAATTTCTTCTCTAATTGCCTGGTTGACCCACTCATTCTTTAGTAGGGTGTTCTTTAACCTCCATGCTTTTGGAGGTTTTCCAGACTTTTTCCTGTGGTTGATTTCAAGCTTCATAGCATTGTGGTCTGAAAGTATTCATGGTATGATTTCAATTCTTGTATACTTCTGAAGGGCTGTTTTGTGACCCACTATGTGGTCTATCTTGGAGAATGTTCCATGTACACTCGAGAAGAAAGTATATTCTGTTGCTTTGGGATGCAGAGTTCTAACTATATCTGTTAGGTCCATCTGATCCAATGTATCAATCAGGGCCCTTGTTTCTTTATTGACCATGTGTCTAGATGATCTATCCATTTCTGTAAGTGGAGTGTTAAAGTCCCCTGCAATTACCGCATTCTTATCAATAAGGTTGCTCATGTTTGTAATTGTTTTATATATTTTGGGGCTCCTGTATTTGGTGCATAGACATTTATAATTGTTAGCTCTTCCTGATGGATAGACCCTGTGATTATTATATAAAGTCCTTCTTCATTTCTTGTTACAGCCTTTAATTTAAAGTCTAGTTCGTCTGATATAAGTATGGCTACTCCAGCTTTCTTTTGACTTCCAGTGGCATGATAAATAGTTCTCCATACCCTCACTAGGCTATCCATTCTCATACCCTACGTCTTTTGGCTTGTAGTGATGTGTCTGGTACTCTGTCTCACAGGATCCCCCTTAGGATCTCCTGTAGGGCTGTTTTAGTGGTGACGAATTCCTTCAGTTTTGTTTGTTTGGGAAGACCTTTATCTCTCCTTCTATTCTAAATGACAGATTTCCTGGATAAAGGATTCTCTGCTGCATATTTTTTCTGTTTATCACATTGAAGATTTCCTGCCATTCCTTTCTGGCCTGCCAGGTTTCAGTAGAGAGATTGGTCACGAGTCTTATAGGTTTCCCTTCATATGCTAGAGCACGTTTATCTCTAGCTGCTTTCAGAATTTTCTCTTTATCCTTATATTTTGCCAGTTTCACTATGATATGTCGTGCAGAAGATCGATTCAAGTTACGTCTGAAGGGAGTTCTCTGTGCCTCTTGGATTTCCATGCCTTTTTCCTTCCCCAGATCAGGGAAGTTCTCAGCTATGATTTCTTCAAGTACACCTTCAGCACCTTTCCCTCTCTTTTCCTCCTCTGGAAAACCAATTATGCATATATTATTTCTCTTTAGTGCATCACTTAGTTCTCTAATTTCCTCTCATACTCCTGGATTTTGTTATCTCTCTTTTTCTCAGCTTCTTCTTTTTCCATAATTTTATCTTCTAGTTCACCTATTCTCTCCTCTGCCTCTTCAATCTGAGCCGTAGTTGTCTCCATTTTATTTTGCAACTCGTTGATAGCATTTTTTAGCTCCTCCTGGCTGTTCCTTAGTCCCTTGATCTCTGTAGCAATAGATTCTCTGCTGTCCTTTATACTGTTTTCAAGCCCAATGATTAGTTTTATGACTATTATTGTAAATTCACTTTCTGTTATATTGTTTAAATTGTTTTTGATCAGTTCGTTAGCTGTTGTCATTTCCTGGACGTTTTTTTGAGGGGAATTCTTCCGTTTCGTCATTTTGGATAGTCCCTAGAGTGGTGAGGAACTGCAGGGCACTTCCCTGTGGTGTCTTGAATAACTTGCGTTGGTGGGCGGGGCTGCAGTCAGACCTGATGTCTGCCCCCAGCCCACCGCTGGGGCCACAGTCAGACTGGTGTGCGCCTTCTCTTCCTCTCTCCTAGGGGCGGGATTCACTGTGGGGTGGCTTGGCCCATCTGGGCTACGTGCACACTGCCAGGCTTGTGGTGCTGGGGATCTGGCATATTAGCTGGGGTGGATCAGCAAGGTGCACCAGGGCGGGAGGGTAGACTCAGCTCACTTTTCCTTTGGAGATCCGCTTCGGGAGGGGCCCTGTGGCACCAGGAGGGAGTCAGACCTGCCAGAGGGATGGATCCGCAGCAGCACAGCTTTGGGTGTTTGCGCGGTGCAAGCAAGTTTTCTGTCAGGAACTGGTTCCCTTTGGGATTTTGGTTGGGGGATGGGCGAGGCAGATGGCGCTGGTGAGTGCCTTTGTTCCCTGCCAAGCTGAGATCTGTCGTCAGGGGCTCAACAACTCTCCCTCCCGTTGCCCTCCAGTCCTCCTGATCTCCGAGCAGAGCTGTTAGCTTATAACCTTCCAGATGTCAAGTCCCGCTTGCTGTTGGAACACACTCTGTCCCGCCCATCCACTTTTGCAAGCCAGACTCGGGGGCTCTGCTTGGCCAGCGAGCTGCCCCTCCGCCCCGGCTCCCTCCCACCAGTCTGTGGAGCGTGCACCGCCTCTCCGCCCTTCCTACCCTCTTCCGTGGGCCTCTCGTCTGCGCTTGGCTCTGGAGAATCCATTCTCCTAGTCTTCTGGCAGATTTCTGGGTTATTTAGGCAGGTGTAGGTAGAATCTAAGTGATCAGCAGGAGGCGCGGTAAGCCCAGTGTCCTCCTATGCCACCATCTTCCCAGGATCTGGTAGTTCTTTTTCATCCACACAATTCTAGGTCCATTCATAAAAAATTAACAGTGTATTATCTCTAATTTTCCATTCTAATTCTGGCAATCATTTCAATTCTTCACACAACAATAATAATAAAAGATAATATTCCAACCCTTAGTCAATGCTTCTTCTGATTACTAATAGCCGATCTAACACTAACATGCATTGGAGGACAACCAGTTGAACATCCATTCACCTTTGTTGGTCAGCTACCATCAATTTTACATTTTTTTCCTCATTCTTGTACTGAACCACTCACATGAATTACTGAAAATAGTCTTCTAAAATAAAGAATGTTTGTAATATATTACTCTGTTCTTTTATTTATTTTTTTATTATGAAATTTATTGTCAAATTGGTTTCCATACAACACCCAGTGCTCATCCCAACAGGTGCCCTCCTTAATACCCATCATCCACCCACCCCTCCCCCAACCCCCATAAACCTTCAGTTTGTTCTCAGTTTTTAGGAGTCTCTTATGTTTTGGCTCCCTCCCTCTCTAACCATACTCTGTTCTTATAAACCAGAAAAATAATACTTCTCCCTAGTATTCAAAGAAGCTCCAGCTCCACCACCAGCACCCAAAGCTAAAATTCTACATAAACTACCCCTTGAAAATTCATACACAGTGAAACATTGTCATGTACTGTTAGTATGAAAAATTTCTAAGTTATCCCATTGCTATGTACTTTGTGCATTCTGCCTACTACATATTTTGGTAAATATGCTCTCATAATACATACTATGTATAATCATCCATTAATGATTTATCCCATATATAACCATGTATATTAAACTGATATTTCATAACATATGATGTGATTTTTTTGTACATATAAATACTATACCCCATAAATATCTATGATAGAATATACACGATTAATATTACTTAGGACATATTGGTCAGACATACCCCGTTAAATCAAATCATTTCTGGTCAACATGTTTATTATAATCAAAAAGAGTACTGATCACCAAGCTTTGAGAAATCAGTAACCCATCCACAAATGTGCCCCCTTCTCTCTGTGGTCATACTGTGTGCATTTCTAAAAATGCTGTGGTATCTGGTTCTTACTTCAGGGCCATTTCACCTAAACCTGCCCACTCCTCCCTCTTAAAAGAATTATCTCAATGGTCTAATGACTAATCAGCTCATACTCACAGATAACTGTGGTGTCATATATTTGGTTTTTAATTTCAGTGGGGGTAGTTGGGGGGAAGGATATGGTGACTCAGCTATGGCTTTAACATAGTCAAGCACTTGTACCTGAAGTTATATTGAACATTATTTATATCATCAACCATAAGGTATTATGCAGTCAATGGTTATAGGACATGGAAATATTATACATGTGCACAAGTATCCACCAATTAGCTTGGCACACTCCTTACTCCCAATTAAATCTTACACTGTATGCAATTTTGCCAAACTCCCAAAACAAGATTAAACATATCAACCCTAATTTCTTATCTCATAAGTACTTTGATTATGACTAAACATTCACCTGACCAAAACTACAGGTAAACATTCCTATTCTCAGCCCTCATAGATTAGAAAAAAAGAAAAAAACTACTCAATTTTCATTTTGTTTTCCCCATGGATACTAGTATGCTACTTAAATTCACAAAATTTCCATAAAGAAGACTCTCCCTAGATTGGGCATTTCTTTGATTAAAATTAAAGCATATTTAACTAAGCCCTAAATTAAAAATACCCATGACTCTTAACCTTAAGAAACTAGAAAAAAATCACTCAATTTTAAAAATCATTCAACTAATACCATCATATCATTTAAATCCATAAATTCCTCATGGATATATCCAATTTGTTGATGTAGCTTAATTAGAATAAGGCACTGAAAATGCCTAGGAGTTTACTCACTAAACACATAGGTTTGGTCCCAGCCTTTCTGTTAATTTTTAATAAAATTGCACATGGAAGTATCTCCATCTCAGTGAGAAAACCCTCTAAATCACCAATAATCAAAAGGAGCAGGCATCAAGCCAACTAAAAAGTAGCTCATGATGCCTTGCTTTACCACACCCCCACAGAAAACAGCAATGATAAGAATTAAGCCATAAAGAAAAGTTTGACGAAGTTATTAGGGTCAGTAGATTTTGTGCTAGCCACTGCAGTCATAGGACTAATCCAAATTAATATAGCTTTGGTATAAAGCATGTTAAAGATCCCCTTACAATAAGGTTAAATTTGAATTAGGCTATAAGAAGCTACAGCTAAAAGAACAAACAATCATGAAAATGGCTAATATTCTTGACTACAGGATAGCTAAGACCCAAACTGGGATTAGATACTTTACTATGCTTAGCCTCAAACCCAAATAATTATAAATAAAAGTATTCACCAGAGTACTACTATTAGTACATTAGGCTACTACTATTAGCCTAAAACTCAAAAGACTTGGTAGGGCTGTATATCCTGCTAGAGAAGCTTGTTCTATAATCAATAAACCTTACCAACTCTTGCTAATAACAACCTATGTACTGCCATCTTCAGCAAACAAGAGTTATAGTAAGAACAATATATAGTTATAGTAAGAGTTATAGTAAGAACAAATATAAAACATAAAAACGTTAGGTCAAAGTGTAGCTTATAGGATGGAAAGAAATGGGCTACATTTTCTACTCTAAGAACATTAACTCTATAGCAAAGTTTTTATGAAACTAAAAACTAAAGGACGATTTAGTAGTAAGTTAACAGAGAGCTTAATTGAATTAGATCAAGAAGCATCCACTCTGCCCATCACCTTTCTAAAATATCAAAAGATCTCTAGTAATTATTAATAAGTTATATGTAAGAGGAAACAAGTCATAACAAGATAAGAATACTGGAAAGTATGCTTGGATAAATCAATCAAAGTGTAGCTTAAATAAAACACCTGGTTTACACCCAATAGATTTCATATTAAATGACCACTTTGAAGCAAAGCTAGCTCAAACTTACCAAACTCAATTATAAGTAAGTTAAACAAAAACATTTACTTCAAATTAAAAGTACATGCGGTAGAAATTTTAATTGGTGCTACAGAGAAAGTACTGTGAGGGCATGATGAAAGAAATATTAAAGTACTAAATAGCAGTTTACACTTTTTGCCTTTTACATAATGATTTTAGTAGAACATTTTAACAGAGAACTTAAATAAATCCCCTGAAACCAGATGAGCTATCTATGAACAGTTTTAAAGAACAAACTCATCTATGTGGCAAGATAGTGAGAAGATTTATAGGTAGAGGTGAAAAGCCTATTGTGCCCAGTGATAGCTGGCTATCCAGAACAAAACTTTAGTTTAAAATTAAAAAATAATTTAACCTAAACTTAAATTCTAGTCTAAAATGGCACAGCCTTTTACATACAGCATACAGTCTTCAAGAGTAAGTATGAAGACCACCACAGCTGGCCTGAAAGCAGCCACCAATTAAGGTTTCAAGCTCAACAATATACTGTATTTATCTTAGTTCCAACAAAAACCAACTCTTAACCTAATGCTGGATTAATCTGTTCATTAATAGAAACAACACTACTAATATGAGCAGGAATAATTATTTCTTCTTGCATAAGCTTATATCAGAATGGAACCACTGATAGTAAATAAAATAAATCCAAGCCAATAATTATTAAATCCATTGTTAACCCAACACAGGTATACATTTAAGATTAAGAAAAAAGTGAAAGGAAGTTGGCAAACAAAGCCTCCTGTTTACCAAAAACATCACCTCTAGTAAATTCTAGTATTGGAGGCACTGTCTGTCCAGTGACATGCTGTTTAACAGCCTTGATATCCTGACTATGCAAAATCAGCATAATAATCATTTCTCCATAAATAAGAACTTGTATGAATGGCTGCATGAAGATTTCAGTGCCTCTTAATCAGGGAAATTGATCTGCCCATGAAGAGGTGGGAATGACATAAAATGAGCAGACCCTGTGGAGTTAATTAACTAATTAACAAAGCAAATAATTTTAACCAAATTTAAGGAATAACAAAACCGTAGATGGACTTACAATTTTGGTTGGGATATAATTTATAATTAGATGGGCTTATAACTTTGGTTGAGAAAAAAAAAACCCAGAAACCTCTGAGTGATTAAAATTTACACCAACTAATCAAAATATTTTATCACTTATTGACCCAAAATATTGATCAACAGAACACATTACCCTAGAGATAACAGTGCAATCCATATTGATGATAGGGCTCAAGACCTATTGGTTGGGTCAGGACACCCCAGTGGTATAAGTGCTGTTAATAATTTGCTTGTTCAACAGTTAAGTCCTACATGATCTCAGTTCAGACCAGAGAAATCCAGGTCTGTTTTTATTCTACATTTCTTCCAGTGTGAAAGGCCAGAAATAAGGCCTACTTTACAAAAGTGCCTTCAAACTAATAGATGATGTAATCTGATTCTAATTAATTTATACCTAGCCCTGCCCAAGAACAGGGTTCGTTAGGGTGGCAAAGCCCAGTAATCATATAAAACTTAAACCTTAAGACGCTGAATTCCTCTTCCTAACAGTATGTTCATAAACAATATCCTTTTATTAGTTATCCCTATTCCATTTGTCATAGCATTCATCTGAGAGTAGAGTGAGAAGTATTAGGTTATATGCAACTTCATAGAGGACTATGGGCCTATTACAACCTATCAAACTACTCATTAAAGAACCACTCATTAAATGACTCATTAAATGAGTCAAACTACTCATTAAAGAACCACTACAACTATCATCAGTATCCACCTTTATTATTGCACCAATCCTAGTCCTCACCCTGGCCCTAACAATATGAATTCCACTACCCATCCATATCCATTACTATAAATTCAGGCATCCTGTTCATACCAGTCATATCGAGCTTAGTTGTCAACTTCATTCTCTGATCAGGACAAGCTTCAAACTCAAAATATTCATTAACCAGAGGCCTGCAAGCAGTAGCACAATTCTATATGCGGTCACATCAGCAATCATCCTACTATCAGTCCTGTTAATAAATGGGACCATTTACACTTTGAACATTACCCAAGAAAACCTAGGACTAATTTTTCCATCTTGACCACTACCATAATATGATTCATCTCAACCCTAGCAGAAACCAGCGAAGCTCCATTTGACCTAACAGAAAGAGAATCAGAACTCTTTTCTGGTTTCAACAATGAATATGCAGCAGGTCCATTCACCCTATTCTTTCTAGCAACTTATGCTATTATACTTTTACAAAAATTATATTTTTAGGAGCATTTCACAATCTCTACGTACCAGAATTGTATACAATTGACTTTACTTTCAAAACCTTTCTATCTTTTTTATGAATCCAAGCATTTTATCCATGATTCTGATTATCTTCAACTCACTAACACTAGTCCTTTGCATATGACATGTATCATTCACTACCTATTATGTTAAGCATTCCACCACAAATATCTGATAAAAGAATTACTTTGATAGAGTAATAGAGGTTTAAATCCTCTTATTTCTAGGATTATAGAAATTGAACCTACTCCTAAGCATTCAGAGATCTCCATGCTACCATGTTACATGATATGACATAGAAAGATCAGCTAAATAATCTATTAGGCTCATACCCCCAAAATGTTGGTTTGTAAGTCAAGTCCTTATACACAGATTTGCCAATTACTTGGAACAATTGAGAGCTGTTTTCATATTAAATCTTTTATTGTATTTGAAATTTTAACTAACACTTATCTGAACACATTGCAATTTGCAATTTGACTTAATGGCTTTTTTTTTTAATGTGCTTGAATTCAGACTACCTGAGGTCTAATGTTTGTAAAATCCTTGGGAAATTTAGACCTTTGGAAAAGTAGCTAAACCTCTGTGCTTCCGTTTCCTCATTTATAAAGTGAAAATAACAGTATTTCCTTAATATGATGGTGAAGTTTAAATTAAACATTTAGAATTATGCTCAGCACATATGCTTAATAAAGATTCACTATGATTACTATTGATCCCTTATCTGCCAAATAGTTGGGACCAAGAGTTATGCAGCACTTAAGAGCTAGACAAAGATCTAAGTGCTTTACATACACAAGTGGTTCCCGACTTCTGATGGTTTGACATACAATTTTTTGACTTTATATTGGTGTGAAAATGATATGCATTCAGTAGAAACTGTACTTTGAATCTTGATCTTTTCCTGGGCTGGAAATATGCGGATAGGATCCTTTCTCATGATGCTTGGGCGGCAGCAGGGAGCCACAACTCCCAATCAGCCACATGATCATAAGGCCATTCTGTTTTTCACTCTGAGTACAGTATTCAATAAATTACATGAGATAACCAACACTTTATTATAAAACAGCCTTTATGTTAGGAGGATTTTGCCCAAATGTAGGCTAATGTAAGTGTTCTGAGCACATTCAAAGTGAACCAGGCTAAACTATGATGTTGGGTAGGTTATGTATGTTAAATGCACTTTCAGCTTAATATTTTCAACTTAGATGGATTTATTGGGACATGACCTCATTTTAAGTTGAGGAAGATCTGTATTAACTCATTCAATCTGCTCATAGCCTATGAGATGGACTCATGATCATTTTTCTGAAAGAAGAAGTTGGGGAATAGAAGGGTTAAGTGAGTTTCCAAGAACCTGTGTTCTAAGTCATCTAGAGATTCTCAATGTTAGCTGTGATTAGAATCACCTGAGGAGCTGATAGTACCCTAACCCAATCAGAATCTCTAGAAATGGGCCTCAGTAGTTTGTAAAACCCCCAAATCATAACATTAGGCTGCCCTGCATAACACATGCATTGCAGAGTGAAAATAAAGACAAAAACTGAGACAGGAAATCCTGCAGGCTCAGTGCACAGCCGTGCCCCATTCTTGTTATGACTCTAACCCCAAAAGTCCAATGTGTCTCATTATACATGAAGAAAATAAGGCCAGGCAGCAATTGTTTGCTAAAGCAATGGAAGACAGTACACTTACCTTTGTTATGACTAATGGCTTCAATAGAAAAGAACAATTAGCAATTCCATAAGACACTGTTCTTTTCATTCTTGCTCTAGAGAGAATCATAAGGTAGCTAAGGAAATAATAAAGTATTCTTGTCAGCTGTAATCTTGATTTCTTGTTATGTGAGAAAAGATCATTTGGTATGAGAAGTTATATTTATTCACAGCCACATGTAATTAATCAAGGCAGAACACATTTAAATGAACAGCACTATAAAAGGAAAACGGTCTGATCCCTGGTTAATAAAACTACTAATTTTCTCTCTGCTTATATTCCCATTCATTTATTCAGCATTTATTTAGCATCTATTTTGTATCAGACGCTCAGCTAGCAACTCACATTGATAAATTTAAACATGTTCAACACCTCTAGATCATACAATCTATTATTAACCAAGAAAGCAGAATTTTATAAAGCTAATGACTAGTAACTAGTCTTGATTTTTTTAAAATTCCCATTCAATACAGCACGTGTTTATCAGAGGTTCAAACATCAAGTGATAAACTGTAGTTAAACATGGAAGCCAAGTAGACAGAGGTGGTTCTAATGCCTTAGCAGTTAAGCTAAGCAAACTAAAACCTAATCTTGTAAAATGCCTCACTGTGAAGAAATCAAAACCTAAGGACAATCACCAACAGCCAGCCAGGCTTTAAGCTATAGCCAATCAAATAATTTCCTTTCTTTGCTTTCATATTTTCTCTATGCAAGTGTCTTTCCTACCTGCAGTCTATGGAGTACTCCTAACTACTTCAGGCATGGTGCTGCCCACTTAGAATAGTTTCTGTTCAAATAAACTCTTCATTTCTAATATGCCTCAGTTTATCTTTCAATAAAATTTTCTAAACCTTCTTTCTAGCTTGAAGACACAGTTAAAATCTAAGTATCTATCATACCCTAAAAATGGTATAAATGTGGAAGGTTAAAAAAAAAAACTTTGCCTCATTAAAATACTAAGAATATCTGATGAAATTTGGGATGTGGGTTTGTGAGAACAAATAAGTTCCTCGAATTAAAAAACAAAACAAAACAGGGGAGACTGGGTGGCTCAGTCAGTTAAGCATCTAACTCTTGATCTTAGTTCAGGTCATGATCTCACGGTTTGTGAATTCAAGCCCCACATCAGGCTCTGCACTGACAGGGTGGAGCCTGCTTGGGATTCTCTCTCTCTCTCTCTCTCTCTCTCTCTCTCTCTCTCTCTCTCTCTCCCTTTCTGCCCTTCCCCACCGCCTTGCTCTCTCTCTCTCAAAATAAACAACTAAAACAAAAACAAATAAAACAAGGGCACCTGGGTGTCTCAGTCTGTTAAGCATCTGACTCTTGATTTCTGCTCAGGTCATGATCCCAGGGTTGTGGAATTGAGTGCCACATTGAGCTCTGTTCTGAGCATGGAGCCTACTTGGGATTCTCTCACTTCCTCTGCCCCTCCCCAGCTCATATGTGCTAGCTCACACATTCTCTCTCTCTCTCTCTCTCAAAAAAAAAAAAAAACAACAAAACCAAAAAACATGTATCCTACTTGCAGGATTATATTACTCATGAAAGATCAGACCCAAAGCAGATACTAAATGATGTATATAAATTATTCTCAGGGATAGGAACAATACTCTACCTTCTCAAGAGAAAACTTCTTACTTAGAACATGACCCACAATACTGTCAGTAATTTGATGGTTTTTACAATGATTTACAATTCAAATTTTAATCTTTTTTTTTTTAATTTTTTTTTTCAACGTTTATTTATTTTTGGGACAGAGAGAGACAGAGCATGAACAGGGGAGGGGCAGAGAGAGAGGGAGACACAGAATCGGAAACGGGCTCCAGGCTCTGAGCCATCAGCCCAGAGCCTGACGCGGGGCTCAAGCTCATGGACCGCGAGATCGTGACCTGGCTGAAGTCGGACGCTTAACCGACTGCGCCACCCAGGCGCCCCTCAAATTTTAATCTTTTAATAATTTTTCAACAAAATATTTCTCAACAAGTCCATTTATCTCATTTAACTTTGACTTTTATAAAATGAAGATAAACACGGCCTTCAAAACAGCCTGTGATAATTCAGTCAGGTAACAGGAAAAATAGAAGCTCTTTTCCCTTTTCCCTTGACTCTTGCCAAGGTAGGTAAGGTTAAAGTCAACTACTATAATTCCAACAACTTGTCCTTGCCTTTCACATCTGTGTACTTCCACAAATATGCTACAGCATTATGGATATGCTGCTAGGGAAGAGGGAGCATTCTGTGAAAAAATATTAGTTTTCATTGTAAACAAAAAATCTTTTCTATAATGAGGATGTGAGGGTAAGAATATGTATTGTTTGGTAATTATCGCCAAAGCTCCTCCTAAGTTAAGAGAAAAGCAGCGATGAATATGCCACATTCAAAAAGGAAAAATATTTCTTTCAAATTAAATTTTATAGCCAAATGTCTCTTCCTACTCCTTCTTGCCTCAGACCTTCCTTAATACCCAAGAACCCCAGTAGTTAGGAGGAATCTTCATACAAACTTAAATTATAGATGCAATAATCCTGTGTTAGATCTACTTAATTTCATAAATTCCAACACTGAAAGACATGGGTAGCTGGAGATAGACAAGATATAGGGTACAGCTGCAAGTGTCTATTTAGTACCATCTGGTTTTCATTCCAAATTCGTCAATTATCTAGTCCCTGACACCTGCTACCCTTCCTTAAAATCTCATGAATCTACCCTTAAAGTTAACAGAGAAAATGGCATTTTCTGCCATCCTTCCCATGGTCCCTTCTCTCCCTAAAGTTACTTTCCACACAGTGTCTTTGACACTTCATAATGCCTAACTTTTGGAATTCTTTTTTCTTTTTAGTAAGTTCCATTCCCTGAAATATTTTATAGTCCTCCTAGGAGGGAATGCCTTTATGAGCTGCTCATAACTGAAGGTCACTGAAGGGATCAGCAGAAAGAAATCTTTTCTGATCTTCCCTTATCTGACTAAATCGGAACATCCTAAAAATAAAGCCAAAAATACAGCTGCCATTAACCCCTCTCTGAGGGAGTTTCCTATTTGGAAGATTGATCCTTAGCAGAGAGGGGATAGATTCAGCTACCATAAACCCCCTCCATGCTAGGAGATCTCCAATCCAGAAAGGAAACTGTTCATTGTCAGAATGAAAAGGACCAATAGAACCTTCCATACTTTCCTATTGAAGTTCTAACCATCGCTACCCCCTTTTGTTAAGCTGAGGTTAGCCCTTCCTGCTGTGTATTCTGAGTTACTCACTACTGAGTATTTCCACATGAGTAATAACTTTTCTCCTGTTAATATATTGCCAGTCAATTCAGACTCCCAAACACTGCACCTAAATTGGGAAAGGTTTTCCTGCCAACGTAAAAATCCCACATGTTATTTTTGATACCAGGGCTATTTTTCTCCTGGAAGAAAATAAAGAAGTCAAGAACTAGTAAATTAACTTTTCCAGATTTTTCTAAACACTGTACAGAGCTTATGAGCTCTCCCAAACATGTGAATTCTCTGTATTGTGGAAATATAGGCCATAACACAGATCATGATATTTAGATGTGGCAAATCCTAGTAGGAGATTTTTCCACTGCCTCAATGACAGTTTTAACCACAAATCAAGTTGAAAAGAACTAGAGGAGAGGGAGAAGAGGAAATTGTTTTCAAACCCATTTGCTGCCTTGAGAGAGTAGAAACATGTTCCTTAAAATTGCATGTTTCACACATGAGTGCCAACTGGTAACATACTTAAAAGAGCCCAAATTCTAGCTTTGGCTAAATAAACATACCTGAGTCACACAAAATGACTCATTTTGTCTAACAAAATCATTCATTTCAACTAATTGTTATACAAATATGATCCTTAATCCAAATTATATAATTTGTCCCAATTATTGCCTAGGATCTAATACTGAAAAAAAAAATTTATCTGAAATTCAAATTTATCATTTAATTTTTCTATCAGCTCTATTTTTTGAGTTCTCTGGAGGATTATAAACGTGGAGATAGGATGAAAAGTCACTACCACACAGTAAGTATCTACACTCATTTATAACATCCCTTTTCCCCTTGTTGTGTTTCTCAGATTATTCCTTTGGGGAACAAGAGTAAATAACAGAGCATGAACAAATTTTAAGTAACAACCCTTTGTGGGGCAAAAATAGAAGTCTCTGTATCTATAACTACATCCTAAGTCATTAACAAATATACATAAAGGAAATTTCTAGGACTCAAAGCATTATTTGAGCTGAAGCACAGTCCCATCCCTAATGCCTAAATAACAACTACTCATTTAGCAAGACTCTGATGGAGTGGGTGATGGAGCTTGGGGGACTAACTGAAAAAGGAGGGGTAAGGAAATGCTGGACCTTGCCAGCCAAAGTGTGGTGCATGGAACAGCATAACCAGCATCACCTGGTAGCTTGTTAGAAATGCAAACTCTCAGGACACTCTCAGACCCACTGAATTAGAATTGTCATTTTAATAAGATCTCTAAGAGATGCATATACACAGTAAAGTTTGGGAGGAACCTCTCTAAATAATGAGATTCTAAGAAGGGCAAATATGGGCACCCAAGGTCACTAAAAAGAGGGAAGAAGACACTAAATACAGTAGTAAACCTGTCAAATGCAGACGTTCCCACCCTGGCCAGTTTCTATAAGCAACAAGTAGCTCCTAGTTCCTGTGAACGAAGAAAGAGTTACTCAAGAGAAAGATGTAGTCTGTTCAAGCCTCTATAACAAAAATGCAACAAATACTTAGTTCTCACAGTTTTGGAGGTTGGGCATTCCAACGTGACAGCAGACTAGGTATCTTCTGAGGTCTGTGTCCTGAGTTCAAAGATGCTGCCGTCTCACTGTTTCATCATAGGGTGGAAGAAGTGAGGGAATGCACCAGCACCCCTTTTATAAGGGCACACTGATCCCTATCACGAAGCGTCCGCCCGCTTGACCTACTCACCTCCTACTGTCCCCACCTGCAAATACCATGACTTCGGGAATTCCGTTTCATCATATGAACTTTGGGGGGACAAAAGCATTTAGTCCCTTGACCCTCCAGAATCAACAAGCCTAAGTAGATGGGTTAACTGGAGCCAGCTCACTGCCATTTATACACTACTCCTCTGAAAGAACCTGGGATATAACCCAGCACATATGAAAAAGGAACGTCAGGCACTTTCTAATCAAATTTAAACCTTGTATAAATAAGCAGATGTAATTATTCCAGATACATCAGCAAAATCTGCAGTCAGAATGCCAAGTCAATCTTGTTTCAAGTATATAGGTATTGATGAAAATCTGATCTTAACTACATTTATTTGAAAAATATATCTATTGTAATATACGATAGCCATAAGAATAAGAAGGGCAGGTATATATTTAATAAGGTTTGTAATCTCATCCACTTAAAATTACCTTGAGGAACATTGCCATTTTTCCCACCAAGGACAAGAAATATCAATATGTATAATAGAATTGACTCATATTTTATTTAGATATATTCTTGTCCAGTATTTTGAAAGTGTTAGCACAGTCTTTCCTAAGCAATTTGGACAACTTTTAAGATGCGTCTGTTATGAACCCTGCCTAGCAAAAAAGGTAAACTGATAGTGGGGGGGGGGGGGGAGGAAGCAAATTTAATTAAGTCAATATATTTCAATAACTGTCCATTTATTAGAGGTGGGTGGAGAATATGGGGAAATTGTTTGGGTTGGAAGCAAAATAGCATCTGATAATTAATTGATTTATGATCATTAATCTGGCTAAACCTCTTCCCTCATTAATGTCAATGCAGGCAAGAGGGGCAAGTTAGAATATGATTGGATTAAAGCAATGTATGCTCTGGAAGGATTGTACTCCCATACTCTGGGACAATACAAGTGTGTAACAAAACTGTCACAAGAAGCATGCTTCCCCTCTTCAATTTCAGCAGCAAGTGATAGGCATTTATCAAAGGAAATTGAACTGAGGCTGTTGCAGCAGAATCAGAGAGAAATTAGATTCAGATGATCTCTACCAAGTAGGCCAAAACCCTCTGATAAAAAAAAAAAAATCTATTATCTGTACCTTCCCTTGTTCTTTGCAGGTAGAACTAGTTCTTTAAGAGCAAGCAGTTCCTTTCTATATGGCCCTTGATCAGAGAAGCTTCTCCTCAGCTTAGGGAGTCAATGTCCATATGTCTATGCCAATCAAGATAATTTATTTTCCTTTGCCACTGATTGGTTTAGAAATAGGTACATGATAGCACTCTGAATAATGAATATGGTTCTGCTGGGAAGCTATAGGTTTCTTTGCTTTTATTTTATTTTATTTTTTAATTTTTTTTTACATTTATTTATTTTTGAGAGACAGAGAGAGACAGCATGAGCAGAGGAGGGGCAGAGAGAGAGGGAGAGACAGAATCAGAAGCAGCGTCCAGGCTCCAAGCTGTCAGCACTGAGCCCAGTGTGGGGCTCGAACCAACGAACCGTGAGATAGTGACCTGAGCCGAAGTCAGACGCTTAACTGACTGAGCCACCCAGGCGCCCCATCTTTGCTTTTAAATGGAGATAGATAAAAAGAGACTTCGATTCCTATCTCTGGATGAAATTATCTGCACAAGATATTTGGAATTGCCATAAGCCCTCTTAGGGCCTGAAAGAAGCTAACCTAAGAAAACAAATCAACATTGTTAAAGTTGGCAGAAAGAAAAAAATGAGAAGAACAGTGTCCCTGATCATATAATCAAGCAATCAATAAGTCAAATCTGGAATCACCTAATTTGTTATATAACATAATAAATCTATTTTGAGTTTGGTTTCTTTTACTTGTATCCAAACTTTCTAAAGCACTAAAAAGACATTAGCCAGAAATTCTAATATTCATATTCCATCTATTCCAAAGAGACACATCAGGTGAAAACTCACACCGGCCATTACACAAAAGTGTGACTACTCACAAAACGTGTCTATACTCCAAGGGAAGAATGTTCTGCAAACTAAGGCAATACGTTCTTACATACAATGTCAGAGTAGACCACTAGTGTTTCCTTCTATAATGTGTAGGCATCTACACACCATGCTACTTCACCTTATATACTTGTGAGTTAATCAATCAAAATTTAAAATATCGAGATGGTTTTCACCTAATATGTGATCTTCACTTAGGTGGCCTCTCCCTATTAAGTGGTTTCCCGCACATGGTTTATGGTATTCCTTCAGATTGCCTAAAACTATCACAAAGGCCTCGGCTGCAAGTAAGTTTCAACTCAAATTAACTAGAAAAATAAAGAGAATTTACAGGCTCCTGGGTGGCTCAGTTGATTAAGCGTCCAACTTTGGCTCAAGTTATGATCTCATGGTTTGTGAATTCGAGACTGGCATCGAGCTCTGTGATGACAGTACGGAGCCTGCTTGGGATTCTCTCTCTCCCCACCTCTCTCCCCGCCCCTCCCACAGTTGTGCTCCCTGTCTCTCAAAATAAATAAATAAACTGGAATAGAAAAATAAAGATAATTTATTGGCTCACAAAATCCAATTGCTCTAATTACATCGGTTAGGAGCTGGGTTTCTCTCTGATTCTCTATTCTGCCTTCTGAGGGCTTTGGCTTCATCCTCAGGCTCTACTAAACTTCTCTTTGAACCAACACAGCCATACACAATCTTGCTTCATGGTAGAAAAATGACCCTAGCAGTTCTCAATCTCAAATCCTAACCTCACAGTCTCTAATGGAAGAGAAAAAGCTCCTCTTTCTTGGAAGACTCAACAAACATCCCACACTCATTGACTCTAATTTATATATAACTATTGGCTAAGTTAAAGGATGGAATACATCAAATGGTGTAGGCTAATCAGTGTCAACACCTGGAATTGGGGTGGGGTTAATTCTACCTAAACAAATTGGTTGATGAAGAAAGGGGGATATCCAAAAGGAAAACTGTTGTCCTCTTGGTGAGATAAATAGGGAGGAATGGATGCTTGGGAGACAAAACAAATATCCATTACAGCGTGGAGAAATTAGTATGCATTATTTAAAGAGACCATGCAGGCAAAGGAGTGAAACTTTATTTTATTTTATTATTCTTAAATCCTAATTTAAAAAAAAAGTCTGACTTCTCCCTAATGAGTTTAGGTAGAAGGGTTTGATCCACATGATCAAACCCTTTGAATGGGTTTGATCCACGTGAAATAGACAAACAACACTATAGAAAAATTACACACACTACTGTACAAATCTTGAGTTCCAAGGCTTATATTTGGCAGTTTGATTATTCATTGCATATTTTTTATTTTCCCTCTAACATTAAATTCCAACTGTCTCCACAACCCCCACAAATCTGTCACTTGTTTTACTTTGAAAGCTCCAAGAACATAAGCCACAAAGGAAATTTAAAAGAAAGTTTAAATGTACTTTTGTCCATCATTAAACCTGGTGCACATACCTGCCCCACCCCTTTTTGTTCCTCTCAATACCTCTACTTGGCTGACTTCTAGTTGGCTGGGGGTAGAAAAAGAGAAGGAATTTAAAATAGAAATATTAGTTTTTAATGCCCACAATTTCCACATAATAAATTTTCTTTTTACGTTAAATACTTGCACAGTGTATTCAGCTATGCTCCATTAGCACCATGTTATACAATTTTTAGCTAATTGTACATTGTTTCCTATATAAGATTACCACTGTGTTATGTCATTCATCTTATTGTAAGCTTTCTGCTCTTTTGAACAATGCAGAGTACAAAACAGCATAGAAATGCAGGATATGACTCTCATTATCATTACCATACTTTAGTAGTTTTAATGAGGTAGGGCTTAGTAATTCATAATAAAGATTATGCAATTTTCAATATTGCAATTTTAAAAGTGGTTTAGTATCTGCTCAATTTACCGTTATTTCAAATATGCATCACATTATCACCTGCAGGTAAAAATTCTAGCTATTTATACTAATATCATGATGAAATCATCATCTGACACATTTATTCAAAATCATTAAGACCCAGTTAGCATATTGCAATGGAGTTATATTTCATTTATTTATCCATCCGTTCATTGACACATAAAAGCATTCAGCATTTAGCATTTATTTTCTAAGTCAGGTATTGTATATACAAACGTAATGACACGCAATTTGCTTCTTAAGAGTTCAGTATCTAACTTGTCCATGTGCTCAAGCAATTTATTAACATAGGTGAGTTTCTCAACTTCTCTGTGCCTCAGTTTCCTCATCTTTCTAATGAAGATAATAATAGTACCTACTTTGTGGGCCTGCTGTGACAATGGAATAAGAAAATATGCATGAAGTGCTAAAAACAGTCTAGCAATCTAATTTGTACTCATTAAATATTAGCTATTATTGTTAGTATTATAAAAGAGAATAAAAATCACAAAAATAATAACTAGTTCTATTAATCTGTTCAATATATTCTGAGTGCTCACCATGTTCTGGTCTATGCAAGACCCTAAGAAGATAGCAAAGAAGGACACAGATACATTATCTGCCCTCATGGGCATCTGATCTAACTCAGGAATGAGAAAATCATAATAATATTCTGGGGCGCCTGGGTGGCTCAGTCGGTTAAGCATCTGACTTTGGCTCAGGTCATGATCTCATGGTCCGTGAGTTCGAGCCCCGAGTCGGGCTCTGTGCTGACAGCTCGGAGCCTGGAGCCTGCTTCAGATTCTGTGTCTTCCTCTCTTTCCGACCCTCCCCCATTCATGCTCTGTCTCTCTCTCAAAAATAAATAAGCATTAAAAAAAATTAAAAAAAAAAAGAAAATCATAATATTCAAATGGAGCATACAATATGAAGGAGACAATATAAAATATGTTGAATATCTAGTATGTTCCACATCTTATGCCAGAAACTTTAGAGAAATTAGCTCATTTTATCATCCTATGAGGTAAAGCTCAAACAGTGGCCCAAGGTCACACATTTCCTAGAATAGCTCTATACTATAGCTCGATACTATTAAGACCTCCTAAATCACAGAGCAATTAGGGTAGCTGAGGAAGTCTTCACCAAGAAAATGAAGAGCTTTGAAAGATACCACTTTGAGAAATAAATTGGAAGTAACTAACAAATTAATATTTCCTAATGTGTGTTCTATGGAGCACTATTTGCACAAGATATGGGCAAAATCACTTAACATGGAGAAGATAGCAGTGGTGGTATATTTTTTAATCTTCTTGAGTCTCATCATAAAATCAGAGCAACTAGGAAAAAAAAACAAAAACCCACAAAAAAGAAGTTATAACAAAATCAAGGGGCAAAATAGCCCCGTGGCTCAATATTAGGGGGTGAAAACCACCACCAACTCTATACCTGCATGGTATCAGAATCCGTTATGGGAGGAAACAGAGTGAAGCAACTGATGAACCAGAGAACACAAAAACCTTAAAACTGTCAAGAGGTTCTTAGCAGCAGCTAAGCTTCTAAACTAGGGAGGGGTTTTACACATTCATAGGTGATTGGAAGGAGTCAGTGGTAAAGTCTGAAGGACTGAAGCAATCTGGGACTTATGTTATGCCGTTTCTAATCCATCTACCAAAGTCCCCCAGGACAAACAGCAGCCATGGAGAAACTTCTGGAAATTGATTTGAAATTGTAAAAAATGGAGCTATTAAAGAAGAAAAATAGAATACCCAGATAAAAATTTGAGTGGGGAAAAGCAAGTCTGAGAACATGGTTGAGGAGTTCACAAAATAACAAAAAAGGTATTTATAGACCCACGATGTTAAAAACAGCTATTATGACCAATTTTCCTTTCTTCGTTTCTTTTTATTTAAAAAGATGATCAACAGAAAAATTTGCGGTAAAATCCTATAAAAATAAATCATAACAAAGGAGAATAAGGATTAAAATAACATCCTTACAATTAAGTCATGTCCGCAAGATCTACCTAGAAACTGATGAAAAGTACAACTCAATATTTCTGATATAGAAAAATGATATAAAATATAAAAGTACAATACAAATGAAAAATAGGGAACTCATAAATGGGTTTTAAAACTCAATAGAAAAACATGTCTTAAAACATTCCGGGCACAAATGAAGGCTAAACCAAACATAACATAAGAGCAAATGAACACACACACATACAACCACACTCACACAGCCTCAAAGAGAAATAGTAGCTGAAAAGAAATTAAAAAAAATTAAAACTATAAAATAAATTTAAAATATTAAATACTTTGAGGAAAATATAACATATAACAGGTTAAAAGAGAAAACTCAAGGGGCGCCTGGGTGGCGCAGTCGGTTAAGCGTCCGACTTCAGCCAGGTCACGATCTCGCGGTTCGTGAGTTCGAGCCCCGCGTCAGGCTCTGGGCTGATGGCTCAGAGCCTGGAGCCTGTTTCCGATTCTGTGTCTCCCTCTCTCTCTGCCCCTCCCCCGTTCATGCTCTGTCTCTCTCTGTCCCAAAAATAAATAAACGTTGAAAAAAAAATTAAAAAAAAAAAAAAAAAAAAAGAGAAAACTCAACATAACTATAATTGGTGCTCCCAAAGAAGAAAACCCAGGCAATGCATCTAAAACAAGTATCTAAACCAGTATCTAAACAAGTATCTAAACCAGTATCTAAACAAGTATCTAAACTATAATTGGTGCTCCCAAAGAAGAAAACCCAGGCAATGCATCTAAAACAAGTAAAACTATAAGTCCAGAAAACTTACCTGAAATATATAATAAAATGGCATATTGCAAAATATATAGGTATAAAATACATATTGAAACATATGTATAATATATGCTTATATTCAAATTTGTATACATAAATTTTATATAAATATAATTATATTTATATTTTGTGTGAATAAATATATACCCATATATATGTGAAAATACATATATTTTCATATATATGTGAAAATACATATATTTTCATATATATATGTGAAAATACATATTGAAAATGGTGAATTATGGTACCTGTCATAGTTTCAAATACTTACATTCAAAACATAAATTTCTGGGGTGCCTGGGTAGCTCAATCTGTTAAGTGGCTGACTTCGGGTCAGGTCACAATCTCATGGTTTGTGGGTTCGGCCCTGTGTCACACCCTGTGCTGACAGCTCATAGCCTGGAGCCTGCTTCTGTTTCTGTGTTTCCCTCTCTCTGCCCCTCTTCCAACCCCGCTCTGTCTCTCAAAAATGAATAAACATTAACAAAATTTTTAAAAAACGAACATAAATTTCTGATTCTACTACAACTATCCAGCAATCCTACAGCTAAAAAGCAACTCTCAAGGAATTTCAAAACAAACCTTCCTTTTAATTAATTATTTTAGAATACTATTACTCTTAAATGTGTAATTGTTCTTATAACTCTTTTAACATATGAACAAAAATGCTATTTTTTATTTCTTTAAAAGTCAAATGGATTCATTAATTTGTTTGTCTCTGAATCAGAGAACCTATAACAAACTCAGTATGTCTCTGGACTATATGCTGATAAAAAACATGTAACTAAGTTCTGATGGCCTTTAAAGTTATAAGTATAAATTAAAGTAAGATTAGGTTTCCATGTGTCTGATATGACATTGCACAAATAACCCCCAAAATTGCCAACTTTCACAACACTGACACCTGAAACACTTAGGGTACAAAAGTCTTCAATCCCTTCAAATCATTCTATGCAATGTTACCTAGCCATTCTGACCATTATTATTTCCCTCCTTCTTAATTTCCATGGAAATTATTTTCTCTTATTTGGCCCAATCCTTCCTACTGGATAAGATTTCTTTGAGCTGTTCCTACTAACTTTTTTCCTCATACATAAACTTACATTTGTAATCTGGTTCACTCCATTTCTGGCAACTCTACATAACACCGTTGTTTGTCCTATTCTTTAAGCACATGGGACCTTCATCATCATTAGTTCTCTGGGCTTATTCTTTCTTGAGCAGGATCTTCCATCAGGCCAAGCAGTTCACCCAAGTGGGCAGATTGAATAGGAGTCAGCAATGCTCCATACCGCCACATCTTTCCAAAAGACCTAGAAGTGCTAGAATTAAGAATCTGTCCTGTATGCAAAATAGATTAGTTTGGGATTGCCCTGCCATTTGCTGTCACTATTCATTATCCATGTCCTAAATTTTCTTTTTATTCCATTTAAGAGATAAATTTAATCTCAGAATCGCTCACTCATACTGAACACCGTTATCTACATATGAAATCCATCATCTACAGAATTTATACCATTCAGCCATGTTTTTTTCCCCTTTCATGTCAAGTATATAGATCAACAAAGCTTTTATTTGCACAAAGGTGTTCTGATAATTTTCTTTTAAATAATGTGATTTAGATCTTGCCATGCTGAAAGTACCATAAAAATGTTAAATTTTATTTGCCCTAAGGTTGTGCTGAGACTGATGAGAAGGTCTTGGGATAGTATAGACTGTGTGTTGACATCATACTTTTTGAAAAAAAAATTTTTTTCATCTTTCTTTATGGAATAGCTAATAATATAGAACACTGAATATTGATGAGGAGAGCCCAGGATTAAGCCTTTCAGTCACTAATTTCCTATTTTCAGCAGCTGCCTTAGAAATAGATGCCCACTTAAGTGATTTGATTAGTTGGACAAGTTACTTAATATTGCTTTTAAGAAGCCCAAATTACCAGATTAACAATTTTCAATAGTTTTTGCTGTTGTTGTTCTGATTCAATTTAAGTGACATATATGGGAAAATAATTAGCTACAAATGATCAAGGTAATTTTCAAGAATGTTAAGACTTAATCATTACTTTAATTACCTTACTCTGATGTTTTTGAATGTGTATAATCTTTTTTTTTTTTTAAGAGTCTTTTAACCTGTTTGGGGAATGTCTAAATCCAAGACTGTGAGCAATGTGTCAAGTGAAAGAGAGAACTAACATTATATTACATCTAAAAACCTTTAGAGAGAGTAATTAGTACCAGAAGGGCAGAAAGGGAAACCCAAAATCCAACTTATCCTGGTCAGTCTGCTAAAAACTGCAGGACCATTACATACAAGTCTGAATGACCTCTAATCCATGAGTTCAAGAAATTTAACAATTTTAATTAAGGTTACATCATTTGGTTCTGATTCTTTTAGTAACCCTATAGCAACAGTATGAGACAAAATTACTATTGAGTAAAGCTCTTTTTTTGACTACCTAAAATAATAATGGATAATATTTCATGAGTATTTATTATGTGTCAGGCACATTGCTAAGTAGTTTTGTACAGGTGTGTGGCTAATTGATGTGCCAACTTTACTGGGCCACAGTGCCCAGAACATTTGGTCAAAAAGTATTCTAGATGTATCTGTGAAGGTATTTTTTAAAATTTTTTTTTTCAACGTTTTTTTTATTTATTTTTGGGACAGAGAGAGACAGAGCATGAACGGGGGAGGGGCAGAGAGAGAGGGAGACACAGAATCGGAAACAGGCTCCGGGCTCCGAGCCATCAGCCCAGAGCCTGACGCGGGGCTCGAACTCCCGGACCGCGAGATCGTGACCTGGGTGAAGTCGGACGCTTAACCGACTGCGCCACCCAGGAGTCCCATGTGAAGGTATTTTTTAAATGAAATTTAACATTTAAACCAGTAGACTTCAGGTAAAGTGGATTATTCTCTACAATGTGAGTGAGACTCATCTAATTAGTTGAAGATCTTAATAGAACCATGACTGACCTCCTTTGAGCAAGAATGAATTCTGCCAGCAAACTGCCATCTCTTTCCTGGATTTCCAAGCCTGTCTGCCTAGCCTGCAGATTTTGTTCTTGCCAAGCCTCCACAGTCACAAGAGCCAATTCCTTAAAATGTCTCTCTTTCTCTCTCTCCACACACACACATCCTGTTGGTTCTGCTTCTCTGGAGAACCCTGACTAATACAATGTGTTATCTTAGCACTCTGACAACTCTATAAGGCAAATAGTATTGATATTCTGGAATTACCAAGAGACTAACCAAATCAAGATCATAAGGTTTCAATTTAAGTCTGTCTACCTCCAAAGCCTAAGCTCTGGCTGCTATATGATAATGCAAATTAAGCAAGAAAATAAAGCTGCTATACTGGAATGCAAATTAATTAAAAGTAAGCAAGTATGTGAACATATGTGTACATGAGCAGGCGTGTGCATGTGTGTTCACATGTGTTTAAAGGTGTGTGGGTGTGAGAGGACATGCACACGAGTATGTATGTTGGGAGGGTGGTAGCCATAGAGCAATTTAGATGAAGGCAATTTTCCTCTGCATATTTGGAAACTCCTCCATTTAAAACAATCAGACATTTCTTAAGTGGTTGCATTATGTTTTTTAAATTAAATAAGCATTATTAGAAGCTTCATCTCCATATGAGTAAGTCCTGTCTTCTTGGATCTGGAGAGAAATTCTAAGTCACTCTCAAGCTAATGAAAAGAAAATTATTTTTAGAGGAATGCAGAGGATAAGTGTCAAGTTATTTGGATTTATATCCCACAGAGTAGGACTTAGTATCTAATTCCTTTAGCATATTGCTGACATGGAGGTGTTCTAATATCTACTACATCGTCTAATTGTGTACTTAAAATACTTCATATACATATATATACATATATATGATATGTTTATGTTTGATCTTGATATTCCCCCATGTTTATGTGTCAGACAGTGATTCATATACTTGTTAAGAAAGGAAGAATATATTTCTCTCCCATGTCCATTTATTCCCACAAAGTAAACCTGGGCTTGATCCAGGGGTATCAATGAGCTAATATACCTCCCAAAGTGTCCAACTCATGATTAACACAGTCAGGTCACAAAGGTACCACTTAGCAGTTCTGGAAGAAGGCCTAACTTACTGCCAGGCAGTAGTTCAGATGCCCCAGGAATTTGGCTCAACATCACATGCAGTAGCTCTGGGAAGCACGCTAAATCATACTCATCAAGATTTCTGCCAACAGTGATGCTGAATGGGATCCACAATTATTCTAAAGCCATGCCAGAGATACCGCCTGTGGTAACAAACACATTCTTCTGCTTTAGAATAGAATCAAGAAATGTCAGAGCAGCAAGATAATTTAGAGATCATAAATCAGCACCCTATTTTCCAGATATAAAAACTCAGTCTCAAAGAAGGGAGGGGACTTGTTCAAGTATACCAAGTTGCTGCTAGCATGGTCTATTGTCCCTTACATGGTTGATTTTGTGCTATTTCCACGGTCTCATGCTCCTCCTAATAAGGTGTGCTTGCCAGAAAATTCAGACTATCATAATTCAATCAAAACTAGAGACTTTTGTCTTTTGTCTATTCCTTCATCACTTTTCCCGGTAACTTTCCACAGGAAATCATAATTGTTGTTTAGGTCTTCAATGATGCTGCAAGCAGCCTTCCTTGAGTGATCCTGAGTTTATCAGTTTTATTCAAGAGTGGAAACACTTCCACTTGGAATCATTTCCAAGAGTGGAAACACTTTTCTCTGATGTGGAAGGCAGAAAGGCTACAGTCCCCATAGCAGAGCCCTGAGCCTGGCACCTCCACCTGGACAGGCAATTGTTTTCACCTCCCCATGCCCTTGCTACAAACTCTGCTGCTCATATTTTCCAAACATCAGGGGGCTCTGCAGTGTTTCTGCCACCAACAGCAAAACCCCAAATAGGTCACAAGAGTGAAACTCAGAAGCCTGGAGCAAAGCCAGACAGGCCAAGAGGATGCAGAAGAATCCCAGAGAGACATAGTTCTTGGTGAGGTCAGAATGGACATCTTTTCCTCAGGTTCAATATATTTTATACCATTTATAGGATGAAAATGGGAATGGTAGCCAGAATTTACCTTTTCCTCTCTACTAGATATGGTTCTCAGTGCTTTACATATTATGTCCCCCATGGCGCTATGTATGAGTGCATATTACTTGTTGTTTACTGATGAAGAAGCTGAGACTGGACACCCAGGCAGCAATCGACAGAATTAGGAGCCCGACTCCAGAGTCCTTGTTCAACAGCCTGTGCTTAAACAGCAGGCACATTTCATGGGGATAGAAGAATGCTAATCACAGAAAGCAGTGAGGTCCTAAATGGTAAATAAAACCCACCTTGTTCCTCATAAGGACTGCAACCTAGGCTTTTCTAACTATTATTGATAACATAGGAAACCAGACTTTTTAAATCCTAAACCTAAAATAGAATATCCAATCAATCCAGTCAACCAGTTAATTCAATTAATTCACTTTAAAAAAAAATAAGCAAAATCTATTCATTTCACTAAAAAGGATTGGAAGTTTGCCTTGAATGATTAATCAGTTCTATCAAAACAGACAATTTGGTGGCTCAGTGTGGGCACTAGCACCCTCTTGGGAAAGATGGCAGAATAGTCTGATATAAACAGCGTGGGTTTTCATAGCTTCCATGGTAAAAAGAAGGGAGGCCAAAAGGATGCTAACACATCTGAGCAAAAATCGTTACATGAATAAAATAGTAAATTAAAAGCTGGGATAATGAAAGCAAAAAACTCAGCAGAAACTGGCATGGACAAGAGTCTTGAGAGCATTTCTCTGAATAGGCAGGAACCTTGCAGTTTGAACTTGAAGGACCTACAGATGAAATTAACAGAAGTGAAATTTGAAAGGTCACCAGTGTGTAAATGAGATCTCTAGTCATAGCACAAACTGAAATGACACCAAGCAGGATTGCCATTAGTTATGTAAATGTGGGTGTCTATACTGACAGCCTGATTGATGTAGGTTCAAAAGGGTAAACAAGAACCAATTCAAACATTGCCAGCTCAGAAACAATACCAGGTCTCAGTGCAGGTAGCAAGGAGCATGGGACAAAGATGAATTATCTTGTGAGAAATTGAACTCAAGAAATCCTGGCTTTGCATGTGAGGCAACTCATCAGGAAATTAAGTTTCAGCAAGCAATAGTCAAAACATGGTGTCATGGTAGTCATTGTGAGAGCGAGTCAATATAACCTATAACCTGAAAAAAGGAATAACAATCTAGTATCAAGCTAAGTCTTCCAGTGTCAAGGGGCTACCAATCCCTGATGTAGGCTTTCTCAACTTCCTAGCAAAATATCAGTAAAAACATATGATAAAAAATTCACAGAACAAGAAAACTGAGCTTCTCAAGGGAAGAATACTGTGAAGAAATTTAAGTCCTGCTAGGCTGTGAGCAGGAAGAAGGGCAACTTAAACATCCTTTTATGATATGTCCAACAGCTCTGCCTAGTTCTTTCCTGGTTTCACAATCATAGAGAAATAAACAACATGGAACCTGTTCAAAACACTTATCAATACCCAAGAAATAGAATGTTGCCTGCAACAGAATGCAAAAAAGTGGCCGCAATCCATGACTCATCTCTGTATCCATGTCCTTTGCAATGTGACTTTGCCTTTCTGCCATGAAAAGGTGGAATCTCCTTTCCTTCCCCTTGAATCTCGGCTGGGCTTGTGACTTGCTCTGATCTTTGGTATGCAGCAGAAGCAATGCTGTGCCAGTTCCAAGACTAAGACTCAAGAGTCCTTGCCCACTTCTGCTGTCTCCTGGAAATGCACTGCTGCCATGCGAACAAGCCCAAGCAAGCCTGAGGGTGGTAAGAGACCGTGTGCGCAGAGATGAGTCGTCTTCCATAAGACTGCTAGAGCAGCCAGCCCCTAGCTGACCTGGCACTGACTGAAATCTAATGAGCGAACTCAGCCAGGCAAGAAGATTATTCAACTTGAACCCAACTCAAATTTCTGACCTGCAAAATAGCAAGCTTAATAAATGTTGTTTTAAGCCACTAAATTTTGGGGTGGTTTGTTTTACAGCCTATTTGATATATCACCCCAAAGACTCCTTACTGGGAGTACAGAACCCTAATAAGGATTTATTACCGGAATCAGAACCTAACATTAGCAGGTGTTTGGCAGGGCATTCTGAATCCAATACATCTATTTGTTTGTTTATTTGGGAGGAATGATGCCTTTATATTCTTTGCATTAAAACCACTATTTTTCTTAGTAGGTATTTGTTTCATATGCTATAGAAGCCATTTCTTCTTATAAAGCAAGTATGGGAGAAAATGGCAAGATGAGACTCAAAAAATTGCAATAAAACTAAAATTTTAATTAAAGTATATATTGGATGCTAAATAAAGCAGAACTGACCTTTAGAAAATGGATTCAATAAAATGAAAGGCAAAATTGAGATGTTCTACCAGGATGCAGAGGAAAATAACCAAAAAGAAAATAAAAAATATTAAAGTATCAAGAATTTGTATAAAAATTCCAAGGCTATGATAATGAAAACTGTGAAAATAGTATAGGAATTTAGCCTAAGTGACAAAGTCGAGGTTTGGAGGAAGGAATTCAGTTATCAAAATAAATACAACCACCATAACTCCTATTATTTATGGAACACTTTTTTTATAGATTTGATATGGTGGCCAGTGTGAATTGCTCATCTAAGCAACACTTTTACCAACTGATACTTCGGCAAAGCTTATGCCTTCTTGAGTGGGACATCAACATCTCTGATAATTCTGAACAGCAAAATAAAGTTATCTATTTATTTATCAGTCAGTTGTGTGGTGGTATCAGGTGCTTTGGAAAGAAGGGGAAGTCGTTAGAGAACGTATGATAGAATCTCTCCAAAACACAATTGCCTTGTATGATGACAGTTGCCATTGAAGTTTCTCAAATCAGAAAGTAGGCATGTAATGAACTAGGTACAGGCAAGATCCCCACAACCTGGTAACCAGTCATAGGATCATCCAATACTAGAAAGGGTTTTTGCCTTCCTCCTCCTAAAGTTTTATATTCTACCAATACTAAACGCTTACCATTCTAAAATTTTTTTAATGTTTTATTTATTTTTAAGACAGAGAGAGACAGAGCATGAGTGGGGATAGGGCAGAGAGAGAGGGAGACACAGAATCTGAAGCAGGCTCTAGGCTCTTAGCTGTCAGCACAGGGCATGACGCAGGGCTAGAACTCACGCACTGTGAGATCATAACCTGAGCCGAAGTCGCACGCTCAACCGACTGAGCCACCCAGGCGCCCCAAAACGCTTATCATTCTAATTCCACACCCCGTGGTGTTTCCTACCTTTGTGCCTTTGTCCATGCTTGCTTCCTCCTCATGTTTGCACATCTTTCTCTCACCCTCCCACCTGCCATTCCACCAGTGATACACCCTCCTTGTTTGTTCTTCCATGAGTAAATCTACTTATTATTCAAGGCTCAGCCTAAATGCCCTCTTCTCCAAGAGGCCTCAACATCCCTCCCACTGTCCTGGTACTCGCAAAGCATTCTCAGAGTTCTCTGGGCTGTTCTATTTCCAGGCAATGACCACGTGTATTGAAAAGATCTATTCACTCATCTGTTCCTCTCTTAAAGAAGAAATGCTAATGAATAAAATAATATTGAAGTAAATCAACTAAAAACAGGAAAGTTTATCACTTTCTATTTCAATAATTACACTCATAAAATAACGTGTAACAACATTAAAATTCTCTCAAAGTGTAATGTAAATAAAGTAATAATAATTGTGCAGTGGAGAGGTACTGTTTGTAATATCCTTGACATGGAAACCATAACATCAGTCAGTGCGTGTGTTACCTCCTGGCATCATCTGATTCATTAGGTCATTTAGAAATAAAAATAATAAAACATTCTTATGAGAATACTTGAATGAAATAAATATTATACTTCCCCAAAGAAGCTTATTGAAGTAAAAAAATGAAGATCTAAATAATCTTTTGAGGGGCTCCTGTCTGGCTCTTGATCTCAGGGTTGTGGGTTTGAGCCTCATGTTGAGTATAGGGATTACTTAAAATAAAATCTTAAATATAAAACAATATGGGTGCCTGGATAGCTCAGTCGGTTGAGCGTCTGACTTCAGCTCAGGTGATGATCTCACCATTCGTGAATTCAGTCCCAATCAGTCTTGCTGCTGTCAGCGCAGAGCCAGTTTTGGATCCTCTGTCCCCCTCTCACTCTCTCTCCAAACATTAAAAATAACAATAATAATCTTTTGAGTTAAAAAGCAACTATTCTTTTTGAAACGTGATTGTTAAGCTAATTATTTTTACTTTACTATTTATTTTTCCAATAGACGTTTTTTCACACAAATCACTCACACTTGTTAGCTATCTATTCCTTAGGAAAGAGTAGACCTTCTTTATCAATGCATAGACTAGTTCTGTTTGTCAATTCAAAAAGTGCACTCAGCTATTATCCTAGAAACAGCTTTAGTCTGATGACACATAGATGGTGAATCCTCAGCATGTACTTATTTCATATACACTGTGATACCTTACAGTGCTTTATGATTTACAATTACCTACATATATATTATCTCGTTCAAGCCTCACATCAATTCTAGGTGGTATGTATTAATATTTTCTCCATTTCGCAGATGACAAAATTAAAGCAAGTAGCAGGTCTGGCCTCCAACTCAAGGCTTCTTACTCTGATTCCAATAATATTTCTATTATACTACAGCTATACCCAGCCCAACCTTGATAATCTATGTAATAAACTCATTTACAGTATACAACATAGTACAGTATTTTAAGTACACACACAGAATTCATGGTTTGTGGGTTGTCGTTCATTCATATAAAACAGTAACATTCACACATTCAATAAACATGTACAAAATCATTGTAGACATTGTAGAAACAAATTCATGTCTGGGGAAGTTTGAAGGAAATCAACAAAGACAATAATAATACACAGAATTTAAATAATTTATTTTTTATCTATTTGATTTTTTTCAATAATCTGGAAGCCATACTAGTATGTATCTTATTAAATTTCACTTTTAAAAAAGCATTTGAGTAATTTAGCTTGTTTGATTTGAGTTTATTTACTAATAAATTCATTTACTAGGTTAAGCCATATGGAATTTCCAGCATTCAAATATTTTTGACCTAGAAAAACAGTAATTTCAGGTGATTCAATTTAATGTTTGTATAAAGTGGTATAGAACAACAATATTTTCTGTCTCCCCAGTCAGCAAACAGATTACATCAAATTTGATGAGATGCCATCCAGTCTAAGACAGACTGACAACTTCCTCAAATAGTCAGCATTTTCATGAGTAATAAATCTCATATTTAGCATTATTTAATACACTTTTAAGGAAAAATTCTAAGGCTTTTTTGGCATGGCTTTACCTGTATTTACCACCATAGGAACATAGATATCATGACAGAGATAGAATCATGAGGGTGTCAAATCTGTTACAAAAGTAGCAATATTGGGGGGTATTTCAAATTATATCGGTCAATGGCAGTTGACTCGGTAAATCAATTGTTTTCAACTTTTTGTGTATTTTATAATGCCTGTGACAAATATAAAAATGAACACCTAAGGAAATTCTGTTTGGGTACATCGGGTTGAGATGCAGGCATGCACTTTGACAAACTTCTGAAATTATTGTGATACATGCCATAGGTTAGAAGCCACTGTAATAAATGCCATTTCAATAAGATAAATGTCGAAAGTAATTCATTCACATGGGCACCCCAGTCTGCTATCGTCTGTAACTATAATTTATTGAGGAAAGCTGAAGAGCAACCTGTCAGCATATACCACAGGATCCATGTAAGAGGGCAGTGTTCAGATAGAAGCAGAAAATACCAGTGTCTTACAAAGCTGTTTTTTTTAAATATTCAGATTTGTAGTATTCCAAGCCAGAAACTGCAGGTAGGACACAATAAAGCCCTCACCATCACTCCCTTCTATTCTGAATGGACCATCTATTTATCCCTGCTGAGGTCAATGAGATTTCATCATCCTTCTTGAATTATTTACTTATGCTGCTGTAGCCAACTACCACAAACTCAATAACTTAAAGCAATACAAATGTATTTTTTTATAGTTCTGGTCAGATGTCAAAAATCAAACTGTTGGCAGGGCTGCATCCCTTCTAAAGCTTCAGAAAAGAATCTGTTTCCTTGCTTTTTTTGAGCTTCTAGAACTGCTTTCCCTAAAATCCTTGGCTTATGGCCCCTTTCTCCACCTTGGAAGCCAGAAGTGTGGTCACATACCCATCTCTTCTGTAGTCAAATCTTACTGTCTGTTAGAAGAATTACTCCCCACCCAGATAATTCAGGACAATCTCCCCATCTGAAGATCTTTAAATTAACCACACATGCAAAGTCCCTTTTGTCATATAAAATAATATTCACAGGTTTCCAATATTAGGTCATGGATATCTTTGATATCTACAGATAGACAGATTATCATGGATATCTGTTCAGCCTACTGCACTTGTTAACACAACTTTCCAGCTGAGTATTATCACTGAGTATTTTCAGTGATAATAGATGGAGGCTGGCCTGTGCTATGAAACATCATTTCCTGAGATGAAATATCTTTGGATTCTGAGTATGCAATTTTAGAACTCTAAATTCTCTCATCCAAAATCCTCATTTTACAGATTGTAAAACTGAAATCTCCTAGGGGTTTGCATAAGGTGTCTTGGATGGCAGACCTTGCTGGTGACAAAGATATGGCTAAAGCCTACGCCTCCTAATAGCGACACCAATGCTCACTCTGTCACCATCCAATGACCTGATAAACAGATACTCAGAAAGCAGCGGGTGCAGAGAGCTCTATTCACTGTGATGAGCTTACTCTCTGCCAAGCACTGAGAGATAGAAAGGGCCCTTGTTGCTTCCTCCAGGACTCACTGAAAATCCTGATGTCCTGGAATGGGTAAGGGTTTGTATGTGTTTTTAGAAAAGCCAATCAATTAACTAATTTCTTGGTTGCAGTAAAATTTGCTACTGTAAATTTAGTCAGAAAATGAGGCTAATGTCACAAAATATAGATATGTGTAGTTTTCTCACAAACTTATGTTGACTGTTTTCCATGCCCATCCTTGAAAAACGATTTGCTATAGCAAATAGAAAGAGGTGGGATAGAGAGAAAAAGGGAAGAAAGAGGTTTCCTTAGGTGGGCAATAGGAGGCCTGTCTAGACAACTTTCTCTTCTTCAAAAATATGGGGGCAGCATTTGTGATGCTATGGGATTGGTTATGGAAGCTGTCTGTACAACTTGCCCATCCAGTAGGGTATGACTATGACATGGACACTGACAGCCTGGTGTTGAATTTATGCCTCTTGTATTACTTGGTTACATACAAATGAAAATAACAGAATACCTGCCTGATAACAGTGTAACCCATAAGAATACTATTTGCTTATCTAACAAGACATCTGGAGGCAGAAATCCCAGGGTTGGTTCCAAACTTAGTAAGGCCATTAAGGAGCCAAGAACTTCCCATGTATCTGCACCACCACCTGCAGCATACAGGTTCCTATCCACAGTCTAACTGCCTCATAGACACCACATTGCTGCCACAGGTTCAGTCACTGAGTCTTAACACAATAGCGCTAAGAACAAGAATGTTGTTGGATAAGGGATCCAAAGATAAAACAACATATCTTCTTGTGCCTCTCTCATTTAAGGAAAGAAAAACTTTGTTAGGAGTCACCAACAGACTTCTGACATCCTAGTGGCCATAAGTAGGGGAAAAGCTTTCTAAAGATCATTCACTAATATGGGTGAACTAAATTTCTATGACTGCCTAAAGCAATTATATTTCATCCCATGTGTCTAGTCCCACTGCTACATAAAGAGGCAAGGGTGTTCTGTAATGAGAAAAAAAACAAGGAAATATTGTTGGTCAGGCCAAAATAAAGTGGTTGTCACCACATCCACATGTATGCCACACAGGGCCACTTACCTGTCTCTCCTTTACTCCAGGCCCCCTACATGGACAGGTAGCTTTCATTTATTATTCCAATTAATTTATTTATAAACAAGCGTCTTCCCCAACCGATATGTCTTTTAAATATTAAAAACAAGTTTTGGGCACCTAAGCGGCTCAGTAGATTAAGCATCCAACTCTTGGTTTCAGCTCAGGTCATGATCTCATGGTTCATAGGATTAAGCCCTGCACATGGAGCCTGCTTAGGATTCTCTCTCTCCCTCTCTCTCTCTGCCTGTCCCCTGCTCTCTCTCTCTCTCTCTCAAAATAAATAAATAAACTTAAAAATAATTTTAAAAATATTTTTTAAAAAAGCCATACACACACACACACACACACACACACACACAGCGAGCAGAGGGCTCAAGCCTAAGCACACAGTCTTCAGTGACAGTAATTTTTACAAGCTGTTTTCTCACACATTAAGTACATATTACAAAAATCTATGGGCATGGAGGAAGCTACTATAAGGTTTAGAACACACACAATATGACATGGTAAAACCTAATTATTGCAGTTAACACATGTCATGCTTGGCCTGGGACAATTCTAGTGTAACCTGTTGCCCTGTGTAAGTACAAATAGTATCCAGTTTCACTTTCAAAAGTGTCCTGATTTGGACAATAAATTATTTCATCTCTTTATCTAGTACATCTTTCATGGCACAGTATATTTACAACTTTTGACCACAAGTAATGAAATGCAACTCAAGCTAGCATAGTAAGAAAAGGGGAATTCATTGACTTATGTTAACTAAAACTTCCAAAAGTAACTGGCTTCAGGAATTATATCTTAGAGCATTGTGTCTTTTTCTATTGCTTAATGAATCTATCTTCAGGTAGCAAGGACAACCACCTTTGACAGTGACAGTCCCTTTGTCACATCTTACCAACCTGGCAACAACCTGGTGAAAGACACCATTATGTTAAAGGTTCCCGCAAAAGATTCTGAGGGAGGAGTCTGGATAGCCTGAATCGAGCCACATGCCCATTTCTAAACCCACCATTACGTTCAGGAGAATAATGTACTTTTATAGCTCAAGCCTGGACCCTGTGTCCACCCCTGTGTTTGGGGCTGATTGTATGAAGTTAAAGGACTTATCTTTGCTAAAACATATGGAATAGCTTCCTCAGAGGAAAATCAGTTCTGTTATCAAAGAATTGGAAAGGGGGAAGCTAAATAAAACAGATGTTCATTACCCATAGGGACAATTTTTTGACTAAATCTTTCAGAAGATGCATGAGATGTTCTGCTTTTACTATTGCAACATAGCATTTGTCTTCCAGCTCAGCAATAGGCCTTCTATGTGTTAAAACATTCATTATTTTCATAACAACAGAACAGATAAGGAAGAAACAGGACTTGAACTGTTTAAATAGTTCTTTCCTACAGTAAAGCTTACTTTGTTCACAATTAACCCACATGACTACAGCTTATAATAGTAAGAACCAAAAGTACATGGAAAGAATGAACCAGAATTCTAACACACACAATCGGTACAAATTATGTTTTAACAGGTTCTATTTAATGAGCCTTTTCCCCCATTTTTTTCTGCCTGAGTATTATTAATGGCATGGCAGGGGTATGTGGCTAAGGAGCCTGTAGAATCTTGGCCACTTTGCATTGCCTCTGTTCTGTAGTTGCCCTGCCTACAGAAGGAGAAATCACTCCTACACCCAAAATCAATTCAAATATCAAGACTAATGACATTACACATCACCAAGAGAGTATAGAAAGGTTTATGACTCATATAATGGGGTTTATTTTTCATAGAGCAGGATAGGCACCCAAGCTGGTTGGGAGCAGCTTGAAGAGAGGGAGAGACAAGTGGTTTGGGTATTTATTGTGGCTAAGAGGTAGGAACAGGGATGCTCTGCTCATGTCCTGAAGTTTTGTGATTTGAGTCTCCTTTTATAGTGATTTGCTCAGATGTAGGGCAAAAGGGAGCGCTGGAGGGTGGTGCCTCAAAGCTGTCAGTGGTCAAACATCAAAAATGGAGGCAGCTGACTTATTAAAGCCTTGTGTTAGAATCCCAGCTCCACCATTTACTAGCTACATGGCCTTAAGTGACATCAGGTTTCTGGATTTGTTTATATTATAAATGAAGACCATCATATGTACATTATAGGGTTGTTGTAAGGTTTGAATAAGTAATAGTCAACGGCTTAAAACTGTGCCTATTTCATAGTAAAAATGTAACAAATATGATTTCCCCCTCCTCCTGTGCACCTGTAATCTTCTTTATGCTCTAGGTGGTATAGTCTAGGAGGCCATTCTTGATCTTCTTTCACACAGGAAAAAAATGAATACATTTATTCATAAATATATATGATATATACACACAAATACACAAACACACATGCATACATGTAACCAAATGTATGTTTGTTTATAAGAGAATGCCAAAGTAAAAGTAAGGATTAACTCAAGACAATGAATGGTTAAAGAAGGGAATATAAGCCATCCAAAAGGCCACAGTGGACAAGTTAGTGGCTATAGCCTCAATTCCACCTCCATAGATATCAGCCTACTTCATATATGTTAAGTGTACTGTATCACAGCCAGAATGATGGCAAGGTAGATATTACTTTCTGTGAAGCAGCCTAAAGATGGACATAGGAAGTACCATCCAAGAATGTAACCAAGATAGTTTTAATCTTTCCTCCAGCCTAACCAAACTTTAAACAGGTTTCTTCCTATCTCTAAGCTCGTGACCTCCCTTTCCTTAGAGCACTTACTTGAGAAAACTTGTGAATTCCTTTTCCACTCCTTTGAAATGTATATAAATTTTCTCCAAGCTCTTGCCAGCTTTATTACCTGGGAAATGTCTTTCTTAAGAATGTGTACACCATCTCTTTAAAATATAATCATCAGTGAAGAGAGCACTCCTATCTCCCAATTTCTATAGGAGAATGAGACCCTTGCTCCAACTGGTAAAACTACTTCTTGTCATGAAGATATAAGAAAGCTTAGTTTTCCTATGGGTAAAGACAGTTAGCAAACATAGATGCCTTATGATCCCCTCCATCTCAGCTCCTACAAACTCTCCAGCACTCTGTTTCAGTGGACTTGAGCTCCTATGGGTTCTATCCTCTCTCTTACATTGCAACAGTCTTGAATGAAGTCTTCTTTACCTGTTTATCTTTGTCAGGAATCCATTTTCCTTTAACAGGTACTTTCTTTGTATATCCAATCTTAACATTGTTTTACTTTGCAGAAAATACTTTCATGCATGAGCTAGTAGGTTTTCTTTTCCTTCCTCTGTGTGTGTGTGTGTGTGTGTGTGTGTATGTGTGTGTGTGTGTCTGTCTGGGGGCATATTTTGTGCTGTGCATTTACCCAGTAAAAGGGAAACTCCATTCAGGCAATAAGTACACTCTGAATGATACATGAGTCTCAATTGCTCGTGCTTCCTCAGTGACTTCCTGCATGAGATTTTCACACACTGTGGACAATGAGTTATCCCTCTTATATATCAAAAGTTGCAATGTTATTTACTTCAGCGTGAAGAGAAGAGTACTGTGTTCTAAGTGTGCTAACTTCAGGGAGGGTGGATGGCAGTATTCTTCAGACACAGGAAAGGACCTTCCCAGTGTCTCACTGAATTTCAATGCATTTTTAACAGCTGAAATTCCAGTCAGGGACAATAGCCCCCTTGGAGAAGCACCCTATTCCTTGTTTATTTTGACTTGCTGCTATCACAGTGGTGTGGAGATGACAACTGATAAGCTTAACCAAAAGGAACCAGAGTCTGGGAAATGAGTGAGAGGGTAAGAAAAAAATAGAGAAAAATGATAATGAGAATAGCAGATGGCTCACTTAAAAGAAAAAACAGTCAAAATATTATAAGATGCAAGTTATTCCCAATAAAGTTATCTCTATTTACACTGTGATTTTGCATATTTTACACAATACACTTCTATTCTCTGAAAATTTATGCCGTAATTCACTATGGAGTATTTTATATCTACTCATCACTGAATCTTCTTCTCGGAGTTTCAAAATGTAGCATACCTACAAAGAGATTAATAAGAGTATCAAAAATAGTTGTGGCCCTAAATTATCAGACTGTAAAATCTAGGTTAGGCAAAACAGGTTACCAGTTATATCATATACTATTATGTGGGGCAGAAGGAAATAATAGGAATGAGGAGAGCTAGGCTTATGACTCCACCCCAAAGAGCGGAGGAATGCCAGAAAGAAAAACCGAAGGAGTATATTCTCAATAATACCAAGGAATAGAACTCTAGGGTAAAAGCTGCTTCAGAAAGATAACAGCAATAAGTAGAGAGAGGCCTCTCCCAAAACAAGGGGAAACATCCAAGTGAGTTCAAAACATGTCTCCTTAATAATAAACAATATATGAATTTCAATCCTAAGTTCAATATTAAAACCATCTGCATTTAAATTGTTGAGCAAATAGTAATCGAAAAAAAATTTATTCAAGCTTTTAAAAGACATTTTCCCTTATAAGTTTTTCTTTTAATTCTTTGTCATCTTATTTTATGTATTATTTTTAATATATAAGCGAACTTATTTATCATCATCTTAAATGATTTTTAAATTATTTTTATATAATTATACTAGGTCATCACTTTTTTAATGCCAAAAGATTTGGGGGAATGAAACCATCTATTCCCACATACGACTTGGAAACTAAGGAGCAAAACTACCTCCTCTCACAGAGCTGTCTACATTAACATGACTTTATTATTCCCATGTCTTCATTAGCATAAATTTATTATTCTATAAGTCTCTGGCCCAGGCAAATAACTTGGCTGCTAATTACAGAAACTTCCTGAAATATCCATCTACTCTTCCATAGAATACATTAATAGACAGTTATGCCCTAAGAATCTTCTGAACCTCTTGCCTTTAAATCGTTGCCTTCAAGTTTCTACCAATTCCAAATTGTTATATCATGGTACTTACTCAGTTCTAATTAAGCCTTCCTCATCCCCCCCGATGCTAACATCAAAAGACACACCTTAGCCTCCAATTATCAATAAATTCCAACCCTTCATTCTCCCCTGAGACACTACCAAAGCTTTGGAAGTTTTGTTTCCTCTTACCAAGAACAGCAAAACTCAGTTTTGCCTTATCAACAGGCTGTGATTATTTATAAGATGACATTCAATGATACTTCAGCTTAAATAACTAGAATTCCCATGCTATGAATGAAAACTTGAGCTCCAGAGCAGAGACAGGCTGCATCTCAAGGGGTCAGGTTCCATCTGGCCACCAGATTGCTTCCAAAGGAGACCTAAGTAGTGTTCCTGTCTAGCCACTGTTTTTGTCTCCCCAACAAATTCTTTCTTCCTCCCTTCTTCTCATAACAGAACACATTTTCTTATGAGAAACCCATCCCATAGAGTTTGGCTGAGACTCTCCCCTCTCTCATTAGTGCATGTGTGGCCCATGATGCCAACCTAGATAATCAGAGCACTGCAAGCCACAACAGTCCCAAAAGGACCGAATCAGAGGCCTTCCCATGATCATCTATTTTGGAAAAGGGATGTTGTCTTTTCTGGAATGTCAAATTATGTGACTGATTTACATTTAGAGGTGTCAGGGGCCATATTTCCTACCATATGGTGAGAACTTGTTTGAGAAGGAAACCAGCACAGGGATAAGAAGACCCAGGGGTTAGGGGTTCGAATTAAGGAGGATGGGTTTCTGACATTCGTAATCAAAGTTCCTTCTCTAATGGAAAGAAGAACAATGCTAATAGACTGGTCCCACTGAAACAAAAAGTATAATCCCAGATGAGGGCTATCCATGTTGCCATGAGTTATTATAAAGTTCACACGAGTTGCTCTGTGAGCACACCCACATGCTTCTGCTAATGTTGGCCGAGCTTCAGTCATACCTGAAGCTCCTTGGACTTGACTATCAGTTAAGAGTCAAATGAAAATGTTTCTGTTTTTATGAACAGGAAAACCTCTTCTCACATCCTGCCATTGAAAGTTTTATTCACGGCTTACAGATATGTATGCTCAGTGATCACCTCCTTTGTATAACTAGTAAGTAGCTTTTGATACTCATTCTTGTTATTTGTTTCCCTCACTTTGTCTAAGAACACTAGATGCACTATGCTGAAGAAATACATTTTGCTTTTCCTTCTTCCACCATACTTAAATAACTGTAACTTCTCTAAACCAGGATGTTCATAACATAAAAGAAAATAAAAAGGAGTAACTGGAAAATTATAAGGCAAAAAGTGTCATTTAGTTTCAGGGAAAGAAAAGCTAATTTTCACTAAATTTTCAGATCTGAAAAAAGGAAAATATTTATTCTGGATTCCAAAAACATTTCACCCAATTTTGATTATGTGTATTACTTTACGTACTCCCCCTAAAGATAACTTATTTAATTGGTATATAATAGTTACTGTCAGGTATCGTAGATTCTGGGTCTAGAGTTCTTTCTTGTCCAGCAAGAAAGCAGGATACGGGATTAAAATGTCCAGGAGAAGACAAGAGCCCCAATTAAGGGTTCTTGCTCTGTTTTATTAGGATCAGAAGGCTTACAAAAATGGTGATGGACGTGCACAAAGAGACAATGAAACTGTGAACATTAACTCATGGGCCTGAGGGAAAGGGGGTTTTGAAAATATGTGGTGTTAGGGGTTTGGATTAATACAAAACAAAATCTTGGTGCTGGCTGGAAGGTTGTTTACAGTAGGCATGAGGCACCACCTCTGTTTACCTAAACTGGTCTAGGGGACAAGAAAGACAGAGCCTACCTCAGGGTCAACAAGGCACCTTTCTTTTGCTAATTAGCTCCGCTCTGGGCCACTTAGCCCCACAGGGGTCTATAGCCCTATATACTTGTTTACCTAATTTGGCCCTTCCTTCCTGTGAAAGTAGCCTTTTGCTACAGTACTAAATTGGGGGGCGTTTCCACCCTAAAAACCTAATCTTGTTTACCTCATATACCTTTGTTCTATACTGGGGACTTTGCCCAGCCCTCTCTATACCTATTTACCTACTCTTGTTTACCCAAATTTGGGAGTGAACATTCTATGGCTTTCTAATTCTTTATGTCTTGTTAACCCATCAGTGCAGGGTCAGGGAATTCCTAAGCTTATTCCCCACAGTAGGGCACCTGGCTGGCTCAGTGGGTTAAGTGTCCAACTCTTGGTTTCAGCTCAGGTCATAATACCACCATTTGTGAGTTCAAGCCCTACATCAGGCTCTGCACTGACAGTGTGGAGCCTGCTTGGTGTTCTCTCTCTCCCTTTCCCTTTACCCCTCCCCAGCTTGCTCGCTCTCTCTCTCTCTCTCTCTCTCTCTGAAAATAAATAAACTTAAAAAAATAGTTTTTGTCAAATAAGTTTGCCTTTACTTCCCCTCAAATCTCCCTAAGTACAGTAAACAGCATAAGCTAGGTTATGCTGTGATAATAAATATCCCCAATTTCAGTAGCATACAACAAAGGCTTATTCTTTACTGAAACCTTCTTGGGGCATCTTAACTCTGGGACTGATACTGACAAACCAGCCTCTAGGTGGAACATTACGGGTTATTGTGGCAGAACTTGGTAACAAACACACTGGGAATAAAAGCTGCCACTCCCATGTTGTTAACCAAGCCTAATATCAGTGTGGTAAGGACAGCATAATCCTTCCCCCCCAAAAAGCAGCAAATATTCCATTACAGTAATCTTGTCTACTCTACACATACTGATAAATGGGAAACTGAATTTTTAAAAAATCAGAGATGTTGTTGGAAGTCCATCACCTAATCTGAAATGACTTTTAAAACTCAAGAAAAACATGCTTTAAGACATTGATTACAGATCTGATAAAAATTCATTAGGAATCTGTGACAAGCATTTTCATACCTATACTAGCTAAGGAGATATTTGCCCCCTGTTCTAGTAACTGAAAGATAGCAGAATATGCCACCACAAAATACACCTCTTTGGCATAAGAATTATTTTGAGCTGTTAGCAACTGAGAAGCAGCAGATACAAGAAAAGCTCTCTGCTCTCCTCTTATTTGCCTAAAAGCAGAAGATAAATTTTCAGAAGTATCCCCACCCCCTCTCCACCAGGAGGAACAAAAGGTAGAAGACAAATTTTCAAAACTATCCCTACTCCCCTCTCTACCAGGAGGAACAAAAGTTAATGACTATACACAACTTTAGACCCTATCAGCTTGAAGAAGTCACTAAAGGAATCTATTTAACAAACTTTACTTAGAAGCCTAAACTGCTTTCCTTTGTTTTGTCATTTCTCTACAAATTTTATTGTTCTTAATCAAAGATACTCTATAATCTGGAGTTCTAAGCCACTGCTTTGAGTTATTCATTTACCCTGGATATCTCCCAAGTATACAAGAAGCTAATAAACTTCTATTTGTTTTTCTCATGTTAATCTGTCTTTTATTATAGGATGCTCAGCCAAGTACTCAGAAGAGTAGAGCGAAAATTACTATTCCTCTCCTAAAAAATCAATAGGAAGCTAAGAGAAAAATAAACCCAACATTATCAGTTCAAGGAAGATCTAGCCTGATAGCCAAGAAATTTTAACGAGCAATACATTCTTCTATGCCTACCCTTATTTTGTTAAAGCACACAGCAACAAATATTTATTGGTTAAAAAGACACCATCAATAACGCATACAGAAAACTTCTGAATTACAAACAGCTCCACTGACATCCATGTAGCACTCCTCCTAGGACTATTCTAATGCTGAGGAGTTGATGCTTGCAGATGATAAAAAGTTATTACTGTTTTGTGCATTATCAATATATGATAGAAAAGATGATTATCTTGTTCCTTAATATAATACTATGTCTGAGGGAAATGGAGAAGAGAGAAAAATACCTCCTCTGTTGGTCAGTAGATTTTTTTTACAAGAAAAAATATCTAATAAAAACGAAATAATTGCATTCACCTTGTTTTCACATTTTTTTAAAAAGGTTAGTACAAATTTCTCAGTTTCCATTGTTTTGTTAATATGGAGAAAGCTTATAAAATAACAATGGACTTCCTTAGGAAAAATCAAATTACTTCAGTAATAAAGAGTTTCATTTATAAAACCCAAAGGAGGTAATAAAATATTAGAAAAGCACTTGATCCAGGGTTTTCGGTACTCTTAGTAGTTAGATTGATAACACTGTCAAAGTAACCCCCTGGACAGAACCAGTCATTAAGATGCCAAAAACCACTGATTCAGGGGCCATGAAAAAGTGACAGTACTGATATGGAGTGTTATTAGGTTTCTTGGTATATTTTGCAGCCAATCTGTTCACACACAGATTTCTATATAGACTTATTCCATAAAACTCACATCAGAATTCTACTTGGCATATAGTCTATTCCTACTCTCAAACATGCCAGGTTTGTCTTTGGAAAATTCAAATAAAATGTTTTAGTGGGGGAAAAAAATAAAAGAATTTGCACTAAAGATCCTAATGCATTACTGGAGGAAAAAGAGGATCCCTGAGACACATTAGGGGCCATTAGTTTTACTTAGTGCAGAAGTACATTTTAGTTGTTCCCTTTGAAATGACTATAAATACGAGAATTTATTTGGAAAGGGTCAAATAAACTGAGATTGGACAAATAAAATTGATATGGTAATTACTCTTACACACGGCTCATCATACCGACAAACATCATAAACACGGGTAGCATGATGAATTACAAGTATTCAATCATAGGGAAGCTGGCTATATTAGCTTCATGGGCTTATTTAGAATGTGTTGCACTAATAAAATGGAAAGGAATAAGTGAATAAAAATTCTCCCCAGAAGCCATCATAAATAATTCATGTAAAATATTTCTTAAATTGGTACAAATTTCAATGTAAACTGGGTACAGATTTTTCCCACTATACCAATTATTTAGCCTCTATTGTGAGACCAGGACAGGTATCCTGAGGTCTAGAAGTCAGTAATACATTGCTATTTCTATTAACAAAAGGCATTCATTCATTCATTTATTCATTCATTCATCATGGAGAGTATTCCTTTTAGTTTCCAAAATTTAATATCAATAGGGGTGGGAAGTGTTATTCTATGCCTTCATTGTTAAAATGGAAATAGTGCTCTACTGAGAAAGTCTCCTGATCCCAGCACATCCCACCATCCCACACCCCTAATCCATTTCTGGATTGAAACCCTAGTTATGCCTGTCCAAAATTTAGAAGAACTCAGTGCACTTCTAATCCAGTCATGCACATTGAGTCAGTCACTTAAAACTGTCAGGGTCTCGCTTCCTTCACACAATAAGAGGAATGGTATCCTCAGTGCTGGCAAGCTACAATTAATATTGTAAATAAAATTCAGATATCTTTGCAGACATAGTGAAGATAATTTGTTGTAGACAGAATTATAATCCATTGAGGTTTCCCATTCCCATTCACCAAAGTGTCTAGACAACTCTGTTGGGAGGAAAAGCTTTTTCCTCTTTCAACCTAGGTCTAGAACTTGGGGGTCTACAGATTAACTGAAAATAGACACATAAACAAAAGGAAAGAATAGTTTTATGTACACACGCACGAGAGAGTTGCTCTGAAATAAATAATTTGTGAAATAGCTCTAAGTAAAAGTTTATATATATCGCCTTAACAAAAGAGGGTTTTTTAGGACTTCAAAAGGAGGTTATGGAAGACTCTATTGGGTTTTCTGGGTATTCATGGTAATGAGCAGTCTGAATTTTCAGGAAATTCCCTGGGATGGGGGATTAAGGGTAGTTGTATTTATAGAGGCTCTACTTCAGTCAGATAAGTGTTCTTCCTGAATATTCTGTAGTTCAAATGTTTCCACTTTAAAATAATCTTTATGTATCAACTGCAGATTCCTAGGATTCAATCCTAGCTTCAGATTCCTAGGATCCAATCCTGTCTTTACTTTCTTTTCTAGAAAAATACTGACCATAAACAGGGTCTACTGATGGAAGAAAGATTTTAAAAATAAAAGGCCTTTTGCTTGGACTTTCATTTGCATTTGAAAGAGAGACCAACTAGGCTGTGCATGTGATTTGAAGATAATTACACAGCATGTGGCCACATTAAATTTTGAGGACTTGTTTTAAGTTACTTTTAGAAAAAGAAACAGAGTCTTGAGGCTTTCTTATTTTTGTTTGTTTCTTATTAAAAGTTTTGTAGTCTTTATGTAATTATTTGTCTAGGAAAAAATTTAAATATATTTATAAATTGATTTTGCCTTTTCCATCATATTTAATTTTTCTCAGTAATATTTTAGGTTTTATCCCTATGTCTGAAAGGCTAGGGATCTTGCCAATTAGGGCTTATTCTTAGGTCACTCTATAACTTAAAGAGCATCAAAGCTTTTCTGTTTTTCTTTTTCCCATTCCATTTTTCATTCCTGTAGCCCATAGATGAAGTTTCTACAACTTTTAATACATAAGGCATTTGTTTTCATACGAATCAAAGCTACTACTATCTTTTTAATCAAATAGTTGATATATGAAGCCACTACAGTCTTGTGCAATGATGCAGGAATCTGAGAAACTGAAAGACAAAAATACAAAAAGCAGGATGCAAAACAAAAGGCAAATTAAAATAATGAGATTCTTAACTTTCAGGAATTTAGACCTTAAACGGATGCTAGTACTTAAATTTTTCTTGAAATCATGGAAAAAAGCTGATTTAAGCCTGAAGAGTAGCAGAACAGCTACCCTAAAATATGCCTCTTTGGTATAAGGATTATTTTGAGCTGTTTATTCTTAAGAAACTGCAGACACAGGAGGAGCTCTGAAAACATATTACTCTTTTGTAAGGGAAATATACATTTACAAAGGAAATCTCCATTTGTAAGGGTGTCTCCCAGCCTGTACCAGGAAGAGAAGGATGACTCTAAATCACAAGAAACTCTCATCAAAGGAGAAGGCACAGACTTGAATCTGCATAACAAACCTTACCATTGTTTACAGTACTTTTGCTGATAATCTCCCATAACTACACTCCCACCCCCAATCACCAACATTTATTTTCTCTTTAGCTAAAACCGGTATTTAAGGCAGTGGTTTGGGCCAATCTTATACAGAGTATTACTGTTCTGGGTATCTCACCTGCATCACGAGGTATATATATTATTGAGTTTCTGTTTTGTTGTTGTGGTTGTTTCTCATATTAATCTTTTATTACAGGGGGTTTCAACTACAGAACCTAGAATGGTGGAGCAAAAATTATTTTTCTTCCTTTATAGTCTTCTGCTCAGATGGCTTCTTATTCAGAATTACTGCTAAGTTTTGGCCCTAAAGGTTAAAAGAAATGTTTAATACAATATTCCAAACAATGGAACATTTTTTTATGAGGTCACTTCTCAAACAGGGGCAATTCTGGTCCCTGAAGACAATTAACATCTGGAGAATTTTTGGTATTCTACTGAGATTTACCAACTGGTGAAGTTTTAGGTGATGGTGAGGTGGTCCAGAGTCTATGGCCAAGAAAGAATTCTTGAAGACATCTTTGGTTCAAAAAGTTGATTTTATTAAAGCATGGGGACAGGACTTTTGGGCAGGAACAACTGCACTGGGGTCATAATAGGTAACTGATTATATGTCCTCAGGTGGGAGGGGGTTAGGGATAGAGTAAGTCTCTAAGGAATTTTGGAAGCAAGGTATCCAGGACCTTGAGAGTTTAGGTGTTGTTAGGAAAATGCCATTTATTCCCGTTTACTAAAATCTCAGTCATGAAACCCTTCAGATGTATATCAGAGGGCAATAAGCCTAGAGTATAATTGCCAGCATGTATCTTGGGGCAGTGGAGATAAAGAAAGTTTCCTAAGTGTTTTTATATGTTAGTGTAGACTTAGAGGATCCTCAAGGTTGCAATAATGTTAAGGTAAGATTCTCTTTTGCACCTAGCAAAGTGTCATCATCATGGAAGCAGCTGAGTTCCTAGAAGGGGTCACTCTGCTGTTTTCAAAGACTTGTCAATGGGCTGTAGGCAGTAAGAGAATTTAATTTTTCATTTGTCTTTGTTTCCCACATCATCATGGCAAACACTTAAACCCCTTTCCTTTGTTCTTGGGTAGCCAGGAGTGTCTGAGGAATATCACACATACTCCATTGGGGAAGGGGGTACTATTAGCCTGTATTTTGCCCTCATCAGGGACCAGGGATGCTGTTCAACATCCTACAACACAGGACCTCCCCTACAACAAAGAACTAACTGGCTCAAGATGGCCTACCACAGGTTGAGAAACCCAGTGATACCTTGAGAATATAAGGCTTGCTCTACAGATCCACACAAAATGGATGCTATTTTGAACTCTAGGGGAAAAATGTGTTTTAGTAGATTCAAGTTATGAGGAATTTGGGATGTATAATTTTTTGTTTTGTTTTTTATTGCTTTTTTCTTGGAAAGTATAAACAAAATCTTTTGAGATTAACCACATGGTTTCAGATCTGAATTCATCTACGTATTGGGCCAAATGCTTACTGCTCCCCAGCTGGTAATTTAAATCCTGGACCTCCCATCTGTGATAAAAAAAAAAAAAAAGAAAACAATTACAGCTGGCATCTTATCTTAATCTTGAAAAGTGAATTTTGAAAAATGTATGATCGATGCTACATAATGATTTCTATCCGTATGAAGCAAAATGATTCTTCAAGAGAAAAACACAGCTAACAGTACCAAACTTACATCAAAGAGCACATGAGAAATTATGAACTTGATTATGCATCTGAAGATTCTAAAATCATAACTATAAATAAATAAACAATTCAGGGCATTAATTGAAGAACACCTCCGCCTAAACAAAATTTTATAATAGGTATAGTCACCTTCATAAGGAAAAGTATGAGGTACTATCTTCTTTTTTTTGTCTTAATTTTTTTAACTACTTTTTTTTTTTTTGAGAGAGAGAGAGCACGTTCACTTTCATGGGGGAGTGGGAGAGAGAGAGGGAGAGAGAGAATCCCAAGCAGGCTCTGTGCTGTCAGCACAGAGCAGGATGTGAGGCTCTATCATGAACTAAGCCGAAATCAAGAGTCATATGCCCCTAGATTTGTATTTTAGAAAGATAGTTCCTTAAAAAATTTTAAATAAAAAAGAAAGGGGTTCTCTCTTGGGGTTCTCCCTCTCCCTCTCTCTTTTTCCCTCCCCAACTTACACAGGAGTGCACGCTCTCCTTCAAAATAAAAAATAAACGTTAAAAAATTTAAAAATACAAATATAAAAATGAAACTTCTCTAATATAGAAATCCATACTGTCTCCCTGCCTAAAAGGCCCTTTACAAAATAATTCAAATAACTTCTCCTGACTTAAATCTCTGGGTTTTTTTTCTGTTGTTTAGGTCCTAATCACAATGTCCAATCAAAAAATACCAAATTTTTTTGTTCCTTAGTCCTTTACTAGAAAGGAGGCAAAGTTTTATCTCTATCCTCTTAGAGTCTTTGGCTGGGTCTGAGAATTTAATTGACATACAGCAAATTAATAGGAGAAAAAAACCAGAGTTATTTAATAAGTGCTTTTATATTGAGTTAAACAACCAGAGGCAGTTGTCTCAAAGTAGCTAAACTGTGTGGGGAGGGTAAAGGAAGTTAATTATTTTGACAACATCTGTTTGTACAGATTCCTCTTGGCTTTACCATTCTGCTCATAGTGATGAGAATATTTCTTCCTTCCTGGTAAAGCATGAAATCTTCCATATTGGAAGTCTTATCTCCTGCTTTGGAGAAGAAAAGGGGGAAGGGTCACAGTGCCCTTTCTTAAGTGCCCTTAGCTCAGAATAACTTTTATGTCCAAGTGGCATATTTTGGGTGACATATTTTGTCATCAATTGTCTTATGCCTTGTCAATATTTCCTGCCTTTCCACATTTTGAACTAAATTTCTTCTTGTCCTGAGACAATTTTGGACTCTTTTTCTGCTCACACATCCTCAGCTTCATCAAGTCTTCCAAAGCTAACTCTGCCATTTCCCTTCCCAATTGTACTGGGTCACGTTTTCTTTGAGTGTTTAAACCTGGTTCAGTTGACTGTCCTCACAAATTAGTATTGTAAGTATTTATAACTGTTTATGCACATATTCTTGACAGATCTATACGTAACTACTACATATAGTAGACACCAAAGTATGCTATATTTGCAAATACATGTATGTATGAAGAAACTAATTTTGTGACAAAAATTTCAATGACCATAATCTGATATTCCTTAAGGCATTTTATAAACATTTTATAAACACATGAAGGGGCTTATTACTTTGGGAGTGGGGGAATCATGAATATTTTAATTAATAAACATCTATTACATAAATATGAATATATGATCACTAATTACAACAGTGATATGCAATTAAGAATCTAAACATATTCAACACTTGGTCATTCTGAAGGTATAAAATATGACCTCTAGCTTTAAGAAGCATAGAGTCAAATTCAAAGACAAGGTAGATACAGGATGGAAAATACAATTAAATGAGACAACCGAAAGTGTTTTATCAGTTTTGGGAATGTATTAGTGCTCAATGAATATTATCTTGATAATAAAAATGATGGTGGCAATGATGCTAAGCATCAAATGAGTTGTAAAGACATTAAGACACTTATTGGCATTAAGATAAAAAGATCCTGTGAGCAGAAACAATTTGGCAAGTCTTAATAATAAGAAAGATAGGAATTTGATCATTGGAAAATAAAAGAAATTATGTGCAGGTAGTTGGTACATGATCAGTGGCACATAAATAAGAAGATGCATTTGTATTAGTTGAGCAAGAAAAAAAGAACATTGTCTAGAAAAGCAGCAGTTAAAAAAGGATATAGAGAGATAGATAAGGTCAAATTTGTAGGATATTTGGAATGTCTGGCTTCAAAATTGATGTTTACTCTGAACGTTATAGGGAATCATCAGAAGTTTATGAATGGGAAGGATGACATTTACAAAAGTAGCACTTAGAATGAGTTTCTTATTCAAAATTACTGCTAAGTTTCTCACGTTGCCAGACAGACAGAGGCAACATTGGTGTAGTGAGAGCATAGGGTCTTTTGAGTGGCAACTCACGCTCTTTCCCTCTCTTTCTCAAAAATATATAAACATTAAAAAAATTTTTTAAAGGGTATGCATAATAAGTGAAACAGTTCAGAGAAAAAGAACAAGGAAGTCATTAGGGAAGGCTTCAAGAAGGAAGTGACTTGAATTTGCTCTGGAATGATGCGTAAGATTTAAGTGGCCAAAAAGGATGGGAAAAAAAAAAGATATTTTGATGGAGATATATCATAAGCAAAAATGGGGAGATGTGAATGTGTTTAGCATGTGCTTGAGACAAAAAGTGTAAAGAATGAGTAGTTAATGAATCTGTGCAGGGTTTGAGAGAAGGGTGGATAAATTAATAAGTTCTAATAGAAGCCTAAATGGAATCATAGATCAATATGTGTTTACTATCAAATTAACTACTTAATGCTAGGTATTACTCCAAAATTACAAATGTGTTTGTTTAACACTCATAACAACCCTGTGGAGTAGGTATAATCCCCAACCCAGAGATACAGAAACTGAGGCCTGAAAAGCTTAAGTAAGAAAACAGGACTTTGGTTAACATTTTTGAGCTCCCACTATGTGTCCAAAGTGCCAAATCATCATATATATATATATATATATATATATATATATATATATATATATATATATGATATGATTTTTGATATGATTTGATTTTGATATATGATATGATATATATATATTGTATTATTATAGAGTCAATATTTGAATTTAAATCCATTTCACTCAAAAGACACCATGCTCTCACTACCCCAATGTTGCCTCTGTCTATCTGGCAACATGAGTTCCAGCAGAGAATCTTGTATACATGAGTGACAGGAAGACACTATGGTTGAAATTTTAAGTTCAGAGGAGTATCACATCAAGTTGCCTAACACATGTTTTTCATCCTTTAGATAACATAGTCATCCCTTTTATTGCATCCTTTAAAAAAAGTATTTTTTTAGCCATAAAAAGCAGTTTCTGAAACTAGAATTATAAATGGGGCCATAAGCCAGTACTTTGCAATTCAGATGAAATCATTAGAAGGCAGCACTGACATTCTGTCTTAGACTCCTCATGTGGAGGGCAGCTCTGACTCAACAGGATTCAAACCTGGGCTGAGACACATCAGAATGAGTGAGCTAGGGGGATACACTGTAGTGGTTTTAGGGAAAAAAACCACATAGCATCATGTCAGAGCTATCGGTAGAAAACCATAATGGGCTGAAATGAGATTTAAATTAAATGGATACATGCTTCCAGTGAACATTATAAAGACTTTCAAGCTAGCAAGAAAATCAGGCCAAAGAATAGCTATGTCTAAAACTTCCTACCAAAAAAACCGAAAAACAAAAAACAAAACAAAACAACTTGGCAAGAGAGAGAGGCTGAAGGGTGGCAAGAGTCTACCACCCCAAAATATGCCACTTTGGTGTATTGATGATTTTGAACTGTAGGTACTTGAAAAACAGCAAATGCTGGAAGATGTTCTCTCTGAACTCTTATCTGCCTAAAGACAGGTCCTTCAAAAAACACTCAATTATCATAAATCCCTTCCCCAGGAGTTTCATCAATTGGGGTCGGGGGTGGGGGGAATCTGATTTTTATCACAGAAGGGTAGAGTTCCATAATCTGTCAAGAAAAATTTTGTCATGAACTATCTATCATACCTCCCATCTATTCTTCTAAAGCCCCATTCATCATTCCTAAAAATCATTTACTCTCCCCTAAGGAGCCTACATCCCCCTCCTCTTTCCCTATTAAGATGGTATTTATGCCACCTTGGAGAATCACTCATTTTTCCCTGGTCATCTCCCACATTATATGAAGTACACTTGTTAATCAACTCCTGTTTGTTTTTCTCTTGTTAATCTGTCTTTTATTACAGGGTCTCAGCTAAGAACTAAGAAAGTTAGACAGAAAATTAATTTTCCTCCCCTACAATATCTATGTCTATAACTAAACACACATACACACACACACACACACACACACACACACTCTACACACAGTCACTTGCTGCTGGTTGGCTACAAAAATGATGCCTTCCAAAATGATTACTTTAAAATGCACATACTAATTTCAGCCAAGCCAAATATAGCCCAAAAAAAGCTACTGATTCTAATATACAATATTATTATTGACTTATTAAATTGACTCTTAATGGGATGTTAGCCTTCAAAATTCAAAGTTAAGCAACTTAATGTAGTAGAAAGAGCATGGAAGCTGGAGCGTAAATGGTATTCAACAACCACTTACTACTTATGAATAATAGTAACTTTAGCAAGTTACTTATTATCTCACTCTATTATAATTTACAAAATGAGGTATGATTACTAGGTTGCATGGTTTTTATGAGTAATAATTGAAATCATGTGAAATGATAGTCTGGTGTATGTCATATAGGATATTGAAGAAATACTAAGTCCATGTGTCTGGTTGCCTTGTTTGGGATGCCTGAGAAGCAGCTCTGAGACATGAATTGGAGTGTAAGTAATAATCTGGGAGGTGATGCCTGGAAATATAGTCAGGAAAGGGGAGAAGAGAGGTGGGGAAAGAGGCCAATAAAGGAAGTGTTAGCAAACCATCAGGCTTTGGGTAAATGGAGCAAGATGCCACTGTAGAAATCTGGGAGGCAAAGTAGAATACACCTTAAAGTTATCCAAAGTGAGGGGCAAGGAAGCTGGGATATTTATCCACTACTCTCCATCTGTCATGGTCTAAAGCATGCCTACATGGTCTAAAGCAATAACTGTCTGGCATTCCTGGCTTACCATATATACTGGACTATGGTTCTTCCCTTGACCAGAAAAGAGTTCTCAGGCACAGAGAATCACAGGTGTTTACAGAGTCGAACTCCTTTAGAGTAGAGAGAGGTGAGTGCCAAAAGCTTGTGCATCAACAGCATCTACTAGATGGATATATAGAAAAGTATTTTAGGGGTGCCCTGGCTGACTCAGTCAGTAGAGCATGCAACTCTTGATCCTGGGGCTGTGAGTTCAAGCCCCAGGTTGGGTGTGGAGATTACTTAAAAATAAAATCTTAAATAAATACCACTCTTTCCAAGAATTTACCAAGATTCAGTCCTTATCACTTCAATTTAACTCTTCCAAATTCTATATGTACAGCAGCCATAATGGTCTTGTTTACTGATGTATCCCAAGCTCCCAGGAAACAGTAGGCACTAAATAGGTATTTTTATTCATTTTATAATATGTAACATTTATTCTTCACTTATTAAGAACCAGGCATTCTGATAAGAGACATAGTTACATTATTGATATATTATTTCATTCAGTCTTCAGTATTTTCCTATTATCCTCATTAATAGAAGAAAAAAAAAGGAGAGGTTAGAAAATAAGCTTAAAGCCATACAATAGATCTGACTAAAAAACCTATATGCTTGATTTACATAACACTGCCTTCCTCCCGACACTCAGACCCTTGCAGACACATGTCCATTTTCATACCTTGAGCAATCACCATCAATGGGTGAGACCAAGACCTAATCTCTAGTCCTCCTTCTTTGGATATCACACCCGTCCCTTAAATTAAATCTCTTTAAAGTGAAGCCCTGTCTTCCACCACAAATTTATTTTGCAGACAAACTGTGTGGAAGGTATCAGGCTCAAATCCACCAAGCCATCCCTGATGCTGCTCACTAAACCTAGCATAGCATCGGCAAGCATATTAGTTTATACCGATCCTAATACCAATCCTTTCATGGATCCTCTGCTAGGTATTAACGGCTTATGTGACTTGGGTCTTATGAAGAATCCTCTTATGAAGATTTGTGTAAGTCCAGATGCTAATTTGGGCATACACATCATGAAGGAGATAATAGTTAAGAACCACACAAGGTAAAAAAGTAATGATGTGTGAAAAGGTGAGATGACAAGATTATAAAATTCTCTGCAGTCTTTTTCTGACACTTGCCTGCAAAAGGCCCACTATTTCAGGATAGGATTCCATCTTAAAATAGTCTTTTCTTTGCTCATCGTGGCTGTTAACCATCCTTGTGGAATCACTGCAAGAATAAACTCTGTTTTGCAGTGAGTAGCAAGGGTAAATGGAGGTGAGGTTATTTCACTACTGCTTTAGGCCTGGCTAGAACTGCCCTGGTTCTCAGGAAAGTTTGAGACAGTCATTATGTTTTTGCCAGTCTCTTTTCAGGCTCAGGTGTTGGAGGAACATATTGATTCAAGCTTTGTGATAATTCAGTAATTGATAATTTTAGGTCCCAAAAGGCCTTTAAATCCTAAACATATGGAAATTTACAAAATAATTATTTATCTCTCAACTGGGGACAATGCCATCAAGATGAGACACATGGCAGTAATACAATGTTGTGTCGGTTGAGGACTTATTTCCCCAAACAATAGTTATTTATTGTCTACTATGAGATGAGAATAGTGTAAGTGTGGTGGGTACAGAAGTAAACAAGATGTTGAGGCATGTCCCTGGAGGGGTGAGTGGGGGTAGTGGTTGCAGAGTGACTTAGTTTCCTTGCTGGAGGTTGAAGCCTAAATTAAAATTGTTCAAGGCCACTGTTGTCTTCCTTACCATTCAGAAGTCATAGAATTATCCAAGAGATCACTTAGAATCTGCTAAACAAAAGGAGGCCAGGAATCTACTGACCATTATAAAAGGCTCTGTCTAGAAATATATGTTTTTTCTCTGAAATTGCGATTAAACAGCTCCAAACACAGGTGAGCACATAATCTATTGAAAGAAAATATGTAAAGCCATCCAACATCCAAATCTCAAAGATTCCAGTCTTAACATGCCTTGATATTAGGGGGAAAATGAAAGACAGCATAACCCAGGCATTCACTGAAGACAGATGCAAGACACGCCTCTAGGTTCCATGTGGTACAAGTCATTTCCACGCACTGCAAGTGAAATCATAAGGTGCTCATGTCTGTAAAGTAGTAAACCTTACTGCAAAGCACTACAAGACAGCTTCATTCATATTCCTCGCCTTGGAATTCATTCCACACTTTACCTTCACTTTCAAACAGAAATCATTCCACGCCAACTGAACATTATAGAGACAAATAGAATATTTGCCTTGTACCCTCCAGCCAAAATTAGCAAAGGTTGACATTCAATTATGTTGGCTTCATATATTTTTAGGGAAATAAAATTATAAGTTCAGTCAGAGTCTCTCTCATAACTCTTCCAAATACAATTCCTTTGCTCCCTCTCTGGAAGTCCATGTGAATCCCTTCTATCTTTTTCTATGTATTTTTGTATCTATAGATAACTGTAATAATTTTGTTTACTTTTATGTCTTACTTAAAATGAACATCTGGAAAAAAACTCCAAACATATGAAAGTATCATAATACAGCTTGCTTTTTTCACTTAACTCCTTATTTTGAGATCTGTTCATGTTGATACACTTGGATCTGATTTTCATTTTATCTGCTGTATGGTATTCCATCCAGTGGGTTTACAGAATAAAAATAAAGCAAAAAAATCTATTACCATAGTGATATACATTACCATGTAGCCCCATATAATTTTCTGGCAAGATGCAGTGGCTCTTTTTTATTCTTATTGTTTTAACTAAGATGGAAATTCTGTCTCCCATGCCATTTAGCATAGAAAATATTGTATGCTCACAGATAGCTACTAACTAGGAACTAGAAGTTGGACAGTCAAGTCCCAGATTTACCTGTAACCAATTATGTTACCATGAGCTTGTCACAGTCAGCTCTGGTTCACAGTTTTCTCACCTGTGTACTACTTGAAATGACTGAGTGTTGGAGGGGAAAACTACTGCATCCAGAACAATCACATTTCCCTTCCATTTCATACATCATTCTTCTGAGTTGGTAGATATGAAACTTCAGAACCAAAAAAAACCAAAACAAAACAAAACAGAGGAGAATAAAAATGAATGGCACTTTCAGATAGAATTTCCTTGCTCCATTTAGGGCTGGAAAACAAAGACCGTGGTGGCTGTTATTTACACTTAGTTACTAATATAGACAGCCAAACTGTATCATGCATGGATGGAAAGGCATGTGATTTGAAGGATGACAGGAAGCACCACACCCCCCACCTCATACAAACACAACACAATACCACCACCTTACCTCCCCATCAGCTCACAAGAGATCTGAGTTTATCTTTCCCTAGAAATGTTCAGATAAGTCTTGGTGGCAAAATGGAGTGCAATGTGAAATTGACTGGATTGTAAAGACTTCACTATCTCAATAAAATATTCTTTGCTTTGATACCTCCCTTGCACATCTGTATGATCGGCCTCTTCTCTTCTTCAGCCTCATTGGTACCATATCCACTGCCACCCATTTTATGTCTTTTAGCACTTAAAACTTTGTTTTTCAATACACCAAGTTCCTTTTCAAGTCAAACGCTTTGCTTAGGGTATATCTCTCAGCCTGGAGCACAATTTCCCTGCTTTTCACTTGGCCAATTACTACTAATCTTTCAAATTTTAACTTAAAAACTCAAACCAGGTTAGGCAACTAAGCTATATAACTTCAAAACATCCCATACTCTACAGTAGTACTAACTGCATTTGTAAGTAAATAGCTTTAGTGGAATACTTCAGTTGACACCTTTCTTTCCTAAGCAAATCTGAGCTCTGTCTCAAACCCAGAGTTTGTGATTCAGCATATTTGAAATGGTACCTGAGAATTTATATCTCTGATAAGTTCTTAGGATATGGTGATGGGGGTGGTCCATTTATGCACCTTGAAAACAGCTGCAGTAGATAGTTCACAGGTAAAGATGCTGTGAGAACAAATAAACTGTGTACAAGGGATTTATGATCTCAAAGAAAGTGTCTTTGCAAGATGACAGAGATGAGTGTTCTTGATGAAACACTCAGTAGGATGGACAATTCTGGCAATGCTCCACTGAGGACTCAGGAAAATGTTTGTCTTCCTGTGCATCCCAGTAGATTGTACTTACTAGACCTTGCTTAAGAAAGTGTTTCTGCCATTGTTTCTCTATATTCCAGAATCCTTGGTATAGAAAGCAACTCTTGAGAAAACGTTTACATAATTTATTGAACTTACACTAGCCACAAGAAAATCCACATGAAAATTAACGATGACAAAACAACAAGATTTATGCATTACAAAGTTATAACAGGGTAGGATCTGGACCAATTGCACTTTGAATTTATTTAAATAATTATTATAAAATCTAAATTTACAATTTATTTCATATGATCTTATAAAAGCTTTTCTTTTGGAATGGTTTATCTACTTCTGAATTGGTGTGTCCCATTATAATGAAGCTAAGATCTTACATTAATGTCATACAAAATCTACCTTTTGCTGAGAAGTATTCTCAATTATACTGGAAAGAAATTAAAATCTCAACTCAACACCCAAAACACAAACAATCCAGTGAAGAAATGGGCGAAAGACATCAGTAGACACTTCTCCAAGGAAGACATTCAGAGGGCCAACCAACACATGAAAAAATGCTCAACATCACTCTTCATCAGCGAAATACAAATCAAAACCACAATGAAATACCACCTTCCACCTGTCAGAATGGCTAACATTAACAACTCAGGCAACAACAGATGTTGGCGAGGATGCAGTGAAAGAGGATCTCTTTTGCATTGTTGGTGGCAATGCAAGCTGGTGCAGCCACTCTGGAAAACAGTATGGAGGTTCCATACTGGAAAAACTAAAAATAGAACTACCCTACAACCCAGCAATTGCACTACTAGGCATTTATCCATGGGATACAGGTGTGCTGTTTTGAAGGGATGCATTCACCCCCATGTTTATAGCAGCACTATCAACAATAGCCAAAGTATGGAAAGAGCCCAAATGTCCATCGATGGGTGAATGGCTAAAGAAAATGTGGTACACACACACACAATGGAGTATTACTCGGCAATCAAAAAGAATGAAATCTTGCCATTTGCAACTACGTGGATGGAACTGGAGGGTATTATGCTAAGTGAAGTTGGTCAGTCAGAGAAAGAGAAAAACCATATGACTTCACTCATATGAGGACTTTAAGAGACAAAACAGATGAACATAAGGGAAGGGAAACAAAAATAATATAAAAATAGGGAGGGGGACAAAACAGAAGAGACCCATAAATATGGAGAACAAACTGAGGGTTGCTGGAGGGGTTTTGGGAGGGGGGATGGGCTAAATGGGTAAGGGGCATTAAGGAATCTACTGAAATCATTGTTTCACTATATGCTAACTAATTTGGATGTAAATTTAAAAAAATAAAAAATAAAGAAAAAAAAGAAGTACTCATACTGTGGTAATCATTTCACAATACACATGTATTAAATCATCACGCTGTATACCTTATACTTACATGTTATAAGTCAATTGCATCTCCATAAAGCTGGGAAGGGGCAGACAAAAACTGCTGCTTTTTTTGGTAAAACTGTATTTTTACTGTATAAACTATGCAATATATTTTAATTATTTAAAACAAAAAAGAAACTAAAATCTGTAAGTTGACCAAAATTAAAAGAGGTAATAAAAGATGAAAGATGTTTTAATAAGGATTCGAGGCTTATGTTATGGGGGGGGGGGGGAACATGTCCTGTAACTCTACAGACTTGAGTTCAAACTCCAGTTCCCAGTTTATTAACTGTGTAACTGGAGCATGTGCTCCGCTCTCTGAATCAACTTACTTGTCATCACAGTGATTTATAGGAAACTTCTGATAAAAAGACTTGCACACAGTATATGATCTATACTTTTCCCCTTATCCTCATGTTCTCACAACTCTGGTAAGCTAACTTGTGAGATGGAATGATGGGGGAAAATGCCCAGGGGTTCACCACATACTCTCTACAATGGAGTTCAGACCAAATTTTGTCTATTTCCACTAAAGATAATTTTTCAAACTCTAGCTATGATGAACCTAAAATTGCATTCTTTCTGTTTCTTTAGCAGTAGGTGACTTTCCAATATCACTACTTTTTCTGAAAATAACTATTCTTGAGGAAGACTTTAAAAAATTTATAGCATTTAAAAGTAATTAGGGACAGAAGAAGTAAAAAAATAAATAAAATGAAAAAGTCACTAATAACATTATATCAGATAGTGATTTGAAATTTCTTTGACTCTAATGGAGAAAAGTTGAGAGTAAATGAGAAGTTAAAATCTTATCTTTGTATCCTCCAGAGCGCTGAGAACTTGCACATAAATTCTCAATCAATATTCCATAGGAAAGAATAAAAGTAAATTATATTTTTCTTCCATCTAGAGATTTACACTGTTCATTTCTAAACTTCTAATCATGGTCCCATAACAAGATTATTTTTTATTTTTTTGGAAGCTCAACTCATCAGCCACTCTAATAATCTTTTTCTTGTTAATATTTGATAGTGGAGATTTTAGAAAATAGAAGAAAAAAATGAGACTGTCTTATCGTTTCTTACTGTCCAAATCAGTCATCTTACTTATGACCTAGATGACTTCCAACAGTAATATCTCAGGATGCAATTCTACAAGCCTACCCAATCACTTTAATGAACTTCCACCATGTCTGAAAAGTAAAATGCCATTTATGACTAATTTAATGGTCAGAGATAAAGTTGTCTTGATTTCTCTCCTAAACTGCCTGGCCTAGCAGCCACAATCAGCTTCAACCCCCTTCATATAATGAGGAAAAAATTGAATTAAACTGGAGAGCCTTGAGCCATTATAATGGTTAAATCATATTTCTCTACTTTTTATGCCATGTATCTATATTTCTGCTATATAATAGCAAAGGAACTTAGAAAAGGGACAGCTAATAAATGAAGGAATATTGTAAGATAATAACTACAATTCTCTTTAAAGGTCATCTATAGATGAGAAAGTATAATGCTCTATTAATACTGCTTGTCATTTTATGACTGGGCATCATTTCCTTATAGAAATGTACCCCAGATGTTACTTTTTCTCTCTCCCACACACACAAAAAACAGATTAACATCTGACAAAGTATTCATATTGAGAAATGCTTTGCCTTATAATGCACTTTAAAAATGAAAAAAATGTATTCTGAATGAGGAAAAATGTTCTCTTGCAAGTTGCCAAGAATTATCTCATTTCTTTCTCTTTGGTTTTCTCTGGTCGTCCAATCTCTGAAAAATATTTGTCAGAGCTTTTCATCATAAAAGAGTATCCAACAATATCTTGCCCTTGCTATTAGTATAAATGAGAGTCAAATTGATATATTAATTTAATAATATATAGAGAATATTATTAAACATTCTAAAAATATATATTTGTTGTCTGAGTATAAATGTTTGTTATTTGTACATTATTAACACAGCATATTAATACATTTATATCTATGTACTAATTAAAAAGTATTACAATTTATAGCTAATGTTTTATTATTAAGCATTATATTATTTATTATTTTCTCTAGTGTTGGATACTTAATTATTTCTATGATGTAAAATAATGCTCTATGAACATTCTGGTAGGTAGAGTTTTATGGATATCAGTAGTTATGTCTTCTTGCAATCATACTTTGAATACTGCAATCTGGCTCAGAGTAGTTACCCAATAAACACATATACAGTCTTACTAAATTGAGGAAATAATGCATATTCTTGAGATAACAGGCAAAGAACTACCTTTGTCATATTTGATACAAAGACCACATATGACACAGACACTTCAAAGAACTATAAATCCTCACTGAGAACGCTTAGGTCGATCTGAAACTTAATAACGAGCGTGTTTCTTTCATGTGTTTAATCTTCCATGTTCTGGTTATTTCTTGGTATATTCAGATTGCTTCTTGGTTCCCATCGTCATGTGCCTCAGGCATATGTGCCTTCTAAAGAATCACACCGCTCTTGAGAAACTTCTTTCCTCCCTTTACTTATTTTTACGTTTCTAACACAATTATCTATTTTCATCAGGGACTGATTCTGTGCTTTATCAGCCAGAATACTTAAAATAAGTATTTAATTAAGATGTTACTATGTGACCAGCACTGTGATGTACACTATGGGAAAATACTGAATTAGCATAGTCCTGTTTCATTTGAGATAGGGTGATTTCTGTCATTAAGTAACTGACACTGTGTTCCTCAAACAGGAAGAGCCCTAAAAACAGCTCAGAGTTCAGATTAAGAAACAGGATAACACAGTACAGGCTAAAGTAATTGGGAAACTTTCATGGAAGGATTGGGACTTGAAAAAACTGTGAAAAATTAGTGAAATTTGAAGGAAGAAAGGGAAGGTCATGTCTGGTCAAAGGAAGAACATAAGGAAAGGTATCACAAAACACCATCCATGTAGATTTAAGACATTCTGTTAGGGAGTAGTAAGGAAGTGTTAGTCAAAGTTTGAAAAGCCAAAAGTAAAAAATGGCACAGGACGAAGGGGTTATATGATGGAATATATTCCAATGACTCTAACATGCCAAGGTAGTGTTTCTCCAAAGTTTGCTTTTCATGGAACACACAGAAAATACCATTTATGCAACAGAGTGGGAAATGTGATGAAGTTATAAATGGTTGAATCTGATTATCCTGGGGGTTGCAGCTACCCAGGTGCAGCCCTGCCTGCCTCAAAGACAGAAAGAATGAATCATCTCAGCAATCTAATCCTCAGATCAGGGGAAGTGTGTGTAAAAGGTCTGGATATGCTAAACAGCCTTAAGTCATGACTAACTTGTGTTCCTGTTCTCAAGGAACAAACTTTAATAAAACAGAGAACTGGTGAATAAAATTGTAGTACCAAAGGATATCTCTGATAGCCAACCAATTTTTTGGTTGATTGAGATTTTAGCAAGATTCAAATCAAACACTGGTCTTGTTCATTTAGCATAGAGTCTTTAAAGACCTACACCTTTTCTATATAATTTGTTATAATCAAGTGGCTTTGCGTGTAAGTAGGCAATGATATAGGCATGGATAAATTGAATGACTGGATAAAGTGATCTAAAAAATTTGGAAGTAAAATATGTGTTCATGTCAGGGTCATGACAAGGTCACCGGTAGCTCAATCAATAGAATAAAGTGTATTCTTCCATTATATAAAATCTAGCAAATTTTTTAGTCGTCTGTGTCAACACTATGTGGAGTTCCATAATAAAGTTGAATGGGAATATGCATAATCTTACATCTTAACCCCTCATTTAAATATGTATAAAGGAAAACCAGTGAAGGGAGGCAATCTATTTAAAGTACCTTAGGAAACTGAATATCCAAGACAGGGCTAGAACCCAAGTTTCGTTACACCTAGCCCAAGACTCTTGATAGGATACCACACTGACTCATTGGCAATTTTATGTGAATATTAGAATACAATCTAGTCAGTTCCCAAGAGTGCCAAGTCATTACATTTGGAAGATTCGGTTGGAGCCAGTGTCCCTACACTCCTCTATCAGATGCTATAAAAATGAAAGCAAAATGTATCAGCGATCACTGTGTAATAAACCAACCCAACATCAATAGTTAAAAGAACTATATACTTAGCTTATGATTTTGTGTATTGGCAACTTGGATAGAGCTCAGATGAGTGGTTCTGATCCTACTCACTCATGTGTCAGTGATGTGGTACTGGAGGCTGGTTGGTCTAAGATGACTTCAGCTGGGATGGCTCATGTCTGTTCCATATGGTCTTTCATCCTTTACTAGGCTAGACCGAATTTGATGACATAGCAACTAGACAGAATTCAAAGAGAGACAGCACAGAAGCATTTAAGGTCTCTTGTGGCCTATGCACATAATTAGCATAGTATCACTTCTACTACATTTTATTGACTATAGCAAGTCATAAACCTAGCCCACATTCAAAAGGCAGATAATAAAATCCACATCTTGATGAGATGCAAGTCAGCTTGAGGAAAAAACTGGGGCCTATTTGCAATCTATTGCAGACAGGAGGGACTTTCATCAATATTCTTGCTGCATTTACAATATAAGAAATAACTGAATTGAATAGGGCACCTGGCTCCCTCAGTCAGAAGAGCACATGACTCTTGATCTCAGGGTTGTGAGTTGGAGCCCCATGTTGGATGTAGAGATTATTTAAAAAATAACTAAATAAATGAACTTTAAAAAAATAATTGAATTTTAACTTAACTGAAGCTAAGTCAGTTCTTTGAGTTTATAGCAACCGAAGTCTTTTAGCAATAGAGTCCATATCCTTAAATGTGTACTTTTGGGAGGAAAAACAAACTGCAGAAAATCATTTTTGAAAAAAATGATTTAAAGAAATTAACGATATTAATGATTGTGAATGAAAATCTAAACTAACAAATTGAGAATGTATTACTGCAAATAAAAACATGTGAGATCTTTCCTTCCTCCACCAGGCCTGCAAATAAATGTTGGGCTGCTACAGAATTCTGTCCTTGGAATTTTTCTTTTTTCTCTCCATATTTTCACATTAGACATCATCAGTCCTATCATCTTAAATATCACAAATATGTCAATGGCTGTCAAATTCTTTGGCCAACTCACAGCTTTTCTCTAAAACCAGATTTACAAGCAATAGCTTACTGTCCATAACAACTCAAACTGACCTTGCACTAAACTAATCTACAGAATTGATTCTGTAACAAACAAACAAATAAATACAATCTTTCCCAAGCTTTTTTTTTTTTCCCATCAATTTTACCCAATGTGCAGGTAAAAACTATTTCTTTCCTAAATTCTTCATATTCATCCATTAATTGTTTTTGTTTCTATTTACTTCTAAAATGCACCTTAAATCCAAGCACAGTTTACTAACCTACTGATTAGTTTAATGAACATTATTTTGTTACTTCCAACAAGTCTCTCACCATTCTCCCTGGTTCCTAAATCCCATCTTCCAAGAGTAGCCAGAATAACCTTTTAAAAATGTATAATAGACCATGTCATTTTCCTACCTAAACCCTACTAGTGGTACCCCATTTTATTTAGGCTAAATCTGAACTCCTTGTTTACCACAACCTAAATGGTCACATCTAACCCAGACGTTGCCTCCATCTCCAACGTCATATTTATTGTCCCTTATGATGCTGCATCTAGGCCTTTATACATGTTGTTTCTTCCACTTACAAACCTATCTTTCCAAATTTCTGCATGACTGCCTTCTCATTGTTTGGGTCCCAACTCAAGTAGAATCTCTGAGAGGTCAATCCTAGCCACACTAGGCAGAACCATCCCTCATCCCAAATACTCTACCATATTATGTTCTTTTATTTTTTAGCAGTGAAAATAACTGAAATCTCTACTTACTTTCTTAACTTTTTATTGTCTGTCTCCCTAGAATGTAATGTTATTATTACAAAGATTCTATTTTTTTACCACTGTTCTCATAGGACATGCTTGATAAATATCCATTAGCCTCTAATATTTTACAAAACTCAACTTACTCAAATATCTAGGGCAAACCTCTTGTCAATCCCTACTGACCCCCCTTTCAGCACTGACTCAGTGAGAATTCAATATATCTATTATCAAATCTGTTAGTGAAAGAAGTAAATCTAGATGTAGAGAAAATATTGAATTTACAGGTACTATGTTAAATTGTAAAATTTATCTATTCTAAAGTTTGTTGCTGCTGTTGTTTTTTCAAACCAAGGTAGAAATTAAATCTTTCATATCTCTTGGAATCATCATTCCTACCTCTTTTCTCACATTTCTTTTAAAATGACCATAAATGTTATAAATACAAGGATTAATTTACATGAATAAATATGCATATATTTGGCAGAACAATTAGACAAATTTATATGTCCAACTGAGCTAAATGTTATTCTAAATTCAGGTTATTTTGTTATTATGAATATTTTGTCTAAATAACATTAATGTTAATTTTTCTAGGACCATGGAAGTAAACCTGACTACCCAGGAAACCAAAGAAAGGGAAGGAATGAAAGTAAATTATCCAACGTGATGTCTTTTTTAAACTCAAAATTGCCAAAAACATACAGCAGCCTCATTTTGAACTGAATTTCATAGATTATAAATTTTTCAGATGGCAATTAACTTTAGTAAAATATTTTTATCTACTTTAAATGTCTTAAGTGTCTAAATATAAAATAAAACACGACAGGTATTAGCTAATTGTTTCTTTATTCAGTGTGGCATGAAAAACTTAACACCCAAAGTATTTTCTCCTCTATAAACTACTGAATGGAATAGTTCAGATAGTGCTGTTATATTTGTTCATTTGAAAATTGATACTGTACAGATGGGGACTGGGACTTTTTTTTTTTCCTGTAAACAACTAAAGAAAATAGTGGGTTTATATTTGACAGTGCCTGAATCTGAATAAGTTTAAATACTTGTCAAGATAAGACATGGCAATGCTTTGTGTCTCGTGACTATTTTAACCTGTGAGATCTACTGCAAAATCTATAAAGTAGTTTGTATTTCCTCAAACTTTGCCTTCATTATCTGTGTGATATCATTATACTTTTTTTCCTGTTCAGATACAAAACCATGCTACAATTCTTTGATATAAAGAAAGAAGAAGTCTAGTAATACTGAACTTAGTGTCTCAGCTCCCAAGATTAGCACATTTCAGACTTAACCAAATCTATTTTGTCAAAAAGATGCCAAGGTGTGTACCTTAGTGAGCATATTAAAGAGGGTAATTCTGCAGCAAATGCAACTGTAAAAATTTGGCATGACCGTAAAAAATAATACCAAAACAATTCTGAAACAGAAAACAGGAAAGAGGCAACCTGTCAAAAAAAAAAAGATACTTCTTCTATAAAAGGAAATGAAGGAATTCTATTAATAATCATGGTGTAAATACAAGAAATGAATTTAGCCTACAGCCTTAAACAACTAGAAAACTGGAGAGAATATATTAATCAAGTGTTCCCACACACTGGACAATGGATATAAATGACTATGATACCTGAGAGAAGGGAAGTAAGATGAATTCTGTAATTGTTTCAGGTTATTATATGGCCTGAAGGCAGTTTCCAGACTGTAGGGGAGAGATGGGACTCAAAGAGAACCCAGCAGTGTCACTATGTTCAGGAGACAGAAATGAATGTTCATGGAAGTGAAGCAACCAGAATTAACAGGGCCCAACACTAGAGAAAAGAGAACTTCCCAGCAAACTCTGTAGATACACAGAGGGGTCTCCCCATGTCTTTAAGTGAGTACTGATCTGTGGACACGTGAGAGGAAACTAGCTGAAAAAGAACCACTGGAAAGAAGTAGGCAGAGCAGTTTCCAGAGCTCACTGTGTGAATAATCTGTGCTTCTCCCAAACTTCCTATTTTAGGATGCATCAAGTAGAGTCCTCAGAATGTACTGCCTTATATTTGGAGCTCAATTAGTCCTAGACTAAAACCTAGTGTGGACTCACTCCAAAAGAACTAAAAACCAAGTCTCAAAAGGATCAAACTGAACCCAAATAATTTAACTGTCTGCCAGGACAAAAGTCAAATGCTAATGAAAAAATAAAACACAATCTAAAATTCAGCAATTTAAAATTCATAACCTCCAGCATCCATTGAAAAAATTGGGAGGCATTTGTAAAAGTAGGATATTATAACCCAACCAGGAAAATAGGAGTCAATAGACACAGAGACGGAAACAGTGGGAAAAAAATGGAATTATTAGATAAGGATATTAAAGCCACTGTTATAAATGTGCTCCATTGTTTTAGAAAGTAGAAGAAAACAAGTATGATGAGAAAAATATAAAATATTCTTTAAAGACTGCCTATGACATCTAAAGATTAAAAAAATACAATATATGAAATGAAAAATATACTAGATATGATCAACAACAGCTCGGTTTCTTCAAAAGAGAAATATCAGTGAATTTGAAGACATAGCAATAGAAACCATACAAAATGAAGCATGGAGAGAAAATAAACTGGAAGAGCATCAGTGACCTAAGAGATAATATCAAGCATTCCAACATACATGCAATTGGAATGTCTGAAAGAGAAGAGAGGACCAAAAATACGTGAGTAAGTAATAACCAAATACTTCCAAGAGTATCAAAAAAACCTAAACAAAAAATAAAAAGAATACCATGCAAGGAACAGCAAAATCAAATTGTTGAAAACCGTGATAAAGAGAAAAACTTAAAAGTAAAAAAGTCAGGGAAAATATAACAATTTTTCTAAAAACCATAAATCTTGACTGTTTATGAGAAGACGTAGCATAATAATCACACATGTCTTCTGATTTCCAAATAAATAAAAATTCTTGAAGCAAATGAAGGGTAGCAGATTACATCACTACAAAATATGCCACTTTGGCAGAAGGATTATTTTGAGCTGAGACAGATGAGGAAGCAGAAGCAAGAAAAGGTTCTTTCCCTCTTCTATTTGCCTAAAAGCTGAATATAAATTTGCAAGGTATTCCTCCTCCTCTCTCTAGCAGGAAGGACAAAGGTTAATCCCTGCAGATAACTTTAGATCTTATCAGCCTGGAGAAGTCACCAAAGAAATCTACATAACAAACTTCACCAATTAGCCTTTCTCTCAGCCCCTAGAAGCCCTAAAATCTGCTTTCCTTTGTTTTGTCATTTCTCCACAAATGAACTGTGCTTTCTTAAAGATGCTCTAGGAGCCAGAATTCTAAGCCACCACTTTGAGTTACATATTTTTCCTTGGGTATCCCCCATTTATACATGAAGTATACATATTCATAAATTTATATCTGTTTTCTCTTCTTCCCTCCTCTTAGTCTGCCTTTTATTACAGAGATCTCAGCCAAAAACTCAGAAGGGTAGTGGGAAAATTATTTTTCCTTCCTTACGCATATTTGGCAAGGCAAAGGTGCTTATAAAGAGAGTGAAAACCTGTTCAGAGAGTAATAGTGAGATTAGGAGAAGATAAAAACTGTAGGGCCTGGTTTTATTTTCTAGTTCCCAATATTGTAGCATTTCTGCAGGATTTTTTAAACTACCTTGACTTTTAATTTTTTAATTTTAATTCTTGTAAAATGTTTATTCTTGAGAGAAATAGAGAGAGAGAGATGGAGAGACAGAGACAGAGCCAGTGGGGGAGGGACAGAGATATAGGGGGACAGAGGACATGAAGTGAGCTCTGTGCTGACAATAGAGACCTCAGTGGGAGGCTTCAGTTAAGAAATTGTGAGGTCATGGGGCATCTGGGTGGCTCAGTCTGTTGATCATCTGACTTTGGCTTACATCATGATCTCATGGTCTGTGAGTTCGAGCCCATGTCAGGCTCTGTGCTGACATCTCAGAGCCTGGAGCCTGCTTCAGTTTCTGTGTCTCCCTCTCTCTCTGCCCCTTCCCCACTCACAGTCTCTCTCTCTCTCTCTCTCTCTCTCTCTCTCTCTCTCTCTCTCAAAAAATAAACAGTAAACAAAAGTTGTGAGATCATTACCTGAACTGAAGTCAAACTCTTAACTGACTGAGCCACCCAGGCACTCCTAATTTTTTTTTAAAGTAATCTCTATACCCAATGTGGGCTCAAATTCACGACCCCAAGATCAAGAGTCATATGATCTACCAATGGCATAACTGTAGGATTTTACAGGTAAAAAATTCCATAGAGATTATCTAGTCCTATGCTCTTGACTTATAGAAGACATGTGATAACAAAGCAGGTAATTAAAATCAGACAGCTAGACAATGACAGAGATAAAGCCAAAGCTTAGTTCCTTTTCAAAGAAAACAACTTTCCTTTTTATGGTTTCCTACTTTACAAGAATTGCCTGAATGTTGTTAATTGAATATTTATACAAACAAATAAAAAATCTTGACCTCATCTCAAACATACAAAAAATGAGTTAGGATGAATCAGACACCAAAATATAAAACATAAAACAATACCACTTATGGGGGGGGGAGGAGAGAAGAATATCATTATGGCTTTGGAATAGGCAAGGAAGTTTTGAATAGAATGTAGGAAGCACTAATGATTAAAAAAGAATTGCTTAACTGGCTTTAGTGAAAATAGAGATTTTGCTTATCAAAAGATACTACTAACATCAGGAAAAATGCAAGCCACACACTTAAAGATAAATTTGGAATGCATATTTCTGATAAAGGACCTATATTCAGAACATATTCTACAAATTAAAAGACAAAACAACCCTGAGAAAAAGACAGGCAGGCACTTCACAAAAAGAGTGTATCCAAGTCACTAATAAATATATGAAAAAGATACTTGGTATCATTACCCATTAAGGAAAGACAAATTAAGGCTACTATGAGATACATCTACATACCTACCATGATGTCTGAAATTAAAGAACTCACAAGGATCTGTAATCGCTGGATTCTCCTACCTTTCTTATGGGAGAGTCCATTGGTACAAAATTTTGGAAAACTGTTTGCAGTGTCTACTAAAGCTAATTGTACCTACACCTTAGGATCTAGCAATTCTACTTGTGGTTACATAATCAAAAGAAATTAAAATATATTTATAAGAACCCTCATGCATTTTTAATCATAATATCCCATCTGGCAACAATACAAATGTGTCAGTTCTAGAACAGGTAAATGAAGTGTGGTATTTTCTATTTAAAAAAAATTTTTTTTGATGTTTGTTTATTTTTGAGAGAGAGTGCAAGTGGGGGAGGGGCAGAGAGAGAGCGGGAGATACAGAATCTGGAAGCAGGTCCCAGGCTCTGAGCTGTCAGCACAGAGTCCGACGCGGGTTCACACTCACGAACTGAGAGAGATCACGACCTGAGCTGAAGTTGGACACTCAACCAGCTGAGCCCCAGGTGCCCCCGAAGTGTGGTATTTTCAAATATCAGAATAGGATACATCATTGAAAAGGAACATAATTCCTGGTACACACAACAATGGATAAACCTCACGGGCATAAGCTGGAACAACAAAAATCCACAGTGCACTCTTCTGCACAGCCATGGTGGAGAACAATCCAGAATGACTTTGGCAAATTATGTTTATACATATCACAGGATGCAGCCATTCCCCTGATGATCTGTCCCACTAACATTCTCACAGGTTCATAAGGGATCAAGTCTGAGGATATTCACTGTGATACCACATATTGTGGACGGGAGTAGGAGGCTACCCAGGTTTCCTGTAGGAGAGTGGTAGGTAAAATATTGTAGATAGACTGTGCAATCACAAAGTACACTAGATTACGGTACAAAGAGCAAAATGAAAAAAAAATATATATATATATATAAATATAGCGCTGAATTTAAAAAATGAGGAATAGAATGAGGTCAGTAGTACAGTTCCTCTTCTGTAAATGATGTGCAGTACAACAATGATGCATTTTTCTAGGGCACCTGCAAATAGAATATGCATTAAAAAAATAAAGGGGCCCGTGGGTGGCTCAGTCAGTTAAGCATCTGACTCTTGATATTGGCTCAAGTCATGATCTCAAGGTGCTTGAGGGGATTCTCTCTCCCTAGCTCTCTGCCCCTCCTCCCTCAGGAATGGGCACACACTCTCTCTCTTAAGATAAATAAGTAAAGGGGCGGCTGGGTGGCGCAGTCGGTTAAGCGTCCGACTTAGCCAGGTCACGATCTCACGGTCCGTGAGTTCGAGCCCCGCGTCAGGCTCTGGGCTGATGGCTCAGAGCCTGGAGCCTGTTTCCGATTCTGTGTCACCCTCTCTCTCTGCCCCTCCCCCGTTCATGCTCTGTCTCTCTCTGTCCCAAAAATAAATAAACGTTGAAGATAAATAAGTAAACATTAAAAGAACATATAAGAATGTTTGGGGGGGAACAGGTTAAATATGAATAATTGGGAAAAGAAATTAAGAAACAGGCTTTGCATGGACAAATGAGGACAGTGTACCTTGAACTGAGGTGTGTGATTAATTCAATGCTCTTCACCCGATGTCCAAAAAAGTTAGAAAAAGAAAAAAACTAAAGCCGAGGGTAAGACGTAAGACGACAAAGGTGAGAAGTGTAACAGCTCTATGAGCATGAAATGCACATGGCAGTGCATTTTGTTTCATTTTTTAACATCCCTTTGCAAATAGGCTCTGGGATCCAGCGGCGAAAACTGAGTCAGACACTGTGAAGAAAATGTTGTGTTATAAAAATACACCTCTGTTTTACTTCTACTTTGATTTGAGGCAGGGTCACAAAGTGAAGAGAAACATGATTCTGCCAATTATCTGGAGCAAGCCAATATAAAAGTTCCCAATTTAAAATAGGAAGGGAGCCCAGGGTTCATTTAGCTCAATTATCTCAATTTAAAAACTCCAGAAATAGTGGGCCACAGTGAAGTGACTTGCCTGAGATACCCAGCAGGTAAGGAGAATAATTGCAGCTAGAACCTCACTGTCGGCCCTCAATCCATGAGGTTCCTTTGGTTTGCTTCACTTAGCTCACTGCTCTCCTGAGGAACGTACCCGACATAGGGAGGCTACAAACCATGGTGATAAAATACTCAAAGATCCGTACAAAATTACATCTCAGCCAGTCTGAAACTATTTAGAATACGTTTTTTAGGGTGATTGATTTTGAATTGCCTTTATGAAAAACACAATTTCAGTTTTGGTACTTACGAACTAGACTGTTTCTCCAAAATATCATTACCCGCTTTTTGGCCTGGGTAGACAATTTGAAGAAAAATTTAATTTATTTTCACTTAAATGAAATATTTCATGGTCTTCATTTGGAACTCAAGTCACTGTTTGTAACCATAGATGAAGGAGGTACAGAAGATTCTGCCAGATCAGTTCTTATCCCAAAGCTATTAGCTGGAAATTGTGCATTTTGATAATTTTCTTGCCATACGCCACTTTCTCTGAAAGTTTCAGTATTAATAATAATGATTTCAGTCACCGAGTGTTCTGTTAATTAAATTGGTGTATCTAATGGAGATTTCATAGTTACCATTTTGGGTAAGTTGTTTATTATAATTAATAGAAGGTAATTTATAGAAAATGTATATATGGAAAGAGATGCTGCATTGCCTCTACCAGCATTGGTTTCATCTCTTCTTTATCACGTGGCAACCACAGATTTTGCCTGGGATTGACCTCGTTCCTCCTCCAGAATGGTCTCTGAAGTAAACGGGTCAGTTTGATGCTTCTCATACCGTGGTGACTGAGGCACGGATGGGCAACAACATCCAATCAACCCAACCCATTCAGTCTGGGCGTTCCTCTAACCTCGGTGTCTGCCTCTACCTGGTCAAATCACATCAAGAACAAAACTCCTTTGTTATGCTCAAGGCTAAGCTAAACTGCCATGTTTGGCTAAGAGCCACAGCTGACATTGTGCTTCATGAAGCAAGCAGGCCACACTGAGGATCAGGCCTTCACACAGAAGAGGAGGCAGAGCTAGAAACATCTGAGAGGATGAGAATGGACCCCCTGATGCAACTATGCCAGGAAGCCACTCTACTCTGAGGCTTCCTATTCCAGTATGCAAGTCCTATTTTTTAAGCCAATCTGAATCGGTTTGGTGGTTATGTACAACCCAAAACACCTGAAATGAGACAACCTGTAATTTTACTATTTAGAGATAATCACTGAGAACAATTTAGTTTAGAGACTTTAATGCTTATGTTGTGTTTGCCTATTTGAGTTAAAATATCTTAAGACGGGCATCTGAGTGGCTCAATCAGTTAAGCGTCTGACTCTCAATTTCGGCTCAGGTCATGGTCTCACAGGTCATGGGTTTGAGCCCCACATCAGGCTCCATGCTGATAACATGCTTGGGATTTCTCTCTCTGACCCTCCACTGCTTGCGTGTGCTCTCTCTTTCTCTCTCAAAATAAATAAATAAATAAACTTAAAAAAGATTTTAAAACAAAGTTGGGAATCCATAGTACATACAGTTTTGTAGGCTGTTATTTTATTTTAATGAAGATGTTGTGAATATATGTGCATGTCATTAAATTTAAATCACATTATTTTTGTGTCACATTAATTATTTGTGCCATAATTTATTAAATAGAGACTTTATATTTGGACACTTAGGTTGCTTCCAATTAAACAGCAACATAATGAACTTTGCAGCTATATTCTCTGTCATATCCATGCTTATTACTTTCGAATAAATACTAAGAAATGTGACAATTATAGGGTCAAATACTGCGCATAAGTCTAAGGATTTTGATTTACATTCCTAACTTGTCCTCTAAAATCACAATTTCAACCTCAAAAAATTGCATAACAGTGTTCATTTCAACATTACCTCCATGATACAGTTCTTGGTAGGAAAATGATAAAAACTTCTTCAAAGGTATGAAAATTATAATTGACACATTGTATATTATAAGCAATATCTATGATATTAATATCATAGTCAATAAGAATATCTATCATTACTTGAGCAATTTATTTTGTGCCAGGCTCTTTAAGGTTCTCCTAATTTAATCCTTCACAATATTCCAGAGAGTTAGGTGTTATTAAATTTATTTTAAATAGGAAAAAATAGGTTTAGAGTGCAAATAAGAGATGGCATACCTAATAAACTGCAAAACAACTCAATTTTACTATTATTCAACCCAACAATCTCTGGAGAGGAAAAGAATTCAAAAGATGCCCTGGAGAAGTCCAACCTGGATAAGGAATGTGATGACCATAAATTTTGTTACAATTGATTCTTGACATATTCATTTTGTCACATCATACCACCAAGATTAGTATTTGTGTAAGATTTTTCAACTTTAATAAATTATTAATATACTATATATTTTTTTTATTTTTTTTTTCAACGTTTATTTTATTTTTGGGACAGAGAGAGACAGAGCATGAACGGGGGAGGGGCAGAGAGAGAGGGAGACACAGAATCGGAAACAGGCTCCAGGCTCTGAGCCATCAGCCCAGAGCCTGACGCGGGGCTCGAACTCACGGACCGCGAGATGGTGACCTGGCTGAAGTCGGACGCTTAACCGACTGCGCCACCCAGGCGCCCCAATATACTATACTAAAATTAGCTAGGATGATCACTGTGAACTTTATTTATTTATTTATTTATTTATTTATTTATTTATTTATTTCCAGTATAATTAGTGTGCAGTGTATTAGTTTGAGGTATACAATATAGTGATTCAACAATTCTATACATTACTCAGTGCTCATCACAATAAGTACATTCTTAATCTCTTTCACTTATTTAACCCATCCCCCCACTACTTCCCCTGTGGTGAATACCAGCTTGTTCTCTATAGTTATAAGCCTGATTTTTGGTTTGTCTCTGCTTTTCCTTGTTTGTTTTTTTTTTTTTTTAATTCCACCTATGAGTGAAATGCTATGGTATGTGTCTTTTCTCTGGCTGAATTATTTCACTTAGTATTATACCTTCCATATGCATCCATGTTGTTGCAAATGGCAAGATTTCACTCTTTCTTATGGCTGAGTATTTTCCCATTATATATATATATATATATATATATATATGTATGTATATATGTATACACATATGTATACATATATACGTACATATATATATATATATACATATATATATATATATATATACATACATAATGGAAACACACACACGCACACACCACTTCTTCTTCATCCATTCGTCTATCAATAGACACTTGGGTTGCTATCATATTCTGATTATTGTAAATAACGCTGCTGCAAACACAGGATGCAGGTATCTCTTCAAATTAGTGTTTTCATATTTTTTGGGTAAATACCCAGTAGTGGAATTAGTGGATCATATGGAAATTCTATTTTTAATTTTTTGGAAAACCTCCATACTGTTTTCCAAAGTAGTTGCACCAGTTTGTATTCCCATGAACTGTGCATGAGAGTTCCTTTTTCTCCACACCATTGCCAATGTTTCTTGTGTTGTTGATTTTACATATTCTGACAGATGCAAAGTGGTATTCCATTGCAGATTTGATTTGTATTTTCCTGACGATTAGTGATGTTGAGCATCTTTTCATGTGCCTGTTGGCCATTTGTATGTCTTCTTTGGAGAAATGTCTGTTCATGTCTTTGGCTAATTTTTTAAAAATGTTTATCGTTTTTATTTTGAGGGAGAGAGCATGTGTGTGAGCAGGGGGAGGGAAAGAGAGAGAGGAGAGAGCATACCATGCAGGCTCCAAGCTGACAGCACAGAGCCCCATGTGGGTCTTGATCTCACGAACCGTAAAATCATGACCTGAGCCTAAATCAGAGGTCAGACGCTTAACTGACTGAGCCATTTTTAAATTGGACTGTTTCTTTTTATGTTGAGTTCTATAAATTCTTTATATATTTTGGTTTATTAACCTTTACCAGATATGTCATTTGCAAATATCTTCTCCCATTCAGTACACTGTCTTTTTCAGTAAACCTTAATTTTTCCTTGCAACCATCTACTGGTGTGTAAATTGCACATACAGTGAACATAGTTCTCACTTTAACACATGGTTAAATATGAAAGGAGACCACAGTTAACACAACTTTCTTTACCAAGACCCATTGCTGACAGAATCTGGTACCCTTTTTGAGGCAAACACTGAGCACTCACTGATTAAACAAAGTGTGCTCAGATATGAGCAGTTAGGGTCAGCTTACACTTTCTGATCTCAGCTGAAAGTAGAAAATTTATTTGACATTCTTGCTAGGAATTTGGTGGGCAAACAGTTGTTCTGTGGGACCGGCTGTGGACAGGCCAGTGGGGAACGTGGGCAACAGGAGGGACTAGGTTAGGTGTACATGAAGTAAATGCAACAAATAAAGGCTAACCAGTCCTACCTCTAAAGAGTAATCTGAAAACCCTTGCTAAACTTGTTCTGTCATATATTAAATAGTACAAATAAAAGACTACTTTATTGTTAGATGATACTGTCTAAGTTTATAGTAAGTTGTTTCAGAGGCAATGAGCTAAAAATAAAGGAAATATTTTTAAATAAAAAATTAATGACTAACTTTTGTCATGTAAAAAAGATGATGAGGTGCTCAGCTTGCAACAAATATGTCAACAATTATTCTCGGTCATAAGAATAGTGATATCATTGACCTCATCTAAGCACGAAGACATGAATTTATAGAAGATATATCAGCACCTACCTCAAAGGTTAATATAATTTCAAGAAAATGTGCCCCAAGACAATTTAAAATATGCAGCTGCAGACGATGTTAGGTATCATGGCTTTTCATTTAGATCAAATAACTATTTCTGGATTCATTTTGCTAATTTTCAATTCCAAAATTTCGTACACACAAATGAAAAGTGAATCAGTTGCTGTAAATGGCTAGCTCCATTAGTAGCATGTATGCCTCGTAAATAGTTTAATTATTTGAATTTGATTTCAGTGTCTCATATGTTTGAATAGAAATCAATTAATTCCGTTAATGGAGTTTTAATTCAATTTATGAATCCAACATAAAAACGTTTCAAAAATCATTCTGTTGAAGGTGAAAGATCTAATATTGTCATTGATAATATTAAAAATATGCTTAAAAAGTTTAACATTTGTAATATAAACAAAAATTTTGCGGGAACAGTGTTATGACAAGATCAACATTTTTACTAATTTGTTTCCAGTTATAGTTTCTATAGGAAAATATCCGCAAAAATATCTTCCATCCCATATGCCCTTCTTTATGTGACCTTGACACTCCTCTAATAAAGTGGTTGGAATATATTTCCCCTACCAAACATTTGTTATTGCTCTATTAGAGTATGGCAAATGTCATTAAGTGACTTCTAAATTCTGATGAGAAACACCATGTATTTCTGCTTTGCTCCATTGAGACACCCGCTCTTGTCGTCTAGCTGCCACGTGGTAAGAAAATCCATATAAGTTTATTCAAGGAGACTACTTGATGAGGTGACATGCAGATGTTCCAGGCAACAGCTCAACTAAGGTTCCAGTGGACAGTCAGCTTCATTCACTAGATGTGTGAATGAAGATTCCTCCAGATGACTCCAGCCCCCAGCTGTTGAGTTACTCCAAACATTCAAGTCTTCCTGGCTGTGATCCTAGACATTGTGGAGCAGAAACAAGCCATCCCTGCTGTGCCCTGTCCAAATTATGGACATTAGGGAATCTATAAGCATAATAATGTTGTTGCTTTATGCTATTATGCATTTGGATAATCTGCAGCTAAACAATGCCTTAAGAAACCCATGGAAAAATGTATTTGCAATTGATTATGATACACACATAATTCAAAAAAGTTTTGAAAAAATTATGATATTCTAAAAATTTAAATAGAAGCTATAGTCATCCAAAATTTATGAATATTTTATATGTATCTTTTAGAGTAAATGAAATATAAGATTTCATGAGGGAGTTGAAATTAATATAAAAACTGTTAAGTATAGTGGTATGAGGGCGGGTTCTACAGGAAGATGGTGGTGTAGGAGGACGCTGGGCTCACTGCATCCTGCTGATCACTTAGATTCCACCCACAACTGCCTAGATAACCCAGAAAACCACCAGAAGACTAGCAGAACGGATTCTCCAGAGCCAAGCTTAGACCCGAGGCCCACGGAAGAGGGTAGGAAGGGCGGAGAGGCAGTGCCAGCTACAAGGACTGGCGGGGGGGAGTCGGGGTGGCGGGGCAGCCCACCGGCAAAGCAGAGCCCCCGAGTCTGGCTTGCAAAAGCGGAGGGGCTGGATGGAGTGTGTTGGGACAGCAAGCAGGACTTAACATCTGGAAGGTTATAAGCTAAAAGCTCTGCACAGAGAGTGGGAGGGCTGGAGGACAACGGGAGGGAGAGTGTTGAGCCCTGGATGACAGAGCTCAGCTTGGCAGGGAACAAAGGTGCTTGCCAGCGCCATCTCCCTTGCCCATCCCCCAGCCAAAATCCCAAAGGGAAACAGTTCCTGCCAGGGAACTTGCTTGCACCATGCAAACACCCAAAGCTGTGCTTCTGCGGATCCATCCCTCCGGGGTCTGACTCCCTCCTGGTGCCGCAGGGCCCCTCCTGAAGCGGATCTCCAAAGGAAAAGCAAGCTGAGCCTGCCCCTCCTGCACCTGTGCACCTTGCCAATCCACCCCAGCTAATACACCAGATCCCCAGCACCACAAGCCTGGCAGTGTGCAAGTAGCCCAGACGGGCCACGCCACCCCACAGTGAATCCTGACCCTAGGAGAGGGGAAGAGAAGGTACACACCAGTCTGACTGTGGCCTCAGAGGTGGGCAGGGGGCAAACATCAGGTCTGACTGCGGCCCCGCCCACCAACGTAAGTTATTCAAGACAGCACAAGAGAAGTGGCCCGCAGTTCCGCACCACTCTAGGGACTATCCAAAAAGACAAAACGGGGCGGTGGGGGGGGGCGCCTGGGTGGCTCAGTCAGTTAAGCGTCCGACTTCAACTCAGGTCACAATCTCACGGTCCATGAGTTTGAGCCCCGCGTCGGGCTCTGGACTGATGGCTCAGAGCCTGGAGCCTGCTTCGGATTCTATGCCTCTCTCTCTCTGCCCCTCCCCCGTTCATGCTCTGTCTCTCTCTGTCTCAAAAATAAATAAACGTTAAAAAAAAAATTTCAAAATGATGAAGCGGAAGAATTTCCCTCAAAAGAATCTCCAGGAAATAACGACAGCTAATGAACTGATCAAAAAGGATTTAAACAATATAACAGAAAGTGAATTTAGTATAATAGTCATAAAATTAATCGCTGGGCTTGAAAACAGTATACAGGACAGCAGAGAATCTATTGCTACAGAGATCAAGGGACTAAAGAACAGTCAGGAGGAGCTAAAAAAATGCTACCAATGAGATGTAAAATAAAATGGAGACAACCACAGCTCGGATAGAAGAGCCAGAGGAGAGAATAGGTGAACTAGAAGATAAAATTATGGAAAAAGAAGAGCTGAGAAAAAGAGAGATACCAAAATCCGGGAGTATGAGGGGAAAATTAGAGAACTCAGTGATGCACTAAACAGAAATAATCTATACATAATTGGTATTCCAGAGGAGGAAGAGAGAAGGAAAGGTGCTGAAGGTGTACTTGAAGAAATCATAGCTGAGAACGTCCCTGATCTGGGGAAGGAAAAAGGCATTGAAATCCAAGAGGCACAGAGAACTCCCTTCAGACGTAACTTGAATCGATCTTCTGCATGACATATCATAGTCAAACTGGCAAAATACAAGGATAAAGAGAAAATTCTGAAAGCAGCTAGGGATAAAGGTGCTCTAACATATAAAGGGAGACCAATAAGACTCGTGACGGATCTCTCTACTGAAACCTGGCAGGCCAGAAAGGAATGGCAGGAAATCTTCAAAGTACAGATGAACAGAAAAGGTATGCAACCTAGAATCCTTTATCCAGCAAATCTGTCATTTAGAATAGAAGGAGAGATAAAGGTCTTCCCAAACAAACAAAAACTGAAGGAATTTGTCACCACTAAACCAGCCCTACAAGAGATCCTAAGGGGGACCCTGTGAGACAAAGTACCATAGACAACACTACAAGCATAAAACATACAGACATCACAATGACTCTAAACCCGTATCTTTCTATAATAACACTGAATGTAAATGGATTAAATGCGCCAACCAAAAGACATAGGGTATCAGAATGGATAAAAAAACAAGACCCATCTATTTGCTGTCTACAAGAGACTCATTTTAGACCTGAAGACACCTTCAGATTGAAAGTGAGGGGATGGAGAACTATTTATCATGCTACTGGAAGTCAAAAGAGAGCTGGAGTAGCCACACTTATACCAGACAAACTAGATTAAATTAAAGGCTGTAACAAGAAACGAAGAAGGGCATTATATCATAATTACAGGGTCTACCCATCAGGAAGAGCTAACAATTATAAATGTCTACGCGCCGAATACAGGGGCACCCAAATATATAAAACAATTAATCACAAACATAAGTAACCTTATTGATAAGAATGTGGTAATTGCAGGGGACTTTAACACTCCACTTACAGAAATGGATAGATCATCTAGACACATGGTCAATAAAGAAACAAGGGCCCTGAATGATACATTGGATCAGATGGACTTGACAGATATATTTAGAACTCTGTATCCCAAAGCAACAGAATATACTTTCTTCTCGAGTGCACATGGAACACTCTCCAAGATAGATCACATACTGGGTCACAAAACAGCCCTTCATAATACAAGAATTGAGATCATACCATGCATACTTTCAGACCACAATGCTATGAAGCTTGAAATCAACCACAGGAAAAAGTCTGGAAAACCTCCAAAAGCAGGGAGGTTAAAGAGCACCCTACTAGGGGTGCCTGGGTGGCTCAGTCGGTTAAGCGGTCGACTTCGGCTCAGGTCATGATCTCGTGGTCTGTGAGTTCGAGCCCCATGTCGGTCTCTGTGCTGACAGCTCAGAGCCTGAAGCCTGTTTCAGATTTTGTGTCTCCCTCTCTCTGACCCTCCCCTGCTCATGCACTGTCTCTCCCTGTCTCAGAAAATAAATAAAATGTTTAAAAAAAAGAACACTCTACTAAAGAATGAATGGGCCAATCAGGCAATTAGAGAAGAAATTTAAAAATATATGGAAACAAACGAAAATGAAAATACAACAGTCCAAACGCTTTGGGATGCAGCGAAGGCAGTCCTGAGAGGAAAATACATTGCAATCCAGGCCTATCTCAAGAAACAAGAAAAATCTCAAATACAAAATCTAACAGCACACCTAAAGGAAATAGAAGCAGAACAGCAAAGACACCCTAAACCCAGCAGAAGAGAAATAATAAAGATTAGAGCAAAAATAAACAATATAGAATCTAAAAAATCTGTAGAGCAGATCAATGAAACCAAGAGTTGGGTTTTTGAAAAAATAAACAAAATTGATAAACCTCTAGCCAGGCTTCTCAAAAAGGAAAGGGAGATGACCCAAAGAGATAAAATCATGAATGAAAATGGAATTATTACAACCAATCCCTCAAAAATACAAGCAATTGTCAGGGAATACTATGAAAAACTATATGCCAACAAACTGGACAGCCTGGAAGAAATGGACAAATTCCTACACACCCACACACTTCCAAAACTCATTCAGGAGGAAATAGAAAGCTTGAACAGACCCATAACGAGCAAAGAAATTGAATCGGTTATCAAAAATCTTCCAACAAATAAGAGTCCACGACCAGATGGCTTCCCAGGGGAGTTCTACGAGACGTTTAAAGCAGAGATAATACCTATTCTTCTCAAGCTATTCCAAGAAATAGAAAGGGAAGGAAAACTTCCAGACTCATTCTATGGAGCCAGTATTACTTTGATTCCTAAACCAGACAGAGACCCAGTAAAAAAAGAGAACTACAGGCCAATATCCTTGATGAATATGGATGCAAAAATTCTCAATAAGATACTAGCAAATTGAATTCAACAGCTTATAAAAAGAATTATTCACCATGATCAAGTGGGATTCATTCCTGGGATGCAGGGCTGGTTCAACATTCGCAAATCAATGAACGTGATACATCACATTAATAAAAGAAAAGATAAGAACCATATGATCCTGTCAATCGATGCATAAAAAGCATTTGACAAAATTCAGCATCCTTTATTAAGAAAAACCCTCGAGAAAGTCGGGATAGAAGGAACATACTTAAAGATCATAAAAGCCATTTATGAAAAGCCCACAGCTAACATCATCCTCAATGGGGAAAAACTGAGAGCTTTTTCCCTGAGATCAGGAACATGACAGGGATATCCACTCTCACCGCTGTTGTTTAACATACTGCTGGAAGTTCTAGCATCAGCAATCAGACAACAAAAGGAAATCAAAGGCATCCAAATTGGCAAAGATGAAGTTAAGCTTTCACTTTTTGCAGATGACATGATATTATACATGGAAAACCCGATAGACTCCACCAAAAGTCTGCTAGAACTGATACATGAATTCAGCAAAGTTGCAGGATACAAAATCAATGTACAGAAATCAGTTGCATTCTTATACACTAATAATGAAGCAACAGAAAGACAAATAAAGAAACTGATCCCATTCACAATTGCACCAAGAAGCATAAAATACCTAGGAATAAATCTAACCAAAGAGGTAAAAGATCTGTATGCTGAAAACTACAGAAAGCTTATGAAGGAAATTGAAGAAGATATAAAGAAATGGAAAAACATTCCGTGCTCATGGGTTGGAAAAATAAATATCGTCAAAATGTCAATACTACCAAAGCTATCTACACATTCAATACAATCCCAATCAAAACTGTGCCAGAATTCTTCTCAAAGCTAGAACAAGCAATCCTAAAATTCATATGGAACCACAAAAGGTCCTGAATAGCCAAAGGAATTTTGAAGAAGACCAAAGCAGGAGGCATCACAATCCCCGACTTTAGCCTCTACTACAAAGCTGTAATCATCAAGACAGCATGGTATTGGCACAAAAACAGACACATAGACCAATGGAATAGAACAGAAACCCCAGAACTAGACCCACAAACGTATGGCCAACTCATCTTTGACAAAGCAGGAAAGAATATCCGATGGAAAAAAGACAGTCTCTTTAACAAATGGTGCTGGGAGAACTGGACAGCAACATGCAGAAGGTTGAAACTAGACCACTTTCTCACACAATTCACAAAAATAAACTCAAAATGGATAAAGGACCTGAATGTGAGACAGGAAACCATCAAAACCGTAGAGGAGAAAACAGGAAAAAACCTCTCTGACCTCAGCCGTAGCAATTTCTTACTTGACACATCCCCAACGGCAAGGGAATTAAAAGCAAAAATAAACTATTGGGACCTCATGAAGATAAAAAGCTTCTGCACAGCAAAGGAAACAATCAACAAAACTAAAAGGCAACCAACAGAATGGGAAAAGATATTTGCAAATGACATATCAGACAAAGGGCTAGTATCCAAAATCTATAAAGAGCTCACCAAACTCCACACCCGAAAAACAAATAATCCAGTGAAGAAATGGGCAGAAAACATGAATAGACACTTCTCCAAAGAGGACATCCGGATGGCCAACAGGCACATGAAAAGATGCTCAATGTCGCTCCTCATCAGGGAAATACAAATCAAAACCACACTGAGATATCACCTCACGCTAGTCAGAGTGTCCAAAATGAACAAATCAGGAGACTATAGATGCTGGAGAGGATGTGGAGAAATGGGAACCCTCTTGCACTGTTGGTGGGAATGCAAACTGGTGCAGCCGCTCTGGAAAACGGTGTGGAGGTTCCTCAAAAAATTAAAAATAGACCTACCCTATGACCCAGCAATAGCACTGCTAGGAATTTACCCAAGGATACAGAAGTATTGATGCATAGGGGCACTTGTACCCCAATGTTTATAGCAGCACTCTCAACAATAGCCAAATTATGGAAAGAGCCTAAATATCCATCAACTGATGAATGGATAAAGAAATTGTGGTTTATATACACAATGGAGTACTATGTGCCAATGAGAAAGAATGAAATATGGCCCTTTGTAGCAACGTGGATGGAACTGGAGAGTGTGATGCTAAGTGAAATAAGCCATACATAGAAAGGCAGATACCATATGTGTTCACTCTTATGTGGATCCTGAGAAACTTAAGAGGAACCCATGGGGGAGGGGAAGGAAAAAAAAAAGAGGTTAGAGTGGGAGAGAGCCAAAGCATAAGAGACTCTTAAAAACTGAGAACAAACTGAGGGTTGATGGGGGGTGGGAGGGACGGGAGGGTGGGTGATGGGTATTGAGGAGGGCACCTTTTGGGATGAGCACTGGTTGTTGTATGGAAACAATTTGACAATAAATTGCATATATTAAAAAAATATATAGTGGTATTGCTCAACACCAATTTTTTTAATTGCTCTTTTTATTTTTTGGTATGAGCAGTTAACATGGGCTCTATTAACAACTTTTAAGTGCACTCATACAGTATTCTTAACTATATACAATGTTGTGCAATAGATCTCTAAAACTTATAAATTTTGTATAACTGAAACTTTATATCTGGTATGATAGCAACTCTCCATTTCTCCTTCATCCTAGTCCTGGTCACCTATCATTCTATTCTGTTTCTATGAGTTTGCCTACTTTAGGTACCTAATATAAATAGAATTGTAGTATTTACTCTTCTGTGACTAACTTCACCAAGAATAATGTCCTCCAGGTTCATCCACACTGTCATATAAGGCATGATTTCCTTCCTTTTTAAGGCTGAATAATATTCTATTTTGTGTATGTACTGCATTTTCTTTGTCCATTCATCCACTGATGGGCAATCAGGTTGTTTCCAAATCTTGGCTATTGTGAATATATGCTCAATGAACACGGAGGTGTTAATATCTCCTCAATGTAGTGATTTCAGTTCTTTTGGATATATACTCAAAAGGTGGGAATGCTGAATCAGATGGTAGTTCTTTTTAATTTTTTGAGGATTCTCATATTGCTAGAGTGGCTGCACCATTGTACATTTCCACCAGCAGTGTATAAGAGTTCAAATTTCTCCTAAAGAGCACTTGTTATCTTTGGTTTTGGTTTTTGTTTTTGTTTTTTATAATAGGCATTCTAACAGATATGATGAGGTGATATGTTGTTGTGATTTCTATTAGTATTTTTCTAATAATTACTGATATTGACCATCTTTTCTTGGATTAATCGTTCATGTGCACATTTCTTTGAAGAAACATGTTTAGGTCTTTTGCCCCTTTTAAATTAAAATATTATTACTATTTTTAGTATTAAGTTGTAGGAGTTACTTATATTGTTTGGATTATTAGCCACCTATCAGATATAAGACTTACGGATATTTTCTCCCATTATGCAGGTTGCTTTTTCACTCCATTGCTTATTTTCTTTGCTGTGCACAAGCTTTTTAATTTGATGTAGCTCCTCTAGTTTTACTTTTGCTAAGCTTTTCATGTCATATCCAAGAAATACTTGCTTAGATCAATGCCATAAAGGCTTTTTTCTTGATTTCTGCTAGGCATTTTATAGTTTCAAGTCTTACTTTTAAATCTTTAATACATTTTGAAATAATTTTTGTGCCTGGTATATGTTAAGGGTCTAATTTTATTATTTTGCATGTCTATATCTGGTTTTCCCAAAACCATTTGTTGAAGAGGCTATCTTTCCTTACCAAAGATCAGTTGATCTTTTGTGCATGGATTTATTTTTGCTCTGTAATCTGTTCCTTTAGTCTATATGTCTGTTTTTATGTGAGCTTCATACTATTTTAATTACTGTACCTTTGTAATATACTTTGCAATTGGGAAGTGTAATGTTTCCAACTTTGTTCTTTCTTAAGGTCGCTTTGGCTATTCAGGGTCCATAGTGGTCCCATATGAATTTTAGGATTTTCTTTTCAATTTCTGTAAAAAAATGTCATTGTGATTCTTATAGAAATTACAATGAATTATAGATCACTTTGGTAGTATGGACATTTTTGCCATATTAAGTCTTCCTAACAATGAACACAATATGTCTTTCAAATTACTTATATATATATATTTTTTTTCATCACTATTATGTAGTTTTCAAGTACAAGTATTTCACTTTTTGATTAAATTCTCTCGTATGTATTTTATTCTTTTTGATGCAGGTGTAAGATTGTTTTCTTAATTTCTTTTTTGGATAGTTCAATCTTAGTGTATAGAAACAAACTGATTTTTCTGTGTTGATTTTGTATCCTGCAACTTCACTGAATTTAGTTATTAATTCTAACAGGTTTCCCCCCCATTTTTTGGTAGTCTTAAGGTTTCCTATGTATAAGATTATAAAATCTGCAAACAGAGATAATTTTACTTTCTCCTTTCTGATTTGGATCCCTGTTATTTCCTTTTATTGCCTAGTCCCTCTGGCAATAAAAGGAAGTAATCCTAGAATCCTTAGGATTTCTAGTACTATGTTGAATGGAAGTGATGAGAGTGAGCTTCTTTACCGTGTTCTGATCTTAATGGAAGAGCTTTCAGTTTCTCACTGTTAATGTTAGCTATGAGTTTGTCATGCATGACGTATTATGCTGAGTTTAAATGCCTTCTAACCTTTTTTTTTTAAAGAGTTTTTAACATGAAAAGGTGTTGAATTTTGTTAGATGCTTTTTCTGCATCTATTGAGATGATCATGTGATTTTATCCTTTATTCTATTAATATGGTCTATTATATTAATTGATTTGTATATGCATCTCAGGAATATATCCCACTGAGTCATGGTGAATATTGTTTAAAGAACTACTTTTGAAACTGCACTAAATATCATATATAGGATGAAAGTTTTTTTTTTTTTTTTTTTTTTTTCAATGTTTATTTATTTTTGGGACAGAGAGAGACAGAGCATGAACGGGGGAGGGGCAGAGAGAGAGGGAGACACAGAATCGGAAACAGGCTCCAGGCTCTGAGCCATCAGCCCAGAGCCTGACGCGGGGCTCGAACTCCCGGACCGCGAGATCGTGACCTGGCTGAAGTCGGACGCTCAACCGACTGCGCCACCCAGGCGCCCCTAGGATGAAAGTTTTATAAAAGAGCTCTTAAATTTAGGTTGCTTTTTGTGAAAATCATTTGTACATTTTTAATATTCAAAGTATTTAGAAGTGTAACACACAAACACGGGACAGCTTTTAAAACTTCTAACAAAATGTAAATATTAAAAATCAGTATTTTCTTCTAAACAGAAAGATAATGAAGTTTGTATTAAAGCAAAGTATGAATCTTAAGATCGATAAAGTTAGTAATAATATACAAATATAATACTTAAATTCTATAATTAAACTTTGGAATATCTTAAATTTGAGCAAAAATATTTCTGGAGATTCTATTTTTGTTAAAAGCATTTATATTCTAGATCAGCATGAGGTTGAAATCTGCAATTTTATATTTTACCTTAAAAATGTTGTCTTTAAAAATAATTTTTCAAGCAAGAACTTGGAATGGAGTAGAGAAAGACAGCATATATAAAAATTTTGTGTAGCTATATTTCCACATTTCAAACCAAAGTAAAACTTAGTGAGAATATTCTCTATTTAGTAGAATTTGATCTTATTTAACAAGGTATATTAGCACCTATAGTGAAAACATTTCCTCAACTAAAAAAAACATTATGGCACATCAATCGAAGATGTCAATATCAAATATATTAATGATAAAATACAACTGTGAAAGTGATTGAAGTCAAGTTAATTTTACAAATAAAAGCATGTTGTAAGATATCCATTCTTTAGAAAAATACTAAATTATATCAGAAATAGATAAGCCTAAAAATGTGGTTAAAGCATACAAGCACATACCATTATTATTCTGTTTGTTATTTTAATGTTCAGCTCATTAAGAAGAAAAGTTTTTTATTTGTCTCCAACGTACATTGATGTTACTTTAAATTTTTATAAAAATTTTTCGTTCATAAAATAATTTTACATACGTCTTTTTATATCTACTGATATAATAAAACCAATGTTAGTCAATAAATACCCTAATATATAAACAGAGGAGACAATACATTTTTATATATGTGTCACAAATATATATATTCAAATGTACATATATGTGTGTGTATAAAATTGTAATTATTAAAATATTGTAACCATTTTTAGTATCCCTTTTATTTTCAGAAGTGTGCTAGTGTGGGCAAGAAGTTATATGGCTACCCTAATAAAGAGTCCAGGGACACCTGGGTGGCTCAGTTAGTTAAGTGTTCAACTTGATTTCAGCTGAGGTCATGATCCCAGGGTCATGGGATTGGACCCCACATCAATCCTGAGCATGGAGCCCACTTGGGATTCTCTCTCTCACTCAAAATAAACAAACATTTTAAAAAAGAGTGCATTTTAAATATTATTCAAAACTGAGCGGTGTGCTTTCATTGCAGGTCAGTAAAGTAGGTTTAATTCTCATAAGGTGGGAAGCTTTGGGGATCGAGTCTATTTTTGAGTTGGTAAACACAGTTGAGAAAGTGAATGGCTCTATGGCAGTTCCTAGGCTTACAGATGGTGGGTCTGATCAGAAAGCTGACAGAGGAAGTTGGTTTCTAAGTAGCAACACCAAGCAGGGTAGGGGTGCGTGCTCCAGCACTCAGTGGCAGATACAGGCAATAGTCAAGTTGTGATTTGGTGACTGTTTTTCACTTTTCTTCTCCTCTTACCCTACTGACTTACCCATCTGCTTCTTACCCATGGGCTTCCAAATAGCACTGCAAGTGTTCTAGAAACTCAATTAATGTAGCAGAATCAGATGGCAGAAACTGAGTATTCTCTAAAGTAGGCCAAATGTTTTCAGCTGTGGTCAGCCCTACAAAATTTAGAAAGGACCTTCATTTTTCTTCTACATACAGTACCAAAGTAGGGACCTTGTAATTTAAATTATGTTCATTACAAACTTACTCATTTAAAACTTCACAAAGTCAGATCGCCTGTGGAGCAGGGAAACTGTAATGAGCTAGCGCCTGCCAAAGTTAGGGCAATAATGATTTTAAGGTCATGGACTGACAGAATGCTGAAGGAGAAATGGCTGGCAAATATCAAAGATGCAGAAGAAGGAAGTGTATTCCAAGGATTTGTTGAAATGGTGCCACAGCTAGAAGTTGCTTAAGTAGGTTTGAGAGAGTTAACATTAGCAGGGTTGGGAATAAATGCTGCTTTGTGAATGAGTCTTGTGCATAAGTAAACCAGAATGATTCTACAGCTAATCTGAAATGGGAAAAGAGAGCAAGAGGTTGGGGGGTGGGGTGCAGGTGGAGAAAGAGAAAAGAGGAAATGATTGTCTTTCCTCGTTACATCCTCGGTCAGAGTCATGAAAGAAATAATAGCCATATCTCACTGAGTAAAGAACTCTTCCCTTTAATCCACAGCCCAGAGGAGAACCAGCTAATAAAAATATGTAACAATTTTTCATGCTTTCACATATTTCTGAGTGCCCAGTATGAGACAAATGCAGTTCGTGGTGTAGGTGATTCAGCAGAGAACAAAGCAAAGAAACCTACTCCCATAGGGGTTCATATTATGGTAGACACCAGGTTAGTATCTGAAAGAAAGGGATCATCAGAAAAGATAGCTGAGCAAGAGATCATAATAAAGTAAAGCAGCTAGCTGTCAGAATATCTGGGGAATGAGTGTTTCAGGGCAAAGAGAAAAGCCATTGCAAAGGCACCATGTCAGCAGCATGCTGGGGAACACTGAGGGACAGGAAGGAGTGCAGCCAGCCCTGGAGTGGACTGAAGGAAAGCAACAGGGATAGGAAATAAAGGAGGGATTTACCATGTAACAGACCATTCCAAAACACAAAAATCTAGTTATCTGTTGGGCTAGTATTTTAGAGTTTGGGAAGTCATATGTGAAAGTATTGCTAAAGCCTTCATTGTGGTTGAATGCTGAAATCAGCATTTCAAACATTTCACGTGCTTTCAATGTCCTCACATGGTCCATAAGCCTTTCTTGACTGTCTGCTCTGCCACTGCCCTTTAAACAGAGCTGCCTTCTCAGGATCCCCAGGAGTTTGCCAGGGCTTTCTTCCACCTAGCAATTTAGTATCTGCTTTCCTAGCTCATGGCAGGCCACCAACTATGGGTTCTTCTTTGAAGAACACCACTGGACCCTGCTTTGTAACTTTACAAACACACGCCTGACTCTTTTGGCTTCATCCCACCCATTTTTCTCTCACCTCAGTCCTGAAAACTGCTACACCTGCTGTTGCCTGTCTCTAATGTGTCCGCCCATCTCTCCCCCAAAATCCATTTACCCCTCACACACCAGGTTGCTCCAACAGAATGATGGCTATGACTGGGTATTTGAAAGATTAAAATAATTAATCTTGATGGCAACATTGTGGAAAGAACCCTAAGGACATAAATTATTTGGTCTTTCCTGATGTCCCATAGTAACATTTGACAAGCTCAGTGAAATCTATGCATCACCTGGATAAGGTTATCCCATGTTAGGTTCCATTTGGATGTTCACAGTTGAAGTTCTTCTGTGATGTTCTTATTTTCATTTTAGTTACAACAAACTATTTCCCATGACAACAAAAGCATATTAAAGGATTATGTGTGTGCCTGTGTGTATGTTAGACTAATGAAAAAGAATCTTATATTTCATCCCTGCTCACCAGTGCCCACCACCCCTTCAAAATGTTATCTGTTTACAGAGCTCTTGCAAAACTCTGTAATAGGAAAGTGGCCACTTTAAAGGTCCTACACCTGATAACAGATAAAACATTTTCATCTGATCTTTAAGTCCCCACTCTGTCAAAAAGGAGTGGATAGCAATTCTCTAGAAACAATAAACAATGTTGTGGCAATTAAAATTGAGGCAACCAGATAGTACTTAGGAACCTTTCTTTCCTTCTTTTTCTTTTTCTTTTTCTTTTTCTTTTCTTTTCTTTTTTCTTTTCTTTTCTCTTCTCTTTTCTTTCTTTCTTTCTTTCTTTCTTTCTTTCTTTCTTTCTTTCTTTCTTTCTTTCTCTTTCTTTCTTTCTTTCTCTTTCTTTCTTTCTTTCTTTCTTTCTCTCTTCCTCTCTTTTTTCTCTTTCCCTTTCTCTTTTTGAGATAGAGAGGACACAAGTGATAAAGGTGTAAGTGATCTCCTTGAGAGAGGGAGAATCCCACAAGGGGCAGAGAGAGAAAGAGAGAAAGGCAGGGCTCACCCAAAGCAGGGCTTGTGCTCACCTGAATTGGGCCTTGAACTCATGAACTGTGAAATCATGACCTAAGCTGCAGTCAAATGCTTAACTGACTGAACCACCCAGATGCCCCAGGAACCTTTCTTTCCAAGCAGAGGAAAATATGAATGAGCTGGCATGTTTACCCAGGAAATCATGGATTAAATTTCCAAAAGCCCAGGTCTCAATTCTTTGCAGAGGCTACTGGAATCTAGCATGGTCATCTTTAGTTATTAATAAGCACATGAAGCGCACTGCTTCCTATGTCAACCCCAGGGCATCTTCCCATTAACCTTACTCCATTCGAACAGAGCACCCTCCTTTCTGAGAGCTTAACCAGTTTTAATCTATGTCGAGATGCTGCTTCTTCACTCATCGTTATTTATTTCCAAAATAACTCATTTATGGGAGACCTTATCAAGAGCCAAATAAAACAATAAGAAAGAAAAAAGAAAACTACGTTCAAAAATTATTATCTGGTTTTATTAAGCTTTTTTTCCTCTTGGAAATTCCCAATAGGTTAAAAAAACCCACACGCTTCAGGAACAATCATGTGGTTTAACCTTATTAGATAATGCTTACTCTGAGGATTATAGTGTTAGATTTTCAAATGATCACATCACTGTTTCTTAATTAAACCTTCTCATTGTTTTTAAACAGATTAAATGAAGAGCCTTGGTCTGCAATGCCTGAAATTAGGTTTTTAAAAAAGTGTTTTTACATAGACAAGGCAATAAGAAATGCATAACTCTCAAGCGTTCCTCTATCAACCCAATCTGTAATTTTGTCACCTGAAAAAAATACCACTGAGTTATATCAAGTTGATAGGACCATCTTAAATTTTTCTCGGGCTTCTTGTAAATTGTATCTCTCTTATGAAGCATTACCTGATTCATTTCCATTCAAGATTCTTTTATTAAGATAAACATCCCTATATGGAAAGAATTTAGATTATCAATGTCTGTTAAAAACAAACCAAAGCAGACAAAACAAAGAAACCTACTGGTGTTGGCTCAGCAGTCATCTACTTACCTACTCCTTCAAACAATAACCCTTTTTATAAAAATATGTTAATACCCTTTGTTTTATTCTTTTCCTTTCTTGCTTTATTGTTAAGTAATTTTCTTCACATTCAGCAACTGACTTTGGTTTGCTTCTGACAGTGGGGACATATGTAGTAGTTTGAGATTTTGCATTATGGAGGACAATATTAGTAAGAAAATTAACTTAAATCTCAGGGTAAGATGTAATATATAATCATTTCAACTATCCCTTGGAATGTGACTCTTTGAAAAATTGGTCTAGGTTGTAAACCTTGATATAAAAAAAAAAGTGATCTTCTCTAAGTGCTTAATCATTCCCAAATGGACTTCTGAACACATTTCACCTGGAAGGTTAGATAAAAATGGCATCAATTAAGTGTCCACTAAAATTCAGCAAATGTTTCTGAACATGAACTGTCATTTGACAGGTTGCCCCTTTACACAGACCAACCAAGAGAAGCTAAGCAAGCAATGCATCTACCAGATTGTCTCCTCTGGGTAGGCATTTCCTCTAAAATAAAAGTATCCCTGAAGGGAGATGGAATTATTCTCAGGCCCAGATTTTGACAGAATGACTATGTTTGAGATGCACTAGCTACCCCCAAATTCACTATGCACATAGGAAATGGAAATATGTAGAAGTTGGAAAAACACTAAACTTAATGTAAAGTTGCTGACATTACCATATAGCTGTGAGGAAAAGCAAAATTACAGAGAATATTAGTAATGTAGTGGAATCTCAAAAATCTAAAACACAACCAGCACTCTCAATTTGCCAGTATTTTCCAAAAGTTAATTATTCAGAGGACCCAACTAAAATACCTGGAGAAGTTTGCATCAGAAATTTAGGTGGTAGTAATAGTTTGAGTTTAGAATTAAGATCAATTCATATTCAGTCACTGGTACCATATGAAACTATGAAACTAGACAACAAAATTTAATGGCTCTTAATTTTAATTGCATCAGTCCCCTCCCCTCTTTCCCTTTCATTCTCCCTCTCCCCGTCTTTCTCATATGATCACACCCCTCTTGAAAATCTCTCCTCTCCAAACATCCATTAGATGTCACACTTTTGGTTCTCAACGTTACACTTTGATCACTCCTTGGGTGTTTGCAAATGACTACATGGCATCTTGATCTGAATGTTTCATTAGTACCTTAAAACTCAGTATTCCTCAAATGAACTCTTCTTTTGCCCACAGCCTGCTCCTATTTCCATGTTCTTAATCTCCAGTGGTGTAGATGTTATGTTCTTGAATCACCAGGATGCAAATGTTGGCTGTATTTGTAACTGATTCCATTCACGCTTTACCCCATCTGAAATCAACTGTCAAGCCCCTTTTAGTGCTATCTCTACAGTATCTTACACATTCATTTTCTTCTTTTTCATCCCATTCCCTCCACCATTGCTTAGACCTTTTTCAGCATTCCCTAAAATATCAGAATAGCTTTCTACTAAGCATCTTCCTGTCTGTCTTCATCTTTTGTTCATTTCACACATTGGAGAATTGTTAAGTATCCTATACCTTTTAATAGACTTCAAGCTTTCTTAAGGACAAAGTCTTAGCTTTATTCAATGTCTTCCCTACTCTGTGAAACAGGCTGATGGAGACCTCATTGTTGCAAATGTTGCTGTAACATGGGAAAGGAAAGAAAACAAGACCCAAATGAAGTGTGCAAATCTCATGGCCACACCTAACTTCAAGGCAGTGGGAAGGCACAATCCAGCCATGTGCCTAACAGAATCAGACTGTTTGGTGGACAGTACTGATGATGACCACAGAGCTGCTCTCACATGCTTTAATAACCAGAAATTCTCTATGAGCCCCTACAGGAAAATTATAGTTTAACTTGCTATAGCTCTTCACCACGATGGACAAGGATTTTGCTCCTACTACAAAGAGAAGCATCTTTTGTTATTCTGCTGACATGGATTTATTATAACAAATTGGAAATAGCCTTATAAACAAGGGGATTTATAATAGATCTGTAATCTGAAAGAATAACACTATCAACTAGCTAGGTTTTTAATATTTCATAATGTTAGAAGATAGGAGACAGTATTTACATATATTAACTTATTTAATCCCCCCAATATACCCTAAAACAAGCATGATTATTATCAACATTTTAAAGAGAAGAAAAAAACACAAGAAAAGTCAAATAATTCATTCAGGCTCATAGAGCAAGTGGGTGAAACAGAGTAGAAATCAAACCGAAGCAGTCTGACCCCACAGCTAGCCCTTTTAACCATGGCATTGTACTACTTTAGTTGAGTATCTTTAATGATTTATTAAATTAATTATATGGTCTGCTTCCAAGAAAGAAAAAAAGTACATGTAATTATCAAATGCTGAAATAAGAAGAGTTCATTAATCCTCTTTAAATGCAGAAATACTGAATTCAAAGTACCTTTATCTGAGAAGTTTAATCATTAATTCTTTGAGGTTATGATTTACAGCTATCATATCTTGGCACAAGTCTGAAGTCTTCATCAAAAGCAGATCACATGTAGAGTATAAATGAGGTCCTAGCAGAGTCTTGGAAGCCAATTGGTTAATGACTATCCTTAATAGTTTATTCAGGTCAAAACCTCTTCTCCCAAGCAAATGAGATAGATGCGTAGGATCTCAGGTTCCTTAGCCAAATTTTTGAACAAATTCAAAATTATTTTTTGCAAAAAAAACTACCTATTTATACCTGGCAGCTTTTCTTCCAAATGGGAGTTGAATGACCCTCTGTCAAGATCAGAGTGTGAGCCAAGTTTCTCAATATTCAGTTGAGAATGCCAGGCTTTCTGCCTGCATGCCACACACACAAAGCATATGGATGGTCCCTTAATTGACAACACAGAATATCTGCCCTGCAGCATTCCTGAGAGGGTACAGCTGAGAATTTATTATAGTCCAGCATTTGAAAAGAGCCCATTTGACATATTCTAAAGGGCATAATAGCTGTTCATTCCTCCAGGTGCTTCAAGTTCCATCCCTATATTAGATTGGCTCATGAGATAATAACTTTTGTTGCCTTTACTATCTTGAATTTTTACCCCCCAAAATTCTTAAAGACCTTGTTGAGTTAACATCTAGGTTTATGAACTTAGTATTTATAGAGGGCTCATAGAAAAATTCACTAAATCACATTTCTCTAGCTCCTATTTCTTGGCAAAGACTTCATGTTGTATAATAATCCTTGTCTAGAGATCTCTAGAAAATGCTACTTTCATAAAAAAATAATTTAACTTGTCTATTCATTGTCTAGTGCCATATAACAAATTATCAAATAACATACATGTATCATCTCTCAGTGTCTGTATTTCATGAATGTAGCTGCAATGTAGTGGGGTCCTCTGCTTTTGCTTCTCCTGAAACTGTAATGCTTTCAAGATTAGGGTCTTATCTGAAGGCTCAACTGGGGAAGGATTCCCTTTAAGCTTTGCTTACATGATAGTTTGGTTGTATTTGTTTCCTAAGAATTGTTGGACTGTGGCTTTCACTTCCTTGCTAGATATTGTCTGGAAGCTGCCCTATAGTTCCTATAAATGGATCTCTCCAGCATGACTATTTATTTCATCAACACCAAAAAGAGAGAGCCTACCACTCAGAAAGACAGTAGTCACAAATTTATGTAGTCTAATTATGGAAGTGACATCCTCTCCCCTCTGTTGTATCTTATTGTTTAGAAGCAAGGTACTCATCCAGGCCATACTTAAGAAGAGCCAATCTTAGAGTCTGCCTGTCACATCTTGCTAGATGAATTCTGATACATTACATCATTATAGTGTTCTTTGAATGTTGATAAATAAACTTTTAGGGCTAAGTTTCAGTAATTAACTCTTCCAAGTTTTCTAATGTATTTTTCTCTTACCACTAAATGTTTCCTAATCTTCCTTTAAACTTTTAATTTTCATTTGCTTTACTTGATTTTATTACCTCACTATTGTTAGGAAACTCAAATATAGTTTGGAACAACATGTGATACAGACTAAGTAATAATAAATGGTGACCTGGTGTCTTAATTGCTTGAGTTGCTATAACAAAATACCACAGACCAGGTGACTTTATAGAGTTTTATTTCTCACAATTCTGGAGGCTGGAAGTCCAAGGGTGCCAGCATGGTTGGGTGGGGGCCCTTTTCTAGAAAGCAGACTTCTCACTGTGCCCTTACATGGAAGAAGGGGCTAGGGAGCTCTGTGAGCTTTTGAAAAGCACTCATGCTATTCATGAGGGCTCTACCCTTATGACCTAATCACCTCCCAAAGGCCCCACCTTCTAACACCATAACACTTGGCATTAAGATTCCAATGTAAATTTGGGGAAATATACAAACATTTAGACCATAGCACGTGGGCTACTTAGATCAAGGTCCTAATACATAAGGTTGCTGATACCTCAACTCAGCAACATAGTCAGGTAAATATAAGTAAGCAAGATTTTTGAATATAAGTAAGCAAGATTTTTGAAGAGTGCATCCCCTTCTTACCCCCTCTAATTGGTTATTGGCAACCAAATAATTTCTCAAGTCTGAATGTGGAAAACAAAAAAAGACTTTGAGTGCTGAATATCATGTTAAAGAAAATTATCGCAATGACATTTAGGGAAAAGGACAACCTAGTCAATAATATGTAATCACAGCTACAGTAGAAATCTTTTCCTAATGTTATAACACAGGTTTTGAAATCATACGTGAATTTGACTTAATGATACTGCCATTTCGCTGTGCCTTTATTTACCTTTTAATTGGAGTTGTAAAATAATTCATCATTTACATCTTAATGTGTTGTATTCTATGCCAAATTTTATGCATTAGTTAAAGAACCCCATTTAGTAATCAAGACACTAATTTAAAGCTTACCTCACTTCCCATGCAGGGTAACAATCATAAATAATTTTAATGACAACATCAGGAATGCTTGAAATATCTGAAGGGTCATTTGTCTTGCCTGAGCAATATTCAGAATCGGAAAAAAGAAATGATTTACATTATAGTAATTAGGCCCTTTTTTAATTCGTTTCATTCTTTAATCAAGCTATAACCTGATGAATTAAAATTATGATATGTCAGTGCCTTTCAATACAACAACAAATATTTGCTGGCATTTCTCTGGCTTGAACAAAACTTTGGTTTCCATGGATGCCAGTTATACAGCTTCCAGTTGTTCAGCCTCACAACAAGGAAAGAAAAAAATTGTTTTTAGTGCTGGTCTTTTAACATGAAGCATAAAGGGAAACCATGGAATGGAGCATTGGTAAATGATTGTTCTCCCCAGGAGGAACATCCTTTCAAGACGATGCTACTAGCAGATTCATGCAGGAAGGACAAGGAGGTTCAAATGGAACTAATGCTCTCACGTCTTCTATTTAAATGGTTAGAGCTTCACTGGAGAGGAACTGGGTTCTGAGCTCATCCTCTAGTTAACTGCTGGATAATTGCATGAAATACTCAGTAAGTTCACCATGGTCATTTCAACAGAAATTTAAAGACTTCTAGGCTGACCTGGAGTTAGCTATAAGCTTGGGGAAAAAAATCATTACATTGTTTTAACAGATCCCACAAAATAGATCCCCACAAAATAACAGATCCCACTGTTCCTGCTGCAACAGTGTAGTATGCATGGAATTAATGAGCTCCTTGAGGGCAGAAATCAAGACTTTTTTTTTATTTTTGTATCTACAATATTTAACATAATGGCTGACCCATTGTAGGTGATTTTTAGAAAAGATTTTAGAAGTCAACCAAAATGCTTTGCTTCTACAAATTATGTAGTCACTTCCATTTATTGTCATAAGTATTTTCTTCTTGATATTTAAGCGATTGGTCATTAACAATCTACAAAATGGCCAGAGAAACTTAATGAAAGCAGAGGTAATTTGTGGAATGTAGAGTGCTTCAGCGAATGAGTGGAAGTCAATAAGTACTCCACATGAGCCTATTGTATGCTGGAAACATTGTAGAATTCTATACAGGAGACTACAGAAGGAATTTGCAATCTCAAACACTAAAGTTTATAATCATATCAGATTAACTTTATATTCAATGGTAAAAGTCTCTTTATAGAGATATCATAATACAATTTACATTAATTTGAATGTACCTATAATTATGTCCATTTGTGTGTGCATGTGTGTATGTGTGTGAGATGCCTTAAGGTAAGTTTTAAACCAAGGCTGTACCTAATTTAAACAAAAAATACACATCAGATCCATTTCTTCCCAAAGTGATTTTACTTTCAAAACTAAAGAGTGGTGCTACACAGACATCTATGTGTGTCTAATAATCTCTTTAGGAATGTAAGCAGCTTAGAATCCAAATGCTTGAGTTATTTTGGGGTTACATGAATTTTATTACCTGATATGATAGACAATAATAGGTAGCTCAGCCTAGGTTTCAGCAACTCGAAAATGACTACCTAATTAATTTAAAAAATAGGTGAACTATCTAGTGAACTGAATTAACATCAACAAATTGCTACTGATGCATAGAACCAACATTTGGAAACTCGGCAGATGAGGTTCTTTCTACAACAGGAAATATAAAAATGTCTGGTTCTCAGTTATTAAATCAGTAGCATTTGGTTAAAAATCATCAATGCAAAGTATGTTCCCAAGTAAATGTGTACATTTTCCCTGAATTATAAGCGTATATTTTTTAGGAAAGTGGCAGTCATTCCTTTTTAAAAACTTGGTCTGTTTTTAAATTAAGAGAGGTAGAGAGAGGCAATTAAAGGCCATATTAAAAAAAATACAAAATTTTATAATGGAAAAATTTGAATGTTCCTATCTCAGGCTTAGTGGAAAGGTCGCTATGATAAATTTAGAATAACATAACCAGAATTTAGAATAACATAACCAAAATAATTATTTTAGGTAAACCTCCTTGTCTTTAAGGAGGACTAAATCTAAACTGTTCTACAAAGAAAATTATCTGTCATGGTCTTAACATTTTCCAGAGAATATTATCAATGTTCATTGGCAATATAACCTATAATTGTACAACTTTCTGCAAAATATCAAGTGAAGAAAAGTAGTTAAGAAAAAACATTTTTAAGCAAAATTATCCAGAGGAGTAGTTTGCAGTATTCTAGTTTAATTGAATTATGATTGTGATGTATTTGTCATAAGAAGCAGAATTGTTTTCTTAATGTGTCCCTTAAAACTGAAGGGTAGACGAATATGGAATTTCAAAATATACACCACTTTGGCATAAGAATTATGTTGAGCTGAAGAGAAACTTGTAGTTTACATGTAGCAGATACAAAAAAAAAAAAAAAAAAAATGCTCCCTGTCCTCTCCTATTTGTCTAAACCTGAACATAAATTTACAAATGCTCCCACCTCTCCCTTCTATGAGGAAGAAACAGAAGTTAAATTACCAGAGAAAACTTTAAACCCAAGCAACCAGGAGATGGCATTTGAGGAATCCACATAACAAACTTGAATGAGCATTTATCTCCACCTTTGGAAACCCAAAACTGCTTTCATTTGTTTTATCATTCATTTCTCCACAAATACACTGTTCTTTGTTAAAAACGCTCTGGAAGCTGGAGTTCTAAGCTACTACTTTGAATTACTCATTTTACTTGGATATCTCTCACATATATATGATATGTACATGTTAATAAACTTCTGTTTTTCTCTTGTTAATGTGTCTTTTATTACAAAGTTCTCAGGCAAGAACTCTGAAGGGCTGAGGGAAAATTATTTTTCCTCCCCTACAGAAGAGTAAATCACTAAACAAGACCTTGGGGATCTGAAAAAATATTTATAAGCTAAGCAAACTTTCCTTTGGTAGAAGGTCACTAAACACATTGGAAGAATAATGGATTTCCATTTTGAAATAGCAGCAAACCTGGGATAATCCCATCAAAATGTGAACGTAAGAAGGTATTGGGTATTGGAATGTAACTAAAATGTAGTAAAAACAGTTCAAAAATACCATTTGTTCAGCACTCACTATTGATGTCACCATTGTCAGGTATTACCCTAAACTCTTACTTGATTAAACTATGACAACCTTGAGAGGTGTCCCACATTTTAAATAAATGCAGAACATGTACAAATTCATATCCAGCTTCATCTGACCTGAAAACCTATATTCTTAACCACTGGTCACCATGGAACATAGTCATTGAGTTGAAGCAGTAATTTAACATCTAGAACTGAGTCAACTGACATCTACATGTTGATCAGCAAGAGAACGAGGGCTCTTAGATTTTCATCAGTAGAGGAAAATATGCTCACCCCTATGGTTTGTTGTGGAAATCAATTTTCTAACCTAAAAAGTATATATAACTGATGATTTTAGAATTTCAATTTCTAAAAGGTGAATACGCCTAGAAATAGGCAGAATAAAAGCAAGCAGAAACGAAAAAAAGAATCAATAAGACTAAATAAGATAGTAATAGTCATTAGCATTGATTTGACCTTTCTTTATATTCTGGCAGGCATTCTATACCTACTATCTCTAATCCACATCAGGAACTTCCAAAGTAGATATCTGTTGAGGTGAAGGCCTAGCAGTATCTGTTATGGCATCCTCCCTTATTTCATAGAGGAGAGAGAAAACAGAAACCTTGGTCAGTAACTTTGACCAAGGCCTGGAACCCTAAGTCAGGTATGTTTGACACCAAAACCCCAGCGTTTTCAAACATTATATTCTCATTCAGTTACAGGTGATCCTTGAACAACAAAGGTTTGAACTGCATGGGTTCACTAAGATGTGGATTTTTTTAAATACAGTATAGTACTGTTGATACACTTTCTCTTTTTATGGTTTTCCTAATAATATTTTCTCTAGTTTAATTTATTGTAACAATACATATAATACATATAACATACAAAGTATGTGTTAAACAACTGTTTAAGTTATTTGTAAGGCTTTGTTCAGGTCCACAGTAGGCTATTAGTAGTTAAGGTCTGGAGGAATCCAAAGTTTTATGGAGATTTTTGACTGCATACGTGGAAGGTATCCCAACCTTTGTATTGTTCAAGGGTCAACTGTACTCTTTGGCTTTAGTTGTTTGCCATTCCTATTTTCTGTTACTCAAGCATTCTCCACTACTAAATAGTAGCAAAAGGTAGCATACCACATGCTGATGGACTGATGGATTCCACAAATCCCCCTCGATTAATCTTCTAGTTTTGCCTGTGCCAACCTTTGCTGAGATCAGCAGTTCCTGCCACTCAGTGCTTCGGGAACACAATGTTACATTAACCAGAAGAGCCCAGAGACTCTACTTGGTCCCACAGAGTGTTATATAATAGAACATTCCATTATAGACAGTCTCGGGCTTAAACAGCTTCGAAAGATTGTATAGAAGAGTGGCATGGGGAGAAAAGAGCAGTCTTAGACATTGGGTGTGCAAACTGCAGAGCTGAATTTTGCAAATTACAAACAAAATATCTAGATTTAAACAGATTTTCGTCCCACTTTTAAGAATGCATTTTGGCTCCATTCGGACCAAGCCCAAAGCTGACCTTGATCAAAGCTGCTTTTGTTCTTTTATCACCAGTGCTCACTGGGAGCGGGCAGGCTACTTTGTTTCTACATTTCCTATGGCTATGTCTCCATTTGCATCCTTTCTCTCTAGGCAGTTTGGGCACATCTCTGCTCATTTATTAATATCTTCATAAATGTAAAACCTAGGGCCCTATTTATCTAGTCATTGTAAGTCTATAAAACAGTAATGTGGAATGTAAAATATTCAGTGATTCTAAAGGGAAGAAAATTCTATATTTGACCTTATTTCCATTGGTCCATTCATCAATGACTCAAAAATATTATCAACTTGATCATCATACATAAATAAGAACTGAATCTCTAATGAGGGATTAAACTAAAATTACTTTAAAAGCAAGCATATCCAAGTCAATGTTTTATAAAACCTTGACTTGGATCATAATTTTGCTTGTCATCTTTTTCATAAAAGAAGATTTACACATCCTATGATAGCACTAACCTTTTCAAGAATGGCAAGTACACTTCATATATTTAAGTAATTATGAATTATGACCACTAAATTATGGTATCTAAAAAAATCAGAGAAAATGTGGGAAAATAGGAGAACTCAAATGAAAAGAGAGGGTGACTTTATTCTATTTTCAACCTTTTTGTGTTTAACTCTGTAATATTACCATATCTGGTGCTTTTAGTTAAGTGATTCCTATTTCCTTTTATTTTCCAGATCATAAATAGGCATATAAAGAAATTCATTAGACAATTCAAAACTATTTATTGAGTACCTACTTTTGGCCAAGTGTAAAAGTGTTTCAGTACACTAATGTTGGTTAGTTTAGGAGGGAGAGCATAGTGTATCCATAATAACATCCATTCATTAAATCACGCAACAAACATTTATCAAGTACCGCCTCTGAACCTGGAACAGAGAGGTGAATATTATACTACTGCCCTTCTTCAGGGAGCACAGGAAGGGGAGGGAGAGAGGTGAACACACAGAGCTGTATACAGCTGTAATATAGTGTAGGAAGCATTTGTTGGAAGTATATATGAGGTACATTTGTGGCACAGAGGAAGAATGAATGCCACCCAGGGATCCAACAGTTGGGTCTTGAAGGACAGTATGTGGCAAAGTGAAGGGTAGAGGTAGAACAGCTCCTTGCATTCAAGACAGAGGAGAAAAACATGTGCAAAGATCTGGAAGCACAAAATGTAACTGCAAGTGGTATGGCAAGAGCCTGGTGTTGAACAAGAGGTCCAAGGGGGCCCAAGCTGTCATGGTATAGCCTGTGAATGCCATCCTGCAAGAAACTGGGAACCATTACAGGATTTTAAGCAGCAAACTTATTATATAGTTTGATCTGCAATTTAAATAATATCTTTCTTGGGCCGCCTGGGTGGCTCAGTTAATTAAGTGTCCAACTTCAGCTCAGGTCATGATCTCATGGTTCACAAGTTTGAGCCCCATATTGGGCTCTGTGCTAACAGCTCAGAGCCCAGAGCCTCCTTCGCATTCTGTGTCTTCCTCTCTCTCTGCCCCTCCCCTGTGCATGCTCTGTCACTCTCAAAAATAAACATTAAAAAAATTTTTTAAATATTTTAAAAAATGTAAAAAATGTATCTTTCTGGATGTACTATGGAGGATGGGTTTAGAAAAGGGAAGAAGAGATTTTGAGTCAGAGAGATCAATTAAGAGCCAAAATTTGATGAAAACCTAAACTAACCATAAAAATAATAAACAGCAAATACCTCCTAAGCACTCTCTTATGTACTAACCTCCACACTAAGCATTTGAATGGATTCTCTCACTCAATTTTTTTCATCAATCACAATTCACTTCCCCTAACATTCACATCTTCCACATGTGCATTTTACCGATGAGGAAATGTGACCTAAGGAGGTGAAGAAATCTGATCAAAGTCACACGGCCAATAAATGATAGACCAAGAATCAGCCCAGGGAAACATTTAAGAGATTGTTAGGAGGCATAATCGACAGAGGTGAATAACCAATTAGATGCAGGAGATAAGAAGAAGCTACAGAAAGTACTCCACAACCAATCATTCCCTTTTCCCTATTATACCTAGAATACTGGCATGGCTGGAGAGGGCGGCCATTATAATACTTGTAAAGGCGACCTACAACCTGACCATAGTTAGGACTTCCCTCAGATGACCTATATGATTGGGAAGGAGTAACTGTTATACCCAACAGCCACAGAATCTGTGGGAAACCTGTACCTATTTTGGCAGTTATTGCTCCTATATCGCTCGTGTAAATATCCTCATTCTAGAAGATGCAGTAAGAGACTACATAAAAATTCTTCCACAGATTTTTGATTGTAGGCCCAGTAAGAGATTCTTACATTGATAAACTGACAGATAGAATTTATTCCAGCAAATCGAGGATGCCATATAGCCATGATTAGAATGGCTTATATTTCACATCCTCCATAAAATTGATATCCCCACACTCTTTACAGAATTAAAAGCTAAATAAAGAAAAAAAAACATGTGGTATAAATTAGAGAAAAGCAATGGTGCCATCACAGTGAATAAATTTAAACTCTCTAGCTGTAGCATGTACATTCCATATGTTTTAGGTACATATATACTACGTTACTGTGGGGGATTTTAGGTCTACATGGCTTTTAACAAATAATTTCTATAAGAGTAGAGAATGTGAACTCAATTGGCAAATGTTATTGAGGTACATTTAATTCACAGACTGATAGAAAATTAAAAGACTACTGGACAGTTCGAATACATTTCTCTGTAAACCTATGTCATCTATATAAAGGCCTTTATAATTTCACTCATACTCCTAGCCTTAATTCATTAACATGTTCCTCTAATGATCCAGTAAGAGATTATTTTTTCCATATGAAATGAATTTTTAGCACCACCTGGGTGGCTCAGTCGGTGAAGCCTCCGACTTCTGCTCAGGTCATGATCTCACGGTTTGTGAGTTCAAGCCCCGCATTGGGCTTTGTGCTGACAGCTCAGGACCTGGAGCCTGCTTCGGATTCTGTGTGTGTGTCTCTCTCTCCCCCTCCCCTGCTTGCTCTCTCTCTCTCTCTCAAAAATAAATAAACATTAAAAAAATTTTTTGATGATTTTTAACAAGTCATACTCTGTATAAACCATCATCTAACATGTTCCTTGAGGGCAATTACTTAGTTATAGGGTAAGCAACTATTAGAATTATAAGGAGACCATAGGAAGCATTCTGTATAGCATTTCCTTTTTTTTAATGTTTACTTATTTATTTTTCAGAGAGAGAGAGAAAGACAGAAAAGCACAAGTGGGGGAGGGATAGAGAGAGGGAGACACAGAATCTGAAGCAGGCTTCAGGTTCTGAGATGTCAGCTCAGATTCCAACGCAGGGCTTGAACCTATGAACCATGAGATCATGACCTGAACTGAAGTTAGACACTTAACTGACGGAGCCACCCAGGCACCCCTTCGGTACAGCATTTCTAAGTTGACTTAGATGAAAAAGTTTAGCAAAACGGGGTTTTTCATGAATACTGGATACTTCTGACAAATGCTTGGGAAATTGGATTATATCAAGTTCAACACATTACTGAAACCACATTAAATCATATTTTAATGTGCTAATAAGGAAGATAAATTCCCAAGAGATATGTTCAGAGACTTTTTTAAAATTTAACACAGAAATCTTTTATTTTAGGAATAATTATCAACACCAATGTTTTTCAGAGCCTGGTTCATATAGCTAATCTAATTTCATTTTCTCATTTTATATATAACACTGAGGTATACAAAGGATAAGTGAAGTTTCTCAAGGTCATAAAATTTCATACTGACAGAACCAGGTCTCAAAACCTGTTTTTTAAATATTTCATTCAACTCTGATTTTTTGTTTGTTTGTTTGTTTGTTTGTTTGTTTGTTTTTACTTTCCTCTCACCTTTCATGTGTTTAACATGTGCCGTATTTTTTTCCTCTGGCACATTACACACATACAAATGACAAGGGTGAGTTGGTAATCAGTATATACTATAACGAAAAACACTAACAATGGCTGCTATTATTGAGTGCCTATCATATGCCAGATAAAATCCAAGGATTTTAGAGCCTGGCTTTTTTCTCACAATAATCCTGCAACATATTGAGATCCATATTATTCTCCCCATTTTACAGTTGAGGAAAGTGCCTCAGAGGCATTTGTAACCGGTCAGGTCACAGAGCTTAAAGGGATGGAGCAGGTCTGGCTGACTCAAAGCCTCTGCTTTGGCACCTGACCACCCATCTTGCATGTTAGAAAAAGTAATGCTCTTCACAGGACTCACCCAGACTATTTCCCAGCATAAATTTTGCAGAAGTAAAAAAGTGAATGTGCTTTCTGAAACAGCCCTTCTCTCTTCCACTATAGCACCTTGGAATCCATCAAATACTGACTTTTCCACATTATGGAAAAACCTCTACTCTGGACCACTTTTGTCCTCTCTTAGATTTCTGGTTTTGAAACCTAATGGTCCAAGATATTTTGCAATTGAAAATGTTAAAAGAGATCACTGAAGCATATTCTAATAGTTAAATTATATTAAAAAATAGCCAAGATATTCTAGGTAAAATTTCATCTAAATCTACTGATAGGTGACTTCAGCTAAAGTAACTAAAATAATGAAATATAGTCTAATCAACACAATAAAAGTATATTAGAGTTTAACAGAAAAAGCCAATATAATCTGGTTCTGCCTTATACGAAGAATCCATTGATCCAAGATTTCCTAACAAAGTTAAATTAATTTACCACTATTCCTCTACATACCATATATACCTATTATGAAACACAACATTAGGATTAAATCCATTATAATCCAAGTCAAAACCCAATTCTCACTTATTTACTTACCTTATAAGAAAGGAAACAAAAAACAAATAGATCAGACACTACAATCAACAAAATAATATTAATAATAATGACCTTCAAAATTAGGCAGTTAAGGCACCAAAATATAAAATAGGTATTCATCAGTCTGCTTTGAAATTGACAAAAATAACCAAAGAGAATAAAATGGCTCCTCTCTTACTCTCTTTACTGATGACGATTAAAAAGGAATACTAAAGTCTTGAAATATCCATTAGACATTAAGTAGATAATTTGATGGCTCTTGCTATTTTGTTGCCAAGTTGTAGCTTTATTAACAATAAGACTGATCCCACCAGCAAGGGCATGGATGTGACTGATACCAATAGTAATAAAAATATTATCCATTGAGGCTTGTCAACTCTTCTTGCTTGCGGCAGCATGAGGAGATCCCTTGACAATGATTCATGGCTTGAAACTCAGAACCATCTGCTCTGTTGGAGAGTTCCTCAGCCAAGGTGAAGAGGGGAGTTTTCACAGCTGTATTCTTTTTCCTTCTAAAGTCTATGGAAAAGCATCCAACATACCACAAAAATCTGGCACTAATTTGAACATGGCAGACATTATCCTCCATATGTTCTTGTTTCAATGGACTCTTTTTACAGTAACTATCTCATTTGATGCCATTTCTTTTCTCTCTTCACCATGTGAAGTGTCAATTTTGCTCACTCTATAAACTTCCTAATATCTTTTCCTTCCCAGGCAGTTCAATTATTTGTCCATCTATATTTTAATGGACAGTATTTTTTGTTGTTGATAAAATTTTAGGATTTAACTGAATTTCATCAAGTTACATCACTTATTTTATATTTAAGGAAACCAAGGCAAGGAAAGGTTAGATTGTCACCCTAACATCCCATAATTTGACAGTAAAAGAATGAGGACTCAATCATCTGTCACCCAAAATACTTTGCCCAGCATTTACTATTTTATTGAAGGGAAGCTTTAACGTCTCTGCTATTCTCACTTAGATATCTTAATAAGAAATTGTTTTTGGTTCATTTATTACCTAACAAACCACAGGGAATTTGTCAGGTGAACCAAATAATTCTTATCAAACCAATATGAACAGAAATACATGCAATTCTAAAAGTCTGCTTTTCTTTCTTATATAGAAAAGATAAAACTTTTAAAGTTAAAAGCAAAAATTGGTTTTAAATATCTTCACCTCATATTCCAAAATGTGATTCCAAATAAGTTCTAAGAAAATCTAGCATATGTAAATTAGATGATTACATGATAGAGACAAGTCTATTGCTATCTACAGATACCAAGTGAGCTATCACAGGATTCAAATCCCTGAGACTAGACAGTGGGTATGGTTAAGCCTCAGTCTTTTAGGTACGAATAGGTATGAGATACTCCACTTTTGAGAGAATGAATATGGAGTTACTGTAGCAGATATGGAAAAGATTAAACAATTCAAAAATCATTCTTATAAGCCATTTATTTATGCTACAGCTACCAAGGGTATTCCTTTCACATGATGCAAATAAGAAACTCAAAAAGGTGGATAGAAACTTGCCTTGGCTCAAAAGTGGTAACTCTCTTCTTCCACATTCCACTGGCCAAAGTAAACCACCTAGCCAAGACCAATATCAATGTGGTGTATTAAACCATGAAAAGAGAAGGGAAAGAAGAAAGAATCATGAGCAAATAATTCACTGTTACAGGGAGAACAGCTGTTTTAGTGGAATAGTGTAGGTAGAACCCAAATGTGAGTGTGTTTTAGAAAAAATGGAAGGAGCAGAAATTGGAGAGAGTGAAAACAAAATTTCTTTCAAGAAATTTGTTTCAAAAGACAGCAAGGAATGAGAGTGGGAGCAGGAAGGGCTGAGAGTTTTATTTAAAGGAATGTCCTATTGTTTTATATAGTGGGGAAAATATCAGTTACTTCTGTCCTGATGGAAATGATCCTAAAGATAGTGAAAATCAATGGTCCAGGAAAGATGATGTGGGCATTTCTTGTGTGATAGTCTTGACTAAGCAGGAAGGCAAAAGTGCTGCCATGAAAGAGGATGGGTTACCCATAGAAGAATGGTTGAGAATTGTATCTATGATAAACAGGAGAACAAAATATGTTCTAATACAGGCAGTTGGTTCAATGTGGTGATGAAAACTAGTGAAAGTTCTCTTCCAATTGTTTCAATTTTCTCAGTGAATTAGAGCAAATGTCATCAGAGAATAAGGATGTCATATGAAATGTTGAAGATTTGAGCAGGCAAGAAAAGGTACAAAGTTTTCATCCTAGAGAACTGGTGAGTGAAAGAATAGAGAAGGAATAGAGAGTAGAGAAAGAGTGAAATAGAGTGAAAGAATAGAGAAAGAAAGATAGGATTATCAATGTCGACTGATACTGAAGAATTATAGATAACCTAGGTACACAACCAGAAGTTATGGCTGAAATAAAAAATATGAGAGATTTCAGCTCTAATAGGTAAAGAATTTGGCAGTCATCACTCCCATATTTAAGGTAAGAAATTAATGGGAAAAAAAATGAAATTCAACAACCTTTCTTGGACTCATCAGAGAGTTAAATTCATAGGGCAAACTGCCACCCCAATGTCTGATAGGAACAAATACAATCACAGCATTCTATAAACTGAAGTGTTTGTAAACTTTAAATCAGAGCTACAGACTGTCAGTTTATGGTAATTTTGACAAATTACTGGAGGTTGAGTGTGCACCACCTTGAGAGTGAGAACTCTCAAGGGCCTCGTCTTACAGGATTCCCACAAATTCAGGGACCCTACAGTTTATCACAGAAAAGACTAAAGAAAAAATCCTTTGTGTTTATAGCATGGGAAAGAGAAAAATAATCATTTCAAAATATGCCCAGAGTATTCATCATAATGAAGGCCTACTCTCTAAGGGAAAAGATTTTACAAATCCTTCTATGATCTGGAGAGGGGCAATTGTCCAACTTCAGTCCCCTCTAGCCTTCCTGTTTCACCTTAGGGGAGAAAAAAGAAACACTTGTGAAGGTCACAGCCCAGGGACACAAGCCCATAAAAAGACTAAGGCTTAATCATAAGTTTCCTTCCTCCACATCTTACTACAACACCAACACATCCCCAGTATAATAGTGGACTACAGCTGAATGAGCTATAATATACAGATTTCTACTTAAGAAGGAACTTTGAGGGAAGCCCAAACACAATAAGTGAAACAAAATAATGACACTAGAGGAAACAGAAGCCTTTGGCACATACAGCTGAAGCAAACATTAAACACATTCCAACTCCCAGAAATATTAACACCGAAGGCCTATTTACCTGTTGTCTAATACATCTCCAATAGCTTTCAATATAAAAATGACAAGGCATGCTAAAAGATAAATACAAACAAACAAACAAAACACAGTCTGAGGAAACAAAGTATTCATCAGAAATGGTCTCAAATAGGGGCGCCTGGGTGGCGCAGTCGGTTAAGCGTCCGACTTCAGCCAGGTCACGATCTCGCGGTCCGTGAGTTCGAGCCCCGCGTCGGGCTCTGGGCTGATGGCTCAGAGCCTGGAGCCTGTTTCCGATTCTGTGTCTCCCTCTCTCTCTGCCCCTCCCCCATTCATGCTCTGTCTCTCTCTGTCCCAAAAATAAATAAACGTTAAAAAAAAAAAAAAAATTTAAAAAAAAAAAAAAAAAAAAGAAATGGTCTCAAATATGGTACAGATGTTGGAATCATCAGATAGGGCATTTTAAGTCACAGTGATTAATATGTCAAGGGCTGTCATGGAAAAAGTGGAAAACATGCAACACAGATAGCTAATATATACAAAGATATGGAAAATCCAAGAAAGAATCAAAAGGCATGCTCAAAGTAAAAAATACTCCAACATATTGAAGAATGCCCTTAATGGGCTCATTAGTAGACTATACGTGGTGAAAGAAATAGTGAGCTTGAAGATATATTAATAGAACTCCCAAACAAAAACAGAACATCAAAGAACCATAAAATATTTTTAATGGAGTAACATATATTATTTGGAATACCAGAAGGGGAAGAATTGATCTAATATATAACTGTTTATATCAAATAATAATAGTAACAATGCATCAGATGATTATATAATATGGGTAAGTTAAATGAATGGCATTAAATGAATGTATCTGTACTTCATTCCTTTTTATGGCTGAACAATATTCCATTAAATGTACATACCACAATTTGCCTATCCATTGATTAATTGTTGGGCATTTGAGTTGTTTCTATCTTTTGGCTATTGTGAATAATGCTGCTTTGAATGTACATGCATGTGTATTTGTATGAGCACCTGTTTTCAGTTCTTTGGAATACATACCTATGTCATGAGGAAAAAATTGTAAATGCTCTGTTATAAGGAACCTGTACTATACTTAAAGTAGTTTAGTGTTACTTAAAGTGAACTTAGGTTTATTGTGAATACATGTTGCAGACTACCACAATCACTAAAACAATTTTTAAAAGAAGTGTAATTGACATGATGAGGAAGGAAAGAAAACAGAACCTTGTAAAATACTCAGTCCAAGCTAGAGATGGCAGAAAAAGAAGCAAAGATTGTATAAACAAAAAAGAAGGGATGCATGGAGGAGAAAAAAAGGAGCAAAGAACATGTGCAAAACAGAGAAAACAATTACAAACATGGTACATGTTAATGCAACTCTATCAATAATCATTTTAAATGTGAATTGTCTAAATACACCTACTAAGATATAGGGATTGTCAGAATAGGTTTAAAAAAAAAAGGACTCAACTTTACGTTGTCTTTCAATGTCCAGTCACAGATTAATAGTAAAGGTATGGATTGAGAGTTACTCAATGTTAAACACAGAATCAAGATTTGGCCCTGCAATTCTACTCTGTCTTGGTCCATTAGGGTAGCTGTTACAGAATACCATAAACTGAGTGGCCTATAAACAACCGAAATTTATTTCACACTTTTCTGGAGACCAAGAAGTCTTAGATCAAGGTACCAGCAGATTCAGTGTCTGGAGAGGGCCCAATTCCTGGTTTATAGATGGCCATCTTTTTGCTGTGTCCTCACATGGTGTAAGCAACAGGGACCTCTTTAGAACCTATTTTATCAGTGCACCAATCTCATTCCCGATCTCCCAAGATAACTTGGAGGTCTCACCTCCAAATAACATCAGAGCTTGGATTCCCACATATGAATTTTGGGAGGACATAAACATTCAATCTACAGCGCATTCCTGAATATACACCTCAAAGAGTTGAAAACAGGTAGTCAAACAAATGTGCATGTGTGTGCATGCACGTACACAGCAGCGCTATTCACAATAGTCAAAACGTAGAAACAACCCAAATGTTCATCAATGGATGAACAGATAAACTGTGGTATATACAATACAATGAAATATTGTTCAGCCATAGAAAGGAATGAGGTACTGAGACATGTATGCCACAGTGTGGCAGAACTTCAAAAACATTATGCAACATGAAAGAAGCCAAAACCAAAATGTCATAGATTGTATAATTTCATTCATCCAGAATAGGTAAATCTGTAAAGAAAGAAAACAGATTAAAAAATTGCCAGGGGATAGGGAGAAAAGATAGTGGTGGAGCGATTGCTTAATAAATACAGTGTTTCCTTTGAGGTGGTGGAAACATTTTGGAACTAGATGGTAGCGCTTGCATGACATTGCAGATGGACTAAATGCTGTTGAATTGTTCACTTTAAAATGGTTAAGTGTATGTTATATGAATGTCACCTAAGCATTTAAAAAGACACATTGAAAAAAAGAAGAGATGGGGAAAGGTGTACCTTGCTAATGCAAATCAAAAGAAAGTTTGAGTAGCCATATCAATTTCAAAGTAGACATTAGACAAAAGAAATTTCAGGTTAAGGAGGGGCATTATATAATAATAAAGCTGTCAATTCTCACAGAAGACTTAACAATCTTTTTTTTTTTATTTTTTTAACGTTTATTTATTTTTGAGACAGAGAGAGACAGAGCATGAACGGGGGAGGGTCAGAGAGAGGCAGACACAGAATCTGAAGCAGGCTCCAGATTCTGAGCTGTCAGCACAGAGCCCGACGCGGGGCTCGAACTCACAGACCGCAAGATCATGACCTGAGCCGAAGTCGACCGCTCAACCGACTGAGCCACCCAGGTGCCCCTGACTTAACAATCTTTAACGCATATGCTCCTGACAACAAAGCATCAAAATGTATGAAGCAAAAACTAATAGAACTATGAGAAACAGACCAAGTCACTATCATAGTTGGACACTTCAACACCACTATTTTTTCAATTAATATATCCAGCAAGCATAAATATTTCATATTTGAAAATATGAACAAAAATTTTATAATATTAATCTAATAGTGAGGCTAATCTAATTCAAGGCTCATAATGTCATTTCTGGCATTTGGGGATTAACATTTAAAGTGTCAAATATACCGTGATGTGGAACAGAGATAATAATGCCTAAATTTTTCCCTGTCTTGTTTTCAGAGAAAGCTTACACTGCCAGAGAGAAATTATTAATATAACATTTCCAGGTTTCCTTTCCACTCCTATTCTCCTCATCAAAGAGGAGTGACTCATTGATTTCTAAGCTTGGGAAAGACTTGAGCCAAGACCCTTTATATTCCCAGCAGTCTCCTCCATCCCTATTTGGTCAGTACTCCTCCTTGGATATAAGACTACTGAGATGCTCTTTCTATGCCTGGTTTGGTAGATCTAAGTATTTAATAAAATATTAGGAAACTCATGGGACTGCAAGTCAATGTCATGAGGCCTGATTCAGCTCTACTGACACTAACACTCATTTCAAGGTCCTTCAATCTGACAGCTGCATAGGTATCAACAGGTTCAAAAACTCAGACTAAGAAATGGTTTGATTTACTAGCCCCTCAAACCTCTAACAGCTATCCAATAGGGCTGTAAGGAGAATAAAATCAGATGGCATTTATAAAACACCTGTCAAGTACTTTGAAGTGAAAATTGAAAGAATGATGTGTTGAAGTAAATTTCTGTAGCTAACAAACAAGCCTAGCCTCTTGGTCTGGCAATGATATCTCAGTTGCTGGTATTTTCAGCTACCTGGAATCACCTTTCCAGAATGCTGAAAATGTACTCTTTCACAAACTTTAAGTCATAGATAGAGACTACCTAAACCTGAAGTAAATGCCTAGGGGGAAAAAAAGGTTTTGTTTTGTTTTACTTATTGGTAAAAGGGAAGTGTAAAAAAATTCCCCATGCTCAGGCACCTGGCTGGCTCAGTCAGTTGAGCATGTGACTCTTGATCACAGGGTCATGAGTTCAAGCTCCACATTGGGCGTGGAGCCTACTTAAAAACATAAAACTATAAAAATGTAGACAAAAAATATTTTTAACAAATGTCCCCATGCTTCTGCCATCTTGTAAATCATGGTCTCTTCTAAGTTGCTACTTTTTGGATGAGACACCTTTTGTGTAAAAAAATTTTTAAAAGTTTATAGCAAAAAACCCTACTGTGTTTATAGGCCTCAGAGTAAAAGGTACATTTGAGGAGTAAGACAGCCCTATGGAAATTGTTCACAGTAATAAATGAAAGGTATCTATGAAGTTTCAAGAATCCAATGTTGGCAGTAATCAAAAGGCTACCAGAGAAATCTATACATAAGCAAAGTTTATTAGTCTTACCTTAAGAGAGAACTCTTAAAATACATAGAACAAACTGAAGGTTGATAGGGGGGTGGGGGAGAGGGGAAAATGGGTGATGGGCATTGAGGAGGGTGCTTATTGGGATGAGCACTGGGTGTTGTATGTAAGCAATGAATCATGGGACTCTACCCACAAAACCAAGAGAGAACATTGTATACACTCTATGTTAGACAATTTGACAATAAATTATATTAAAAATAATACATTTATATTTTACTAGAATGTTAACTGTTTTTAAGGATTAAATAGACACAGTAAGTTAAAAAAAAGAGAGAGAGAACACTGGACAGTCTTAAAAATGTCTCAAAATGAAGAAATTGGGAAATGGTATACATAGGGTTTTAGGTCATGGGCCAAATGATTTTAGGTGAGCTATTCAAATAGGAAAACTCTGGGATTAAGTAGATTTAATGACATAATAGCTTGGTATCAATAAGCACATCCAGGTGAATTTTTTGAATGTGTCTTGTTAAGTAAATAATTCCACTTTATTAAAATTCTTATCTTTCAGGGGCAAGTAATTCCTGCAGGAAGCAACTAAAAATTTTTTTTTTTCTTGACTGATCCCAGTGTTGTTTCACACAGGGAAGAAAAACTATGCCTGGACTCACTGTGGTTTAGTACATAGCTTAATACAGACATTTTCTTTCTCCTCTTCTCTGCAGGTAGGATAGGTAAGTAGGCGGAAGAGGTGGAAAGAAACCAACGACAAAATTTTTAGGCAGGCTAGCTTTCCCCAAATGGGAAACTCCATTGGTAATTGCTACTCATTCCAAAGTACCCCATGGGGGCATCAAGCTCTCTGCCCATCCTTTGATAGGCCCGTGGTAGGCTGACTGTTGATCCCCAAAATCATCTAGAGCCTAACCCCTGCAAATGTTATATGTGAAAAGAGGTTTTACAGGTGTGATTAAATTAGGAATCTTGAGGTGGGAAGATCATCCTGTATTCTCTAGATGGGTTCTTCATGTAATCACAAATGTCCTTATAAGAGGGAGGCAGAGGGAGATTGACAATGTCATGACTGAAATAAAGTGTTATGCTGATGGCTTTGAAGATAGGGGAAAGTCCCATGAGCCAAGGAATGCAGCTCTAGAAGCTTGAGAAGACAAGGAAATGGATTCTCTCTTAGAGCCTCTTAAGGGAGCAAAGTCCTGCAGACACCTTTATTTTGGCCCAGTGAAACTGATTTTGAACTCTGACCTCTAGAATTTTAGAAGAATAAATGTTTGTTGCTTTAAACTACCAAGTTTGTGGTAATTTCTCACTGCAGCAACAGGAAACTAATACAGAGCCCACTGCTGATAACAGGTGAGCTTCACCAATTCAAGTCAATCACTAGCTTTGCCTACCAGCCCACCTCACCTCCCACCTCCTTCTATTCTCTTGGTTCAAAATAAGTAAAAACTTCAGAAGATAAATATTAAAAAAATACTTATAGTAAACCAGCAAGTTTAGAGGTTTTTTAAACCAAATAGTTTGTTAAAACAAAAGAACTCAGGGGTGCTTGGGTAGCTCAGTAGGTTGAGTATCCAACTCTTGATTTTGGCAGAGGTCATGATCCCAGGATCATGGGATTGAGCCCATGTCAAGCTCCGCACTGAGTCAGCTTAAGATTCTCTCTCCTTCTGCTCCTCTCCCCTACTAGGGTGTTCTCTAAAAAAAGAACTCAGATAATTGATTGACTGGACTTTCTCAAACATACTTTCTCTCATTTTTATCAATAGGAATAGCTAATGCCAGAGAATTTCTGGCCTGTTACCTTTGGGAGGATGCAAGCTAATCAATCCTATAAGGCAAATTCCCTCTGGCTACCTTTTTCTTTTTTTTTTAACGTTTATTTATTTTTTTGGGGACAGAGACAGACAGAGCATGAACGGGGGAGGGGCAGAGAGAGAGGGAGACACAGAATCGGAAACAGGCTCCAGGCTCTGAGCCATCAGCCCAGAGCCCGACGCGGGGCTCGAACTCACGGACCGCGAGATCGTGACCTGGCTGAAGTCGGACGCTTAACCGACTGCGCCACCCAGGCGCCCCTCTTTTTTTTTTAAATTGAAGTATAGTTGCCATAAAATGTTACATTAGTTTCAGGTGAGCAACATAAGGATTCAACACCTCTATAAGTTATGTTATGCTCATCGTGTGTAGCTACTATCTGTCACCGTACAACATTGACTATATTCCCTATGCTGTACCTTTCATCCCCATGACTTATTCCTTGCATAACTGGAAGTCTGCACCTCCTACTCCTCTTCACCCATTTTTCCCTTTACTTCCCCAGCAACCACCAGTTTGTTCTCTGTATTTGTGGATCTGTTTCTGCTATTCCCTCTGGCTAATTTTAAACTTCAGTACCTGAATGGCACATCTGCTTATACAATAAACATCATGTAGGAATTCATTTTTAGGGAGAAACAAAACATAAGATTTTTTTTCAGAACCTATCCCCTATTATGTCCTATTTTTGCTGTATTTTCATAGTCCTGGAAGTAACCTCTTTCCTCTCAGAGATTCATTTCAAAAACCATGGAAAAATTAAAAACAAACAAGCATCTCTCCCTTGCATTAAGTAAATTGAGATATTCCTGTTACCTACTTTTGAAAATCAATCTACTTTAATTTACAGTAAAATAAGCTTTATACCACATTTATGATGCCAACAACCAAATTTGGTGATGTGTTGGTAAGCCAGCTCTCTGGAAGAAAAGAGGAGGAAGAAAGCCTCTGATTTACAGCAATTTCCAATTTCTATTGGAATACTCTTCTCATGGCTAATTTCAAGTTATTAATAGTTTAACACCCAGCTCATGAAATTTCTGAATATTTAACAGTCAGTCCTTATTGGCCAGTTGGTTTTAGCACACCACTGCAAAATGTTAAACTAATGTAATTATGAATGGTACCAAGACTGGTCTTTCTCATTTGCTTTTTGGATATCAAAAGACAAAGAATAAAATGAGAAAAAAATAGTGAACTATAAATACATATTTATTTTACTTTGGTTCAGTGTTTCCCAATACAAAGACAGAAGGAGAAGGCACAGACAAGATATCAGATTAAGTCCCTGAATAAAACTCGAGAATGAAAGAACAACTTTAATTATCCTAATTAGACTAATCTCTCTCTATGATCCAAGGACCTAATGCATCACCTATACTAACGAGAAATTAAAGAACTACAAGAGAGAATGAAACATAAATAATTGAGAAGAGCTGATGAAGCTGAGTGCTAATTCATCACAGAGAGTAGAAAGAGTCTTCTTAGGGTACATCGAGAAGGAACTCAGATGGAACGAACTGGTGTTTAATCTACTTCACTTTTTGAACTAAGAGTTTCTAGTTCTCCCTGAAGTTATTATAAGAAACCTATAGCTGTCTGGGACAGAATCAAATCTCTGTCCTCCAAGGATGGCAATTAAGAGAAAATTTTCAGAGTGCAAGGGGCAGCTAGATCTTATAGTCTTTAATCTCATGTAGGGACAAGGTTGTTATCTCTAGTATTCACATTTCTATGCATGAACTGACCTGACCCTTCCCTTAAATATCAATAGCATAGTTGGACGAGCTTTTGCATTTATTTAAACCAGACTTAATGATTCAGGCTAAAGGAAACAATTCCAGGAAGGCAAATATAATATTAACTGATCTAACAACAGGATGGTGCATCTCCCAGGGGACCACTTAGCCAGCCCACTGTCATGAGGTTCAGCTCACAACAACCTCCACTTGGTAGAGACCATCTTTCTATTACCACCAGAGGTTATTCTTGAACATATCATAAATCCTTAGAATACAAATCCAAGAAAGGATTGCTCTCTGAAAAGAAAGTACTCCTTCTCTCTCTGTTTGGGACTTACTTTCCAAAACCCCATTTTCTATCTTAGGATTTACCTCTTTATAAGATGACGAACATCAGAAATACTGATGTCTAGTCTGGCTAGACTTTCTTTGATCCACAGGGATACAGCTTAGACTTGCTTTCCACCGGAACAACTACACACACATCCAAAACCTGTAAGATATCATTTTACTGTGCATTCAATGAGTGTATGAGTGATTTTGAGATCTTCTTTGTTCCTTACTTCTTTCTGGAGATTTCTGCCCTAGTTCTGGATCATCTTGAAATGTTTCAAAACACATTTGTTTTGTGAGTTCTCTAGGAAGCCTTTCTCACCTGGCCAACCATTTGGGAAAAATAGAATACCTTGATCACATTACTATGGGAATGGGACCTTGCCAGTTGCACTTGGTGCCTTTGGTTTAATTCAGAAAATTAAAACTCTAATAGTAGTATTGAATGCCAGAAACAGAGTGGGCAGAGGGCTCCTGTAAAGATTAACAGAAGGCTCTCCATTGTGAACTTAGTTTTTAAAAGAAAATGACTTGGAAATTGGCATAGGGTAGAGTAAGGGATTATAGATTCCGTTTGGCTTAAAAAAAATTACAAGCTTTTGGGGACTGTCTTCTCCTAAAGTGATACTAAGTAAATGACTTTGATCCTCTGTTTCTCTGATTCCTTATAAAAAGTAAAATATCAATTCTGACTTCAACTGAAGGAACAACAACAGAATCATACCACAGAGAAATTTACATAAGGACCATAGGAAGGAATTAAATCTATTCAAAGCTAAGGGTGAAAAGTAGTGCCTGGGCCAAAGAAGATAACTAATATGTAAGCTCAGGAACTCCACTAGTAAATTACGGGGTAGAATATGACTATCCCTGTACAGACACCAGTTCTTAGGTTTGCCTTCTGGCCAGACTGGATAAATAGCTCACCTTACCAACATGAAACTGCTCAGAATCTCAGGAGCCACAGCCAAAGGTACTATGTGTATGTATATTTACATCCTCAGTGCCTACAGTATAAAAGCTACAAGAGCGCTTGGCTTCGATCACTGCCAATTCGCATGGAATTCTACTCCTCTGCTTTTGCAAAAGAAGCCGTTCATTCTCTCTGTGTATCTGGGCTAGAAGTCAGTCAAATAAAATAAGGCCATAACCCAAAAGAGAATACACTGTGTGTTTTAAATGTTGTTGCAGGGGCACCTGGGTGCGCAGTTGGTTAAGCGTCTGACTTCAGCCAGGTCACGATCTCAGGTCCGTGAGTTCGAGCCCCGCGTCAGGCTCTGGGCTGATGGCTCAGAGCCTGGAGCCTGTTTCCGATTCTGTGTCTCCCTCTCTCTCTGCCCCTCCCCCATTCATGCTCTGTCTCTCTCTGTCCCAAAAATAAATAAAAACGTTGAAAAAAAAATTTAAATGTTGTTGCAATATGGTGGCATGCAATACTCAGCAAGTTCTTAGTGAGAGTATTGTTAGAAGATCTGGATGATCTCACTAGTATTCAAAACCAATGCCCACTTTTCTGCAGATACCTAAAACCTGCTTTTTAATCATTAAAACCTCCTTCAGACATTAAATGCATTAACTTAATTAATGCATCTAGTACTATACTGATCCCATAGTATGTGTTGACTAAAAGGCATCACCTCTTATGCAAACTTTGAAGGCAGATGCTGGGATGTCTTGGCATAAATGATGTGCTGAGGAAGGAATCCTAAACTTTTCAAATAAAGTTCATTTTACTCTAAGTTTCCTACAGGGAAGTTACAAGGGAAAATATCTCACCAGAATTGAGCAGTGACACACTTGCATTTCCTAATGGCAGTTCTAGAACATTAGTTACGTAGTTTCACCCTCATTATTAGTAACCTCCTATAATCTTTCATCTGCCTAAGAAACCCACATTAGCATGATGGCTGAATAATGTAATAGTAAATCCTTTTGGCCAGTGAAACTCATTCTCACTGCTTTTAAATACTCATTTCACACTCTATAGTTTAAAACCAAAAGTAAGGTTTGATTTGAATGTTTTTTCAACAGAAAGCTCTGTTGAGTGCATGTACATGTGTTTTAGATGGATATACACGGACAGATAATTACATATGAGAGAGAGACAGAGAGAGAGAGGCAGAATATTTACCAGAGCAACTGCACAAGGCTATCTGGTCTACAATCATGCCTTTGTCTTTGAATAGGTTAGATATTCAGATATTATTATCATCTGTTTTTCTAGTTGAAACAGCTAAAATTTACAGATTTTAACTGCTCACAATAAAAATGAGAGTAGAAAGTAGTAGAATAGGAATAGAAACCCATATCTTCTGCTTCTTGACATAATTTCTTTACATTATTAATATATTTCATTTCCTGCAGTTTTAAACATTTTTAATCTTAAATATTTTCTATATACAAAAAAAGGTGCAAAAATAGTAGAGATTTCCCATATACCTTTACTCAGCTTCCCCAATGGTAACATCTTGCATTGTCATCATACAAAGATCAAAACCAACAAATTAACATTAGAATAATACTATGAAATAAATTACAGATATCACCAGCTTTACACTAATGTCTTTTTCTTTTCCAAGATCCAACCCAAGTCGCATTTGATTGCATTTGATTTTCATGTTTCCTGGGTCTTTCCAATCTAAGTGAAAAAGGCAAAACTACTTATTAAAGAAATTTGATATTTTGAAAGAAATAATTATTCAACATAGAGCCACAAAATGAGCTAAGTATTAATTAGTGACAATATCTTAGAGCCTTCATATTCATTTTCATTTTATACTTCATAATGGCCATTACACATTTTTCTGTCTATATTCTAAAGTAGAAACAACCTGAAATTTATGTATCCCTGTTCCTTCCATCATTTTCCCATTTTTACATGCCAAATGTATGATTCAGTAGTTCTTTTTTTTTTTTTTAATATTTATTTGTTTTGAGAGAGAGCATGGGGGAGGGGCGGAGAGAGAGGGAAAGAAAATCCCAAGCAGGCTCCACGCTTAGCCCAAAGCCCAGTGTGGGGCTAAATCTCAAGATGGTGTGATCATGACCTGAGCTGAGATCAAGAGTCGGACACTTAACTGGCTTTCTGTCTTTATGTCAAAGAAGTATCAGAATGGACAAATTAGCAAAGAAGAAAAAGCTGATCATTTGCTATCTGTGTAACCATAGGGAAATTACTTAAGCTCTCTGGATTTCCATTTCTTTGTAAAACTGAAAGCAATAATGTCTATTTCTCAGGGTTATTGCAAAAACTGAATGTAAAGCTCCCAGCCCAGTGTTTAGAATATGATCATGTCCCCCAGTGGGACATTTGGCAATGTTTGGAGACCCTTTTGACCATTACAGTTGTAAAGAGGTGCTACCAGCCTCCAGTGGATAAAGAGAAAAGATGATGCTAAGTATGTCCCAATGCACAGGCCAGTCCCCCAGAACAAAGAATTACCTAGCCCCAAATTTCAGTAGTGCTAAGGTTGGAAACCTGTGTTTTAAATGATGACATCAGTTATTCTGCATCCTGCCCTGGGATGTGGTTAAACTGAAGATAATGGAGAAGCAAAAAATACTTCACAAATTCAGCCCTTTCAAACATAAACCAACCAAAGGTTATCTTTAAATTGAAAAGTGAAAAAAATAAATAAATAAAAGTTGAAAAAAAATTTTTTTTAAATAAATAAATAAATAAATAAATAAATTGAAAAGTGAAATAAAGAAAGAAAACCCAAACTACAACATGGACACTCTTTGAAATCTAGGATCTTAATCAATCTTGCTCTGCTTTATTGCCTTCCTTCTCTGGTTTGCCTGATCTTAGACCACTACCAAAACAGGTAGTGTATAAAAACTAGGCATGCCAACCTCTCCTTAAATTAAGGGAAGGGTAAGTAAAATGTTTGCTTACCACCTCCACTAATTGTTTCAGAGAGCTGAGGGTAGAGGTTGGCCAATACTCTCCTACTCCTATCATACATTTCATTTAAGGTATCTCAGAGCCTGGAGCCTGCTTTGGATTCTGTGTCTCCTCCTCTCTCTGCCCCTCCCCAACTTGTTCTCTCTCTCTGTGTCTCTATTTCTCTCAAAAATAAATAAACATTACAAAAAAAAAAAGAAATCTCAGTGCTATTATTACTTTTCTCAGCTACCTTTCTCCAGGAATATGACATGTTTGGAGCACAACTCATTTTTCTGCTTGTTAGAAAGCCACATCCTTTTCAACTCTCTGGAAAAGAAATGAACAAATAGGAGATTCAGTAATCAGAAAGAAAAGGCAAGTTCCTTGGATTTAACAAAAGTGAAAGATGAAACATTTTCTATTATTTTTCAATATAAAAGAACATCACAGGAAGTATGATCATAAAAAAAGGAATTTACCTTATTCGTACTGTGGAATCATGTGACAGCCCAAACACTGCAGTGAATATTAAATCTGAAAAGTTGGGCTGTAGCCAGGATGCTGGGTACCCTAAAATGGCTTAAATATATAAGTATATAGAGATGGCAGTGTAGGAAGATCCTGAACTCACCTCCTCCCATAGACACTCTGAATCTGCAGCTATAGATCTTTTCCTCTGAAAAAGACCTGAAAACTAGCTGAACAGCTCCTTCCAAACAAACAGAAAGGTCACATTGAGAGGGATAGGAAAGGTCACATTGAGAGGGATAGGAAAAGGTCACAAAAAAGTCACATTGAGAGGGATAGGAAAAAAAATAATAAAATAGCTAAGGAATGAATTTAACCAAGGAGGTGAAAAACCTGTAAATTGTAAACTATAAGACATTGATGAAAGAATCTGAAGAAGACACAAGTACAAAGATATTCTGTGCTCATGGATTAGAAAAATTAATATTGTTTAAATTTCCATATTACTCAAAGCATTCTACAGATTCAATGCAATCCCTATCAAAATTCCAATAGCATTTTTCACAGATACAGAACAAACAATCCTAAAATTTTTGTAGAGCCACAGAAGACCCCAGATGGCCAAAGCAATCTTGAGAGAGAAAAACAAAACTGGAGGTGTCATACTTCATGTTTCCAAACTACATTACAAAGCTATAGTTATCAAAAGAGTATGTCAGCATAAAAGCACATATAGTTCAGTGGAATGGAACAGAGAGCTCAGAAATAAATCCACACATGTATGGCCAATTAATTTATGACAAGGAGGCAAGAATATACAATGAGGCGAGGATAGTCTCTTCAATAAATGGTATTGAGAAAACTGGACAACCACATGCAAAGGAATGAAGCTAGGCTACTATCTTACATCATATGCAAAAATTAACTCAAAATAAAGACTTGAATGTAAGACCTGAAACCATAAAACTCCAGAAGAAAACATAGGTGGTAAGCTCTTTGACATCTATCTTGCTGATGATTTTTTGAATCTGACTCCAAAAACAAACTCAGCAAAAACAAAAATAAATAAGTGGGACTATATCAAACTGAAAAGCTTCTGCACAGCACAGGCAATCATCAAGAAAAAGAAAAGACAACCTACTGAATGTAAGAAAATATTTTCAAATCATGTATTGAGGAGTTAATATCCACATTTTATAAAGAACTTAAATGACTCAGTAGCAAAAAACAAAAAATCTATTTTAAAAAATGAGCGGAGGATCTGAAAAGACACTTTTCCAAAGAAGACATACAGATGTCCAACAGGCACATGGAAGGATGCTCAAACATCACTCATCATCAAGGAAATGCAAATCAAAACCACAGTGAAATACCACCTCATATCTGTTAGAATGGCTGTTATTAAAAAAGATAAGAAACAAGTGTTGGTGAGGCTTGGACAAAATGGAAATGTCACACGTTATTGGTGGGAATGTAAAATGGTACAAACAGTATGGAGGTTCCTCAAATAAATTAAAAATAGAACTACCATAGGATCCAGTGGTTCTACTTCTGGGAATTTTTCCAAAGAAAATTAAAACACTAATTTGAAAAGATATATGTACCCCTACATTCATTGCAGCATTATTTACAACAGCCAAGATATGGAAACAACCTATGTGTTCATTGAAGGACAAATGGATAAAGAAGATGTGGTGTACACACACACACACACACACACACACACACACACACACACACACAAATACCCAGCTATAAAAAGAAAGAACTCTTGTCATTTGCAACAACATGGATAGACCTCCTTGAGGGTATTATGCTAAGTGCAAGACAAATACTGTATGATTTCACTTATATATGGAATCTAAAAAATAAAATCAATTACTAAACAAAACAAAACAAAACTCATAGATACAGAGAAAAGAACAGTAGTTGCTGGGGGTGGAGGGGGCCACAAAATGGGTGAAGGGAATCAAGAGATACACACTTCCACTTATAAAACAAATAAGTCATGGGGATATAATGTGGTAACTATAGTTAATTATATTGTGGGGGCGCCTGGGTGGCTCAGTTGGTTAAGTGTCTAACTTCAGCTCAGGTAATGATCTCATAGTTCATGAGTTTGAGCCTCACACTGGGCACAGAGCTCACTTTGGAACCTCTGTCTCCCTCTCTCTCTGCCCCTCCCCCCCCACTCCATCTTTCTCCCTCAAAATAAATATGTAAACATTTAAAACATAATAATATTTTGGGGCATATTTGTAAGTTGCCAAGAGAGTAAATCTTAAAAATGCTAATTAAAAGAAAAAAAATTCTTTTTGCAACGTTTCATAGTGATGTATATCAACTAGAGTCATTGTGGTGATCATCTCACAAAGTATATGACTATTGAATCATTATATTGTACACCTGAAATGAATATAATGTTATATGTCAATTTTACCTCAATCTAAATATATATATGTACTTATAGTATTTATCATACATATATGATATATATATATATATATATATATATATATATATATATATATGATAGTTATGGCAAGGAAATCTTGTGCCATTGCAGCTTCCAAAAACAGATAATCTTGCTTCATGGGAGTTAGCAAGAGAGGGGCTTGAATATAAGACAAAACCTTTTATATTAATACTAATAACAATAGGAACAGCAAATAATAAAAAATAATACTAGCTAAGAAATTCTGAGAATTCAATATATATATATCAGGCAGTAGGTTCATTTAGGCCCATTACCAAATTTCATTCAAATAGTAAACTGAGTTGTGAACTTATGAACTATTTACTTATGAACTATCATTATCTGCAATTTAACAATGGGGAAACTGAGGCACACTGTCACAGAACTAATAAATGCTGGTTTCAGGACTTGAATCCATACCTATTAGTCAGCACACCAGACGGTACACTTTTGATGAAAGATTGGATGCAATCAAACCACATTTATCTTTACTTTATTAATTTGATCAAAGTAAGGAAAAGATTTGAGCTAAGATGATTTGTGTTTAGCAAACCCCATACAGAGTGCAAAATAATTTACTCACTCTTTCAACAAACATTTGTGAGTGTTTAATGTGTGCAAGGTGCTCTCTTGGAAATTCTTGGAAAGATAAATCAAATAACAGATTAAAGTCTCAAGGAACTTATAGTGTAGTCTGAGATATTAAAAAAAAGAGAGAGAGAATCAGATATTTCCAGGAAGCTGAAGGAAAGGATGTCCCCCCCCGTAGAGCTGTATCCAGGCTGTATATGGATCATAACAAGCAATGAATGAATGAGCACATACATAAATGAATGTGTGAATAATAAAAGGGAGCACAGAACTGGGCCTCAACATACAGCTAGAATTTACATGCAAAAAAAAAGAGATAAAAACATTCAGACAGAGCTACTGGAGAGAATAGCATAAACAATACTTAGCTTATTTGTCTACTGTGTAAAAATGAAAGAAAACAATTTTCCTTTATACAAAGATAATAGACAGGTTTCTGTAGAAAATTCAATAGACAAAAATATACAGAAGAAATAGAAAAAAAGGGCACCTGGGGGGGCTCAGTTGGTTGGGCGTCCAACTTCGGCTCAGGTCATGATTTCAGGGTACGTGAGTTTGGGCTCCGCATTGGGCTCTGTGCTGACATCTTGGAGCCTGGAGCCTGCTTCAGATTCTGTGTCTCCCTCTCTCTCTCTGCCCCTCCCCTGCCTGCACTCTGTCTCTCTCTCTCTCAAAAATAAATAAACATTGGGGCGCCTGGGTGGCGCAGTCGGTTAAGCGTCCGACTTCAGCCAGGTCACGATCTCGCGGTCCGTGAGTTCGAGCCCCGCGTCGGGCTCTGGGCTGATGGCTCAGAGTCTGGAGCCTGTTTCCGATTCTGTGTCTCCCTCTCTCTCTGGCCCTCCCCCGTTCATGTTCTGTCTCTCTCTGTCCCAAAAATAAATAAACGTTGAAAAAAAAAAATTCAAAAATAAATAAACATTAAAAAAATTAAAAACAAAAGAAATAGAAAGAGCCAAGGGGCCATCTGTAAGTAATTAGTGGACCAATAAATCTGAACTAATCAATTTTCCTCATCCTATGTCCATTTATTAAAAAATTAGGACCATTTTACTGCTCTATCATCACTATGTTTTTTTTTTTTTCCCATGGAGACACTCATGTTTATTATATGGGTGAGAACAAAGATATTTGTTGGACCTCAGACCATGCAAGAAACTACTAAAACAAACAAAAAATGAAAAAGCAAATGTTTGGAAAAATGTCATGTGAAACCTTGGATGAAAAAATGTCATTAAGTGTAATTTTTCATTATTTGCTTAGGAATAAAGACGTCCTCAATAGCTAGATCTCTGGCAGTGGTTGACCCGGGATCTGTTGTTTCCATTTTAAACAAAGGTCAATCAGGGAAAAAAAATCTATCTCCCTCAAATAGTAATAGGAATGCTGAAAAAAGTCATTCTTAAACTTTTCCTAATGTATTACCCATTCCAAAATATGTTTCTCATCCTGCTCCCCCACACTCAATTTCAACTTTGGCAAGCTTTGATAAAGATACAAAGACTTGTGGTACTTTAATAATTGTGTTGTGCTTTTTAAGGCTTCCTTACCTCAAGATTAAGCTCTCAATTCTGTGTTCATTTTTAAAATAAAAAGTTATGACTAAATATCTTTAAGCAAAAGTGAAAGGGAAATAATACAGACAGAGAATGCAGTCATGGCTGCCCAACACCCCAGCTGGTCAACCCATTTGCAAGTAGCAAATTTAATAATTTTTTTAAAAGATTTATTTTGAAAGAGAGAGAGTGTGTGTGTGTGAATCCCAAGCAGGCTCATGCTGTCAGCACGGAGCCCCACATGGGGGTCAGTACCACAAACCTGAAGATCATGACCTGAGCCAAAATCAAGAGTCAGACGCTTAACCAACTGAACCACCCAAGCGCCCTACAAATTTAATATCTTGACAACTGTCGGATTCATTTGAGGGACCGGTTGCAGGATAAGTACCCACTATGTGTTGATGGGGTTCTCAATAAATACATGAAAGGTAATACCTTTTATTGTCCTCCTGGTGGGTTCAAAAGGATTGACCGTCATGTTTAAGTGTTTATAATGTCACCAGAGTGAAGAAACCAGGGTGACCCATGACATTTAAATAAGGCAAGATTCCATCAGACCTCCACTGCCTACAATTCCCATATGCTATTTGATGAAACACACAGACAATCAGATGGAGAATAGAGCCATATACACACCTTATAGCCAATGCATCTAAACCTGAATCTATAAGGACATTGACTTGGAGCATTACTTCAACTTCACATCCCCTCACTGCCCCAATTTCCTAATGTCCTGAAGGCCTAAGAACAAATGCTGAAGCTACATATAAGCCAACTAATAGCTGTAGTATAAATTGTTATTAAAATAAATAGAATTCATGGCTAAAATGAAATGGCCCATGGCAAGGCTCTTGTGTAAATAAAACCATTGTTCCTTTGTATATTAAAATTGTATTTATCAAACACAGAAGAGGAATGAACACAAATTGCATGAAAAAGGCAACTCATTTAGGACAAGATGATGGTGTGTAATAAAAAGATTTATTATGTGACTAAAATGAAAATTAAATTCCTGTTAAAATATTTATGTGGATGTGGCTGAAACACTCTGCTGAGAGATAAATCAGAGAGGCCTTTGGCATTTCACAGATATAATTCCTCTATTCTTCTGCTGCAAATTTAGAGCTTACAAGATGCTAATGGCATCGTGGTTTCCAGGACAGTCTCTGCAGACTACTTTTGCTCAGCAGGTGGTAAGAATTTGCATCCATATTTCAAATACACTTCTATCTCATTACTGGCGTCTTATTTCTTTGTGATTTATATCTCTATAAAATTCCAGCTAGTGCAATGGGGAATGGGATTTCAAAAAGGCAAATTCTGCATAATATGAACATTTATCACGTTCTTCTTTCTTTATATTTTTTCCTTCATCTCCAGGGAGATGGGGGGAATGACATGTGGCACTTAAAGGGGGGGGGGTGTACTTTTCTTAAAATAATGCCAGATGAAAGCCTTCCAAATTAGGAATACTGTTCTAAATGACCCTTTCTAGTAAGTGGCAATATTATTTGCATCGTTGCCTACATTTAACTGAATTGTGATCTTTAAATAATATATGTACATTAGAAAGTAAACTCACTCGGTAGCTATTAATTTGTAAGAGTCTTAATCACTTAAAATTCAGAAAGTGCTTTTTGTAATAAGTCTGAACATAACGAATCTATTTGGTATTCATGCAGGTGTCACAAGCAATTTCAGAGTTGTTACACTATAATTCTGTGCTACTTAATAGACATTAGGGTGGTAGCAGTTGTGTCACTGTAGATAAGACTCTTTCACAGTTCCTGTGTCAAATTCACCTCTTACTGGTGTTTAGAATTTAGCTAAAGCAAAATTACATGCTTGTGAAACCTGACAGGTTCAGGGATTTAGAGGCATTTTCTGGGGGCGAGAAAGAGCGGGTTGTAGTGAAATAAAAGGCAGCAGGGAGGGATGCAGGCAAGGTTGTTGAATATTACTAAGATTAAACTTAGATATGTAAATTTTTAATTTGTATGGTAAATTAAAGAATGTAAATCCATGTATTTCCTTCTAGGTCTTCTCCTTTTAGTATTCCATTCCAGAAGAGAAATTAAAACAGTTAGTGAAATTTTATAGGCCATATGCTAGAATAGCAGGTACCAGGCTGTCTATCATATTTAAAAATTTCATTGATATTTTGAGCAATTTTCTCAGTGAAGTTCAAAACATTTTGCCATCTGACTCAAAATATAATTGTTACATTTAATGAACAGTTATTATGTGTTGAGGTACTCAGACATTTTTTATTAGATCAACAGGCCTGAACAATAAAGAGAATGTATTGGTTCACATAATTAACATATTCAGACAAGAGGTTTGCTCCCATAACTTAATAATGTCTCCAAAGATTGAACTGTACTCTTTCTCTCGCTCTGCTTCTCAGGACACCAGGTTCTTTGCACGATGGCAGCCAGCAATGACGATGCTTCCACGTTTGCACCCAGCAGGGATAAGGGGAATCTCTTTGGGGAGTTCATGCAAAGGAGTAAGAAATCTTCATTCTCCAAGCCCACAGAAAATGTCCCCTTAGGTCTCATTGCCCCAAACTGAGTTATGTGCCATCTTTAAATCATTTGTGTGTGTGTGTGTGTCCAGAAAATGGGATGCATAAAGTAGATTAACCAATGCCAAACTCTGACCCTGGACATGGGTGTCAAATCTGTCAGAACAGAGTGGCTGAGAAATCCATGGGGGGTTATGAAAAGGAATGAAGGAAATGGATGGTGGTGAGGCTACACACATGTGTGCTCTGGGCACCATGCATTTAAGTTACAGTTTTAGTTACTCCTCAGAGCAATCCTATGTCCTGGATATTGGAGATTCCAAATTTCTAAGGCATAAAGAAACTGAGAAACATTATGAAACTCACTCTGATATAAAGAGTAGAGAAAGGTTTGAAACACAGGTTATTTGAAATCTGGATACTATGATTTAACCATCTTGTTAATCGTGACATTTCCTGGCCTGATCATACTCTTTTCTGCCAGAAGCTTTATTATTGAAGTGAATAATATAAAAGACATGAGAATCACTTATTTTTTTTCCATTTAGGAACTAATTATCTAGTGTTAGGTTTGGAGACAGAGGCATCTCCCTCCCCCCTTTATTTCTTTGTTTCTAAACAAAAGAGACTTTTTCATTGACTTAGAAGGTAAGCATTAATGCTGCCTTCCATACTCATAAGATGTAGTGGAGAATAACATGAAGAATGCCTTAATGCATTAAAAGATCCACCGAGGCAGGATCTTTTGTGTAATTTTTTTCTCTAATCTACATACCCCTAAGTTCTAGGAACAATGCCTGAGACAAAGTAGGAACTTGACATGTTGAGTGAATACATGAATAAGAATGAATGAATGTGAAGAGAACAGTTAAAAGTCAGTCTCCCATGATTCTAGGCAAGCTTTGATGGTTGTTGATGGTGGGAAAAGGAGGTTATGGGACTACAATGTTTCAATAGCCTGCAAAGTCTTTCCTTGTCCAACCTGATAGGAACACGACTTGGGTCAGTGGGTCTCAGCAGGTGCAAACAAAGAAGCTCAGACCAGAGTGTGCTCTGTAGCCTAGAGCTGTTCAAGGGTGTCAGCCATCTGTCCCCCTACTACACGCCAGCATGAGCAGAGTCCTATCTCCTATCAGGGAGAGCCACATTTATAAGCTGGACTTCCTGGGGGCATTTAAGGACAGCCACACACTATGGGGCAGGGTCACCCAGGCAGAAGTAGGTCCATACATTCTTTAAAATATTCTTAGTTAAAAGCCAATCATAAATCAATGTTTTTGACAAAACACTTCCACTTAGATTTGATTGTATGAACCAGCTTTCTATTTAAGGCTTGAGGCTTTATACCCTTTTTTAAATGTTGTTAATGTAATTTTGTTTGTTATTCTTGAGAGAGAGAGAGAGAGAGAGAGAGAGCATGAGCAGGGGAGGGGCAGAGAGAGAGAGAGAGGGAGACACAGAATCTGAGGCAGGTTTCAGGCTCTGAGCTGTCAGCACAGAGTCGGACGCAGGGCTCAAACTCACAAACCATGAGATCATGACCTGAGCTGAAGTTGGACACTTAACCGACTGAACCACCCAGGTGCCCTCAAGGCTTTATTTCTTTAAGAGACAGTACATAACTAATGAAAAATTAGTTTCAGCATGGTCTACGCTTGGGTAGATCTCAAGATCTGTTGATTTTCCTAAGGATACACTTACCAAAAAAAAAAAACAAACAAAACAAAACAAAATGAGTTCCAGAAAATCTTTTAAGGGTATGCAACCCAATTAAATCTGGGTGGTCCCATAGTCCTTCATGAGATAGGGACACATTTTAAAGTACAGTCTGATAGTCAAAGGTAGTCAAAAGTAAACAACTATGTTAATATCACCTCAGCATAGAAATAGAAATATTAGTTTCCAGAAGTCCCCTGTGTGTTCTTATATCAATTATAACCCCTCTCCTCTAAAAATAATCACTATCCTGAAATTTTTGCTAATCAGTTACTTTTCTTTATAGTTTTAAATCTATGTACATATCTCTAAAACAGGATAATTTCTTTGTCTAAGGTGAATTGCATAGATACATACATACATACACACACACGTGCACACACACACACACACACATACACGTATACACACATATCCTCTTCAGTGTCTTGCTATTTTTCACTCAGATAGAGGTACAGGTATATTGATATATAGATACACAAATTTATACATGATTCATCCATGGTATGGAATGAACAACTATAGTTCATTCATTTTAATTTTCATTAGTGTATATATTTACTTGTTTGATTTTGCCATGATTTATTCATCCACTCTACTACTGATGGATATTTAAATTTATTTAGATTTTTCCAGTACGGGGCTCTTACAAATCGCACTGCTATGAACATTCTCCTATATGCACTTGGATACAAATAGATATAAGTTTTTCTAAGGAATATAGTTAGTATTAGAATTGCTGAACCATAAATGTACCTCTCTCCAACTTTATTTATTTGTCCCCATGTTGCAACTGACATTTCTATACCAGAAGCTGACTGGGAGAGCTTGCAAACTGAGCACCTGTGAGAGATGCCAAAGAAGCAAGCTTGAGCAAAATGAAGCTATGGTCAATTCCACAGAGATCCCTGAGGCTATGACTGTCTCAGAACCACTGTAAGTAGAGGCAGTGGGACCAGGTCATTGCATACACCCACTTACCTATTACTAGGTTCAGGCTTCCCCTAAGACAGAAGAGACTTTGTCTGAAGTCTCTGTGCCTGATGGCAATTCCTGCGCACTAGCACCCCTCCAAAGCAGCTTGAGAAAATAGGTCCTTTAGTCTAGAATAAGGATCTGAGCCTGTAGTAAAGTGTCCACTGTGGTAGGTAATACCAACCAGCTTTCAAAGTGGATATCAAAGGGAGGGAAACACTTTCTGAAAGGCAAACATCCTAAATTTCCTCTTTGCCTTGCCAGAATCACCCTTGCCCCCAAACTCACTCTCTTCTCCACTTTTCAATCCCAGTGAGGCTTTTAGTGAAAGAACAAGAGGGACACAGAGTTTGAGAAGAACTTCTGATGCATGGAGAGATGGGGAGGCATTTTCTCCACTAACAGAGAGGTTTGGAGAATAAGTAAGGGAGTTTACCAGGAGAAGGACCCAAAATGTAAAAAACCCACTTAAAGGACCCAGTGAGAGACCACTGTGAGTAGCATCATTTTAGTACTTCTTCTCTCTCTATGCTCAGTCATTGCCTACATCAAGCCCCTGCCCCCACCTCCACTCCAGGGCAAATCTAACCACATGGGTCTAGAGCTCTGTTATAGTTGGTTCTCCATCAGCTTTCAGCACTTTGCCTGTGGATAGCCCAGCAGGAGTGAGGTCTGTTTGCACCACATTTCGTTTTTACTTCCCCTTCACACTTGTCATCCCAAGAAAATGATTTGGGATGTGCATACTTTGTAGAGTAAGAGCAGGGAAGCCCTGGCATTTGGGAAGAGAGAACTGATCTTAAGTAAAAAAAAAAAAAATCCTTGACCTCTGAGACGAGTGAATGACACTTCCCTTTAAGTCATTATTTTATATTTCAGTGCCTTCTGAATTTTGGATTCATGCTCTACCCTGAACATTACTTTGATGTCAAATGTAAACCTTGACATTTATTTACCCCTTATAAGGACAAAGAAAGAGACTCATACAATTACATTGATGTTGCTATCCTGAAAAGGCAGATAGCTCTCGCTTTCAAGCTTGATTTTTATTTTCTTAAATGAATGTATCAAAGGGCCTCTTCCCAAATAATCTTTTAAGGGATTATCGTACCTCTGACATTCCCATAATTTGTCCGTGAAGCATGTAGGAAACTGATACTCATTTCCTCATTTTCTTTCCCAATTAAGAAAGAGCAAGAGAGTTCAGATGACTTGTCTAGGGTCACAGAGCAAGTCGGTGGCAACAACCTGAGTCCATTAATTCCAGTCAGACAGGACGCACTGAGCATTGCTAGTAAATTCAGTTCACTCAGTGACCACAGAGAAGACAGAAGTCAGATATTTGTTACTGAGATGTTCTCAGGGTGAGACCCGCTGACCTGCAGAGGATTGATTGAGCCTTCAACACTGCCAAACCCGATGAGGGGTAGCTCACTAGTAAATTAAACCTTGGCTATGGTTTGTCCCTCAGTTCTTAGTAACATCTTGGGATGAATCAGGAAAGCATCATATGTTCAAATATGTGACTAACACAAATATTTTATTAGCCCATATTGTGTTCAATTTCCACAGCCAAGAAGTGGGCTGAAATTTGTGTTCATAATGTATTTCATTAATCAAAAAAAAAAAAAATGCCTGTGATCTACATTCATATAACTCTGTAAGCTTCATAGATTCTGTTTGAAATGGATCGACCCAAGAAGTCCAGATGTAGGTCGAATTCTTTTATTAATTCCAAAGCAATGGATAAATACAAGTGTATTGTAAACAATTCTATCATCATGGAAGGACACAGAATAAAATAAGGCAGGCCCATCCTCACATCTCCATGGGTATAATCACTGGAGGTAACTACTTCCAAGTGGTGTGTATCATTTCAGACCTTGGGCTATGAATTTTCATATGTGTACATGTATATAAATGCTATATAAAAATAAGACTATAGTATACTTATTTTCTAGCCCCTTCTTCCTGCAGACATCCTCTTTGTCATACAATAGAACTGTATTCTTCCTGTGCTCAGATCAAGCATCATTTAAGTCATCTAAACTCTTCTCACACCCAAACTGGTTTATCATCAAATCTTACTGCTGCTACCTCAACATATGCCCAGAAATCATCCTCATGCCAGCACTCTGGCACAAGCCACCACTACATCTTGTCGAGGTCATTGTGGGAACCTCTCCAATGCTATTCAGCTTCCTTCCTTACCTCCTTTAGTCAGTTCTCAGAGTAAGAAATGCTATTATAATATAAAGCAGAACATCTTCCTCCTTTCACCCCAAACCCGCAAGTGGCTTCCTATCTCATTCCGCATGAAAGCTAAGAAATCCCCATCAGGAGCTGCCAACACCCTCTGTGACATGGCCCCCTCCCCACTAATGCTATGCCCTCATCCCCTGCTGTTCCCTTACTCGCTCCACTCCAGTCTCAAAGCCTCCTTTATGACCCTCAAACACACTAGACACAACCCCACCCAGGAACCATGTCTTGCCAGTCCCTCCTCCCAGACTCCAGGTCTGTATCCACAAGTTATTGTCACAAGGAAGCCTTTTCTGGCTACTGAATCCAAAATGTCAATGTCTGCTGTGTTAACAGCCCATCCCACACTTCATTTTATTTCTTCTTAGCATGTTTCACTGTGACAGCTTTGTTTTAATTTATTTGGTTTTTTGTATTTCCTTCAAATGAATGTAAACAACGAGAGCAGGATTATTTTCACCATTTTAGCTGTGGTGCCCAGCAACTGCATTCAATTTTTGAAGGAATAAAGAAATGAAATTAATAAATCAGATATTTTTCACTTCATTATATCATGTCTGTCTTTTCATGGTATTCTCTACAGAAATTTCTATGGCCACATTATGTGGGCATTCAATGTAACTAAATCCATATTTGTGAATTTTCATTTTCAAGTTTTATAGAAGGAAATAAAAAGCATTTTGGGGGGGTGCCTGGGTGGCTCAGTTGGTTCAGTGTCCGACATCAGCTCAGGTCATGATCTCACGGTTCCTGTGTTTGAGCCCCGCAGCCGGCTCTGTGCTGATAGCTCAGAGCCTGGAGCCTGCTTTGGATTCTGTGTCTCCCTCTCTCTCTATGCTCTTCCTTTGATAGTTCTCTCTCTCTCTCTCTGTGTCACTCAAAAATAAACATTAAAAAATTTTAAATTAAAAAAATTTTAAAAAGCATTTTTTCCATATATCTTTCTGTCGTGTACAATTGCATGCCTTTTCTGCCTACTTTACAGAGAAGAACCGAAGCCCAAAGATACCACAAGGGTTGCTTACAATCAGGAAGTAAGAAAATGGCAGGGTTGGTACCATGTTGTCAGACTCTGGCCTGGCACTTATTTCCTTATTTGGAGTTGCCTTCCATCAATTGTGTTTGTTATGAGGGTTTCTAATCCCAGAATCCCACCAATTTTATTTTAAAAGTGGATCACTGCAGTCTTCACTGATGGCCAGTGGCAAAGAATGTTATTATAAGACTGGTCAAAAGCAAAGAGAAGAGAGAAGGGAAGATCAACATTGAAGCCAGTAATGACAAGCAAGAAGGAGTAGGGACTAAGAAGAAATAGGCTTCATAACTTAGGAAAGAATGAGAAGTGTGGTCAATAATTTATATGAATATGGAAGTATAATGAATGTGTGAGGGGGCACCGTGAGGTGGCTATAAAAAATATTTAAGTAAGCATGAGATAATAAGTTATTCTGAGGAGGAGAAAGTAGTTGGACACTATGATAATTTGAATTACGAGCCTGTGCATGCCTAACAAGAATATCTTTGTGAAATTATACCCTCAGCTAATTAGGCATTGCAAGGAAAACCTAATGATTATGCTACATTTGTCTACAAAGATACATTATGGTTAATAGAGTAACGAAATGTTTCAACGTCCTGAGCTGTCACTCTCATTCACCCTGAGTATGGAAGGGTAAAGAATATGAGTCAGCCCTCATGTGGTCTGTAATTGAGAAAGTCTATCTGTGGTAGTAATATTATTGTTCTCGATTATTCATGCCCTTCCTGATCCTGTTTTAGAATTACCAACCCACATCCTGTAGCATTTGTCTTTGTGGTTCCTTCTACTAGAGCAAGCACCCTCTTCCCATTCCCCATAAAGTTTAGCTATCTGACTTGTTTTTGTCAATGTAAAGTGCGAGGCAGTGAGAGTGTGCTAGTTCTGGGTCTTAAGACACATCGTGTGTATCTGCTCAGATGCTTACATTTCTGTGATCACCATTAAGAAAAGCAGGTCCCAAAGAGCTTCTGACCTTTCAACACAGGCCTCAGAATGAGACACATGGAGACACGAGAAACTAACTGAAGATGAATTAGCAAAAATAAAAATAAAAAAGGCGGGATGGTTGTTATACAGTATTATTGCTGCAATAGCTAACTTACACACTATCCAAAGGACTGCTCTGCCTCTCGCTCCCTGTACCTACACAATAGTATAGTCTAATGCTATCCAATCAGCTGCTTTCATCTCTCAGTTCCATCACTTTCTGTCTATTTGACTGTGGGCAAGTTATTCAACCTTCCTGGGTTTCAGCCCTATTATGTGTAAACTAGGAATAGTAATGCCATACGGAGGACTAAAGGCGATGATGCATGAAATGCACATAGTAAATATTTAATAAGTAATAACTGCTTTTGTTGCTAGTATTGCTATACTATTATTATTCCCACCATGATTCAGAAATTCATCAGCCAAAAAATATTCCCTCCTTGGCTATCTATTAGTAATTGTGTATTTTCTGGAGAGCACCCCTCATACCAGCTCCCTTTTCCTGATATGCCCCCCCATCTTGACAGTCCACCCAGATTCTAAGCTTGGAAGCAACATCCAAAGGTATCTATCAGGCTCATATCACCTTCAGTAGGTAGGAAAGAAAGGGAAACAGAAGAGAAAAAAATAGCTACATCCTAGTTTCTGACTCTAAATGGTATTTATTCCCAGAATATTAACTCCACCTGCTCTCAGGTCTTGGTTTCCATTTACCCCTGAGACCCTGGAATATAGAGACACCCTTTGGGAAATGTCTATGGCTTTTATGGCATCTACTGTCAATTGATCTAACTCAGTTTACTCACATAGTAGATGATGCTGTGTCCAAAATGAAGGGTTCTCAGCAGGTAGAAGTAAATTCTGAAGATGTTTCTTTATCCATAACAGCAAAAACTTAAATGAGGATGTGACTATTAACATTAAAGAAAGCAAACCCCACAGAGCACAGAGTAAAATCCAGAATCTTGGGAGATCAAACTGCTAGATGAGGCTGTAAGTCTTACCAACTCTGGTAAGAGATGGTTTTACTCCCACAGTGACCTCCATATAGGAAGTTATTAGTAGTATCTTTTTACTCCTCATACTGGAGGTCAAGGTCAGGCCTCCCAGGGAAACTGGGAAAGCAACTGGAAGATATGTAGGGGACCTTTGAGCCTCAAGGTCATACAACCCTACTAAATTCTTAAATATACATTTAGGGAAAAGACTTCTTTACCTGCTTGACATCCCCAACTGTAAAGAAAATTCCACAGAAAAATAATTCAAATAAACGTTTTAAGGGTCACAAATTGCTTTTGTAGAAACATCAACCCCATAGACAATTCTTAAAGAACAGTGAGGAGGAAGAAGGCCTTTGGCTTTCAATGAACTATTTTGCATTGTACAACTTGACATCTATCTCAATGCTAAGCTCTAAAATAGTGTTTCTCAACCTTTTTGCCTTATCATGCCCTTAAGAAATATTTTTCTACTTTTTATTCCCTGAATTCTTCCCCTCCTCTGAAATGTTAACATGACCGATATACTGCATAAATAATGGATCTATGTCTGTGCTTTAAAAAATTAGTAATTTTTTTCTTCCTCTCCCCCAATAACAAATTTTTGTCCTCTTAGAAGAGATAGCACCCCCATTGCAAATGCATGTTCTTAACAGAGCTCAATATGTGACTTACATATTTAAACCAAATCAAGTAATAATGGTGAACCAGTCTGGAAGATACACTTTACATCATTCTAGAATTCGTTAAGAGCAATTTCGGGATCTTTATGTCCATTTACTTATAGAATAACAATCTATAATGCTTCCATAACTTACTAATGACATTTTTGGTGGACTCTAAGCACTAGAACTAAAATTTCTTCATCTCTAAAATGAGGTCAATGCCCTTGGAATCATAATTAGTGACATTTATTAATGTAGCATAATTTAGTAATTTCTCAGAATGATGAAAGGTGGGATAGTATTGAATGGCTTCATCAATTAGATACTTCTATTGATGAAACTGTCTTATTAACCCTCAGGTTGTAGAGACATTTGTGAATCTGAGAGGTACAAAAAATTCATTCATTTTCCTAATAACACCAGAATTTCCCTATGAGAAACTCTCTCTACCCCACTGTGCGGAGTAAGTAGAACAGTAAATGCAGGTTCCTAATAAAGGTGCTTGCTTTTCTTGCAGAAGTGAGAAAAATCCAATCTTTGACCTCACCTCAAAGGAAAGCTACATGCATGTGGCCAATGAAGCATGTTCTTCTGCAGCTTTAAACCTCAAACAAATAAAACAGTAAGAAGAGAAACATCATAAAAAGGGAAACCCTATAGGTGATCCAAAGCAGATTGTTGCAGCTCTGAAGCACTGCTGAGGGAACTAGTCTCTAGCTTTCCGAAATTATTCTGATCTTTCGCCATTTTACAAGCCCAGGTACTACCTATTTTTAATTTCATTTGCCCACTGTTTATTTCCAGCACATTATTTTGTTGTTTAAATTTGCTGTTGGTTTCTACTTCCCCTCAAATTCTAAAAACACCATAAATTTGATAAAATATGAATTGATCAGTTACTTTGGTAAGTCTCTGGGGAATATTCTACCACCATGTGTCCAATACAGTAGTCATTAACCACATGTAGTTCTTTAAATTGAAACTTAAATTTAAATGTATTGCTTTGGGCAATAGGGCACTTTCCAATATTAATTCTTACCATCCATGAATATGGGGTTTTATTTTTATCTTCTTCAATTTCTTTCATCAATATTTTATAGTTTTGAAGAGGTATTTCACTTCCTTGGCTGCTAAATTGATTCATAATTTTTTTTATTATTGCTGCTATTATAAATGGGATTGTTTTCTTAACTTTCCTTTCAGATACCTCATAGTTAGCACATAGAAATGCTACTGATTTGGGTATGTTAATTTTGTATCCTTCAACTTTACTGAACTTGTTTATTAATGACTCTGGCTGGAATTTCCAGTATTATGTTGAATAGAAGGGGTATCCTTGTCTTGTTCCTGATATCAGAGGGAAGTTTTATACATAGTTAATGTAATCTCTATAAAAATCCCAATGGAATTTTTCACAGAAATAGAAAAACAATCTTAAGTTCATATAGAACCACCTGAGACACCTAAGAGCAAAAAAAAAAAAAAAAAAAAAAACTTGGGGGAAAAAAAACAAAACAAAACTGTAGGCAGCGCACTGCCTGATTTCAAAATATACCACAGAATGACAGTAATCAAAATAGTATGAGACCAGCATAAAAACAGATATATAGACCAATGAAGCAGAATAGAGAGTCCAGAAATAAATCCATGCATACAAGGTGAACTGATTTTCAACAAAGATGCCAAGAACATACAATAGTGTGGGGAAAATTGGGGAAGATGATCAAAAGGTACAGACTTCCACGTATAAGGTAAATAAACCTTGGGGATATAGTGTATAGGATGGTGACAATCCCTAACAAAACTATGTTGTAGATTTGAAAGTTGCTAAAAGGGTACATCTTAAAGGTATTCATCCCATGAGAAGAAAATTTGTAACTATTTTTGGTGGTAAATGGTAATTAAGATTATTCTAGTAATCATATATATATATATATATATATATATATATATATACACATATACACATATAATCAACTCAAAAATTATTAAAGAGTTTAATATATGACCGAAACTGTAACCTACTAGAGAAAAACAAAGGGAAAAAGCTTCTGGACACTTACCTGGGCAATAATTTTTTTGGATATTTCTCCAAAAGTACAAGCAACAAAAGGAAACATAGACAATGGAAATGCATCAAACAAACAAATAAAACTTTTGCACAGCAAAGGAAACAATTAATAAAGAGAAAACCTATGGAATGGGAGAAAATAACTGCAAAACATATATCTGAAAAGGGGTTAATATCCCAAATATATAAAAAACTCAAACAATTCAATAGTAAGAAAACAATCTGATTTTAAAATGGGCAAAGGATCTAAAGACATTTCTCCCCCCGCCAAAAAAAAAAAAAAGATAGAAATGGCCAATAGGTATATGAAAGGTTGTTCTGTTCCACATTACTAACATCAAGAAAATACAAATCAAACCTCAAGAAGACATCACATCACAGCAATCCCTATCAAAATAACACTAGCATTCTTCACAGAGCTAGAAAAAACAATCCTAAAATTTGTATGGAGTCAGAAAAGGCCCCGAATATTCAAAGCAATCTTGAAAAAGAAAACCGAAGCTGGAGGTATCATAATCCCGGACTTCAAGCTGTATTACAAAGCTGTAATCATCAAGACAGTACGGTATTGGCACAAAAACACACATTCAGATCAATGGAACAGAATAGAGATCCCAGAAATGGACCCACAACGTGTGGCCAACTGACCTTTGACAAAGCAGGAAAGAATATCCAATGGAATAAAGAGAGTCTCTTCAACAAATGGTGCTGGGAAAACTGAACAGCAACATGCAGAAGAATGAACCTGGACCACTTTCTTACACCATCCACAAAAACAAACTCAAAATGGATGAAAGACCTAAACATAAGACAGGAAGCCATCAAAATCCTCGAGAAGAAAGCAGACAAAAACCTCTTTGACCTTGGCTGCATCAATTTCTTACTCAACATGTCTCCAGAGGCAAGGGAAACAACAGCAAAAATGAACTACTGGGACTTCATCAAAATAAAAAAACTTCTGCACAGCAAAGGAAACAAGCAACAAAACTAAAAGGCAACCGAAGGAATGGGAGAAGGTATTTGCAAATGACATATCAGATAAAGGGTTAGTATCCAAAATCTATAAAGAAGTTATCAAACTCAACACCCAAGAAACAACCCCATGAAGAAATGAGCAGAAGACATGAATAGACACTTTTCCAAAGAAGACATCCAGATGGCCAACCAACACATGAAAAAATGCTCAACATCACTCATCATAAGGGAAACACAAATCAAAACCCATGAGATACCACCTCATACCTGTCAGAATGGCTAACATTAAAAACTCAGGCAACAACAGATGTTGGCAAGGGTGTGGAGAAAGAGGATCTCTTTTGCACTGCTGGTGGGAATGCAAACTGGTGCAGCCACTCTAGAAAATGGTATGGAGGTTCTTCAAAAAATTAAAAATAGAACTACCCTATGACCCAGCAATCGCACTACTAGGTGTTTATCCAAGGGATACAGGTGTGCTGTTTTGAAAGGGAACATGCACCCTAATGTTTATAACAGCACTATCAACAACAGTCAAAGTATGGAAAGAGCTTCAATGTCCATTGATGGAGGAGCAGATGAAGAAGATGTGGTATGTACATACAATGGAGTATTACTTGGCAATCAAAAAGAAAGAAATCTTGTCATTTGCAACTACATGGATGGAACTAGAGATTATTATGCTAAGCAAAATTAGTCAGAGAAAGACAAATATATGATTTCACTCATAGCAGGAATTTAAGATACAAAACAGATGAAAATAAGGAAAGCGAAGCAAAACTAATATAAAAACAGGGAGGAGGACAAAATATAAAAGACTCTTAAATGTAGAGAAGAAACAGAGGGTTGCTGGAGGGGTTGTGGGAGGGGGGATGGGCTAAATGAGTAACCGGCATTAGGGAATCTACTCCTGCAATCATCATTGCACTATACGTTAACTAACCTGGATGTAAATTAAAAATTAACTAATTAATTAATTTAAAAAAAGATACCACCTCACATCTGTTAGGATGGATATTATTAAATAAGAGATGAGAAGTGTTAGTGAGGATGTGGAGAAAAAAACTCTTGTATACACTTAGTGGGAATGTAAATTGGTACTGCCATTAATGGGAAACAGAATGGAGGTACCTCAAAAAATTGAAAATAGAATCACCGTATGATCTTGCAATTCCACTTCTGGGCATATAATCAAAGGAAGTGATATCAGTATCTTCAACTGATATTTGCACTCCCATCTTTATTTCAGCCTTACTCACAATAGCAAAGATATGCAAACAACCTAAATGTTGATCAGAGGATGAATGGATGAAGACAATACGGTATAAAACACATTTATATAAAATATGGCATTTCATTCCACATAATGGAATATTACTGAAAATGAAAAAAAAGATCTTGTCATATTGATGAACTTGGAGGACCTTATGCTATGTGAAATAAGCCAGTCACAGAAAGACAAATAACTACATGATGTCACTTACATGTGGAATCTAAAAACGTGAAATTCATAGAAGACAGGGTGATGGTTCCCAGGCATGGGGGTATGGGATACAGAGAAATATTGATCAAAGAGTGCCAAGTTTCAGTTATGCAGGATGAATAAACTCTGGAGGCCAAATATACAGCCTGGTGTACAGTTTAACACTGTATTGAGGGGCACATGGGTGGCTCAGTCGGTTAAGCATTCGGCTTCAGCTTAGATCATGATCTCATAGTTCATGATTTTGAGCCCCATGTCAGGCTCTGTGCTTACAGCTCAGAGCCTGGAGCCTGCTTCAGATTCTGTGTCTCCCTCTTTCTCTGCCCCTTCCCTGCTCGTGCTCGCTCTCTCTCTCTCTCTCTCTCTCTCTCTCTCAAAAATAAATAAACATTTAAAAAATAATACTGTATTAAAATTTGTTAAAAGAGTAGATCTTAAATTCTGGAATTGTGATACCTCCAGCTTTGTTATTCTTTTTTAGGATTGCTTTGGCTATTTGGAGTCTTTTCTGGTTCCATACAAATTTTAGAATTGTTTGTTCTAGCTCAGTGAAGAATGCTGGTGTTATTTTGATAGGGAGTGCATTCAATGTATAGATTTCTTTAGGTAGTATTGGCATTTTAACAATATTTGTTCTTCTGATCCATGAGCATGGAATGTTTTTTTTTTTTCCATTTCTTTGTGTCTTCTTCAATTTCTCTCATAAGCTTTCTATAGTTTTTGGTGTACAGATCTTTTACCTCTTTGGTTAGGTTTATTTCTAGACATTTTATGGTTTTCAGTGCAAATATAATTGAGATTAATTCCTTGATTTCTCTTTCTGCTGCTTCACTATCGGTGTATAGAAATGCAGCCGATTTCTGTACATTGATTTTATATCCCACGGCTTTGCTGAATTCTGTATGAGTTCTAGCAGTTTTTTGGTAGAGTCTTTCAGGTTTCCACATAGAGTATCATGTCTTCTGTGGAGGATGAAAGTTTGATTTCTTTCTTGCCAATCAGGATGATTTTACTTCTTTTTGTTTTTTGACTGCTGAGGCTAGGACTTCCAACACTATGTTGAACAACAGTGGTGAGAGTGGACATCTCTGTCCTTTTCCTGACCTTAGGGGGAAAGCTCTCAGTTTTTCCCCACTGAGGATGATATTAGCTGTGGGTCTTTCATATATGGCCTTTATGATCTTGAGGTATGTTCCATTTACCCCTACTTTCTTGAGGGCTTTTATCAAGAAAAGGTGCTGTGTTTTGTCAAATACTTTTTCTGCATCTATTGAGAGGATCATGTAGTTCTTATCCTTTCTGTTATTAATGTGTCATGTTGATTGATTTGTGGATGTTGAACTACCCCTGAAGCCCAGGAATAAATCCCATTTGATTGTAGTGAAATTCTTTTAATTTATTGTTGGATTTAGTTTGCTTGTATCTTGTTGAGAATTTTTGCATCCATGTTCCAAAGCGGGAGGCACCACAATTCCATACTTAAAGCTGTATTACAAAGTTGTAATCATCAAGACAGTATGGTACTGGCACAGAAACAGACACATAGACCAATGGAACAGAATAGAGAACGCAGAAATGGACCCACAAATATATGGCCAACTAATCTTTGACAAATCACTAAAAAATGTACAATAGGAAAAAGAAAGTCTTTTCAACAAATGGTATTGGGAAAACTGGACAGCCAAATGCAAAAGAATGAAACTGGACCACTTTCTTACACCATACACAAAAACAAACCCAAAATGGATGAAAAACCTAAATGTAAGACACGACACTATCAAAATCCTAGAAGAGAAAACAGGCAAAAACCTCTTTGACCTCAGCTGCAACAACTTCTTACTCAACATGTCTACGGAGGCAAGGGAAACAAAAGTAAAAATGAACTATTGGGACCTCATCAAGATAAAAATCTTCTGTACAGCAAAGGAAACAATCAACAAAACTAAAAGACAACTGATAGAATGGGAGAAGATATTTTCAAATGACATTTGTATAAAGGGTTAGTATCCAAAATCTATGAAGAACTTACCAAACTTAACACGCAAAAGCCAAATATCCTCATGAAGAAATGGGCAAAAGACATGAATAGACACTTCTTCAAAGAAGACATCCAAATGGCTAACACACGTGAAAAGATGCTCAACATCACTCATCATCAGGGAAATACACATTGGAACCACAATGAGATACCACCTGACACCTGTCAGAATGGCTAAAATTAACAACTCAGATAACAACAGATGTTGGTGAGGATGCGGAGAAAGAGGATCTCTTTTGCACTGCTGGTGGGAATGCAAACTGGTGCAGCCACTCTGGAAAACAGTATGGAGGTTCCTCTAAAAATTAAAATTACAGCTACCCTATGACCCAGCAATTGTACTAATAAGTTTTTATCCAAAGGATACAAAAATGTTGATTTGAAGGGGCACATGAACCCACTGTTTATAGCAGCACTATCAACAATAAGTAGCCAAATTACAGAAAGAGCCCAAATGTCCATTGACTGATGAATGGGTAAAGAAGATGTGGTGCCCCCCCCCCACACACTGGAATTTTACTGGCCAATCAAAAAGAATGAAATCTTGCCATCTGTAACAATGTGGATAGAAGTAGAATGTACTATTTCAAGTCAAATAAGTCAGTCAGAGAAAGATAAATATACGATTTCACTCATGTGGATTTTAAGAAACAAAACAGATGAACATAGGGGAAGGGAAGGAAAAGTAAGATAAAAACAGAGAGGGAGGCAAACCATAAGAGTCTCTTAAATACAGAGAACAAACTGAGGGTTGCTGGAGGGTGGGTTACATGGGTGATGGGCATTTAGGGGGGCACTTATTGGGATGAGCACTGGTTGTTATATGTAAGTGATGAGTCACTAAACGCTACTCCTAAAACCATTATTATACTAGGTGTTAACTAACTTGGATTTAAATAAAATTAAAAACATAAAAGAGTAGATCTTAAGTGATACATGCACACACACAAATAAGTATGTGAGGTGATGGATATGTTATTTAGCTTGATTGTGGTAATCATTTCTCAATGTACATGTATATGAAACAACATGTACACTTTATTTTTTTTAATGTTTTTTTTTATTTATTTTTGAGACAGAGAGAGACAGAGCATGAGCAGGGGAGGGGCAGAGAGAGGGGGAGACACAGAATGTGAAGCAGGCTCCAGGCTCCGAGCTATCAGCCTAGAGCCCGACGCGGGGCTCGAACTCACAGACCATGAGATCATGACCTGAGCTGAAGTTGGACACTTAACCGACTGAGCCACTCAGGTGCCCCAATAACATGTACACTTTAAATAGGTACAATTTTTACTTTTCAATTATACCTCAATAAAGGTAGAAAAAATAAACTTAATTCAATTTAAATTAAATAAAAACAAAAATTCAGTCCCTTAGTTGTACTGGATACACTTCAAGTGTTCAATAGCCAAATGTAATTAGTGGCTAACATTTTGGATAGCACAAGCTTGGAACATTTCCATCATCACAGAAAGTTATATTAGTGCTATTCTAAAATGCTTATGATCTGTGATGGAATATTAAAAGTAGTATCAAGAAATCCTCAGAGAAAAATAAAAATTGGCTTGTGAGTACAGGATCTATCATATCCAGGATTTGCTAAGTGTGATGAAATCTGGTATATACGGGTATATGTCTACTATAGTACCTGATACATGGTAATAGTCAATATGCACTGAATTAATTAATGGCTATGATGATTAATAAACCTCCAATCTTTGCTATTTCTGCACTTTTTATTATTTGCCTTTCCCGTGTCACTTGGAAGAAATTAAGGAAATAGGTAACCCCTCCTAAGTTTCTGTTACAGAAAAAAAACCCTGAAATGAGATTATAAATATGAATGCCTTGAAAAGTACAAGGCTTGAAAGTACCCTGTGTATATATAATGTGTTCTGCAGACATTTAAAGGCATTTATTTTTAATAGGTGAAGGATCCTGGTAATAAGTTAGAGAAACAAAGTCTATGTTAACCAAATGTAGGAGGATAATTTTTTGAGATAGGAACCAGTATCTTTTCCTCCAGACAGTTGGCTTTCTTCTTCCCACTGCTGCACTGCTCCAATTAAAGCTGCTGTTCTTTTCCATGTGCAGTGCCTTAGGGAGGGATGTGGAAAGCAGAGAAAAGAGTTGCAATCCTACAGCTGGCTTCTAAAAGTCTAACTCCTTAGGGGAAAAGCAGGTTTGGAGGCAGAGACAAACGATGTGGGAGAAATATTAGCAGTGAAAGCAGTGCCTATGGTCTTTCCTCCAACCACTCCAAAAAGACGGTTTTCTGGACTAGGGGAAGAAAGGGAGAAAAAAAAAAAAAGAAAACTGGTGAGAGTACAGACATTGGTGGTTTCTGGAAAGAGACACTCTCAGCCTCAGCCTGGAAAGAGTGATCCCTGTAGATGAAATGTCCGTGCCATTTGCATAGTTAGTGTGCCTCTGCAGAGGACCAGTTACATGACAGAGAGCTCTTTGTCCCAGCACAGCAAAACTGCAATCAGTCACACTCAGCTTAGAGGGGGAAGAGGGAGCATGGGACCCCAAAGGGCCCAGCTGACTGGAATAAACATTGGTCTGCCATGACTGAATATGTGGCTCCAGGCAGGATGAGGGACATGTCAGAAGACAGTCTGCCTGGACAGATTTCTGAAAGAGCTGATAGCCTTGCCTTTGGGGCAAAAAAAACTCTCAAGCAAAGCAGAGCCCCATGCTTGCTGTTGCTGTCCAGCAAAGGGCTTGGGAAAACATCACTCGCTGCAAATGGGAACTAACAGGTATTTTGCAGCTGCAAGAGCCAGGCGTTTCCCCCCACTTTCTCAGCATGGCATGGAGAATTGTGTTTGGGAAGGCACCACTGGACACATCTTGGATCACGATCTGGGACAGGGATCTGCTCTTGCTGGGGAGACTTGTAGGACTTTCACGGGAGGAGCCTTGCAGTTTGGGTGCTGGCTGCTCAGGGAAGAATCATGATAGTTCAGAGAGCCCTGTTTCCTGGGAACATCTTGGAAAACACTCCAAGAAAATGCTTGTTTGATCCAACGGCTTTCTCCTATCCACTAGCTTACATCAAGTTATCAGTGAAACACATTTTTAAGTAGATTTTTTTCCCCAGAGGGGGGAAAAAAAAGAAAGGAGTGATTTGGGAACATGAGTCACTGCAACACGGGGTGTGTGCCATATAGGACAGGATATCAGTGTAGAACTAAGCAACCAGAACAGGGCCTGGTGCTTCTTGGATCCTGTGGGGGGGAGTCAACCAGCCTAGAACGAGGATGCAACACAAGAATAGGACCAAAAAGGTGAAAATAGGAGACTTTAGGGAAAGAGATTCTGAGGCAATTTAGAACCATAAAGACTGTGAAATATATCTGTGCTTTAATTAACAAGCTGGAAAATAGGGCTGAATTGTAATTTTTTAAATAATTACATACTTAATATAAAAAAGGGAGGCAATCAGTGCCCGAAGAAGTCGTTTCATAATAAAACGCTATTAAAAGAAAAGCTATCGTTTAAAGTGATGTTTAAGAAAACTCTTACAACAACAGGAAATTGTTCATGCTATATTAAAAAACTTAAATTAGATGTATTATATGCATAGTATAAGTTATATAAAATTACCAAATACATTGAAAATTAATAATAGTTGTCTCCAAATAGAGCTAGTGTTTGGTTCTTCTACTCTTCTAAATGTTCCTAATGTTCTATAATAACTAGGCATTATTTTTTTATAATGCAAAAATAAACTTTGCTTGAAATAATATCTGCACCCTTAACGGTTTTTGAATTAAGACATTCATTAAACAAAACTAGGTCTGTGATTATTAAAGTTTAACTTTTGAATAATGAACCATTTACCATCCAGGTTATATAATACTAATTACATTTAATTCATTTACTTTTTTTTAACTTATCCATCCATTTCTCACTCATTATTTCACTCAGCTATTTATCTTTAAAAAATGTTTTATGACAGAGGTCAGAAAATTATCGTCCATTGACCAAACTCAACACACCCTCTGGTTTCATATAGCTTATGAGCTAAGAATGGTTTTTGTTTCTTTTTTTCTTAATGTTTATTTATTTTTGAGAGAGAGAGAGAAAGAGACAGAGCACAAATGGGAAAGGAGCAGAGAGAGAAGAAGACACAGAGTCCGAAGCAAGATCCAGGCTCTGAGTTGTCAGCACAGAGCCCAATGCAGAGCTCGAACCCACTAACTGTGAGATCATGACCTGAGCTGAAGTCAGATGCTTAACTGACTGAGCCACCCAGGCGCCCCATCAAGAATGTTTTCTAAATGTGTATAGTTAAAAAAAAGTCAAAAGAAAAATAACATTTGGTGATGCATGAAAGTTATATGAAATTCAAATTGCTTCTCCAGGTCAGGGTTTCCATATCTCTAAAAGGAAGTGATTGGTCCAAAATATTCTTTGAGTTTCTCTTGATCTCAGGGTTAGAGAGCAAGAAGGCAGCACAAACAGACAGAAGAATGTAGTTCAAGAGTGCTGTACTGTCTAAGATAGCAACAGCTACTATAGCCATCTCAAGGGAAATAAGATATCATTAATTATAAACTCCACCCCTGAAATCACTTACCTAGTGATGTGATACGACTGAAACATCCCTGGTTTGCTGTACCAAATGAATCAAATCAAAAGAATAACTGCAACTACATTTACAGTTTTCAAACATGGTACCCCAAGCCTTAATGAACCCACCTGGAACTGCTTTCTACCATAACTACATGTGCATCCGTTTCAGAGCTTTAAATTTCTAGAACAGATCAAGCCAATGATCTTTCAGACAAACCCTCGACTCTCAGTCATTTAGGAAGATGAATGAGAATTTCCTAATGCCCAGCTGCCTACTATATTCTGAAGTGGTTTTTTTTTTGTTGTTTTGTTTTGTTTTTGTTTTTGTTTTTGTTTTGTTTTTGTGTGTTATAATAACTCACATAGAAGCTTAAGCACAAGAGTCCATGATGGTTCTCACAATTTCTTTCTAATTGTAATGTCTGTAATAGTATGTTGGGGTAATGATAAAAGGAAATCTTAGATGACAGAATTAAATGCTAAAAGAATTTGGCAGGCTGGGGGTGGACTCAAGTTAACACAATTTACATTTATCAGAGATACATGTAATCCAAAATATAGTGACTTATTTACAGTGGAAATGGAATTCTCTGAATAAGCAGAATAGGATGGATTTTTCAACCATTCCTTTTCAAACTTTCTCCCTTGCACAATATCCTATTGACATTCTGGGGAAAAAGCAGCATAAAGAAAACATTAAATATTATGAACATGGCCCAGGAAGCAAGGAATACTCATTTAAATAAAATGTGCTGTTTCAGAAACGTGTAGGTGAAGTTCTCCCTCTGTTCCTGAAGGGCCACTTCACTGCTGGCACACCCATGGTCCACAGCAGAACAGACTGGTCTCTGTACTGCCTTTCCTTAACCTTGCATTTTGCCTTCCAGTAATGTTCAAAAATTGTTAAATAAATTCAAAATACGTAACTCTGCTTAAATACCAAGGTCACAGAAACTGTATTTAAATATGTACAATTTCCTACACCCTCTCTAACCCAAACTGCCAATCTTTTTAAAGTGAGAGTTTCATGGGATTGGGGGAGGGAATAGGGGTGGTGCTAAGTCAGTGAAAGAAAGACTCACCAGGTTGCTATCTGCCTATCACCCAGCATCTTTTAAAAAAAAATTTTTAATGTTTATTTATTTTTGAGAGAGAGACAGAGTATGAGTGGGGGGGGTGGGGAGGCAGAGAAAGAGGGAGACACAGAATCTGAAGCAGGCTCCAGGTTCTGAGCTGTCAGCACAGAGCCCCCTGATGTGGTGTTCAAACCTCCAAACCGCAAGATCGTGACCTGAAGTCGACGCTTAAGCGACTGAGCCACCCAGGTGGCCCAAACCCAGCATCTTATTTAATGTATAGGCTCATGGGAAATATTCATATAAAATTAAGAAAAAAAATTAGTCTCACAGGACAGTTCATCTAATTAATGGCATGGCCTACTGATCCACTCTGAACAATAGGAAGAGCATATAAGCAATGAGAAAACCATACTGAGAAAAGCAACTTCCTTTTTTTGGACACTTAAAGAGAAATGATGATTTAATACAGTACAATTGACTACAAATATGACTTCTAGTTGACACAGCCTCTTTAATCAGAAATGAATCCTAGTCCTTGAGGTGGAGGGCCAAGGGGGCAGGACTACATGCACAGAGATGGCAGGGTTTTACTTTTCCTAAATACAAACTCCTATGTTTGCCAAATAGGATCAGTCAAGAGTTTAGCAATGTATTTAACATTTGGCAGAAAATAGTGAGGTCTAAATCACTTTGAATACATCTGTATCTCACCCATCTTTTTAGGGATAATTTATATGTGTTATCAGTTGCACATTTCACTAAAAGCAAGAAGAAAATTATTAAACTAATAAGAAACTCTTTAATGGTAAGAATTAAGATTCTTTAAGTTAAATAGATAAGCTGACATTCTTCAATTAATGTAAAATTTCCTCTTTTGTTTTATTTTTTCTTCCTGTTTCTGGAAAACAAGAGTATTCCAGGGAATATAAGAGTTCATAAGCAATAGTGCCTTTCTTCTAATTAATATTGATGGATAATTGATTATGAGTTATCATATAAGATGGAACCACAGTATCATGTAAAAAGTGATATAGAAAGCTAATAACCTCCTAATACAAGGTCATTCAGACACCCCTGTAGTCTGATATAATAGGAGGAAATCACAGAATAATAATATTTAGTGGCTGGTTATGACCTCAGCAATCATCTTGGGTAATTACCTCAAGGAACAAATGAGAAAAAACTCTGACCCAAATATGTTAAGTGACCAGGTCATGGTCATGAATCTAATTAACACCAAAGATTGAAATTGAACTTGGTTATCCTAATAATACATCCAGTTTCCTCTCCACTTCACCTGCTGGCAATCCTCTAGAGACCAGAATATGTCAGAATTTATGCGCTCAACAACTATTTTGATGGAATAAGAAAGCCATTCTAATGTAAGTACAAAATGAATGGAACAAAATTATTAATACGTAGTATAACTTCAACAAAAAAAGAGAAATATGTAAAATGATAATAGTCATCATCTATAGATTAGGGTATTAGAGATGTTTTATTATCTTCCTTACAATTTTCTGAATATTCTATAATTTATAATTATAACATAACAACATTAATGATACACATAAACAATGTCTAATTATTACATATCAGAGAAGATTATATAATTATATATCATAGATAGGATACCATATATTATTGTATATTACAAAATATATTATAAGATATATATTACATATAATTTACTAAAATATGCTCTTATACTCTTATAGGAAATTGATATCAGTGTTTCCCAAAACATTATTTGTTTAACACAAGTCTGTTAGGATAACCCTCACAACAAGAGCTTGATGGAGAAGGAATTAGCTTTGAAATACTACAGCTTTGGCTCTGGAAACCCTCTACCTCTAATGAATGATTCACAATTTACACTGACATCTGAATAGTTTTGAGACCTATAGTTTTGAGCAAAGAAAGCAACTTACATCTGTTTTGGCCAGCACTTCCCTAACTTATTTGAACACAGAACTGTTAGGAGGTACATGCTGAATAAGATTGTATAGAACACACTTGGGGAAATCTCAAATCTCTTTGAAATTCTAGATCACTCACCCACAGAAAGGTCAATCATTTAAGGCTCTTAACTGAGCATTGCTTACAAATATCTTTATGGTACATTTATAAAATGAACTGTAGGTTTGAAATGTATACATAATTGGATCCATATCTGAAAGGCTCCTTTTTAAAACTGTGAGTCTGATGAAATAGGCAATGAGAAGGTGATTTCTGTGAGTTATTAATGCAAGTTTTCACATGTTTTGCTCATTGATTTTAATGTTCAAGGTGATAAATTTTAATTTTGCTTCTGCCCCAAGGCTTTCTTACAGAAGATCAATAATATTACAATTAAGAACATCAATTGAAGTAAGGCCAGAGCCATGTCACTTTCTTTATCTTGGTCCAGACTCTTGGGCTTAAAATGGGGTTAGTTCCATGACTTTATCTTCATTCCCAGGGCATCAAACCAGCATACCGACTTAAGAAATCCATATAAATAACCTGAAACATACTTGAATATGTATATCCTTTCCATTCCTCTTCCTTCTTAAAACTCACTCAGTATTTAAACTACTTACACTTGAATATTTCCATTTGCCTCCACTGCATGTGTTTCTTAACTTGTTTGTGCCTCACCTTTTTTCATTTTTTAATCTATAAAACAGGAAGGAGACGGAGTGCCTGTGTGGCTCAGGTGGTTAAGCATCCGACCTTGTCTCAGGTCATGATCTCGCGGTTTGTGAGTTGGAGCCCCTGTCAGGCTCTGTGCTGACAGTGCAGAGCCTGGAGCCTGCTTTGGATTCTGTCTCCCTCTCTCTCTGTTCCTCTCCCACTCCTGTTCTTCTCTCTCTCTCAAAAATAAACATTAAAAAAATTTTTAATGGAAAAAAAATTCTTAATGGGAAGGAGAATGGCACTGACCATCAGATTTATGCACAAAATAAATAAGACACTACACAATATGTGCTTAGAACAGAGCCTGACACACAACACCTTCTCACTGTTTGGTATTAATCTGAAACGGGATATAATTTTTTCTCTCCCTCTGTTCCTGTTACTGGAAATACTGTCTTCTCTCAATTACACAACAAGAAAACTATAGCATCATCTTTGCTTTCTCTTTTACTTTTATCTTCTCAACTCTACAAACTGTACACACACATTGTACAAAATTTACTTTCATCATTCACACACACACACACACACACACACACACACCACATAACACACACATTATGCAAACCATTTAGAAGTCCTTTTGGTTCTTTGAAATCACTGTTAAATCTATCTCTTTTAGTCCATCTTGTATTCTCACTATGACATCAGGATTCATTCTCTTACATCTGAACTAGTATAATAGCAGAGCACTTAATCTCTCTACTTGAAAACGATTTCTTCCCCAACCTGTCCTGTAAACAATATGCTCTAAAATTTCATTTTGCTTAAGTCAGTTCTCAATTCACAAGCTATCACTAACTTCCTATTTCTTACAGGATTAAAATCTAAACTCTAAAGACAATTCCAGGCATTCTATAGATAAACCACACATTCTATCCCACACTCCCCAAATGAAGTCTCTATTCCAAATTCCATTTATGTGGTGCCACTGGTGTGAAATAATCAGATCTCTCTTCTCTGTATTTCCAAACGAGACTGATTGATCTTGAAGACCCAGCCCAAATCACATTTCTTTATAAATACTCCCTGAATACTTGGATGTAAACTTTTTACCACCTTCTGAATCTCTTGCAATTCCTTAAAATGACTTAAGATATGTTACATGTTTGGGGGGAAAGGTACATCCTATTTTGAACGTATATAATGAATTTCCTCATGTTTTGGCAGAAGTGTTTGGGGAAGACAGATGCATACCTAGAGTAAGCATCTGTTCCAGTAAGAACAAAGCACTGTCCCTTCCATGATGGAAGAGGTAAACAATCTGCCACCAGTTAGCTGGTTGATCTACTTAGGGAATGGTGCCATACTGGGGACTTGGGGTTGGATTGGTATCTCTTGCTGGAAAATAGAGTACTGGAAAATAGCAATGGCTGTAGCCACTCATCTGGGTAGGTGGAAGTCTATGTTGCTGAGCCCATGCATACATAACCTCTAACCCAGCCACAATGGCCACTTTATTCATGAGCCCATTAATGTCAGGAGTCAGGAAAGAGGGGTATTCATAGAATAAGCCATCCTACCCACTTGCTTCATAACATTATCCTTTACTGAGGTCACTCACTGGTAAGTGTATACACATAGGATACAAATACTTCAAATATCCTCACATTTTTTGCCTAATCAGAAAGGTCTCTTCACATACCACATTCCATTCCCTTGCAAGGAACTGGCTTACATGATTGTGTGGACTAGATAAGCAAGTCTGAAATCCAGAGGGCAGGCTATCAGGAAGGTGAGGCTGGAACTGTCAGGCAGGGGCAGAAGCTGTTATGCACAAGTGGACTTTCTTCTTTTTCAAGGGAGTCTCACTGATATTTCTAAGGTTGACCAACTAATTAAATCAGTCGCATCTAGTTATCTAGGATAGCTTCCCTTACTTAACTTCAACTGATCATGGACTTGAATCACTTTAGCAAAACACTTTCACAGCCACACCTAAATTGGTATTTATATTTTATTGAATAATGGGGGACTATAGCCTAGCCAAGTCAATGCATCAAAAGACCATCATAATGAAGTTGACATATACTGTGGTAGTAAGACTGAGGGAGAAACTGAAGAAAAAGGTTCAGAGATTTGTTTCTAGACATGCTAAGTTTGGCATGCCTATTAGAAACCTTGTACGAGTCTTGATTTGAAACCTTGTACAAGTCTTGATTTGAGGAGCTAAGAAATACATTTGAGAACCATCAACTATTTAAAACCATGAGACTGAATGAATCGCTGAGGGAGTAAGCCCTGAGGTACATTCATACTAAAAGGTTTGAGACATGAATGATAAACCAGCAAAGAATAGTAAAAAAGAAAAACCATTTCAATCAAATGCAGAAAAATGCAGCATCCTGGAATCCAGGCGGAGAAAGAAGTTCAAGAAGGAGGGAACACCTAGCTGTATCAAAAACTGCATATTGTTCAGACAAAGTGAAGAATAAGATTTGAACACTGAATTTAAAAATGCAAATGCTATGTGGCGATCTTGCAAAAGCTAAGATATAGGACATGAAGGGATTAGTTCTAATGGACTCATGATAGATGGTCCCATCAAGGCTATGGATTTTAGGTCATTGGCAGTAGATTGTAAAGGAGGACGTTGAGATCTGGGACTCCTTCACTTCTACTAATCCTCAAGTAGAGAGTGTATAATCTTATCAGAAACACATGGGGGTTGGCAACGCCTTTTGGATTCCAATGGAAGCATGGAGGCCAAGAAAAAACAAGGTGATTTATACTTGATACCCTTTAAGTGCTAAATGACCTGCATGTATTTCTTTTTTTTTAATTTTTTTAATGTTTATTTTTTCTTGAGACAGAGACAGAGCGTGAACAGGGGAGGGGCAGAGAGAGAGGGAGACACAGAATCCGAAACAGGCTCCAGGCTCTAAGCTGTCAGCACAGAGCCCGACGCGGGGCTCGAACCCACGAACTGTGAGATCATGACCTGAGCCAAAGTCAGACGCTTAACCAACTGAACCACCCAGGCGCCCCCCTACATGTATTTCTAATAGGAAAACAATATTCACTTGAAATTATGTAATAATTATTCAATGTAACTATTAGTTTTAATAATTCCATTATCTATCTTAAAACAATTGCAGAAATTCTTGGGTACTACCACATCAGACATCAGTAACCAAGTATGTTGTAGAATGCCTCTGAAATAATTTTCTTTTTTATTAAAAAAATAACCACTAACTCTGTAAGAAAAATTCTGTATTCACAAATGAAAACAGTTCTTTGAACTTTGTTATCATCTAGCTTAATACAATGTTTCAAGATAACAAACTCATCCAAGGCCTGGAGCACAGAATTGAATAGAAATACAAGATAGAGGCAAGTGTGTGTGTGTGTGTGTGTGTGTGTGTGTGTGTGTGTGTGTAGTTGCAAGCACTGTGTCTCTACTCTTGTTTCTTCTTCTTTAGAATCAGGTGTGTTAATTCAAGCACAGATGATTTAAATTATTAAAGGCCTTGAAATAATTTAGAGAGAAGATAAGATGTCCTGAATTGTCTCTAAGGCATTAGGCCTTAATGTCCTATAGGAATTTATATTACTTTTTTTATTTTTTGAACATAAATTTCTGCAAATGAAACTGCCTACTTAACACAATTAAGAAGGGCAATTAGTCTCAGAAAACTTTTTTATTGAGCTGAAGGATGACTTATCCCCTACTTTGACCAGTCTGTGGTTATCAGCTGAGCCAGCTCCCCTAACAGAGACCTGGATCTGCTTTCTCCCCACCTAAAATGATCCAGAAGGACGTATCTGAAGCACCAGCAATGCCATCACAATATCCAAATACTAGTTCTCAACAAATGAGACCCAGTGTAAATATTAGTAAGGTTAGTGACCGTAGAGTAAGAAATCTGTCACTTTCTTGCTTTCTTGCTCATGTGCACATGAGGACCTCAGTGCCTGGGAAGGAGCATGAACTGTCAAGCTGATGTCCTCTCACTCTTTCTCTAGGTTAAATCCCATGATTAATCATTGTCTTCACCCCCTTGCATGCACCTTCAACTCCTTTGCTCATCTCATATCAACATTAATCCTTGGCAAAGCCACAACCTAGGTGAATCCCTGCCTGCTGCCCAGCTGCAATCGCACAGCTGACAGAGGTTTTAGAACAGACTGGTGAAGCATTCCACCACACAGACTTGTTTCACTTCCATTTAATGGCAGTGAAACTCAGAAGGGCATTTGATGCTGTCGATTACTAATTGAACTATTTTCCCCTAGTCCAATCATTCCCTCTCATATTTAATACATTCATCTCTCTCCTCAAACTCTCAACATCTTTTCCAATCTCGTTTCCAGCTGATCACTTAGCCTCCTATTTGACTGGAAAAAATGGTAGCAGTCAGAACATATCCACATACTCCAAACACTGCATTTACCTACCTACCACCATGGGGACTCCCAGTCTATCCTCCCACACAACTGCACAGATGAACCACCCATTCTCTTATCTGAAATGGATGCTTCCACTTAGGTACAGGCCCTGTCACTCACTCAAGCACATCTTTCCAGAGATTCTCCGGGTCTCTCCTTAGCATCAAATTTTCACAGCCTATTGGATTGTTCCCATCCACATCCAAACAAACCGTAATTTTTCCTGTCTTAAGTTTTTCTGTTCCTCACAAGATATTGCACAGTGTCATAGCAACACTTCAGGGAGTGTTGAAGGAAATACGTCCTTGACACTTGAAGAGAAATATCTATACTTGCTTTTCCAATCATCGTTCTCCCGTCCACTCTTAAAACTATTTTACTGCAGCTTTCACCCCCCACCACTGTACTGAAACGGCTGTCAAGATGCCCAGGGGTTTCCACTTGGATCAGCAGCATTTGACACAATCAATCACTCCTTCTTCCTTGATGTACATTCTTCAGCTGCTTCCAGAATATCAGAATATACTCTTCTAGGTATCTCCTCTTTTTTGGTTCTCAGTCTCTTTTTCTTGTTCTTCCTCTTGTCCTCACACTCTTGATGTGGGAGTGCCTCAGTGCTTAGTTTTTGGTCTTCTTCCCTTCTCTATTTCCCTTCCTTGGTGATCTTGGCTTGAAATCCTTGGCATCATTCTTGGTGCCTCAGTTTATCTTAGTGGACCAATCAGAAGTCTCTTGGCCTTAATTTATTATTTTTTTAAATTTTTATTTATTTTGAGAGAGACAGAGAGAGAGCACAAGCAGGGGAGGGAAATAGAGAAAGGAGAACAGAGGATCTGAATTGGGCTCCATGCTGACAGCTGACAGCCCAATGTGGGGCTCAAACCCATGAACCATGAGATCATGACCTGAGCCAAAGTCAGACACTTAACCAACTGAGCCACTCAGGCACCCCTTTTGGCTCTACTTTAAAAATATCTACAGAATTTGACTGCCTCCAAGTCCTCCACTTGCTATTTTCATTGATTTTGTCATTATTATTTCTTACCTGGATCACTGTCCCACAGTTCTCACTTATACTGTACTTCATACCTTTGTCCCTAGAGTCTATTCTCAACACAGCTGCCCAAAGACTCCCATTAAAACAGTGATCCAACAAGGTCTTTTCCTGGCTTAAAAACCTTCAATGGCTCATTATCTCACTCACAGTAGAAGTCCATACAGTGTCCCAGAGTCTATTTGTGTCTTTAACTCTACACTTACCCTCTAGTACTTTTTGGCATCACTCATCCCACTCTAGCCTGGCATTTTCTCAGTCGCACCAAGAATGCTCTTGCCTGCCCCTTGGCACTAGCTGTCCCTGTGCCTGACCCATTTTACTCCAGATATCATATTGCTAACTTTCTCAACCTTCCTGACCTCCCCTTCACTTCCAGGAGATCACTCCTTTTTCTGGACAGTCTGTACCTGCATATGTTTCATTATATATGTTTCTGCCTTCTCTTTGAGACTGAGCGTCCCCTCAGGATCTGTATCCCATTCCTCTCTGTACCTCAGCACGGCACCTGGCCAGCACCTATGTACATTCAGTTAAAATTTGTCACATCGAATTTCTTAAGAAGGATTTTTTTTTAAGAAACTTTATAGGTATGTGATAGAAGGTTGGCAAAAGGTCATAAGACCAGAGGAAAGGATAACAATCCTGTATCCCTATTATAAAAAAGGTCAGCATTTTGGCATCTATCCTTCCAATTGTTTTTCCATGCAAATTTTGTATGTTTGTTTGAAAGACTTTTTATTTAGTTAAATGCATACTTAGTAGCACACTTCCAAACCCTGACCCTCAGCCTTACTGTAATGAGCCAGAATGTGGAGGTTTAATATTGTTTTAAATGGATATATTGTATCTTCCCAAGTGAAAGAGAATGCTTCTCCACTATGGTTGAACGTTTGGATAATTTCCATCTTTTTCAACCAACTTTAAAGGGCTCTACTCAAGCTATTCCATAGAGATAGGCAAACTTCTTGACCATGTGGGCAAAACTAAGGAGTTGCCAAATTTTCCAGTTAATTTAATAAATGGCACTACCCCAGTCTCACAGCATGAAAATATGGATTTAATTTAACACAAAATGAACCACGGGAGAAGGTGCCCCCTTCTCCCAAACAAATGGAAGTTTTAGTTTAAGACTACAGAGGCTGTTTTCAATACAAATTTCCACATTTCTTTTAGTAAATTTCCATCTGCCATCCAAAAATATCTCAGATGTTTGCAAAGGCACAGGATGCTTTGCATGTTAAGAAAATATGCTTCCAAGTGCCCTTTTTCCCCTTCTACCAGGTCTTTCTATGCCAGGAGGAGTAAGTGACTTGTGACCTTTACTTTTTGACACAAGGGTCATATTCATAACTGATTCAGACTCTTGGGGGTAGCTGCTAACTGAAGTTCCTGCAGAAATACTGCTGACACCCCTCAGCGCCTGAGGCTGTTGTATCTACAGGCCTGGAAGAGGAGTGAGCTCAGTGTGATTTTTTTTTCTTTGTTACCCTTGGGTTCTATTCTATTGCTTCTGTAACAGGAAGTTCAATTTGAAGTGCAAATTCAATCTTGCATTGTGGTACTTTTGCTTAATTTAACATTTCTACAGAAATATGCAGTAAAATCTGAATGTGAGATTTTTCTTAACCCTTCCAAAAATAATTGATCAAATTAGCTAATAACAATTAAGATATGAATTACTAAATTGAAAGCGTACAGATTGGTTTTTCTACTAAACTGTCAGGTTGTACCCATGAGGGAAACATGAGGAAGTTGTTCTGTTTCCTATAAATGAGACATAAGTGATTTTTTATCCTCACATTCAGGGCAACTAGGAAGTCCATGTGGCATATATATACAATGGAACACTACTTAGCCATTTAAAAAAGGAAATCTTGCCATTTGCAACAACACAGATGAAACTTGAAGGCATTATGCCTGGACTTGCAAGAAAGGTAATTTAACTTTAAAGACTTGTGATACAATGTCCAAAACAACTACAAAACTGAAGTCATTAGGCAATGATGGTTTTGCTCTATTTCCAAGTGACTTACCTTTATTTTCCTTGTTATATGACTATATATAATAGTAATCGCTATCACTTATTTAAAACTTTCTATATGCCTAGTACCATGATAAGCACTTTACACATTAGATAATTTATGTAACTCAATAGCAAAACAACACACACAAAAAAATCTGATTAAAAAATGCCCAGAAGATCTGAATAGACATTTTTCCAAAAAAAAAGATGCACAAATAGCCAACAGGTACATGAAAAAGCGTGCAAAGTCAGGGAAAAAGTGCTCACTAACCATCAGGAAGGTCCAAATCAAAATCACAGTCAGGTATCTCCTCAAACCTGCCAGGATGATTTATATCAAAAAGACAAGAAATAACAAGTGTTGGTGGGAACGTGGAGAAAAGGGTGCCCCGCACGCTGTTAGTGGGAATGTAAAGTGGTGCAGCCACTTTGGAAAACAGTATGAGCTTCCTCAAAAAATGCAACGTAGCACTACTGTATGACCCAACAAGTCTTCTGGATATTTATCTGATGGAAATAAAAACACCAACTTGAAGAGACATATGCATCCCCAGGTTCACTGCAGAATTGTTTACAATTATCAAGACACAGAAACAACCTAGGTGTCTATGAATAGATGAATGGACAAAGACCATGTGGCATATACATACAATGGAACATTAGCCATTAAAGGAAATCTTGCCATTTGCAACAACACATATGAAACTTGAGGGCATTATGCTAAGTGAAATAAGTCAGAAAGAGAAAGACAAATACCATATGTTCTATGTGGAATCTAAAAAACAAACAAATAAAAACAAACTCATGGATACAGAGAACACATTGATGGTTGCCAGAGGTGGGAGGTGGGGGAGTGAGTAAAGTGGGTGAAGGAGATTAAAAGGTACAAATTTCCAGTTATAAGAGACAATATATATATGTTTTAGTTATGAGGACTATAGCTAATAATACTGCATTGTATGTATGAAAGTTGCTATGAGAGTAGATCCCAAAGTTCTTACCACAAGAAAAATTGTAACTGTGTTGCAACGGATATCACGTAGATTTACTGTGGTGATCATTTTGACATACATACAAATACTGAATCATTGTGTTGTATACCTGAAACTAATATGTCAATTATCTCAATAAAAATTAGACAATTTAATTTTCTTAATGACACTGTGAGGTAGATAGTATTTTACCCATTCTACAGATCAAAAAATTAAGACCAAGAATTTAACCTACTCCAAATCACACTGATAAAAATGCACATGGAACTATTATTCAAATGTAGGCCAGGTAAGTAACCACAGTGCTCTTCCCTTCACTTCTATCTCCATGTCACTCTGTCTCTTGTTTGATCCTTTTGTACTTTTATTTTAATAGATCTCTTAATAACACCTCATAACCCTCCCTTCCCTTGTATACTTACTTCTCTTTCTAGTTCCTTAAACTGACCATGACAGAGACGAAAAATATATTTTAGCTATACTTTTTGTTACTGGGTTTTATGTTTTATATTCTAAATTTTAAGTCTGTGATTAGCATACTTTTAGAACTTGAAACAATGCGGCTTCCCCAACACTTGGTCTGACCAGAAAGCTAGAGAGGACAAGGAAGAGGAGCAATGCCCTTATTGGAGGTGGGATAATGCTCTACTAACTAGTTCTTTGTTGTAGAATACACTCTGGGTTTATTTTAAAATGAGTCATCTTCCCTTTTCTTTGCCAGGGCTGTGAAGGGCTCTTTCTCAAATTCACCATGAGATGCCAGTAGGGTTCCTTGTAAGGTTCATGAAAGTGTGCTCTTCACCAACCACTGTGGCCCTCAGGAGCTTCTCATAACCATGCTAGTCCACACTCAGTAGTTTATCAAAACTATCATACACATATGTCTGTTTATGGCTCCAGCAACTTTTGCTCCAGGGAATCGGATTCAGTGGTTTCCTTAGATATTTTCGGGTGGTGGTATGCTCTCCAACCTCAGTCCTCTACTGGGTCTGCAAGAGTTATTGATTTTTAGTTTGTACCGCTTTTTTCTTGTAGGAGGGATGACAACAACTACTTCTAGTTTCTTTTGTGTGGTAACTAAAACCAAAGTCCTTCACTTCAATTTTGAAAAAAGGATCTTAAAAATTTTACTCAACTGACTCATAAATATGGAGAACAAACTGAGGGTTGCTGGAGGGGTTGTGAGGGGGGGGGGATGGGCTAAATGGGTAAGGGGCATTAAGGAATCTACTCCTGAAATCATTATTTCACTATATGCTAACTAATTTGGATGTAAACTTAAAAAAAAAAAGTAAATTTAAAAAAATTAAAAAAATTTTACTCAACTGAACTTTTTCCAATTGAGGTAACAATTTTTTTAAAAATGTTTATTTATTTATTTTGAGACAGAGACACAGAGAGAGAGAGAGAGAGTGCATGAGCAGGACAGGGGCAGAGGGAGAGAGAGAATCTCAAGCAGGCTCTGTGCTATCAGTGTTGAGCCTGACATGGGGCTCGATCTCGGGAACTGTGAGATCACGTTCTGAACCGAAATCAAGAGTCAGATACTCAACCGACTGAATGACCCAGGTGCCCCAAATCTTTCATATTCTTGTGGTCTTATGTTCTTCTGATGATAGAGGCATTTAGATTTATTTTATTGAAAACCATAGCACTCATCTCTCTTAGTTATCCTCTAAGTGACATATCCAAAATATGCCATTCTATCAACAATCCATTTAGGTATATTTATTCTTTTCAGTGCTGCTGAACAATAGCTGCTTATTATAATCAAATGGGGCTATGTGTTAATTTCCTGATTTTCATTATAGATAACTTCTGTTCAAGAATGTAAGTTATAAGTTAGTAGGAAAACTCTAGTCTGTACTAAATTCTGATCAACAATGAGGGGTTAACTGGGAAATAGAAGTTACAGGAATTTTGCAGGCAAGTTCTTATATTAAGGTCAGGATGGAGAAGGCTCTAAAGAAATAGATGTGTACATGGAATTAGAAAAAAAATTTTAAAGGTTTAGTGCTGGAAGCTGAGCTATCCAACCAGCCTGATGGCAGGGCCTGGGCGGTGGATGCATCGGGACTGCCGGGTGGCCCACAAACAGAGAAGCTTCTTGTACTCCGCTTGTATGTAATTTGGCCTTAATAAAAGTACCTGGGGAATTGTCTGTTGGGGAATTACCCTCGACAGGCCCCCTGGGAAAAGAACCGTTGGGAAAGAAATAAGGTCCCGCAAGGAAATTGTGTGGCCCTACATTTAGCCCTTGCCACCCCCCATAAAGACTCCTCTACCTAAAGGAATGATAGCCTCATACATTTGCCAGCAAAGGAGAGATAAATGGATTTAAAAGCCCAACTCCGGCAACAAAGGAGTGTATCTATGGGCACCAGTTACTCCAACCCCTAGACCTACTTGGCCCCCAGGAGGCATTCCAGATGATGACTGAACCTAGTAGGTTAAGGTACAGAATGGTTCATTAGTTCCTAGGTGCATTGTCTCTCTGGGAATGCATAAGGCGTGGGTTCCTAAGGCCCTCTTGGCCCCCTCCTGACACCTCAGACCGAGGCGAACACTTTTGTTCCTCAAACCACAAATGGTTCAGGGAAACAACTAAGAAGTCATGTCCCTGTAACTGTTCCACTTGAGGTATGAGAGATAAATGACCTTTCATGAAAACAGCAAAGCAAATGCTTTATAGATTATAGATAAACGTAGATACATAATGAAAATAATGTAAGAAATTAATCAATAAGCAAAGGGCAGGAGGGAATGTTATGAGAAAATAACCATGTTATTCCTTAAAAGGTGATTACACATAGGAACATTTTTAGAATAAGGTAATGCTAGAAAACATAGATGATGTATGCTACAAGGAAATTGCTAACAAATATAATGCCACATTTGCCACAATAAAGCGGCCAGTTCAACACACTGCTGTTGTTTGTGTCCGTTTTTATTTTTGTTTTATTTTTTTTTTCACTTTTTCGCTGACGCCGTTCATCCTTCGGGAACCCCTGGACCTGCTGCAGCTGGACTCCGGCAGTTTAGAGAAGGAGTGGGCCAAGTTGCACAGCATGATATCCAGAATGTGGTTGATGGCTAAACAGAACTGAGATGCTCTAAAAGGCAAATGACCAATTTAGAATATGGCCATCATGATTGTGAAAGATGCTGACGTAATTTTCTGGAAAACATTTAAAGAACAGAGATATATTGCCTAGAGAAGAGAAACCCAGGCAACAGAAGAAGTATCTTTAAGTATTAAAGGGTGGCAGTGTAAGAGAGTGCATTTAGTATGAGTCCAAGTGCTAGCAACAGGACCAATAGTTAGAAGTTAAGGGAAAGGTGAGGAACATCTCAATAGTCACAAAAGTTCAAAGATAGAATAGGCTATCTCTGGATTTAGTGAATGCTTCATCATAAGTGTCTTCAAAGTCAAGGTAAGTAAGAATGTCTTATTTGTTTTGGAGTCACTTTAAATCCTTCCTGAAAAAAGTAAGACAAGGTACTGTACCAATAAATTAAATATAGTTTTGTCTTGATGTCCTGCATGGCTAGTACATTGCTTTGAACATGGTGGTTCAATATCCATTGTACCAATTCAGTTAATAGACAAATAACCACTTGGGGAAGGGGAGCAAAGTTGCAGAGGAGATTCAAGCTTTGGAAGGAGGGCTAGATTGAAGAGCCCCAAGTCCCTCTAACTAAAAGATTCCATGATTGTGTCTATTTATGTGAATATTATTTAGTAATAAAATAACAGTGGCCACTCTGCATTTTTGTATAATAGTTTTTGACTTAACAAAGCTCTTTTACATACCTGTCCTACTTTACCCCCATACTAGCTCTCTAAGGCACAGAAGAAGGTGAGGGAGCTGAGATCAGACCATATGGGTGTTTTGTCAGTGTTACATCTGATAAACAACAGATGCTGGGTGTGGACCAGGATATTCAACTTCTTCTTTATCAATAGAATAATTCCAGCTTCATTAGCCCTTTGTCAATGGTCCTGGTTTTAAATCTTTCCCACTGCTACTTAAAGAGCCCAATTAGTCAACTATGGAGAGTAGAAATAATACTTTTGAGACTTTTCATATTAATTATACTGATTATTGATTTTGATGGACTATAACGTTATCATGTGGTTACATAATTTGCATGGACATGGCATTCTGAATAATTAAAATAGTTGCTAAAACTAATATATGTAGTCATTATAGTGAGGGAGGTTCAGCAGCAATGAAAATTCTGAATAGATTTTTAACATTTACAGCATCTACATGGCAGCATATATTATATGTGTGTGTGTGTCTATCTATCTGTATATATAAATAATATCATCTATATATAAATTAATGTATAGTATGTACATGTATCTATATCTATATGTGGAGAGAGATACAGATAGTTTTAGATCCCCGAAGGTAGAGAGACAAAAAGTATCAGGGTAAAGTCCAACATAGGCTACATTAATCTGTCATTTTGCTGATGTGGGAAGTACAGACAGGGCTCAGACATGGTTATTTCCAAGAGATTATATTTATAATCTACCACTTACCCACATATATATTCCTTGCATAAATATTTTGGCCAAGGGTCTGGCATGGGACCTTGAAGGCCCCGTGAGGAGCCATGAAAAGCAAAATGCTTCCATTCCTCTCACCATACTTCTTATTGCAATTTCTTCAGAGATACACTGAAGATACTACTTGAGCAAAATTACTTGACTCTAAAATTGTTTCCAGATAAACTTGGTTGTAAACATGTGAGAATAGAAAAATAATAACAATCCTTTGTATAGAAGAGGTCTTTGCAGTCCAAGACCATCCCCTGATTTGAAATGTCTATGAATCAACAACCCCAAATCCAAATTTAGCTTTCCCTTCCCGTACTTAATGTAGTCTTCGGCAAGGAAGAAATTTTAAGTTTCCATCTTAACTGTGTTTGCTAATCAGGTTAAGGTGACCTAAGTATCGGCCAATGTATGCAATGTCCTTTCTAGCCCTTGGTTTTCATCTCTGTAAACAATTCTGCTCTTTGCAGTTCCTATGGATGGTTGGAAGTGGGGACTTAGACACACAGGCCACAGAGGTTCTAAGTGAGTAAACTACGATTGCTTAATAAAATGTAGGCTCAGTAGCAGGAAACACAAATCTAGCTTTGTGGCAACATAACACTGATGTTGCTGAACTTTTGAACGTGTGGCATAATTTAATTTAATACAGTAATGAAAAATGTCAGAATTTTTTTAAGCCAATTATGCATGGGAAAGAAAAAAAAAACTTTTAAGTTGAGAAAGTTGTTTGTCATATACTCCTTTTGGTTAAATCCGAAGTACAGATTGGCCTAAAGAACACAGAATATGGCTTTGGGGCCATAATATTCTATTTGATAGATTTGATTAATAACTGCTACTTAAAGGCAGACTCAGAATATCCTACCTTCGAGAAGTGTTCCATCAGATGAACAACAACAACAACAACAAAAGGCCTTCAAAGATTTAAACTCACTGGTGAAGATTTTGTATAGACTCAACTCACCCAAAGCACTGCTTTAATCCTGATTGGTCTTTTTGTTTTTTGTTTTTCTGGGTTTTTTTTTTTTTTTTTTTTTTTTTTTTTGGCTACTAAAATAAAAATCCTTTCTGTGCTCAAAGGCACAGAGCAAATCCCAAGGATTAAGATTTAAATGAGTGAGCAATCAAAGCAGGTGTTCTGACAGAGGTTTAAGATGGTAAAGGAGATGGACACATTAGCACTGAAATAGATGAATATGAGCTTTTAAAAACATTCACACTTGATTTTTCTCTAACATAATAATGGTTCTGACTTATAAAGTTATAAAAAATCTCTGTGTGAATAAAGTGATCACCGGGACAACTGAGGCACATATTCAAATTTCAGTGTGTAAACAGAAGGTCAACTTCACTCTTGGTTTACTTTCACATATTTTATTGCAAGTACGATTTGCAGAATACAGTAAAACTTCTATAACCTGACGTGTACCACAGCATTGGTATGAGATCATTGAATTCCATGGCTAATGTAAAACTCATTCACTAAGATGTTTGAGTTTGGGTGTTTTGTTTTTTTCTATAAATACTAAACACTGCATTAAAAAATTAGCTTATGGGGCATCTTGGTGGCTCAGTAGGTTAAGCATCTGAGTCTTGATTTCAGTTCAGGTCATGATCTCATGGATCATGAGTTCAAACCCCCCATCAGGCTCTATGCTGAGAGCACAGAGCCTGCTTAGGATTTTGTCCCCCAATCTCCCCTGCCATGCCAACTTGTTCTTTATCTCTCTCTCTCTCAAAATAAATAAGAAATAAACTTAAAAAATTAGCTTATTTCCCAACCTTAGCAGAAGAGTGTAATATTGATGATGATGATAATGATGGTGACAAGCCTAATTATTTTTAGATAGACATCATCTCACCTTTACTTTTCATGATCCAGAAATGTAATTTGGATGTATAAAGCATAGAATATTGGCTTTTTGTTTTATCTAAGGTATTCTCCTAGGTGTCCTTTGGAAACCAAATTTCTTATATCAGTTTGTTTCCTTGCTATTTTCCAAGATAGAAATTAATAATTTAAAAGTTCTGGTTAGTTGGCTTCCAATTAGTCAAAGGTCTACAATAGGATCCCCTAAAACATATAAAGATATAGTAAATCAGTAACATAAACAAAGTAATTAGAAATTTATCAGAGATAGTTTTATTTCAAATGACCTAAAGCTAACCTTGAGTTGAATCCTTCTGTAGCTATCAGGTATGAATTTAGATTAGGTACAAAGTAAACCCTGAAAGTTTTATTCCACTGTTGCTAGGTTTTAAAAAATGAGGAGGGAGTATGGAATAAAAATCAAATATTTGGTATCTTCTATGAAAGGTGGTATGCATAAAAGTCAAACAAATCTCTGTGAAAGGGGAGATTTTACGTTTCTAGTATCACAATCCTAGAATATATAAGACAATAGAGATCTACAATATTACAATATTTGCCAGTGATGTCAGACTGAAGACAGGACAGATGAGAAGGCTGAGGTTGGATGCTCTGTACGGTTTTCTGACAAAAGTAACACGGCCACCCTAACACAAGTGTGTGTCAGGAAACAGGCAAGGGGATCTGGAAGCATAGTACCTGATGTGGACCTCTTCCTAGCCACCTGTTTACCTTTGTTCAGCTCCCTGAAGAGCTCCCTGGGGTTTTTGGGAGGGAAATCACATCTCTCCCCATTTCAATCCATATGGAGCTAACTTTCAACTAGGTTGTGCTAATTACAGCATCACAGTTTGCACTGAAAGCAATGAACAGCCAAGAAGGGTACCTGCGTATACCATGAGCTTGTGATTACCGAAGAATTTTCAGGCACTTCTTCTCCACCAGTGTTTGTGGAGTTAGATTTAATAATGTATCATTTGGGCAACTCTCCGTCTGATTTTTTCTAGTTTTCCTTAGCATACTGCTAGAAAAGAAATTCTGAAATCAGGAATCTTGGACTGGAAAAAGTAGGTTCTTTCTTAATGCTCCAAGTAGAGGTTCAGAGCAATCTAGGAGGCTTGGTGTTTAATTTGCCCCTCTCTTCACCCTGGGTGATCGGGTCCACCAAGAGGGAATAAGAAAACAGGTAGTCAACAAGTACAGCAAAGAAATCTAGCAAAGAACTAATGACATTTTTAGAAGTCTTCACTAGAGGAGCCATAGAAAGATGTTCACTGCGTTAGCACTAAAACAAATATGTTCTAGGGGATCCTATAGTAGACCTTTGACTAATTGGAAGCCAACTAACCAGAACCTTTAAATTATTAATTTCTATGTTGGAAAATAGCAAGAAAACAAACTGATATAAGAAATTTGGTTTCCAAAGGACACCTAGGAGAATACCTTAGATAAAACAAAAAGCCAATATTCTATGCTTTATACATCCAAATTACATTTCTGGATCATGAAAAGTAAAGGTGAGATGATGTCTATCTAAAAATAATTAGGCACACTTGAGGTGTTGAACAATAAAGCATCACATGAAAAAATAGAGAAAATGATACGTTTGGAAAGGAAGCAACAAAACTGACATTTATCCTGAACCCCAACTGTCTACATAGAAAATCCAAACACATGAGTTATTAAACTAGTAATAAAAATCAGTAAGATTGCTGAATATAAATTCAGTACACAAAATTCAATAGCAACAATTAGAAATGTGTAACTTTATTTTTTTTATTTTTTTAATGTCTATTTTTTGAGGGGGGAGGGAGAGAAAGAGAGAGAGAGCATGAGTGGGGGAAAGGCAAAGAGAGAGAGAGAGAGGGAAACAGAATCTGAGCTGTCAGCTCAGAGTCTGATGTGGGGCTCAAACTCACAGACTGTGAGATCATAACCTGAACTGAAGTCTGATGCTTAACCAACTGAGCCACCCAGGCACCCCAGAAATGTGGAATTTTAAAATGTCATTGACTGTAACAATGAAAAGTATAAAGCACACAGCATCTAGCAAAAGAAAAACACATATATATATATACACATATACATATATATAAACTTTGTTAAAAGATATAAAATAAGATCTAAATAACTAGAGAGACATCTCATATATACAGAGACTGGAAAATGCAAAACCATGAAGATATATTGATTCTTGAGAAATTAATCTATAAATTCAAAAGAATTACGATCACAGTGCCTACATAGCTCCTCATGACAATGGCAAAGGGATTCTAAAATTTTCATGGCAAACTAGGCGATCAATTACAGCCAAAACACTCCTAAAGAAGATCAATGTGAATATGCTCCTAAAGAAGATCGATGTGGGTAGCTAGCCTTCTCAGCTATCAGGAGTTATTATGGAGCTATAATAATGATGTCACTATTCTGTGGGACCAGACACAGACTAACAGAACAATGGAACAGAAGAGGGAACACATAAGAGATGGTGCAGGAACAAATGATTATTCATTATGTACAAAAAGAATGTTGTGTTCCCTATCTTTTATCATATACAAAAATAAAGTCCACATCAGTTAAGAACCTACAATTGAAATGCAACTTATTTCAACTTTTAGAAGAAAATTAAGATCTAGAGTAGAAATGGATCTCTTTAATTAAGATACAAAAAATTATAATTCTTAGGAAAAAAAACTGGATAAATTTGCCTACTTCAGAATTCAAAAATATCTCTGTAAATCATAAAACCATTAAAACTCAAGTAGGTAGGGAGAAAGAAGACATTTACAACGTTAATAATCATAAGCAGGGGTGCCTGGGTGGCGCAGTCGGTTAAGCGTCCGACTTCAGCCAGGTCACGATCTCGCGGTCCGTGAGTTCGAGCCCCGCGTCAGGCTCTGGGCTGATGGCTCAGAGCCTGGAGCCTGTTTCCGATTCTGTGTCTCCCTCTCTCTCTGCCCCTCCCCTGTTCATGATCTGTCTCTCTCTGTCCCAAAAATAAATAAACGTTGGAAAAAAAAAAAAAAAAAAAAAAAAAACTCTTGCAACCGAAATTAATTGACCATTTAAAAAAAAAATCATAAGCAAATCATAACTATATATGCTCAAAATTCTTAATATCTATGTGAAAGTAATAGATGAGTAAGTTAATAAAAATGAAAGCTAAAATCTCCCAAGTATGAAAAGATGTTCAGGGTGCCTGGGTGGCTCAGTCAAACGTCTGACACGGTTTCAGTTCAGGTCATGATCTCGCAGTTTGTGAGTATGAGCCCCACATCAGGCTCTGCACTTAAAGTGCAGAGCCATGGGGCGCCTGGGTGGCTCAGTCGGTTAAGCGTCCGACTTCAGCTCAGGTCACGATCTCACGGTCTGTGAGTTGGAGCCCCGCGTCGGGCTCTGGGCTGATGGCTCAGAGCCTGGAGCCTGCTTCCGATTCTGTGTCTCCCTCTCTCTCTGCCCCTCCCCTGTTCATGCTCTGTCTCTCTCTGTCTCAAAAATAAATAAACGTTAAAAAAAAAAATTAAAAAAAAAAAGTGCAGAGCCTGCTTGGGATTCTCTCTCTCCCTCTCTTTCTGCCCTTGTCCTGCATGCTCTTTCTCTCTCTCAAAATAAGTAAATAAACTAAATAATAATAATAATTTTTTAAAATTTTTTTTTTCAACGTTTATTTACTTTTGGGACAGAGAGAGACAGAGCATGAACGGGGGAGGGGCAGAGAGAGAGGGAGACACAGAATCGGAAACAGGCTCCAGGCTCTGAGCCATCAGCCCAGAGCCCGACGCGGGGCTCGAACTCACGGACCGCGAGATCGTGACCTGGCTGAAGTCGGACGCTTAACCGACTGCGCCACCCAGGCGCCCCAATAATAATTTTTTTAATATGGCAATCAGCACAGGAGTTTTGACCTGTTGCATTTCAACCTGGACCAGTTCATCTCTCCTAAGGCAACCTAACCTCCTTAGGCAACACTCCCGAGAGGTCACAATAATGATGTGGAACTTAGTGCAGATTTCTGATCAGTGTTCGTGCTCTCCAGCCCAGAACCCCTGGGCTCAAGCAATCCCCCTGCTTCAGCCTCTCAAGTAGCTGGGACTATGGGCAGGTAGCACCTGGAAAAAGGCAAAATTATGGAGATGGTTAAAAGATCAGTGGTTCCCAAGGATGGAGGTGAAGAGAGGGAACAAAGGGGATTTTAAGGGCAGTGAAAATACTCTGCATGGTACTATAATGATGGATATATGCCATTATACATTTGTCCAAACCCACAGAATGTACAACAAAAGAGAATCCTAATGTAAATCATGAAGTTAGGTGACACTGATGTGTCACTGTAGGTTCACTGATTGTAACACATGTACCATTCTGGTGGGAGAGGTTGATAATGGAGGAGGCTATGCAGGACGTAGTGGGGGAAGGGATATATGAGAAAGAGCGACCATTCTCTCAATTTTACCATGAACCTAAAACTCCTCTAAAAAAATCATCTTAAAAAAATCAAGGATAAACAACATAGTGCCAAACTAGTAAGATATTAAATTTCATTAGAAAATACCAGAAACATGTCCTAAATGCCTAAATATATGTTATTATCAGATACATGAGTCTTTCAAAATTGTAATAACTTGTGCTTAATATTTTTAAAGAAAACTTTAAACATTTTTAAAAAAGATGATACTAGTTCACACCAATTACACCGACAAAAGTTAATGTCTGTTGACAACAATGGTGAGAAAGGTGATGGGAAGCAAGAATTCACCCATCTCAGATGGGAGTGCCCTTTGGAAAGTCATTAGGAAACATCCAATAAATTTGAAGAATGCAGTGTGTGGCCTAGCACTCCCACTGCTAGAAATTTACCCTAAAGAAACATTCACCCATTTTCAGAAGGAGACACTTACAGAAAAAAATACAGAGCTGTTTGTGGAAAAAGTGAAGAAATGGCCACACCACAACTGAGCACCATTGAACACCTGAGCAACCAACCAGCAAGGAGAAAATAAACGTTGGGTGGGCAAGTAACAATGCATAACACAAAATATGTTCACAAGAGTTCTTTTATATATTTGTGTGTTTTTTAATTTTATTGAAATGATCTCATTCTGAATGGCCTTGCTGCTCATTACATTTTTAAGATTTGTCTGTTTACATGTGAGAATGTAACTCATTTCCTTTCATTGTCGGTGTTATTCCACAAAGTGACTGCAATCGATGTTGACTTCTATTGGTGATTCATTATTTTATAACTTAAAAACCATGGAATTATAAAACACTTGAAAGGCAATAATAATCACAACACCACCACCACCAGTGACTGCCATTTATCTTTACTACCTGCCCGCCATTGTGCTAAGCACTCCAATTAGGTCATTTCATTTAATCCTCACCACCCTACTACACAGTATTTATCAATCTGGCCTCACAGATGACAATGTGAGTCCTCTAGCAATAAGACACCTGACAAAGGTTCGACAGTTAGCACATTAAAGAGCCCAAGCTTGAACAATTCTAAAATCATAGAACCTGCACTGCTAACTACCATCTGAGGAGTGCATTTCCCTGCTTAATTAAGAACGGGATATTTTCTATAAGCTTTTAGGTTATTTTTAAAGACCTCCAGGAAACAGCAATCTCAAAGATAAACAAAATCTATATTTTAGAACCAACATGAGTTTTAGACGGCGACGATTCATTAACTCCCCTTTCCTACTATTCTTCTCAGCATATTTGAGATAATCTGTTATGCTGAAAAGGCAACTTTTGCACTTCCCCATTTTATCTAACCCCTGGAAGGCACTATTAATATAAGTTTGTAAAGAGAAGTTTGATTTAAAACGCATCCTAACTGCTGATCATGAATTTTATAGATTGCATGTTAAGAATCTCTGCTAGCAAACCGAAAACTTTAAAGGACTTCCCATCATCAGGTATGAAAGAGGTGCAGCTCGCTTCTTGGAGCTTCTGTCATAAACTCTGGTTCCCACTTTCTATTAGAGAGGGTATCTTTGGGACTGCATGGATTGTCCAGTGACTCCCTCCGATGAGGTGGTTGGCTTCTAAGGAGCCATGCTAAACCCTACCACAGTGGCATTCACTTTCAAGCTTAACTAATCAGACTCTGGTTCCCCTGAATTTAGAATTTAGAAGAGAGTCACAGAGGCTGGGAGGTCTTAGCAGTTGAGCCACTGTAATTGAAGCAACCTAGGAAGAAGGCCCACAGATTCACACTGCCAAGGTCAGAGACCCCACCTGGTTGCAGTGCTTTCTCAGGCTTTGAGTTAGTTTTCCCCCATACTTATTTAATCAAAGTGAAACAATCGCTACTCCTTCTTTTCTATCCCTCGCCTGTCTTCAAAAATGCCAGACATGGGGCGCCTGGGTGGCGCAGTCGGTTAAGCGTCTGACTTCAGCCAGGTCACGATCTCGCGGTCCGTGAGTTCCAGCCCCGCGTCGGGCTCTGGGCTGATGGCTCGGAGCCTGGAGCCTGTTTCCGATTCTGTGTCTCCCTCTCTCTCTGCCCCTCCCCCGTTCATGCTCTGTCTCTCTCTGTCCCAAAAATAAAAATAAAACGTTGAAAAAAAAATGCCAGACAATTATTAAAAACATTTTCATATACATTATATTTTTGTTAAGTCTATTTGTTTACTTTGAGAGAAAGAGAGAGAGAGAGAGAGAGAGACAGCAGGAAGGGAAGGGGCAGAGAGAGGGAGGGAGAGAGAGAATCCCAAGCAGGCTCTATGCTGTCAGTGCAGAGCCCAACGCAGGACTCGATGTCATGAACCATGAGACCATGACCTGAACCAAAATCAAGAGTCAGATGCTTAACCTAACCAACTGAGCCACCCAGGCACCCCTCATATGCATTATCTTAATTGATCTTTACAAGTTAAGAAGGTTGGAATGATGGGTGGGATGTGCCCCATTATATAGAAGAGGTCACTGAGATTGGAGAGGTACTCTCTTCACAGAGCAAAAGCAGTAACCAGGTTAAACATTCACTATGGACAATCTGCAACCAGAATGTCAGCTATTCTTACAGACAATCAAGCTCAACTCTCTCTGGAATGATTGGTGATCTGCCAGCAATGCTTTAGCAAAGTTTATGTTTCAGGGTATTTTCCTTTTGTCCCTGTAAATGATGCTTCTACCAAATGTCAACACACCTTGCTTTCACAATAAACATTTAGTAGTTAACAGATTTTATTATAATTACATAGCCTTCTCCCCTTCTCCTCTCTCTTTTCTCCATATCAAGAGTGAAGCCTCACCCTTCCTTCTAACCCCTTTCTGCCAAGGCTAGTATTTACCTTGGAAAACCATGCTGGGTATAGGAGAGAGAATGGACATCCCTGAAACCACTTGCTACCCCAGGGCCCCTCTGCCCTCTGCTTGAGAAGGGAGAGCAGGGTCAGTGTAAATCAGTTCTCCAGTAAAAGGTTCTAAATACCCAGGAGGATCCAAATGTCAGAAGAGCAGAATGTTTTTTCCTTTTGTCCAGTTCCATGCTCCGAGCCCCTAGAATATTACCTGGCAGATAATAGGTGTCAGTAAATATTAAGTGACCAAATAAGTGAATGCTAAGCATTGCTGAACCAAACAAAAGCAGAACAAAATTTGTAAGAGATCAGGAATAGAACATTGTTCTGTTACTAACAGAATATTTCTGTTGTTTTGAGTGAGTAGTTAAACCTTATTGAGCCCCAACAGACAAATGGAAAAAATGCCACCTAATTAACACGGACATTGTGAGGATTAAATGAAATATGGTACCGTGCATAGTATATGTTCAATAAATATGTGTTGAATGAATATATAAATGTATGCACACATAAGTCAATCATCCTTTACTAGCTCAATTTATCAATCAGCACCAAAAATTTATTTCATAATAATAAGGATGCAGAATAGAAATCTGACCTTAATTGCAAGTGTCTATGGACAGAACTCTTCACTATGTCCCAGTGCCATTCACAATAAAATGCAAAGTCCTGAGGCTTTCATGATCTGGTTCTTATAGTCCCTGACGGATGCCCTACACTGACCTTTGCCGAACTACTTACAATTACCCTACCCAAAGCATACTATGCTGTCTCATGTTTTTGTAAAGATTTTTTTTAAGTTTATTTATTCTGAGAGAGGGAGAGAGAGAGAGAAAAACTCGAGAGTGGGGGAGGGGCAGAGAAAGGAATTGAGAGAGAATCCCAAGCAGGCTCTGAGCTGCCAGCATGGAGCCCAACATGGGGCTCGAACTCACGAACCGTGAGATCACGACCGGACCTGAAATCAAGAGTCGGATGTGTAACCGACTGAGCCACCCAGGCGCCCCTGTCTCATGTTTTTCTGTTTAAAGTACCCTTTCTACACCCCTTTCTCAGATGTCTGCTTTTTAAAGGCTAAATTCGCATGTCACCTCCTCCAGGAAGTCCTCTCAGATTGTCCCTTCCAGGCTGGACTAGGTCTCACCTTTCCTGTACATAGAGCCCTTACCTCCATCATTATATTCGCTAACTAGGAGAGAGAAAGAGAGAGAGAGAACTATTCATTCTTATAATACTATACTAAAATATCTTCTTGCCTGTTTCCCCCATAAGGCTGTGAGTTCTTTGAGCAAAAAGATCATATACTAATCAACCTTGCATTCTAAGGATTTACTATGTGTCAGAAAATGGTAGGCTGGTGCTTCATAAAATTTACGCAAGAAGAAAAAAACAAAATGTTTCTCTTTAATTAAATAAAGTTATAGGCCAAGCAACAGACTAGATGCTAGATATACAGATACGAACTGATATATATCCATTAACTTCATGGAGTTTGTAATATAATAGGGATTTGTAATATCTCTAATGTAATATAATGTCATTTGTAATGTAATCTAATAGGGAACATAAATGATAAACATACACTGAATGTGATGGTTACTTTGAAAGGGAAGGGACAAATAACCAAGGAAATTAACTTAGTCTATGGAGGAGATTATCCAACTTTATAGCTCATAAGAATCGCAAGCAATGTTTGCTCAAAGTGTAAATGTCTAGCCCACACCTTCTAATTCAATTGTTCTAAAAAAAAAAAAAGCTCTGAAAGCTAAATTTTAATACTTCCCCCCAGTACCAATACAGGTAATGAAGAAATATTAACATGGGGTCCAGGGTTTCCTCTCCAACGAAGGTAATTTTCATTTGAGACTTACAAGGAGACTATGATTTAGCCAAGCTGGTAAGGCTGAAGAACGGACCTGGAGTTTTTGGCACAGAAAAATTATGTCAAGTCCTAAAAGAGAGAGAGAGAGAGAGAGAGAGAGAAAATAATGCCCCTACCAGGAAGCCAGAAAGATTAATGAAGGAAGAGAGGAGGATGAATGGGTCATGGGAAAGGTCTGAGCATCTGTGATTAGCATATGCAACATTCACCTAAAGGCAATGGAAAATCACAGAAGGGCTTTCAGCCTGACCATCTCTCTGTGACTCTGCTACTCCATCCACAATAACCCCTGCATCACAGACTCTGGAAGGGTTAGATGGGAGCAATGCCCGGCATAGAGTAAGAATTTAGCGAATTGTTATATATTACCATGATGACAATTTTTTTTTAAGTTTATTTACTGAGAGAGAGAGAGAGAGAGAGAGAGAGAGCATGTGTACACGCAAGTGGGTGCAGGCCAGAGAGAGAGAGAGAATTCCAAGCAGGCTCCGTGCTATCAGTGCCTGACATGGGGCTTGATCCCATAAACTGTGAGATCATGACCTGAGCTGAAATCAGGAGTCGGAGGCTTAACCGACTGAGCCACCCAGGTGCCCTGTGATGACAATGTTTATATTTGGATTGTTTTAAAATCTCAGGTAGAGCTGAGGATGGAGTTCAAAGTAAATGAAATACTGTAACAAATTATAGAGCCAAGCAACTCCTGAATCCAGGGAGGTAGGGGCATGAGGCAGTAGTGCAAATGCCAAGAACGTAAGCATTACTTAAAGAAACGGAAGGTCCCAGAGGAGGAACAGAAGTCTCTCAGACCACAGGTACACAAGAGCGAGACAGGACCAGAGATGATTTACTACTGAAACTGGCAGGGTAGGCACTTCCTAATGAGTAAAATTAGAAGGTCTTAAAGCTGGCTTTGCAAGAAGAGTGTGATTACTGTCTTTGAAACTACAACTGCTAAGTCAATAAGAGATGGCTCAGCAAGATGTAGCTTTAAGTCTAGATCTGACTCTCAGCTGGGTTGAGTTAAGCTGTTATAATGTTGGTTGATCCTTGAATATGTTCTAAGATTTCTCGTCATCCCTTTGCCTCGGTGAATCCCAAGAGAAGGCACCTTAAAACTGCCGGAGACTTGCATCTCCTCACTTGTCATTCCCATCCTTCTACCTTCTACGTGCTCAGCTTACACACCAAGTGAGCAAAAGCAGGTTCAAATGAGCAGCACCCAGCCTTTGGCAGCTCTTACCTAAGAACATCTTAAAACACTTCCAGGTGGCAGCCGGAGACACTGAGCTTGGAGAAAGCTGGCCCACTTGCATGGATTTTGTACATTAGAAGGAAATGGGTGATGCATTCCATGTTTTCTACCTTCAATTGTATCAGTGGTTACCAACCATGGCTATAATCTAGAGAGGTTTGGTTTTATTTTTGAGGTGACAATGTTCCAGCCGTAAGAGAATCCAGAGATACCAGATGAGAATGAGAATCTGGAGGCTCTCATTTTATAATTAGGGAGACTGGTCCAAGAATCTATTTTGGAAAGTTGGCCAGGTGATTCTAGTATCCAGCCAGGTGATTACACCGAATTATGTAAAGGTTGCTTAAGGCTGTCTTGCTTACAAGTACAAAAATGCACTCGAAGCATGCAAAGTTGGATTCTCAAACTGCTCAAGCAGGTGGCATTAGTGGGGAAAGCAGATACGGTCTGGGGATGCCCCAGAAAACTGGGGAGTGCCAGATCCATGCAGTGGAGTCATCACGTACTCAGGTACAACCAATTGTTAGGATGTGGAAATGCCTGCCCCATGTTGTCAGGTCTTCTCATTCATTTCACAAGAGCAGCTAAAATTCTGGTTGTTTGTATTATGCAAAAATCCTGACACTTAAGTGATGACAAAGAATTTTTAAAACGTCTTCTGGGATTTATGCTATAATCTAACACTTAACAAAATCCTGATGCCAAAGATCCTCTGACAGCCTACCTAGATTCAGGGGTCCAGCCCTGGTCTTATTAATTATGACCAATGGACAATGTCTTATAATAAATGGCTACCACTCCTCTTGGGGGCGAGAGTGTATCATTAAAATTTTTTTAACGTTTATTTTTGAGAGAGACAGAGACAGAGCGTGAATGGGGGAGGGGTAGAGAGAGAGGGAGACACAGAATCTGAAGCAGGCCCCAGGCTCTGAGCTTGTCAGCACAAAGCCTGATGCAGGGCTCAAACTCACAAACCATGAGGTCATGACCTGAGCTGAAGTCAGGCACTTAACTGACTGAGCCACCCAGGCGCCCCGGAGTGTATTCATTTTAAAGAGCCAGGAAAACAGAATAGAGAAACTAGTCTGGTGTATTTCCCCAACCAGAAAACCAGAGTTCAGTGAGTGAGAGTTATAGGAGAAAAGGCTTTGACTCACTGGAATTCTCCACAAACAGAATCACCTTCCTCATGAGGTCTGGTAAGTTTTAAGTCACCACAGCATTCAAGCAGTGGGTGAAAAGATCACCTAATGGAGATAGGCCCACATGTATGCATCTGATAACAGGTAATGACCCTCCCACCCTAATATGCTACTATATCCTCATATATGTCTACTCTGCTGGGTTAAATTATGAGTATTCCTGACTCCCAGTCCTATTGAACCAAATGTCTCCTAAAACAATGTCCAGATTACTTTTCTAATCACACAAGACTTACAGTAGAAGTAATCGTGAATAAAGAACTTGTAGGAATATGGCCCAATATATGCAGGAGAAAACTTGTTTTTAGTGTAACTGTCTTCGCATTTTATCATGTGTTAATTTTTCCTTAGCACTTCCTTTTTAAATCCTGATAATTCTCATCCCCAGAGGAGATCACTGATCTTCTTTTTAACAGAGAATCTGTGTCTCAATGCCAGGCCTTCTGACAGAATGCACAGGGAAGAAGAAGAATCATCCCGGACCAGTCTGTGAGATTATAGGTCAGGATGGAAGGGAGCTCTCCCCGCAAATAAAAAGATGACCAAAAGTTCTTTGTAATAAAAAGAATGATTTCCAGACCCCATGAACATTAAGCCAGCTGCAAAGTTTCCAAGAGAAGGATTGCAGCCTGGCCAAACACTTCTGGAGCTCTGAGGATAAAATCATAATTAAATTTATAATAGCACTAATGACTGAATGCCTCCATGCATTATCTTGTTTAATCTTTGCCCCAAACCTTGAGAGTAAGCATTATTATCCCCATTTTATATAACAAGTAAAATAAAGCTTAAAATTCTTAATAAAAGGGTGATTTGGAGGCAGAGGCCTAGTTTTGTGACTTGACTCTCCTAGTTGATAGCTGCATGATATAAGGAATTTTTCTTAACTCACCAATAAAGGAAAGATAATAATAGTATCCACAGAGAAGGAATTTTGTGGGTCTTAAATTAAATAAGATTATCTTTGCACATAGAAAACTCTTGATAAATATTAGCTGCAATTGTAACTGCCAATTAATGGCAAAATTAAAACTCTAACTGATGCTCAAATCAGTTTTCTTGGCCATTAGTTTCCTTCACTATGGTTTCATACTCTGTCAGAATAACTTCTCTACAAGGAAATATGTTACTTGCTTTATTGGTTCTATCTAGATCTCTTTGACTCAATCAGTGGACCCGACACCTCTTTCGTTGAGACTGATTTACTATTTGTACTTAATTATAGGGGCACGTGGACCCTGACCCATAAATGGATTGATCTCATCTCTGCCCTATGCACACCTCCTAGTGGAATCAAAATTACTGTGATAATTTTGTGGCACACAACCACAAAAGCTCAGGGGCATATGACAATAAATACGGATTTTCTGAGTGGTTCTGTTGTTCTGGCCAAATATATCTGGATTGTTCATGAATCTGTGGTCATCTAACATGTGGGCTAGGGCCTGGCTAACCTAGCAAGGCTTTATCTGGGGTAACTTGTCTCTCCTCCAGATGGACTCTGATCATCAGCAGACTAGCCTGGGTCTCACCTCATGCAGAGGCAAGGGCCTAAAAGAGAAGAGAAGCTCAACAAGCTTCTTGACAACTAGACTCAGAACTGGTATGATATCATAAGGCCAAACCAATTTTTAGGGGCGGACAAATAGATCCTCCCTTTTGATGAGAGGACCCATTAGGTCACATTGCAAAAGACTATACAGGAATGATACCATTTATGAAGCCTACTACACTGTCCCATCAATGCCTGGAGTTACAAGTTCAGCGGCCAGACTGTTTTCCCAAATGGGAAGAGAAAGACTTGCTATGGGTCAGTTGAAGACACTGAAAGTATTTTCAATCATAAATTTCAAAATCATATTTAGGCAATGGAATTTCTTTTTTTTTTAATTTTTTAAAATATTTATTTAGTTTTGAGAGAGAGAAAGACAGAGTGTGAGCGGGGAAGGGGCAGAGAGAGGGAGACACAAAATCCAAAGCAGGCTCCTGGCTCCGAGCGGTCAGCAGAGAACCCAACATGGGCTCAAATTCACAAACTGCGAGATCATGAACCGAGCCGAAGTTTGACACTTAACCAACTGAGCCACCCAGGCGCCCCAGCAATGGACTTTCTAATATTCTTGCCTGAAAGCTATTTTCTCTTCCAAAAGGAATATCAAGGTACAACTTGATGCCTAGTTAGTACTTAAATAGCCAGTTAGTACCAAAAATCACTGGTTTTTAAATTTATTTTTATTTTTTAAATTGTTTTTAATGTTTATTTTTGAAGAGAGAGAAACAGAGCACAAACGGAGTTTGGCAGAGACAGAGGGAGACACAGAATCTGAAGCAGGCCCCAGGCTCTGAGCTGTCAGCACAGAGCCGGACCTGGGGTTTGAACCCATGGGCCGTGAGATCATGACCAGAGCCCAAGTCAGTCATTTAACTGACTGAGCCACTCAGGCGTCCCAGTTAGTGCCAAAAACACTATTAAGGATCACCTTTTATGTGGGTAGAGTGGGAAGAAGTCATAATGGTTTCTGGCCTTTTTAAATTCTACCAGAATCAAAGGATATTTCCCCAAAGTAGGGAGCTCTATCTTTCCATTAACCTGGGAGTTTCATTCTTATTCAATTACATAGTCACCTAGTCCAGGAGGAATCAGAATGTTACTGGCCTATAATTTCTAGGAACAAATAACACAAATCTATTGGTTTAGGATTACTTTGGGTCAAACATCAACCTCACACCAACATATTCAACTTAAAATAACCGTGTAATCTGTAAAGCCAAAATTTAAAGTAAATTTTGGTTATGAAAGTCTAAGAGTAAAGCAGTCTGAGTACTGGAACAGGGAGCCCACATGAAAATTCTCTAATTTCTTAGTTTTCCAAGCAAAATTCATAAAATAAGTGATCTTAGCTATAGACAAATCCTGCCTTTAATTTTCTAGGGGACATCATAAATTATTCAACCCTCTTGAAGGCTTTTGTTACACCAGTATAAAGTTCAATTCTATTTAGCAAGTATCAGCAATATACCTCGGTGAGTGCTTAAGGCTATGTAGGAAAAAGATGCGGCATTTGCCCCTGAGAAGTCAAAAGTCCTATATGTTTTATTTTCTCATAATTTATCATAGCTGTTCTATCTCTACCTCCTTTACTTCATATTCTAGTCATTCTCCACTAGACAATTATAAGACACTCCCCCAACTGTTCTTTTTACCTTCAATCATATCTCTCTACCATCCATCCTCCACATCCCTGCTGGGGTGACCTTAGAAAATGAAAATCTGACCACATTTCTCTAGCCTGTAGAAAACTGAAATAGCCTCCCATTGCCTGCTGATTAAGTCCATGGTGTATGAAGCCTTCCACGATTCCACCCCCTCCAAGTCCAACCTTTTCTCAGTTTAGCTGACATCTGTCCCATTTCACAATCTGTAGTTTTCTTTACTCAAAACTACTTATCCTCCCATGAGCATATGTCTATACCATAGTCTTTACTCATGTTGACTCCTTCTTCTGGAATTCCTTTCTCTGCTATCACTCCTCTTCCTCCTTACTTTTCTCCATTCTCGGGGCACCTGGGTGGCTCAGTCAGTTGAGTGTCCGACTTTGGCTCAGGTCATGATCTTGCAGTCCATGAGTTTGAGCCCCGTGTCAGGCTCTGTACTGATAGCTCAGAGCCTGGAGCCTGCTTCAGATTCTGTTTCCCTGTCTCTCTCTGCCCTCCCCCACTCATTCTCTCTCTCACTCTGTCGAAAATAAAGATTAAAAATAATTTAAAAAAAGAACTTTTCTCCATTCTCTACCACCTAATAAACACCTTATGTCTCACTAGAGACTCATCTTTCAGATCTTCTTCCCAGCTAGCGGTCATCACCTTCTCCTTTATATACCCAATGTGTCCTTTTACATTTCTTTTTCTTTTTGTATTTTTTTCCTCATTTAATTTTTTAAAGTAAACTCGACTCCCAACATGGGGCTTGAACTCACAACCCCAAGATCAAGAGTCAGTTGCTCTACTGACTAAGCCAGCCAGGTGCCCCTCCTGTTTACATTTCTGTTATATCATTTCTGTCTGACTGAAGATTTCATTCATTCTCATGTCTCCAGCTTCTAGCACAGTGCCTGATATGGAATTAGTACTGTGGACTGTTTCTTCAATTAACACATGGATAAGTGAGTTGAATACATGAATACAGGTTGTGACAGTGAGATATATAGATATTGTCTTAAATTTGCTGTACTTGCCTATATGCTAAATAAGTAATATGGTCAGTAAGATGTGAAAGGTTCCAGATTAAGGGAAGGTAGGTCTGAGTTACTATCATAAAGAATATAAGACTTGAACTAGGTCTTATAAAGTAAGTATGCATTCAGAGAGAGAGAACTGGGAAGAGCGTTCAGGTAGAAGAGAAAGAGAGCAAACGTGGAGAAGTAGAAATGTAAGGAGTACTCTGAGCACGGAAATGTTGGCATTCTACTTGTGGGACACGAGTGACGTATAAAGGGAAGACAAGTTAGAATGAGGTTTTGTATACTGAGCTTTTGTAAATTAGAAATAATGCATATACATTTCATGAATAAGCCACCTCATGCTCTATTTTAGTTTAATTTTGCCGCTTTGTTCTTTTTTATATGCTGTGTCTCTTTCATACTGGCTGGCGTAAAAACCAAGGAGGACTCTAGATTACAGCCTTTGGAATTTAATGAGAACGGAAGAAATTGATAACATTATTCCATTCTCGTTAAGATACTTTACTTCTAAGGGATTAACATGGGGGGAGGCCATTTGGTATTCCTCTCGGGTTGTTAGCCACAAAATGAGATATCAGGCTGCTAATGGCTTTTACATTCTCCCTCAGATAGCCTGTACATCTGACCTTTCAAAGTTTGGTAACATAATTGGTTGGCCATGTTTTTCCTTTCCCTCAGGGTTAGTGAAACTCTCAAAGACAAGTGAGAGAAAGGGAAAGTTAAATATTTGCCCCAAGAAAGAAGCCAATCATAAAAGATCACGGATGGATCAGAACAGGACAAATCTAACACCACTGCTGGAAAGGCAAGAATTTTTTCAACTGATGGCAAGTCCATCTTATAACTTGCAAAGCCTTGAAAGCATGATCCGTCTATCACTTGACAGCTACCTATTAATGAATGATGTAGTTCAGTAAAACATTAATTTAACTCAAGGACTGAGAGAGTGGAAGATATTGAGTGATAACATCTTCTGATTACTGTTTCACTCAGGACAATCATAGTCTCCTTTTCAATCACAATAAATTTAATTCATATATGAAACACTCAATAACTCCTTTGTTGAATAAGTATTAATTTTCTAATTTCTAGAGAAAATAGATTAATCTTTTTATTTTGGCTGATGAGTCAGGATTTTATTAGAATACTGGGTGGATGAGGTTCTGAAGAATAAATATCATTCTTCATGATTACATATTCAGAAAGCAAAGAGAAACTTACAGAGTCCTCCTTATTTAGGGGAGAGGGAGGTTCCAGGAACAAAACTGCTTAAAACTACAAATGATCAGTAAACCCTTGATATCATTTGGAGCCAAGTGCATGTATTGGGGGTTAAGGTAAACAATTTTCAGGTACTTGAGACTGAGTGGCTTTAAGAAAGGAAAGAGGGGACATGATGTGATGGGTCATGCAGCTCACCAAGCAAACATCCTGGTCTACCCAATATGGCTCTTACAAAAAGCACAAGTAAAGGTAAATGAGAACTGTCTACGGTCTTCTTTCAGAAGGAAATTCAACCACTCCCTGCCTCCCCCCACAGATGGTAACATTCACTTACATTTAAATAGAAACTTGATCTTGTTTTAACATAGTCTTTAACTACTAAGGAATGCAGGTACCTGCAGAAACACAGAGCCATATATTCTGGGATGATTATATTAGAAAGTAAATTTTCTCCCTCAAAGAAGACTTTCCTGATCTATAGGTATGGGTCAGAGGTTCACAGGATGCTAGGGCAGAAACAAAGATGCTCTTTAACTCAGACTTTTGTTTCTTAAACTCTCATAAAATATTAGAATCTGGGACAACTGTATGAAGCCATATATGTATCTGTGGAAGACTGTATTTATCCAAGATGCCTCCAAAAACATCTCCCATCCCACAATCTCTTCTTACAGTGTAACCTTGACACTCCCATCTAGGGGCAGGGTCTATGTCCTCTCACCTTGCATCTAAGCAAAGTACTGCAACTGCCTCTTAGATCTCAGTCAACAGCTATACCACCTGCCAGACACATGGGTAAAGAAGTCTCCAGATGATTCCAGATCCTAGCCTTCAAGTCATCCCAGCTGAATCCCCAGATTTCACAGAAAAAAAGGACACTTGTCATCACTGTATCCTATCCAAATGCCTGACCCACTGAATCTGGGAGCATGACATAAAAAGCACTCATTTTATTCATGCTTATAAAATCATCACTTAGTCCAGCTTGCGAGGAAACCCAGTTGTTTTAATTGTTGGGAAATTATAGTAATTCCCTGTACCCACTTTGCCCGCCTCAATTCTTTAAACTCTTCTTTTGTAAATACACCAAATTTTCTATAGCATTCCAATCCACACCAGACTCTGATGGACCTATTCCTCTAAAAACAAGGTTGTTCCTACTTACCACAAAAAGATTAGGTACGTTTTTGGATAAGTAAAATAGTTTAATGATCGTTCAGATTCACTAGCTGTCAGATGCAAAAGAAAAACAAGATAATTCCAAATGTTTTGACTTGTAGGATATTGCCTTTGGGATTCATGTACATACTCTCCACTTTACCCATTCTCTTCAATTGGCTAACTCCTGCTCATTAAGGAGGTTTCAGTGTATACATCTTTTCTTTCAGGAAGCTAAGGCACCCTTCATTTAACCCAATGGTTCTCAACTGGGTGCAGTTTTGCTTCTCCCCTCACAGGACATCTGGAGATGTCTGAAGACATTTTTGACTACCACAACCTAGGAGAAGGATGCTACTGGCACCCAATGGGTAGAAAGAAGCCAGGGATGCTTCTAAACATATTGTGCAGGACAAAAAATTATCTGTCCCAAATGTCAGAAGGGCTGCTATTGAGAAACCCCAATTTAACCCACCATAACATTTACATACTCTATATATTTGCAGTGTTCATGCACTTGGACAATAAAAGCATGCCTTGATTTCCACTGCATTCACCTTGTGTACCTGGTACTCATTAAATACATTATAAAATGCAATGACTGGCTGGTTTAATGAATAAATGACAATGCTAATTGTATATAAATGAAGGAAGCAAACGCAAGATCACAGAACATTTACTGTTAATAAAATTTTTTTTTAGATTGTCTGGTTAAAATATTTACAGTTTACAAAGTACTTTAAAACCACTCTTACACATGATCTAACAATGTACCTTGACCACAGAACAAAAAGTATTAATCCCATTTTTACAAGGAAGGCATCAATTCCCAGAGGAGTTAAGAGGCTTGCAAATGTAAGGACTCAAAATGACCTAGCACTGGGGGTTTCTTACACAGCATTTACTGATTTGTAACAAGATTGTAGGCACTTAGAAATAACTAGTTAGCTGTGGAGTGGACACTACACTATCTTTTTTATACTGCCAACAAAGAGAAGGTTTTAGCTTTGGGCAATCAAAACCCAATGAACACTCTTCAGCTAACAAAGGAACCAAGGGCCATTAAGGAAAAGACAGTCACTGACTCTTAGAACAGTTGTCCTAGTAAGACAGTACAATTACAAAATAATGTGTCACTTCACAATCCCCTTATAGGTAGCTCAAAGGCACCAGGGACACATCCTAGGTAAAGAGGAAAATAACCTCTTCCTTGTTAAATCTCAAATCAGCCATGTTCCCTACACATGTGGAACTTAGGATAGATAGGTCGATTTTCAAAGCAAATTTCCCAGATTTGAAACAACTGTGCAACTTGTTAGCTGTATTTCTTTGAGAAGATATCTTTTTTTTAAAAGTAGTGTTCAGGGGCGCCTGGGTGGCGCAGTCGGTTAAGCGTCCGACTTCAGCCAGGTCACGATCTCGCGGTCCGGGAGTTCGAGCCCCGCGTCAGGCTCTGGGCTGATGGCTCAGAGCCTGGAGCCTGTTTCCGATTCTGTGTCTCCCTCTCTCTCTGCCCCTCCCCCGTTCATGCTCTGTCTCTCTCTGTCCCCAAAAAAATAAATAAAACGTTGAAAAAAAAAATTTATAAAGTAGTGTTCATGCCCAGCACTGAGCCCACTGTGGGGCTTGAAGTCACAACCCTGAGATCAAGACCTGAGCTGAAATCAAGAGTCAGATGTTTAACTGACTAAGACACCCAGGCATCCCTCTTTGGGAAAATATCTTAAAATCTATATATGTGTCTTAGATTTCTCAACTGCAAAGTCAGGACAATAATTACAGCCATTTTGTAGTACACATAAGGCATTCCAAACACTACCTGAAATGGAGCAACTACCCAATAATTTTCCTCCCTCCCTCCCTCCTTTCCTTCCTTCCTTCCTTCCTTCCTTCCTTCCTTCCTTCCTTCCTTCCTTCCTTCCTTCTCTCTCTCTTCTTCTTTTCCTCCTCCTTTTCCTTCCTCTTCCTCTTTATCATCATCATGATCATGATCATCATCATCATCATCATCATCACTATTTCTGGATACTTTCTCATGTAAAGAATTTTTCCTGGAGAAAATTTGATATAAATCAAATATCTATTTTAAAACGTACATAACTATTTTGACTAATGTAGTGAAGATTTATATTTCTTGGCTCCCTGTGATGAGAAAACAGCTATTTTGAGGTACTGCCTAGGCATCTACATATGCAATCCTGTCCAGAGTCTGGATACGTAGATAAGGACCTAAACTCAGGATTCCCACCACGAACTCTCCCTTTGCTTTTCCCAGGGTACCTTTTAAAATAACCCCTTAGATCTGAGTCCACAAAAAGTTAGTGCCCTCCACACCAACCATCTTGTAAGTAATAGGTGCTTGCTGCCCTCCTCTCTGCCTCCTGTTGACTCATGACATGGGTGGGAAGACTGCTGTGTCCCTGGTTCATTCTGCCCTCTTTCCCCCACACCCTCCCCCATCTCTGGGATCAATAAGTAATAAACTCTGTCACTTTACTTCTTTTGTGTGGGTGTACTGATTATGCCTTCAATCAAAAGGACCCTGGGATTTTCACTTTCCTAAAGTGGGAGCTCAGGTGTCTGGAGAACTACCTACAGGCCCCCTATGGATAAAGAGTGCTTCCTCATTCGGCAGGTGATAATCTGCATATCTTTAACCTAATATACCAGTTATGGGTCCCCCAACACACTCTCTAGCATCCTATCCAACTCAGATTCTTTGGTAACAAACCAAATTCTCTGAGGGAATTGCCTCGTCACTCATCTGATGTACATTTTTGATGGGACTGTATATCAGATGCTCTCTTCTGTTTTAAGTAGTGTTGGGGGGGGGGCACTGGATCCAACTCTGACTATGGCCTCTCTCTAGGAATCTGAATCTTGAAAAGAAAGCTGTAAATACCCAGAGACTAGAATGTATTGATTACAGTGACAGCTACATGATGAGACTGTCAAATAAATAATCCCTGCTACCTAAACTTTGAAAGACATCCTGGTACCTGGCTATATGAGGTTGCCAGGTGCTATTAATAAATATTACTGAGTGGCTTAAACAACAGAAATTTTTTGTCTGATAGTTCTAGAGGCCAGAAGTCTAAGATCTAGCTTCTGATGTTGCTAGCAATCCTTGGCACTCCTTGGTTTATAAACACAACACCCCAATCTTTGCCTTGATGTCCATCTAGCATTCTTGCTTTGGGAGTGTCTGTTTCCTCACATGGCATTCTTTTATAAGGATCCCAGTCATATTGGATTAGGGACCCCCTAACTCCAGTACAACCTCATCTTAATTTAAACTGCAATGGCCTTCTTTTCAGAAAAGGTCACATTCTGAGGTACTGGATTTAGGCCCATTACACTGGCCTCTTTGAACCCACTGTCTACGACTATCTCTATTTATTCTGTGAGCTACTGAACTTTCTTCCAATCAAAGTCTTTCCTTCTTAAGTTACCCAAAATCCATTTTTGCTGCTTTCTATCAAAAAATTCTAACCATCACAAGTCATACTGCAGATCAATTCAGTCCCAGTAAAATTGCTTTTTTTGGTGGTTTATTGTTTGAAGTAAAATTGATACTTTTTCATATTACCTAGAATGATCTCCCATTGTGAGTGAACAAGATACCATCATGTAGCTTGAAATTATTGAGGTAATCCTGAAGAAATACATTACTAATTGTAACAAAATAGGAAGTAAAAAATAGGTACAAAACTAAATGAACACAGTTTTTCATATTTCAGACTTAGAACAAATTGCCACATTAATGTCTAAAGAAGGCAATAATGTTAGGAAACAGTGTCTTATGGATTGTTGATGGCATTCTAATTCACACACATTTTTTTGAAGGACAACATAATAGTATCTTTTGCTACCTTAAAATGTGTACCCTTCAACTTTGCAGATATATTTCTAGGAATCTATCCTATGATAGTACTTGTGTACGTGCACAAAAATATTTATACAGAATGTTCTTAGCAGCTTTGCTAATAAAGGTAAAATGCTGTAAAATACAAATATCCATAATATATTAAAAAGTTTAAAATTAGGTAGATTTATATGTACTATGATGAAAAGGCATTTTAGATTTCAAATGAAAAACTTGAAGAATGCTCTGTGCCATGATTTTCTATTATTTTAAAGTGAGAAAAACAAAAAAAAAAAAGCTATCAGCATGTGTACCTATGTATATTTATATAGATCTAGAGAGGAACATGTAATAATAGGCCCAAACTGTTAATAGTGCTTTCATTGAAGGAGTGAAATTGGTTACAGGAATTCTATGGAAATCTTTCATATTTCAATTTATTTCTGTGATTTTTTTTTTACAAAGCAGATGTATTAGTTTGGCATAAAAAGATCAGTGTTGTTCATACTTGAATAATGTAAAGAACTCAAGGAGTTCTCTTTGCTTTGTTCTCTAGTCTTGACCTGTATTATGTTAATTGCAGTGTTGTGCAGATGTATACAAACATAAAGTAAAAGTAGGCATTAACTCTCATTAGACTAAGTAAATTAAAGGTAAAACTAAAGGTAAAATTTTGTTTAAACTGGAGTGAAAAATTAGTACCAAAACATCAAGGTTGGGTTTAATAGGAAGTGGCAAACGATGAACTGTACTACCCAGACTGCCCTTCAAGGAAGGACATGCTGACCAGCTGTGGGGACAGCAGGCTCCAGCTATCACCTCTTCCAGGTCTGCCTCTGCTTCAGCCTTCTGGCCAAGGTTATGACTCTCCTGGAGCAGCCTGCATCTGGAAACTGCAACGTGGGGCTATGAAAGCCATCCATTTCAGCTCAGTGTGGGACAGCTCTCCAAGCAATGCTCACCCCAGAGCTCACCTCCAGGTGTGCTGAGATTTCATTGGTCTGCATCAGAGTTCAATTCCTTATTCTACCCAGTCCTGTCCTTTCCTCCTTTCTTTCACAGATACTGATCTCAAATAAATATCTTGTAGCCTAAGTTCTGCTTCCAGAGAATTTGATCTGCAACACAGCAGAGAAAGAGAGTCTATGCTTCTATATGTTTAGTTTGACACTACTAATACCAGGAATGAGCATTTCATGAACAGGACATCACAGTATTAATAACCTAAGCCTATCAAGCCTACATTTACCCATTTTCAACTGGAGCCATGCAATAAAAGCAAGGGCAACTCGTGTCTTAAGAATACAATTCTTTTTTCTTTTCCTTCCATTCTTCAATAAGCAATGCAGCCGTACCTAGTAATTAAAAGCTCCAGCAGCTCATCTTCCCATTATGCAGAACAGAAAATCTTTAGTGAAATATTAGAGGAAAGAAGATTCAGGGCAACGGAAAGCCATGCAAAGCATAAACAATTGCTGGGTTAAAATATTGCACTAAACAGGCAGTTATTTCAATAAGGCATTGTACCAGCTACCAATTATTTCATAAAACATTACACACAACACGGCTAATAATTCAGAAACACACCTCACAAGATAATTATTCAAGGCCGTTCAATAAATGTTTACTCCAAACTGGCAATTATTTCTTTAACAATGATGATATAGTCAGAAGAAGTATGCAAAACCTGTCATAAATAGATATGCTGCAAGAAACCTGTGCATGCACTAGAGTTTCCGGTTCAAAAGCTTTTAAGAAGGTAAGCACAAATGAAAAAAAAAATCTGTTTTTGCTAAACAAGCCATTTTCCCTTGTGGTTTTTTTCATCTCTTCAATTCATTAATTTATGAAATACTTACGTGTCACCTACTTGACATCCTGAGCTGCTGGGACAAAGAGAAAACAATTCCTGTGTTGAAGGAAGAGCTTACCACCTGTGGGCGAGGGTGCTATGCACACAAAAGATGATGTGATGCGTTCTGCATGGGAGATATGCTGTTTGCCCTGTCTCTCTCTCCAACTCAACCCCCATCATTCTTCCCTTCTCTTCAGCCACTCTGGGACGGTTTTCTTTTGTCTTGGCTCTCCAGATCTGTCTCTAATTTATGCCATTTGCCCCAGCTGCTTTCTCTGTCTATAGGTGCACTATCCAGTAGAGTAGCCACTAGCCACAGATGGCTACTGAGCCCTCAAAATGGGGCTACCCTAATTGAAATGTGCTGTGGGAAATACTAGATTTTGAAGATCTTGTAAGAAAATATATTATGTAAAACAGACCACCAATAATTTGTTAATAAAATTGTGTGATAATATTTTAGAAATACTGGGTTCTACAAAATACATTATTCATATTGATTTTATCTGTTCTTATTTATTTATTTATTTATTTATTTATTTATTTTTAATGTTTATTTTTGAAAGAGAGAGAGACAGACCATGAGTGGGGGAGTGGCAGAGAGAGAGAGGGAGATACAGAATCCGAAGCAGGCTCCAGGCTCTGAGCTATCAGCACAGAGCCTAACGCAGGGCTCGAACTCAAAAGCCATGAGATCATGACCTGAGCTGAAGTCAGATATCTAACCAACTGAGCCACCCAGGTGCCCCATTTTTAAAAATTTTTTTAATTTTTTTTTTAATTTGAGAGTGAGAGAGCAAGTGGGAGAGAAGGACAGAGGAACCCGATGCAGGGCTTTAACTCATGATCTTGGGATCACAGAAGGTGAAATCAAGAGTCGGACATTCAATCAACTGAGCCTCCCAAGTACCCCAGTTCCTTTTTTTTTAAATGGCTACTAAAAAATATTAAAATTAGTTATGTGGCTCACATAATATTTCTATGGGACAGCTCTGGTCTAGAACATGCTGAGGAGTCAAGACCTCAGTGGAGAAAGTCACTGAAGATATGGTAGAAACAGCAAGAGAATTAGAATTAGAAGTGGAGCCCAAAGATGTAACTGAATTGCTGTAATCTCATGACAACACTTGAACAGATGAGGAGTTGTTTCTTAAGAATGAGCACAGAAAGTGATTTCTTGAGATGGAATCTACTCCTAGGGAAGATGTGTGAAGATTGTCAAAACGACAACAGGAGGATTTAGTATCACATGAACTTGGTTGATAAAGCAGCAGCAGGGTTTGAGAGGATTGATTCCAATTTTGAAAGAAGGTCTGTGGGTAAAATGCTAGCAAATAATATCACGTGCTACAGAAAAATCCTTCCTGAAAGGAAGAGTCAATCAATGCAGCAAACTTCACTTTTGTTTTATTTTAAGAAATGGCCACAGCCACCCCAGGCTTCAGCAACCACTACCCTCGTCAGTCAGCAGCCATCAACATCAAGGCAAAACCCTCCACCAAAGATTACCACTTACTGAAAGCTCAGTTCATTATTAACAATTTTTAGCAATAGAGTATCGTTAATTAAGTCATGTTCATTGCTTTTGAGACAGAATGCTATTGCATACTTTATAGAGTACAGTATAATGTAAACTTAACTTTAAAATTTTTTTTTTCAACGTTTATTTATTTTTGGGACAGAGAGAGACAGAGCATGAACGGGGGAGGGGCAGAGAGAGAGGGAGACACAGAATCGGAAACAGGCTCCAGGCTCCGAGCCATCAGCCCAGAGCCCGACGCGGGGCTCGAACTCACGGACCGCGAGATCGTGACCTGGCTGAAGTCGGACGCTTAACCGACTGCGCCACCCAGGCGCCCCAAAACTTAACTTTTATATGCACTGGAAAACCGAAAAATTCACCTCACTTGCTTTATTGTGATATTCACTTCATTGCAGTGCTCTGGAACCAAACCTGCAGTATCTCTGAGGCACATCTGTACTAACAGTATGCACACTGTCACACAGAAGATCTCCAGAACCTTTTTAGCTTTCGTGATTGAAACTCTATATCCACTGAACAACTCCCCATTTCTCCCTACCCATGATCCTTAATGACCACTGTTCTACTTTCCACTTCTTTGGGTTCAACTACTTTAATTTTTTTTTTTCAACGTTTATTTATTTTTGGGACAGAGAGAGACAGAGCATGAACGGGGGAGGGGCAGAGAGAGAGGGAGACACAGAATCGGAAACAGGCTCCAGGCTATGAGCCATCAGCCAAGAGCCCGACGCGGGGCTCGAACTCACGGACCGCGAGATCGTGACCTGGCTGAAGTCGGACGCCCAACCGACTGCGCCACCCAGGCGCCCCTGGTTCAACTACTTTAGATAACCTCATTCAGTGTTTGCCTTTTAGTGTCTGACTTATTTCACTTTTTATAATTTCCTGAAGGTTTACCCATGTGGTAGCATATGACAGGATTTCCTTTTTTTTTAGTGTTTACTTATTTTTGAGAGAGAGAGCAGGGGACGGGCAGAGAGAGAGGGAGACGCAGAATGTGAAGCAGGCTCCAGGCTCTGAGCTGTCAGCACAGAGCCTGATGCAGGGCTTAAACTCATGAACAGTGAGATCATGACCTGAGTCGAAGTCAGATGCTTAACCGACTGAGCCATCCAGGTGCCCCAGGATTCATTTATTTTTTTTAAGGCTGAATAATATTCCTCTGTGTGTGTTTGTGTGTGTGTGTGTGCGTGTGTGTGTGTGTGTGCGCGCCACGTTTTCTCTACCCATTTACCTGTTGATGCAATTTAGGTTATTTTCACCTCTTGACTTTTGTGAATAATGTTGCAATAAATAACCACTATGGAAAACATTTTGAAGCTTCTTCAATACGTTAAAAATAGAAGTACTGTATGATCCAGCAATCTCACTTCTGGGTATTAATGCAAAAATATTGAAATAAGGATCTCAAAGAGACATTTGCACTCCTGTGTCCACTTAATTTTCTTCTTAGCACTCATTACTATCTGAAATTATCTTATTGACTTATTTATTTATTTATTTATTTATTTATTTATTTATTTATTATCATCCCTGCCAGAATATAAACCCCATGAGAGCAGGGACCCTACATACCTTCTTTACCACTGGAACCACAGCTAAAATATAATGCCTGCCCCTTAGTGTACCTTCAGTAAATAACTGTTGAAGCAAGCAAATGGAGATGCAATGCAAGCCTAAATAAAGGAATATCTGATTCTACTTAGGAACACAGAGAAGGAAGCATTCCAGATTGAGGGTATTTGGTTAGGTTCACAAGTCAGAGGGGATTCCATCCATCCTTCTTTCCAGCTAACCACTTTGCTATCCATCTTCCCACCACTGATCCACTTGCTCAGAAGACATTTTTTAGCACTTCTATGTTTCAGGCACTGTGCTAGCTGCAGAGAGATACAGAAGTAAATAAGGTTAACCTGGCTCTCACTGTCAAGTAGCTTACATCCGAGATGGGAAGACCAATGATTATGCAATTTCATAAAAAATTACTTAATTATAATTTTGATGAGTGCTAGGGAGGGCAATGTGTCTAGGGAGTCAGAAAGGTTTACATGGGTAAGTAATATTTATCCTAAAACCTGATGGATGAAGAGTTAGTCTGAACAAAGAATGAGGGAGACTGGGACAAAGGGAAGTTCAGAGAAACCCAACTAATTCAGTTCTGCTGGAGCATAAATTATGTATGTGAAACAGAGTGGCTAGCAAAAATGTAGGCAATTTTATAGGTGCATATTTTAAGCAAAATAAATATATTTTGTTGTAGAATAAATAATTCAACAATGACCCTAAACTTTGAAGTCAATGCTACATGACACCAGGCCAATCATGGAAGTTAGGAGTACCAGACTGAAATGAACATTGACCATCCTTAAGCAGACTTTCAATCACTTTAAAAATCTGATCAAACAATCAAATTTATTTGAAAAGGGTCAAAAAATATCACTAAAAGGAAATTAAAGTTATCCCTGATCCTACTTTCCAAAGGTAAGTGCCATTAAGATTTTGGTTCACTTACCTTGACTATTTTTTTCTATATTTATATACACATAGTTTTTAACAAAACAGACTGAGTATAAACAACAGTTCTTATATATTTACAGGGGCCTCTAAAAGAAGAGTAGGAACAAGACTCTAGAATACTTATAAGTAAACGAAGAAATTTTAGAATCTGTTTTTAAGAACTAAATTCTCCCCTAAAATTTAGAAAGTAAAATTAGTAGTTTTCACCACATTCCCACAAAACCAGTAGTGTCACAGAAAGTTCTTTGATTTAAAATCAAGGAAAGATGCTGTTCTTCCTTTCAGATACATGGCTAGACACTTATTAGAATATTATGAAGTCTTACTATAAATAATTAAACTTAGGCCACCAATGCCCCTAGTAAAATACATGAACCAAATATATTTATAGGATGCAATACCTAAGCTGATTATCATGTGCTCATTCCCTTACCTAATCAAGACTGGTTTGTAATTCAAAACAAATGTCACAATCTTTAGAGCAAAGGAAAATAAATGAGCATGAATAGTCTATAACTGTAACATAAAAAAAAAAAAAATTAAACCAGGCCAATCAAACCAATCTCAATCAAATCATACTCTCCTAAAAACTGAACACTTTGGGAACCAAAATAATAAAGGTCTTGATAATTTGCTATATTCTATTCTACCCAAGTATGCAAAAATCGGTTTATAACCCCAAACTTTCTTTCCCTGTCGACTGTAACATTTCTCAGGCTGCCAACTGTAGTAGATCAACCCTGTTTTTCAACTATCCCTGTATTCACACACTTTGCCATACAATTTTGCAGTACTCTTCTACTTTGGGTGGGATGTTCTGCGTTACCCCTTGACCCTGGCTCAGTCATGTCAACAAGGAAATGTGAATCCAGTAGAGCTCGGGAAAGCACTTGCATGTTTTAGTTTGTTCTGTTGTTTCTCTGCAATGCCATGGACACATGCTTGAGCTGGCTTGCTCCATTCATTCCAACCAAGACTATCCTAGATCAGCCAACAACCGATGATGCCCAGGCGGGCAAGTGAGCCCAGCTCAGCCTCAAAGAACTGCCAAGCCAATTTCAGACTGAAGGACCAACCTCCAGACTTGTAAGAAAAATTAAAAAAAAAAATGATTAAATTGTTTTAAACCACAGATCTTTGGAGAGGTGATGTAAAACACAGCATTACTGAGACAATAGATGATTGACAGACACAGCAATCATCCTCTAACAAATATCTTCACTAGGAGCATTATTTTCACTTCTCAAGAGAGGCCAGAGTGTATTAGAGAATGTAAATAAATAAATAAATAAACACGAATTTTGCTTCTTTTTTTCCTAATTAAATTTTCTACAGGGGCGCCTGGGTGGCGCAGTCGGTTAAGCGTCCGACTTCAGCCAGGTCGCGATCTCGCGGTCCGTGAGTTCGAGCCCCGCGTCGGGCTCTGGGCTGATGGCTCAGAGCCTGGAGCCTGTTTCCGATTCTGTGTCTCCCTCTCTCTCTGCCCCTCCCCCGTTCATGCTCTGTCTCTCTCTGTCCCAAAAATAAATAAACGTTGAAAAAAAAATTAAAAAAAAAAAAAAAAAAAAAAATTTTCTACAAAGAAAAAGCTTGGTCATGGATTACAATTAATCCATAGTAAAACCTTAGTTATGGTTACTAGTCATAATATTTTGACCATTTCCAAACTTCCATGATGAGTGTATAAGAAGAGAATATGAGTTTATTACTCCTTTCAGACTGATAAAGTTACTTTTAACAACTGCTATTCTTGCAAGTTGGTTTTCTTTAAATTCAAAAGCAACACTTCTGGTTATCAATGTTAAGTTAGAAATGTCCTGATACATACAGTGGAGAGATTTTTGGGACAACTCTTCTAACAAACTTAAATAAAGACATCCTAAAAAGTATTACACCACCATTAAAATCTATGGGAACAGTAAAGAACCTAAGGACAATCACCAGTATGAAGGCTCTAACCAGATGAAATTTATCTGGAATAAATGTCATATTTTGTGCTTTGGATTAATTAATCGACTATACTTATAAGTATGGTGTGGGAGAAATGTAACTTAGCACACCAATTACTTAAAATTCAATTACAGTTAATAACACAAAAAGCATGGGGGAGCAGATGTAATTAAGCTGAAATGAGGTTCCAGCACTGCCCGAGAAAAGGAGAGCACTCAGTTATGACTCACAACAATAAGTCAAACTACATGGTGTAATATAGCCACTAAATGTAAGTAAAAAATGTATAACTAAAAAGCTAATAAAGGGAAAATACGGCATTAAAGCATCTGATTAGTCCACAAGAAGACAAAGGTGGAAAGAAAAAAAAAAGTAGGTGAGACAAATAGAAAAAAAACACTATGCATTAACATAAAACCCCAAAATGTCAATGATTGCATCACATATAAGAAAACAGAATTCTCCAATTAAAAGGCAAAAATGACAGACTACATATGAAAAATAAGTCGTTTGCAAAATCACACTTAAATATAAAGACGCGAAAAGTAATAATTAGCATAGAAGCAGATATATACCAGACACATCTATTCACAAGATAGATCACACAGAAAAATAATAGCAAACAAAATGGTTTTTAACGCAAGAACGACTTCTAGAAATACAGGCAGTAGGATGGAGGGTGGGAAAGGATATTCAATGGTAAAAGGACGAATCCACTATGAAGATAAAACAGTAAAAAGTATATACAAGAAATAACAGATCCCAAATACAGAAATTAAAAATTGAGAGAAATAAAATAAGAAATTAAGTAATTTCCAATCATAGTAGAAGAATTTTATATACTTCTTTCAATAATTGCTAGAAAAGCAGACAAAAATTAGTAAGAATATACATAAAGTCTTAACAATATGGTTAACAGACCGGACATAATTAAAATTTATAGACATTACACCAAACAGTGATAGAATACACATTCTTTTCAAATGTGCATGGGATATTTGCCAAAAAGTAAAACTTTAAAAGGAGATTAAAAAATTTGAAAAAATTTCTATCATTTGAAGTATGTTCTCAGACCAAACTGAAATTTAAGTTCGAAATCTATAGCACAAAGTCAACCAGAAAAACCACGATTATTTAGGAATCATGCAAAACTGTTTAAATGATCCATGTAGCAAAGAAGAAATCATAAAAGAAATCTAAAAATATGTGTAATTCAATGACAATAAAAATATAACAAAACAAATCGTGAAGGATTCAGCTAAAGTAGTACAGATGGGAAAATTTATAGCTTTAAAATACATAAATAAGAATAAAGTTTAAAAATCAATAATCTAAATTTATATATCACAAAAAGTGATAAAATAGCAGCAAATTAATGCCAACAAAGCACAAAATAATGACATCATAAATATAAGAGCCTAAACTAACAATAAAAGTAAACAAACATAGAACAGAGAAAATAAATAAAGCCAAATGTGGTTCCATGTGAAAACCAATAAAAATGATTAACTGTTAATAAGATTAATAAAAAAAGCATACATTTCCAACATCAAGAATGGAAGGGAGGCCATTACTTTAGATCCATACACACTAAAAATAAGAATATATGATAAACGGGGGCGCCTGGGTGGCTCAGTCAGTTGAGCATCTGACTCTTGATTTCAGTTCAGGTCATGATCTCACGGTTTGTGAGATCAAGCCCTGCATCATGCTCTGTGCAGACAGCACAGAGCCTGCTTGGGATTCTATTTGTCTTTCTCTCTGCGATTCTCCTTCTTGCTCTCTCTCTCTCTCTCTCAAAAGAAGTAAACATTAAAAAAAAAGAATATATGATAAACAACCTTCTTAAAATATCCTTATAGTGTGTAACTTCCCTTTAGGTATATTATATTTGAACAAAAGTTTACTTTCAAAAATGAAGAAAATATTTAAATTATTATGGTGCTCAAGCAGCACACTGCTTCCCTACCAACCCTTAAATTCTCAAAGGCAGGCACTGTGCATTATTATTTTTATTACTAGCTACAAGAAGACAGGAGGAAATATATCACTATCAAAAAAATTCTATTGCCTCTATTTGCAGATGTCACAATAGTATGTAAAGAAAGTTCTACACTAAAGACTCCATCAAAAAATTATTCAAGCTAATAAATAAATTCAGTAAAGTTGCAGGTTACAAATCATTATATAAAAATCAAGTTGTGGGGCGCCTGGGTGGCGCAGTCGGTTAAGCGTCCGACTTCAGCCAGGTCACGATCTCACGGTCCGTGAGTTCGAGCCCCGCGTCGGGCTCTGGGCTGATGGCTCAGAGCCTGGAGCCTGTTTCCGATTCTGTGTCTCCCTCTCTCTCTGCCCCTCCCCCATTCATGCTCTGTCTCTCTCTGTCCCAAAAATAAATAAACGTTGAAAAAAAAAATTAAAAAAAAAAAATCAAGTTGTGTTTCTATACCCTAACAACAAACTATCAGAAGAGAAATTAAGAAAATAATTCCATTTACAATTGCACCAAAGAGAATAAAACACCTAAGAATAAATTTAACCAAGGAGGTGAAAGATCTGTACACTTAAATCCATAAGGCATTGATAAAAGAAACAGAAGAAAATACAAACAAATGGAAAGATGTTGCATGCTTATGAATTGGAAGAATTCATTTTTAGAATGTCTGATTACCAAAAGGAATCTACAGGTTTGATACAATTCCTATCAAAATCCCAATGGCATTTTTACAAAAATAGAACAAACAATCCTGAAATTTATATGGAACCACAAAAGGCCCTGGATAGTCAAAGCAATCTTACAAAAGAAAAATTAAGCTGGAAACATCAAACTTCTTGATTTTAAACTATATTACAAAGCTATAGTAATCAACAGTATGGTATAGGCATAAAAACAGACACACAGATCAATGGAACAGAATAGGGAGCTGATAAATAAACCCATGCATATACAGTCAACTAACTTATGACAAAGGATGTATAATAGAGAAAGAATAGTTTCTTCAATAAATTATGTTGGGAAACTGCATGGCCACATGCAAAAGAATGAAACCAGACCCCTCTCTTACACCACACACAAAAATCAACTCAAGATGGATTAAAGGCATGAACTTAAGACCTGAAAACGAAAATTCCTAAAAGAAATAGGGGGTAAACTCCTTGACATCAGTCTTGACAATGATTTTTGGGCTTTGACACCAAAAGCAAAGGTAACAAAAGCAAAAATGAACAAGTAGAACTATATCAAACTAAAACACTTCTACACAATAAAGGATGCCATCAACAAAATGAAAAGGCAGCCTACAGAATGGAAGAAAATATTTGCAAATCATGTATCTGATAGGGGGCTTATATCCAAAATATATAAAAACTTCATACAACTCTATAGGAAAAATCTGAAACAGCCTGATTAAAAAATAAGCCCTGAATCACATTTTTCCAAAGAAGACATCCAAATGGCCTACAGGTACACGAGAAGATGCTCAATGTCATTAATCATCAGGGAAATGCAAAAGCAAAACCACAATGAGATATCACCTCATACCTAATTAGAATGGCTAAAATCAAAAAGACAAGAGATCACATGTGCTGATGAGGATGTGGATGAAAGGAAACCCTGTGTACTATTGGCGGGAATGTAACTGGTCCAGCCACTATAGAAAACAGTATGGAGTTTCCTCCATAAATAAAAAAAAAAAAAAAAAGAAAGAAAGAAAGAAAGAAAGAAAGAAAGAAAGAAAGAACGAACGAACGAACGAACTACCAGAACTACTACAATCACACTTCTGGTTATGTATCCAAATGTAATGGAAACAGGATATTTAAGAAATAGCCGCACCCCCATTTTCATTGCAGCCTTATTCACAATAGCCAAGATATGGAAACAACCTACATGTCCATAAACTGATGAAAGTTGTGGTGTATATGTACACAATGAAATATTATTTAGTCGTAAGAAGGAAATCCTGCCATTTCTGACAATATGTAATATGGATGTAATGATTCTGCATCACATTTCACTCATCACTGCTCCCACTGTCACAGTCCATGGTATAACATTAGGATTCAACAAATATGTATTAAATAATTAAATGTATTCCTTTGTGTATCTATACTTCTTTGTTAATTTCTAATACTGAATATCACTACATTCATGATAACAATTAAGTCTGAAAATTATACATTGAAATATTTTTATAGTCGCATATTTGCATATCTCTTTCTACATGCAAAAATACCTGTTCATCTAATGGTACTCAACAAAATTTCTGAATCTGTTAAATAATTCAATGATCTGGGAAAGAACAGAGACTATATTTTGGTACTATAGTGAAGTTCAAGGTTCAGTTGATTTATCAATCCAACCATGTGAATCATTCATGATGGTAGGGAGACTTCCAAAGAAAGCTAAAAATTAACTGAAAAACTTAATTTTGATAAGGTTTCAAAGATTATATGGCTAATGTATACCTTCAGAGAAATGTTTTGCAATCACTGTGAGTACAAGTAATACAGTGACTGATTTATTTTAGAAACGAAAGCATGAGCTTAATTTTAGTTCCTAGATGAAAAATTTTAATACAGTTCTAACTTTCTAAGGGAAAACTATGACAAAATATAATTTATTATATATATATGTACATATATATATATATATATATATATATATATGTACATATATACACCCAGGTACAAATATATTTGCCTTAAGTTAGAGGTTGACTTTTCACGTTTCTAAGCTTTACAATAAGGTTCATTTAAGTAAGAGGCAGTCCCAGGTCATTTCACTATGACTCATTTACTTCAGAGTCAGCTTTCCAGAAACACTGTTCCATTACCAGAGGTGTGCAAGTGGAACCGAAGTGTTATCAGGGACAAGATTCGTTTTCTGAGCATGTGAAAAACAGCAATTTCCCTAAGATTCTTGGATTTTATTATCATTATGTGGCTCCCAGAGGGCAGATCCTGTGTCTCATTATTTAAGATTCTTTTACATTCTGGACACACAGTAGGACTTTAAAAACTACCTATCAGAATCTATGATAGCAAACTATGTTTGTGTGAGTCACCTTGTGGTTAGGTTGTGAGAGAATGCTTTAAAATCTGTCAATGTGCCGTTCTTTTTTTTGTACTGCCTGCTATTCAGCAGAGACCTCCATTGCCTAGGGAAGAATTAGGATGTTAGAGGTGGAAAGCATAGAGAAAGGAAGTGTCACTCTTCAGTATCTGACTTCCAAAATAGTCACTTGAAGCCTGTTTCAAAGACAGTGCTCTTGAAAGTCCCAGTGTTTAAATGAGAACTGAAATGTTAAAGAGGTTAAAAAAAGTTGAAAAAGGATTTTGGGTCAAAAAGAGAGCCCTAAAGAAGGAGAGCATAAAATGTATTCACAAGGAAGTAGATTAGAAGAAACACAGATGAAGAGCTAAAGGATGCCACCCAAGTGGAAAAATTAAGGTTTCTCTGTCTAGGAGGCCAGAGAAAGAGAGGGCACTAGGGGGACAGCCAGAAGGAGAGGAAGGATAACAGAAAGAGGCAAAGCACAGGATCACCTACCTATCCTTTGCCTGAGCCTTGAGAAAACCCAGGTGGTACCCACAGCCACCCTTGTCATTCCAGTGAGTCCCAGTGGGTTCGTTTCCTCCTATAAGGTTAGTTTCCCTTCCCTTTGCCAAAGGGTATGAGCCTCTCATCAAGTTGCCTGAACGCTGCATACATATCCACTGCCCATCAGAAGTGGTAGTCAACTACCATTGGTTTGCAAAATTGGGAGTTCCTCAGGTAAGATTCGCAAGTGGCCCCCATAAGTAGAAGGTAAGGAGAGACCGAACAAAGAGGCAGACCACTCCATATTGATTAAGCGGCAGATTTCATAAGCAAGGGAACTTACGTATGAGGCTCATCTCAGGTGGCCACAAGACGAGTAGATCTCCACACCTGCCCACCAGAATCTCAAAAGCGTATATGTGATGAGGGACCATAAGGCAAACTGAGGGCAAAGCACAAGCTAGCAGCCCTGCCCACCTCCCCTCTGGTCCCAGGTGGAACATGTGTGATCTTCCTCAGGCACTCCTGGCTGCCCAGGAACAAAGGAAAGGGAAGGAAACAAATGGTTAACTGATAGAGAACACAGTCATGCAGGACCTGATCCTCCATCAGTTTACAGATATCTTAGTAAATTATAAGAAAAAGACAATTTTATCAATAGCCTAATCTCCAGAAACCTATAGACTCAGTTTCCTGGAATCCCAACATCACCCTCCCCTCCACAATGATATAGGGAACAAAGGCAAGAAGGAAATGACAGGTAAAATTCAATTTCTCTATAACTTGAAGCTCATTGACAAATACTTGAGGCAAATACAGAGCATAACATTTCTCCAGGTACCCCCTACTGTCATGTAAATGCCTTACTGGAAGTAAAACAACCTTAGCTTGACAATAGCAAGGACCCAGGCATTTTATAAGTCCTCTTTAGCATATCAAAGTCCTTCTGGAGGCCTCTCTTTTGTCTTTACCTCCCCCAACTCCATAGTATATAACCTGTCACACTTCACCACCCCAGGGCAGCTCTTGCTGCCTACTGGTCCTGTTCCTGTGCTTTAATAAAATCACTTTTCTTGCACCAAAGACATCTGAAGAATTCTTTCTTGGCCATCGTCTCTGAACCCCCATCACTCCACAACCCCATCATATGGAGGCCTTAATGGGGTTCAAGCATGTACACAGTCCAGATGGTCTCAATGATACATTACTCTCTCAAGGCTGCATCCTTGAAACAGCTCCTGTGGAGAATGGTGAGCAGAATATACATTCCAAGGACAAAGAAGTGAGTGAGGAGCCTCTGATTATCCAGGTCCAGCACTCAAATCCACTGGCAGTCATGTCCTCCCAAATGAATTCCAACAGCAACTTTAATACAAAATTTTGTTCAAGCTACAAAATACCCTACGTTTATAATGCCCTCCTCCATGGCCCAAGCAATCCTAAGCCTCTAAAATAGACCTAGGAACTCCAAATTCTCAGAAAGAGCAGAGTGAAAGAGAAAGCCCATATACATGGTTGGGAATCATCATGAACCAGTTTGAGACAGGGACAGGATGAAACAACCCACACCACATTGTTATTTGGATACAAACATTTCCAAGTCTCGAAAACTATAATTTCTGAAGATCTACAATTCTATCATGTTTTATATAAAATTATAAGAACAGTAAAAATACTTTTTCTTTCTTTCTTATTTTTAATTCCTGTATAGTTAATATACAGTGTTATATTAGTTTCAGGGTTATAATACAGTGATTCAACAATTCCATATATAACTCAGTGCTCATCAAGATGAGTGTGCTCTGAATCTTCATCACCTATTTCACCGATCCCAACTACCTCCCCTCTCATCTGTTTTTTCTCTATAGTTAAGGGTCTGTTTCTTGGTTTGTCTCCCTCTCTCTCTTTTTTTCCCCTTTCATCATTTGTTTCTTAAGTTCCACATATGAGTGAAATCATGCGGTATTTGTCCTTCCCTGACTGGGTTCAAATAAGACCATAAAAAAGGGGGTGGGGGACTCTAAATAATAAAAAGGTCTCATTGGTTAAGAGAATTTATGTCAGAACCGGTCAGATTATCAGAACCCACCTCGTGCACCAACCACCTCACTTTACAAATCAAGAATCTTAAGCTTTGGAGAGGTCAATCACTTTTCCTAAGGTCCAGGGGAAAAAGCAAGACAAATTCAAGAATCTACTCCTCCCTGCCACTTGTGAACTGGATGTTGAAAACTCTGCTTTGTTTCTTTGCATCTTGCTTTATCCTCAACTATATAAACAGTTGAATTGCAGGCCTTGCTTATCATATTAACACTAACTTGCTACCTAAAGATAAAACCTAGTACTAAAGAAACTAGGTTCTTTTGAGTTTAATTGGTGAGATTTTTCTTTTGCAAAACAGTCTCTATCTCTGTTCTCCCTTCTGGGGTGACATTTCCTTTGGTCTCTCATAAGCAACTTCCCTTTAACTGTGGTTCCCATTTGCTTTTTATCATGGTTCCATGAGGTCACTCCATTACCCCATCTGTTTCCAATTAATCTCTAGGCTGTTTTCTTGAATATTATTTCGAATGACTTAACAACTTTAATTTCTGATACTAGGATTCAACTGATTCAGCTTACAACGTAAGTCAACTTGCAGCTTAACATAAATAGGTATATGCATTTTATAACTTATTAAGTGAACTTGTGTGCATTATCTTTTCTTCACAAATATGTAGGCATACTTATTATTTCATTTTTCTAATACAGCATCTAGGGCACCTGAGTGGCTCAGTGGTTAAGCATCTGACTTCAGCTCAGGTCATCATCTCACGGTTCATCCAGTGAGCTAGTGCTCCGCTTCTGATTCAGAATCGCATGTTCTTTTTACTAAGTCATACCTTCTTCAGAAAAATTGCTACGTTTGGCCCTTCTGTCTCTGGAGAATGAGAGTTCACAGAGGCCGAATATGGTCATATGTAAGCTTCCAGTTTGGGAGAGTGAGAGCCCAATCACCGTGCCAGCCTACACTTCTGATTAGGAATAGGACAGGCAGCCCCATGTGGTGCTCAACACTACCAAACTGTCATTAACAGAGAGAGAGCCATAGGCATGTGGCTTAGGAACTCACTGAGGCTTGATAGGAAAGGGATGAACAGGTGTCACATACAGGTATGCTGGGGTTGGAGAGAAAGTTTCAAGACAGGACTTCCACCACAATAAAAGTTGGCAGAGGGAAGCTGAAGCAGGCCACTGTGGACTTAGGGGTGGGCCTTAGAAAGAAATGACTTGACCTGCCTGCAATCTCCTGATTGCTTCCTCAGCTGTCTCGGAATGGATCTGAATATAAAATGGACCTTGCTCTGGAAGACAGGAAATGATGCTGAGAACTCTAAGGAACTGTACTCCTGGCCTCACCAGTGACTTCAGAGAGCTTTAGGAGAAACACCTGTGTTGGGGGAGGTCCAGTGGGGAGGTGAGTGGGGTGGCGGGGGGGGGGGGGGTTCCTGCACAATACACATCCTACCTGACATCTGATGGTCTCTGAATGCACCCATTGTACGATGATCTCCAACCGGACGGGATTCAGAGGACTGATTCAGAAAGAATAAAAGGGCATTTTTATGACCTATAATCCCACCATCTCTGCTTATTCCTGAAATCTGACTTGGTATGTCCTATTACTCAAAGGAAACACAAGAGAGTAGAAAACTGCCTTTAAAGTGATGCATTCTCATTAAATGGTGTCTGCCACCATTGGGATGAGGGGGTGGGGGGCGGTGAGTTTGTTTCTGTTGGAACAGTCCTGAGAAAGAACCTCTGCATTTTCTCAGGCTGTACAATTGACTCACAATTCTCATTCTGGACCTTATGTTTCTCTCAGACCATAAGATCAAAGTGGAGTTATTATACACCCTCAATGCATCATGCATTTAAACAAATCGAAGAGAGGAAATATTTTTTTTCCCCTCAAGGAGATTTAAAATCTAGAGTTAAATCTTAAGATACAGTTCCTCCCAGTCTTTGAATTAGTGACTGGGCTCCCCCAACTGGATCTTCACAGTATTTCAAGGCCTCCTTGGTGGTTGTCATGATTTAAACCCATGTATAAATAAAATGTTTGATTTTTCTTTATAATCTTCATAAACAAAAGGACCTCATTAGGGGATTTCAAGGCTCTTTATTTTTCCATTCTTCTTCTTTTCTTTGATTTACTGTATGATTGATCCATTTATCCTTTAGTAAGTATTTTCTGAGCACAAGTATGTACTAGATCCTATGTGAAACTGGGTTAAGAGCACAAATGGAAAAATTTTGCAATTTTGCACATGCAGTGATGAACAAGACTTTGAGAAATTAAAGGGAGTCCCATGGAAGGACTCTGGGGACTGCACCTAGAGAACAACAGTTGAATTAATTATAAATGTAATTACAAACTAATTACCACATTTAAACAAATGTGTAGTCTGAATGAGAAAAGACTGAGATTATAATTCTTTAATATTAGAAAGTGCCTAAGGGCAGAAGAGGGCTTAGTATTGTTGTACAGCAGGGTTTCTCAGCCTTGGCACTATTGGTATCTCTAGCTGGATAGGTCTTTTGCTGTAGAGGGCTGTCCGGTATACTATAGGATGTCTAGTAGCATCCCTAGCCTCTACTCACTAGCTACCAGTGGCATCCAATTAAGAAATTAACAATGTCTTCAGACATTGCCAAGTGTCTACAGGGGGCAAATATCATCCCAGTTGAAATTCATTGCTCTGAAGTCTTACAGTGGTGGTTTCTCCAAAGGGATTTCCAAAATGGGTTTTAAATTAGCAGGATTCTACATACTCTCTTACCAAAGTGGTTCCATTTTCATGTGAGAGGGGAAATGCTGGAGAGATCTTGAACTCAGGTTAGTTTAAAGAAAAGAAAGGTCCAAAAACTATTATTAAAAATTATTTATTAATTTTTGAGAGACAGAGACAGAGAGACAGAGAGACAGGGAGACACAGAATCCAAAGCAAGCTCCAGGCTCTGAGCTGTCCGCACAGAGCCCAACGCAGGGCTGGAACCCTAAGATCATGACCTGAGCCCAAGTCAGTCGCTTAACTGACTGAGCCATCCAGGCGCCCCACCAACATTTGAATACAAGTGCAATAAGTAAGGCTCATGATGCAGGAGGCTCCCCTTCCCTGGAGAAATTGGACAGAAGCTGGCACATATCATTAGGAGAATCAGTAAGAAGATTCTGTGTAACAAGGAGGTGGTGAGAGGTGTCATTTCTAAGGTCTCTATAATTGTGATTTCTTGTCATGGTTATATATGGTTTTATATATGGCCAGAAATGATGGCCACACAGAATATCATTCATTGATTAGCTACAAATTTGATCAGCTGTTCTCTTTAAGAATTTGAAGATTTAATTTAATTTAAATTGTACCATTTATTTTTTTGTAGATCATCTAAAATGCTTAATTGTTTTCAGAATCTATGATGAAAATCCACCTGCCTTTTCTTCCTGTTATGCAAAATAGTGAAGACTATTTTATACTTTTTTTTCTGCCTCAGAATATATACTAAAATTAGAAAAAAAACAAAACTTTGCTCACTGACCACTGGATAGTTGTTTTGGGTCATCAGTGTGTGCGTCTTGGTTAGAATGTATTTTAATACCTTATTGTGCTACTAATTATATTGTTTCAGAACTTTCAGAACATTCAGTTAAGCATGTTCATAGACCTTCCAATGGAGAAATATCTGTCCATTTGGCAACAGCCCAAACACCCCTACCTTTCATGCAGAGAATTACTCTGTATTTTTGGAAAGCACCCTAATCCAAAAGCTATTTCCAAGAGGTGAAAAGTTTGTTAACATTTCCCAGAATTTCCCAGGTCAGAGAAGTCAGAAAGAAACAAAAGCATAGGGATGTCTTTAAATCATGTGTTACTCTGAATCATGAGCATAGTTACAAGGCTTTTCAAAATGGTCTAAAAATGAGCCATTTTAAACTGGTAATTAGAAGATTATCTGCATACCAGTATTTTTTTAAAAAAAATTCATTATAAGCCCCAGAGGGCTTTTGAATGGTTGAGTAGCCCCATTACTGGGTTTTTAAATGCTTCAGTTAGTAGATAATTTTTTAAATTAAAAAGACAGTAGAGAGCTCCACTGATCAAATCTATATTAGTTCCCCCGATTGTTTCCAAGCCTCAAAGTTACTCATTTAGTTGGCTTTCCCTCAAGTCCAAAATGGCTATTTCTAAAAAAATTTTTTTTAACTTAAGAAAGGCCATTCCTTGGAAAATACAGATGAAGTCTAAATGAAGCCTTTGAAGTCTGTCTGCTTATTCCCATCCCTACACCACAATGTATCTGTAGAAGCCACTACCAAAAGTGTTAATCCCATTGATTTATTTAATAAGGACTTACTTGTTTCCAGGATACTGAGTACACTGGGAATACTCAAATTAAACTTAATGCCTCGCAAAATAGGTTCTGAATATAAAAAGCACTGGAATGAAATTAAAGTCATGGCACCTTGATTTTCATTCCCCTTTTATCCAGTGAATTGTGTGATTCTGAACAAACTGTGCCCTCCTCCTAGGACTCAGCCTCTCCACCTTAATATTATCAGATGGTCCTTACTTTGTTTTATTTTTTAAAGTAGGCTCTATGCTCAATGTGGGACTTGAAGTCATAACCCTGAGGTTAAGAGTTGGGATGCTTCACTGGTGGAGTCAGCCAGGCACAGATAGTCCTTACTTTTAAATGAAGTTACAGGACTCCATACTCTACAGGCAAACTAGGAGATAGAATAAACTGCTTTTTCGAAATAAGTACCACAATTATATCTCCATTCTGAAGAAATTTGCTATGCTTAATTCATTCACTGAACTCACATGTTCTTCCATTGACTCAAGATATGAAAGAAACATTTGGAACTTTAAAAAAAAAAAGTCAAGAAAAAACAGAGTGGAAACTCTGTTTGAAATTAGTTCATTGCCAGGGCACCTGGATGGCTCTGTTGGTTAAGTGTCCAACTTCGGCTCAGGTCATGATCTCACGGTTTGTGGGTTCGAGTGCCGTGTCAGGCTCTGTGCTGGCAGCCTCAGAGCCCAGAGCCTGCTTCAGATTCTGTGTCTCCCTGTCTCTCTGATTCTCCCTTGTTCATACTCTGTCTCTCTCTTTCTCTCAAAAAAATAAATAAACATTAAAAAATTAAAAAAAGAAGAAACGTTCATTGTTACTTGGCTGAGGTTATTGGATTACAGTTTTAGATAAAGAAGGCTATGCTTAAATAGATGCTTCCTGCTGTGGCTGGGCTATAGAGCTGGGTTTTCTTTCTTCAGGGGATTCAGACCAATCTCCCAAGGCCAAGCCAAATACCCTGCTCTTATTCCCCAAAGACTTCCTGACTGAGAGAGGTGTGTTGTACAAATTAATTTATATCTGTGCCTACTGTTACAGTAAAAGCAAATTTTCTTATAAAGGGCAACCTATGAATTCAGCATAATTTGGAATTCCAGGTACAGGTATAAAGAAGAGGAATTCTCACACACACGCACATACACACACACACGCACATACACACACACACACACACACACACACACACACACACACACACCCTTCTCCAAACCTGCTTTTGTATCCTTATAAATATGTTGCTGAATGCTTAAGGTAAAAATAAACTCATTGTCTGATAAAAGCAGATAGAAGTTTGAATAAAACGAAGTAACAGCAAGTTCATCAAAATTGATGTAGGGGCTATATAACTGGTCCAGCTTCACAGAAACTCACTAGGTTTTGTGTCTTTTCCCTAAACTCAGCTATGCTTCATAGGCATAGGGGGAAAAACTTCTGAATTAGCAAATTTGATTAAAAAAAAAAAGGCTTGAAAGATCCTTGCAGTGTTCTGACTCACACTGTAAGAGAGCCACTCATTCCATAGCCACATTCCTCCCAGCAAACCCAAAGCTTAAGGTTCACTTCAAGGCTTGAGAGGGAATGCCATGATAATTGAGTATATACTGTGCACATATGTCTAAGCACGTTTCATGTATTAACTCATTCAGTCTTAATAACAACTGTGATGGTTAATTTTATGTATCAACTTGACTGGTCTATGGCATGCCCTGATAGCTGGTAAAACACTATTTCTGGATGTGTCTGTGAGGGAGTCCCTAGAAGAGATTAGCTTTTTTCTTAAAGTTTATTCATTTTGAGAGTCGGAGAGGGGAAGAGAGAGAGTTCCATGTTCAGCATGAAGCCTGATGCAGGGCTTGATCCCACAAATCATGAGATCATGACCTGAGCCGAACTCAAGAGCTGGATGCTTAACCAACTGAGCCACCCAGAAGCCCTGAGGAGATTAGCTTTTGAATCAGTAGATTGAGTAAAGAATACTGTCCTCATCAAGCTGGGCATCATCCAATCTAGACAGAAGAGAAAGCTAGAGAAGGGGTAAATTCTCCTTTGCTTAAGCTGAGACATCAATCTTCTTCTGTCATTGGACTCTGGCACTCCTAGTTTGTGGGCTTTTAGACTCAGACCAGGACTCACACCATCAGCCCCTCAATCCTCAGACCTTCAGACTCAGACTGAATCACACCACGGGGTTTCCTAGTTTTCCAGCTTTCAGAGGGCAGATCACAGACCGTGAGATTTGTTGACCTCCATAACCACATGAGGAATTCCAATAATAAACCTCATCTTAGTGGCACTGTGGGGGATGGGTGCTCAGTCTGTTAAACGTCCACCTCTTGATTTCAGCTCAGGTCATGATCACAATTTGTAAGTTCAAGCCCTGAGTCAGGCTCTGTGCTAACAGTGTGGAGCCTGCTTGGGATTCTCTTCCTCTCTCTCTCTCTCTCTGATCATCCCCTCATGCTCACTCTCTTAAAATAAATAAATAAACTTTAAAAAAATAAAAAAGTTCCCCTTATATCTATCTATATATCCTATTGGTGCTATTTCTCTGTAACCTCTAACGCAACAACCTTATGAACTAAAACCAATTATTAACTCCATTTTTGTAGATCAAGAAATACAGGTACATGGAGGTTCAATGATGTGCCTCTGGTTACACACTAAATGTCACAAAAACAAGGATTCAGGTTCAGGCAGTCTTACTCCATATTTCCTCATTCCTGACCAATGACAATAATAACAAAACAACAATAACAATTAATACTATTAATCCTTAGTGTGCATCTATTACATGGCATGCATTATGTTATATCTTTTCTCATTCAATCTTCACTTTTTCCTTAGAAACTAAGGGTTGGTAGTCCCATTATACAGATTGTGAGAGGTTAACTAAACAGCCTGTTGTCAGTAGCAAATAAGACAGCATGAGTCTCAGCCTCTACCCTTTATTTCTTATTCTTTTAAGTTTATTGATTTGAGAGAGAGAGAGAGAGAGAGAGAGAGAATGAGTGGGGGAGGGGCAGAGAGAGAGGGAGGGAGAGAGAATCTCAAGCAAGCTCTGCCCTGCCAACACAGAGCCCAATGTAGGACTCGAACTCACAAAACCGTGACATCATGACCTGAGCCGAAATCAAGAGTCGGACACTCAACCAACTAAGCATCCTGGGTGTCCTAAGCCTCTGCCTTTTAAAGCACTGTCTGCCCTGTTTTATGAGGATCTGAGGAATGTATGCTCTACGGCTGTGAGAAAGTCGAGGGATGCTGGATACAGTCCCAGGTGGCTAACAGCTAACCGACCAACAGAATATGGATGGACTCAGCCTAAAATAACGCCGAGGGAAAGGAGCTGAGATAGAACCTCAGCAATTTTATACTTCAGAAAAATTCAGTACTCCTCCTAAACACAAGTAGAGCCCTTCTCCAGCCATGCCTCACTCCACACACCAGGTAGGACCTGACTATCAAAAGCCCCTGCCCTCTCTCTAGACCATGTTTTGGTTATCTCTGACTCCAGCATTCCCTACCCAAATGATCTTCAGCCTGGGATCCAACCTCCCCAGGACTAGCCACATGAATAATGTGTACACCCCGGGTGTGGCCACAGGCAATGATTTAAGTGTGTCTGCCTTAGGTGTCTACCAAGCTGGGGTATCTTTGTGTGGAAAGAACCTGGAGATACAAACAGAAATATGGCAAGCTATGGACTAGGGGTTAGGGGCCCCTAAACCACCAGGTGTCACCACAGAATTATGGTAAATTCAAGAATTTTACATTTGAACCTGACCTTCTAGGATAATCTGAGGTTATATCCACCAAGAGAAGAGAATGGAACACATTGTACGTAACAGTTTGTAAGTCTGATTCATAACTTAGAAGAACCTGTGTTCTTTAGGTCTCTATTCACACCCTTGCCCTGAGTCTAGAAGTACAAAGGGCAGGCCCGAACAAGCTCATTTCTTACCTTTTGCTTCCCCCACCCCCGCCAATAGAGGCAGGTCTGCTGTTATGTGCTCATGGTAGTATTTAATTAATAGTGGTTAAAAAACTTACCCTGTGGCTCCACTGAGGAAACTTGCCTACAAGTCTCATTAAATCTCAGGTAAAGATGACTTCCCATATCTCACTCCTCAGTCCCCGCTGAGGACAAGGGAAAAAAACCATCACCTTGTGTTGTGTAGGAATTGCTATTTACGTGACACGTTAGTGTTTACTTCATTGGAAACAGCTGTTTCATTGATTCATTTCAATGTTCATTAGCTTGACATGTAAGATTATGGTGTGCTGCCTACATGATGCCAGAACCGCCAGATGACTTAATCAAACTCAGTCCAACAGGCAGACGACTTTTTTCTTTGAAAGAAAAATTAGCACATTTTTGTTTGGTTGCTTTCTTTTACTGTTTTTTTTTTTTTTTTTAACTATCAATGTTATTAACTCAACAGGGAAATCTGTCATCCTCACTCTCATTGTCTCCACTGAAGCCAATACAATTCATGTAGCAATTAAAAAAAATCCAGGTACAAAGTCAAACTATTAGTTAGTCAATGTTGGTTCCAGTACTTATCTTCATCAAGCATCTAAGCTGATATTCTGTATTGATGTGACGTCTGCATGGGAGTGCTACATAGCATGGGTCAGAATGCCAAAGCCAACAGACATACAAAATGTACTGGAATGAATGTGCACTCTAAGGAATCTTGATGGAGGTAGCGAGGCTAGATTTACCAAGTCTTGGTGACTCGGTCACCCCTCATTCTAACATGTGTACGTTCACAAAATCCAAAATGTCTCCATATCAAATTCCTATGAGCTCCCAACATTCCTTTACTGGTTAAGCACAGGAAGAGGTTAGATGAAGGTGATCTTATAACCATTTGTGCCATCATTTGATGTCCAGGGATCACCTGCCTCAACCCACTTCCTGCCTGGAGGAAAGGGACAGGATGTCATGTAGCAGGAGATTATATATAAACAGACTTTGAGACCCAGGATCCAGTTGCTTGGATACTGTGTGAGAGTCCCATCACTGACAACCACACAGTGGCATATTAATAAATTGAGCATCTAACTGAAACCCATGTGAGAATAAATCTGATTCATTTCTGTGGGTGGCTGCCAAAAGCAATATAGTGAGATGGGAAATCATTAAAGAGGTAGCCTCAGCAGCCCTGGAAAAAGTACCTGCTGGTTTGGGGTAAGGCGCCTCAGAGAAGTGATGCTCCTCCATTCAAAGACAGGACTCCTCTGGCCGTACCCAGCAAGTTATTTTCCAATCTAACCTGGAAGTCAGTTGGGTCATAGTACAAATTTGGAAGGCCGGATGCAAGGAGTGAATTTTCCTGATCATTTCCCCTTTCTAAGCGCATTGTCTCCCAGGATTGCTTTGTTAGAACACAGTAGATCACAGCTTGTGGTAGGTAAGGCCGCAGCCCAAGCTAAACGATTTCATTAGGCACATGCTGACTTAGCCCAGATTGTTCCCTTCGGGTCCTGGATCCTACATGGAATTGAATCATCCTCCATCATAATTACTGGATGCATCAGAAGCAGCTGTTGCCTCCTCCCCAATGCTCGTGCCAGACAGCAGACAGCCTGAGGGTCCCATCATCTGACAATGATACGCTTCATTTCAGCGTGCATTCCTGTGCATTCCACTGCCTGGGCCAGGAGCCATTACCTGCCCACTCACTGCTGAACACGGTGTGCAAATTTCCCTCCACAACAACAGCACAGAGCGAAGACAGGGGTAGTACTCCCACCGAACACAATAGACTAATAAACAAGAACCTTCACCGAGACATGAACTGTGGAATACTGCTGTTAATATTAGTCATTAGTTATTTATCCCCACTATGTGCTATCGGCCACACTAGGCATTCTGTATCCATTATTTCACTTCATCTTCCAAAAATGTCTCTGAGATTAGAAAGTTAGAAGTTCATCCACCAGAGCAGAAGAAAGAGTAAAACAGACTCTCTTCTTTGCACGGAGTTTATGAAATTAAGAAGGGAGAAGACATGGAGCCACTGATCCAGAAGTTCTAGACTGAGGGAAGATAATTACAGGCAATCTATAAATGTTTATTGTCATCTGCTACATGGCAGGCCCTGTAGTAGATGCTGGGGACACAGTAGAAGACAGTGACATGAGCTTTACCCTAAAGGAATTTAAAGATAACTTTTAAACAGTGTTTTCAGGATGAGGAGGGACACAGTTTGGTACTGGTACAGAGGGGTGAGGAGAATGAAGGGTCTCGTGAGGTGTTGCACTATCCCCACGGGAGGATTTCATCTAGAGATGAGGCACGTAAGAATATCCATCCTTACACATATCTGGGGAAAAGACCAAATTGGAAAGCCCTCTTATTATACTCTGTGTACATAATGCAGGAAGAAGTGTAGGAAGACTGAAAGGGACTGGAGTCTCAGAGTCTTGGGGGTTAAATCAGCTGGACATCCCCTAAATGTAACCTCCTCCATGAGGGTGTTGGCTAGGGGCAAACAATAACAAACAAATTTAATTCTTATGACAGACAGAATGAGATTATCACCCCAATTTTAATGATGAGGAACTAACCTGCCCAAGGCTATAAAGCTAGAAGATGACAAGTGAAGAAAACCCAGGTCTCTGTCTCCAGAATCACTACACTATATTGTCTCCCAGGCACAGAGGATTCTATGTAAGTGAAAGATTACATGGAAAAGGTGGGACAGGAATCTTCTCAGAAAACATCTGTTCTCCTCAGTCTTTGCTTCTCCATGGAATAGACGTGCTGGGGGCATTTTCCTTGTTCTGGTTGTTTCTGTCTACATGGCCACCAAGTTGCCCTCTGGTAATACAAATCACGCTAGAATGCTACCTAACCCTAGACTACTTTGTCCCCGCTGAATGTTCTTTCTTTTTCTTTACAAGGAATGCTTATCACTAATGCAGAAATTCAATTATTGCTTGGATTTATTTATTCATTAGCTTGATGCATAGCACAGGCCATTCAATGCTACATTCATAATGAAATCACCGTATCTGACAGAGAGAGACAGTTGACCTGTTTAGAGGAGACATAAACTAAGCAGACTCGAGCCCCACAATCTTGTATTACCACCGCTGGCATGCTGTGCTAGTCATACGACCTGTTCTTTATGCATATGCGGTGATCCATGATGACAACACATACTGGGGCTGAGTAAGCAGGGGCTGTGGCAGAAAATGCCCCTGTCGAGGCTGCCTTACTCATTTGGCAAATGACACACGCATGGCCTTTCCAGCGCTTGACTAGGAAAATCTCAGGAGAAGGTGCGCCTCTGCCCAACGGACTTGTGCGAAGTGGGTAGTTTTACTTCCAGATAATAGGTTGCCACAATCATAGTATCACAAATTAGGCCAAAAATAAGGTAAGAATTCTGATACTTGTCCAAGTCGTCTTCACATTTGTACAGGACCTTGTATGCTCAGCTCCCTTGGTGGTTCTTATCAGCGCGTATGGTGCATTCCTGCCTGAATTCCTGGTACAGACAGACTCTGGGAAATTCTGAGTCATCAACAAGAATGTGCCATTAATTAGGTGTCAGACACAGTAGCCTGGGGCAGGCAGGGGCATTTATGTAGACGTAGAACTGAGAGGGGGATGGAAAAATCCCATAAATTTTAGAGTCAGATGTACCTGGGTTCAAATATCTGCTCTGCCACTTACTTACTGTGAGACTTTGTGCAAGTCACTTAATTTTTTTCTTTCATAAACTGGCGATAAAATCCACCCCGGATGGAGCGTATGAGGATTAGAGATGGACACGGTGGGCCCTCAATCATTCATTGCGATGATGATGATTCCACAAGGAACAATCAAGAGCCACTATAGAAAGGAGACATAAATCTGAAGTCTAGGAGATGAACCAGAAATGTGAACTGAAGACTATAAATCAATGAGTAAAAAAGTAATAAACCAAACAACAATTCGCAGAAAGAAAAGGAAGGGCAGTTCATTCCCGGGGTGGCTTGTTTTAAAGGAGTCCAGTTGCCTCCCGGAGCCACTGGCATTCCATCTCTCTCCTAAGATGTTCGCAATGAATTCTGACCACCCTGACTCCTGAAAGCTTCTCCAGGCACCCCCCCTCCCAGGGCAGCAGAATAGTCATTCTCCTCTTGAAAGCACAAGCCCTTTATTATGCTCTTTATTATGCCCTTTATTATGCTAAATTAGGAAGAGCAAAGAGGCACACTAAAGATGTCTCTGCTCTCATTCAGTTTTCCTGCTAAGCTTTTAAGCAGGAAAGTATTAGCAATAGTTTTGTTTTTTTAAGTTTATTTTGAAAGAGACAGAGAGAGTGCAGCAGGGGAGGGGCAGAGAGAGAGAAAGAGAATCCCAAGCAGTCTCCACATGCTCAGTGCACAGAACCCACAAAACTGTGAGATCATGACCTGAGCCGAAATCAAGAGTCAGATGCTTAACCGACTGAGCCACCCAGGCACCTCTAGCCATAGTTTTAAATGATGCCTGCTCTAATTGGATGTGATACCTTCCAAAATCCTTTCTGGGCCAAAATAAATCATTTTATGCTTCTCTAGCATAACACTCAACTGTATCTAACTCAAAGGCTTTTTTCCTTCTTCCTATTTATATCTGTACAAGACTTGATTATAGTATATGTCTTGTTACCTGGCAATCTTTATTTGTACCTCTGTCCACCCACAAGACCAAAAATTCCTTGAGGGCAGAGACAGGAGTGATGTGACTTAGACCTAGCCTGCTTCCTAGGATAAAATAGTTGTGCAATAATGTGATAATTATTACATGAGTAAATATTATGAGACAACACACAGCAATGTTGTGAGTAGAATAGTTTGTGTACTACTTTCCTTTCCAACCCAAATATCTAATCAAGCCAAAAAGCACTCTCCAGATTATGTCAGTGTGAAAACATTACCATTTGGTTATTCTTATGAAGCTCTGAAAATTAAAATTGTGCAAGAAGATAAAAGTTGCCATTTTTATAAAAAAAGAGTTGTACAATATGTTTACAATGGAACAGTCCATACGAATTACCCAGAAATAGCTGAACAACCTAGTATCTCCTTCTAAAAATAAGTTTACTTTTAAAAATTTTGTAGTGTTTATTTTTGAGAGAGAGCGCGCGTGTGCGCGCACACACGAGTGGGGGAGGGGCAGAGAGAGCGCGCACGCGCAGGGAGCGAGGGAGGGGCATGAGTGGGGGAGGGGCAGAGCGGGGGAGGGGCAGAGAGTGGGGGAGGGGCAGAGACACAGGATCCGGAGCAGGCTCCAGTCTCCCAGCAGTCAGCACAGAGAGGGGCTTGAGCTCACAAACCGCTAAATCATGACCTGAGCTAAAGTATGACGCTTAACTGACTGAGCCACCCAGGCACCCCAATAATTTTATTTCTTATTGTAGTTTCCCTTACTAGTCCCACTGTTAAGTAGCAACTCAATCTCCAGCTAAACTATGTAATTCCAATCTGCTTTAAGGCTGTACGTTGCATCTCTAATCAGAGCAAATCATTTTGCAATTATATATCAATCAACCCCAGGATGAATTAATAGTAGTGATAATAGCTATCATTTGTTAGGTGCATATCACCCATATTTCACTACTTGGCATGAATTATCTCCTTTCCTCTTCAAAACTACCCTCTGCAAGAGCACTACTGCTATCCCCATTTTAGAGATAAAGACACTGAAACACAAAGAGGCTTTGTCACTTATCCAACAGGCATGTGGATGTGTTCAGCCCAAGTCATTCACCATCACTGAAGCTGAGGAGAAAGGCATAGAGAACAAGCCTGAATGACAGTGGGCTATTACCACCTTCATTTATATTCTAGGACCTCTCTCAGCTACGACATTTGATATTTTATGATGATCTAAATTGGAATTTGCATACCCTACAAGAAACAACCCTCTGTTACAAGCAAAGAAATGATGCTTTTTAATATAAAGCACTGGTCCATCATTAGTTATCACTGTACTGGTCTATGAACACCATAAGAAACCAAATTTCGTCATTTCCAAAATTCCCACAAAGGCTGCAAGAGAAATATACCACCAGAGAGAAACACAGGGTAGGAATGCATGAATCCCCAGACCGTGCTGCAGAGGGATTACTATTAGACAACCAGGGAAAGAGCACTGTACTTCATATGGAAAGAAAACTAGACTTCACACTTTTTCCGTCTATTTTTACATGTCTGAGCATCATCATTTATTTCTGAGTCTGTGCATTACAGTTCTAAACCTTAACGTGATAATCTTCAATACTGAGCAAAGTTTGTGCTGAGAACGAGGATGTGTGCACCAGGCTGCTGGAATCCTATCATTTCCTAGAAAAGTGACACTGTTGGCCCACACTGAATCTCAATGGTGCATTGATTGTGCAAAGGGCTCTTTCTTGATCTATCAATAATTCTGCAGAAGACTACCTGGACCTACAACTAAGAGAAGAAAACTGCAGCTGATGTGATTCAACCTCAAAAAAAATAAGGCTTAACTCACCCAAACTCTGGTAACCCAGAGTTTGGATTTCAAAAGAGATAAATGTGGCAGACAAGAAGAGGAGGGATAGAAACCAAATTAGTTGTATAGAAAAAAAAAGAGTATTGGGGCGCCTGGGTGGTGCAGTCGGTTAAGCGTCCGACTTCGGCTCAGGTCACAGTCTTGCGGTTCGTGGGTTCCAGCCCGGCATCAGGCTCTGTGGTGACAGCTCGGAGCCTGGAGCCTGCTTTGGATTCTGTGTGTGTGTTTCTTTCTCCCTCCCCCTCCCCACTCATGCTCTATCTCTCTCCCAAAAAATGAATAAACATTAAAAAAGTGAAAAACATGGGGCGCCTGGGTGGTGCAGTCGGTTAAGCGTCCGACTTCAGCCAGGTCACGATCTCGCGGTCTGTGAGTTCGAGCCCCGCGTCAGGCTCTGGGCTGATGGCTCAGAGCCTGGAGCCTGTTTCCGATTCTGTGTCTCCCTCTCTCTCTGCACCCCCCCCCCCGGTTCATGCTCTGTCTCTCTCTGTCCCAAAAATAAATAAACGTTGAAAAAAAATTTTTTTTTAAATAAAAAAAGAAAAGAAAAAGAAAAAAAAGAGTATTTGTGCTATCATTCCCTGAGAAATCCCTTATCCTTACCTGCTTTTTTTTTTTCAAATTCCCATAATCAACTTTGAAAAAAGTAGCAGAGAAAATGATCTGAGAAATTCCTGAACATGAAGTTACTTCCAAGTTCTGCCCCTTATTGAAGAGCCCATGTCTAATTTAGCCTAGTTCACAGTACAAAACACTTGGAGCACATGCTTCTTACTCTTTTTTGGTAAGTGCTCATATATCACCAACTAGTATCTCACTTTCTGCCTCCTGACCTGGCAGACCTAGTAGACCCTGTTCCTTGCCATCCTGAAATGTCCCCCAAACTTAGATAATTCCTTAGGGATCATCTGATTTCTCCGATCTCTTATTCACTTGCAGGGATAGGACATAATGAAATTCAAACTTTGAACAAGCAAGCAAAAATGATGCAGATGCCCAATGTCAAAGCCAGCCAGGAAGGTAGTCAATGAGTTGTGTGACGTCAAAGTTATTAGTTGGACATCAGAAGGGCAGACATCAAAAGCTCGGTGGAGTGCACAGAAAAATTGAAAGAATAAGCCAGGGAATATGAGGCAACTACAAATGGTAACACAGGAGAAGATTCTGGCAATACAAAAATTTTGGCAGATGGTATTTACTTAATAACAATAATTATGGCAACACATACCATTTCTTAAGTGACTATTCGGTGCCAGACACTGTTACGCTTTTTACATAGTTATACGATTTAATCCTTTCATTAGCTCTATGAAAGAAGGATTATTATCTGATTTTACAAATCAGGAACCTGAAACTCAGAGAGATGAAGAAACTTGTCCTAAGTAAGACAGCTATTAAATGAGAAAGAAAGAAATCAAACCCAGTTCTGTTCAATTCAAAAGCCCTTTATTCTAAACATCATACAAAACCTCCTCCTTACATTTTTTACAACTAAGTAAAGTGTTTCCTTTAAAAGATGTATTAGCAGATTTTTCAGACAAGGTTACTATCCATCTTAAAGGTTCAAAGCCATTGTCTTAGCTGGACTCTTGATCCCCTCCTTCCAAATGAGCCTAGTCCTATAACCACTGTATTTTTTCAGTTCTTTATTCACAGGGTAACCCCAAATCCACATCTATGTTAGCCAGTGCCATTTGCTCAGCGCAATGGGTCTTTCCCTTTTCCCATTTCCTGGCTCCCTTCAGAATCTTTATAGTGTGTTATTTCTGGACCAGTTGTTCACTGTGACCATGTGTAAAGACTCAGGGCATCTGCCAGTTTCCTAGCAGATGGCTGAACTCCAGTGAATGGCTACTGACCTGTGAACTACTGAGCAGTGCCGGAATATGTCTCGGCTTAATGCAGAAGCTCTTCCAGAATTTCACATGGTGCAAATCTGGGATTCGAATGATCTCTAGAAGATGCTCAATCTCAATAACAATGATGATGTTGATGATAATGACAATACTATAACATTTGCCAAGTACTTCTGAGTGCTTACTGTATGCCAAGCACTGCTCCAAGTACTTTAGTTATACATCACTTAATCTTCATAACAATTGAAGAAGGCAGGTATTATCATTAGCCCCATTTTACACGGAAAAAACCTGAGGCCCAGAGAATTTAAGCTACCCAAGTCCACAAAGCTGGAAAACAGCAGAGTAGGGATTTGAACCCTGATGATCTGATTTCAGAATTCCTGACTGCACCATGTTCTAGTTAGGCAAAAGTTTGGGTTTTATTTGCTGCCACCTATTCCACAAAGGGAAGCTAAAACCCAAAGCATTAATCAGGAGAAGCAAAAGGCCTCTTGGAGAAGCCAGCAAGATAATGGTTGATTCATAGTAGAAAAGAAAACAATAGTAACAACGAGCTGATACTGAGCTCCTCCTTTGTGCCACGTACATGCATCCTGTCATACCTCACATGAATCCTATGAGATAGCTCTTAACATTAACTCCAAATAAAAGAGTGAAGAAGTATGCGGCGCCCGGGTGCCTCAGTCAGTTAAGCATCTGACTCTTGATTTCAGCTCCGGTCATGATCTCACAGTTGGTGGAATCGAGCCCCGTGATGGGCTCTGTGCTGACAGTGTGGAGCCTACTTGGGATTCTCTCTTTCTCCTCTCTCTCTGCCCCTTCCCTGCTTGCTCTCTCAATAAACAAACAAACAAACAAACAAACAAACAGGAAGAAGTATGTTATGCAAGGATACACTTGGTCAAAGGTGAAAACTGTATCAGATATCTACTACCACAGTAATGCTGCCTGATAGGCCACACCAAAATTTGCTAGCTCAAAAATAATCGCCATTTATTTAACCTCAATTCTCCAGACTGACACTCTGGCTTGATTTGGCTGGGAAATTTCTTTGGTCTCCCTTGGGATTCCTCACATTTGAGGTCAGCTCTGGGTCAAGTAGGCAGCTTTGCTGATCTCGGTTGGGCTCTCTCATCTCTGGGACTCAGCTGGAAACAGTGAGCTGACTCAGCTCTGTTTATATCAGAGAGACAGAGTCCCCAGAGAACACAGATCCGTGCAAGACCTACTGAAGGCCATGCTTGGAACTGGTATATCGTGCTTTCTATCACTTTCTGCTAGTAAAAGTAAGTCACTATTCTAGCTCCAATTCAAGAGTTGGGAAATAGATGGGAAGGGGTACAAAATCATACTGCAAAGGGCACAGATCTATGAAGGCAAGAATTATTGTGGTCATTTGTAATCATCTACTGCAAAGGCAAACTACAAACCCAGTTCTGATGGACTCCAGAGTGCTTATAGGTATGCAAAACTACCTCCAATACAAAATTCAAGTTTGCATACCTCTAAATAAAACATTCAGAAAGTGCATTTATATAAAAAGATGTTGTGGTGTATACTGACAATGAAATATTATTCAGCCATGAGAAAGAAGGAAATTCTGCCATTTGCAACAAATGGATAGATTTTGAGGGCATGATGCTAAGTGAGATAAGCCAGACAGAGAAAGACAAATATTGTATATCACTCATATATGGAATCTAAAAAAGCTGAACTCATAGAAACAGAGAGTACAATGGTGGTTACCAGGGACTAAGGGGTGGGGGAGATACTGGGAAAAGGGTACAAACTTACAACTAGAACATGAATAAGCTCTTGAGATCTAATGCACAGAATGGTGATTATCGCCAACAATATGTATTACATACTTCAAAACTGCTAAAAGATTGTATCTTAAATGTTCTCATCACAAAAAAATGATAATTATGTGATATGATAGAGGTGTTAGCTAAAGCTATGGTGGTAATCATATTGCAATATACAAATGTATCAACATGTTATATATCTTAAGCTTATACAGTGTTATGTCAATTATATCTCAATTAAAAATTAATTAATTAATTAAAAGTAAAAGCTTAAATATTTTACTCCATTCTCTATGTAAACAAGAGGTAAAGTGTCCTCCCTTCCAACTTTTTGCGGTTTTCTTTACCTTTGACTTTCTGCCACTTTAATATGATATACCTACATGTACCTTGTTTTGGTTTTTGTTTGTTTTGCATTTATCCTGCCTTGTGTTCTCTGAGCTTCCTGGATCTTCAGTTGCGTGTCCAACATGAACTTGGGGAGATTCTCACTCATTATTGCTTCCAGTATTTCTTCTCTTCCTTTCTCTTTTACTTCTCCTTTTGATATTCTCATATTATATATGTTATACCTTTTATAGTTTTCCCATAGTTCTTGGACATTCTGTTCCATTTTTCTAAGTCATCTTTCTACTTGCTTTTCAGTTTTGAAAGTTTCTATTAACATTTCTTCAAGCTCAGAGATTCTTTCCTCAGCCATGTCCAGTCTGCTAATGAGCTCACCAAAGGCGTTTTCATTTCTGTTACAACGTTTCTGATCTCTAACATCTCTTTTTTGGTTCTTTCATAGAATTTCCATCTTTCTGCTTACATTAGCCATCTGTTCTTGCATGTTGTCTACTTTTTCTATTAGAGTCCTTAGCCTATTAGTCATAGTTGTTGTAAATTCTCAGTCTAGTAATACCAGTCTCTGCCATATCTGAGCCTGGTTCTGATGCTTGCTCTCTCTCTTCGAACTGTGTTTTTTGCCTTTTAGTGTGCCTTGTAATTTTTTTTTGAAAGCAGGATATGATAGATTGGGAAAAAGAACTACAGTAAATGGGGCTTTAGTGATGTGGTTTCAGATTGTAGGGGACAGGAAAAGTATTCTGTAGTCCTGTAATTAGGTCTCAGGCTTTCAGTGAGCATGTGCCCTTGGGCTGTGAAATTCACAAGTGTTTATCAACTCCACCACCCACTTAGGTGGGGCAAGATGGCCAAAAAACTGGGAAATCCCTTTCCCCAGGTCAGTTAGGCTCTCATAAAACCCTAGTAGATTAGAATTCCGGTAAAACAGTTTCTCTTGAGGGCAAGCCTTGTTAGGAAGAACAAAGTGCTCTAGCATATTTCAAATGGTTCCTTTTCCTCACCCCCTACCAGAAACATGAAAGAATTTTCCTTCAACATTTACTATGAAATCCTGGTAGAGGTCTGAGAGGCAAAATTCACAAAAGTGTGGGGATTCTCCTTGGACTTGACAACTCCATGGAGTTCTTAATTCTCAGACATGTCCACATTGACTCTCCAGCAATTTGTCAGTCATGGTTTAGGTTCTCCCAGCCTGTACTGGTTCCCAAGGAGCTTTCTTCCCACAAGCTTCTTCTCTGGTAAATTAAAATTCTCTGTATCACCCATCTCTCTAATTTGGCGGGGGGGGGGGGGGGGGGGAGGTAAGAACTTGTCCTGTGATTTTATTCCTCTGGAAGAGCTAAGAAGAGTTGTTTTTAATTTTTTTTTTCAGTTTGTTCAGTTTTTTACTTGTTGTTAAGACAGAGTGACAACTTCCAAGCTCTTTAGATTTTGGACCAGAAACCAGATATTATCTTTTCATTGAAATTTATTAAGTTCCTATTATCTACAAGTACCTAGTGAGCTGGATTTATCTTTTGGTGGACTTGGTAGAGGACCCAAAAAAGGGTACTTGAAGGTTATAAGGTAGCTTCAAAGAAAGAAGATTTCAATTGTGCAGGAATGAATCGGATAGTGTTTTCCTATGGATTTTGCATGCTTTTCGGTGAAATCACCTGGCTTTAGAGACAGAGTGAGTAATGAGACTAAAGGCAACTTTTACTAATGGGGACTTATTTCAGGTCATAGTAGCACCTAAAATAGCACATTCAGTAGGAACAAAGAAAGCTGAAATTCCTTGAGGGCAAAACAAAGAAGCAGCAAAAATTTCATAGGGTTTCCATTTCCTGCCCTCTCTCAGCCTCTGTGTATCCCAAGCATTGAGCTAGGCATTTTCACATATGTACTCATCATTGTAACTTATTTTTCATATTCATAAAGAGCCACACTTAGATAAGAGACCGTCAAGAATCAAACTGCCTGAGTGATATTTTAAGTTTCATTATGGTTAAATCTTCCAATCTCCCTATGGCTTCGAATGCCTCAATTTGGACTATCTGTTGCTTGCGTATCACTTGGAACTACTTCCTCACCTTTATCATGGAAATAAGAATTAAAGCAGCAAGTTAATTTTGTTTGGTTCATTTCCATTTTACTCTCTTATTATTATTAGTTATGGTTTCAGTGCAGAATTCTTCAAAAGAGAAGTCAGGTTATGAGAAACTATTTCTTAAAATTCAAATAATAAAAAAGTAACCATGAAGGAAATGCAAAAAGCAGGTAGCCATGGAAATAGCTTATTTTACATTCAAGTTTGCTTTTCTCTCAAGTTTGTGCAAAGTCTTCTGTAGCTGGCAAATATCTTCATTCAAGGAAAGGAACATTTGTTTCAGGTAATGTTCTTACTCCTGAAGGAAAAGGAAAGGTAAATTCTAAAGTGAAGGATGTCCTGGGGAAATAGTTTGGCAAATGATATGACATTTTCCTGTTCTCATTTAATATCATAAAGGAATAAATATAGGAGACATGGAACCAAGTAGAAGAAAAGATTCTCAGAATAATAGAATGTGAAATCAGAATAGTTCCTCAGAGGTCAGCTAGTCCAACTTCCTTATTTTCCTGATGAGATCTGAGACCTAGGGAAGCAAATTTCATTGTCCAAGTCACCTAGATGGTTAGTGGCAGAACTGAAGTGAGAAGCAAAACTTAGAACTTCCTATTCACTGACTCTCCTTATCAGTTCTGCAGAACTCAAAGACGCTTTTTACAAAGCCTACCACCTATCTGTCCCGTGAACTTATATTCTCCTCTGTCAAGCTACCAGGTAAGGGCCACATTCCACCCTCTAGCAAAAAGATGATATGTGAAGATTTGCTACATGGGTGTCACCTAAGGAGGTCTAGGATAGAATTTAGAGTATGTTGAACTTCAATGGAAAAGTTTTTTCTTCAGTAACCTACAAATGAGACTGAGCATTTTCTTCAATTACATACAGATGTAGGCAACAAACCACAGTAGTGTTAGTTTCTGTGATTTTGTTACCATAGAAATCAGATGCTTTCATATCCTTCTACAGTTTTTGTATAGTTTGAAACATCACTTATGTTTATAATGATTTTGAAATCAGACTTGCTCTTAGATATTAATATTTAATGTCTCTGTAAAAAGGCACACACATTGCTATTTCATAAATGTGCTTTTTAATAGTTGGTCATTGGTTTCCTTAGTAACCATACGTTATGACAGGCATTGAGCAGACATTCATAGGAGATTGTGCAATCCTTCCCCAAAAGCTTTCCATATCTCAAGATACCTAAGAACATTTCTGGGTCTAGCTACACCCCTGATTTAAAAGTGCTCCTGCAGCCCATGGCAGGGGTAAACACCTTTGAAAATGCATCCACAATGGGGGAACAGACCAATGTGTGATCTCCTGGGACAAATAAGTATGAGTAATTCAGAAGTCTGCTTGAATTAACCCAATTCAGCAGCAAGAGCTGAATTTTAGGGTGGAGGGCTGGGCTTCCAGGTTCAAATTAGGACTGGGCTTATCCATTCCTCCTGTGCAGTCCCCTTCTTGCTACCCCTCCCCCTCTTTGCCTACCCTAGAATGCAGGATATCAGTGAAATTACTGAATCCCTGGGGACCAAGTAGCTCCATTGTGGGACATCACTGTGAAAGAACTGGATCCAAAAAGATCTTTCCCTGTGGCGAAGAAGATGTCAGCAACAGTGTGAGCTAAAGGCTTGAGCAACTCAGGGATGGGCAAGCCAGACAAGAAAGGGAACAGTGTGGACTGTGAACCATAATTAGCAGAACATCAATTAACAACTCAGCAGAAAGAAAGCAGCAGCATCAAATATCACAGCAGGCACCATGTCACATATTGCAGAGTGCACTGTTAAGAACTCAGATACAGGTCCCAGACTGTCTAGGTTTGAACCAATTCAGCCTCTTCCAAGATATGTGATCTAGGCAGCCTACTTTACCTCCCCATGCCTCTTTGCCCCTGTCAGTAAAATATGAATAATAGTTATATCTACTTCATAGAGTTTTGTGAGAACAAAATGAATAAATTTGAGGAAAGTGTATACAATAGGGCTGGGCACATGGGAAACACTCAAAAGTATAAGTTACATATTATTGGTAGCAGTGACTCTGAATATACACATAGGACAACTGTGTCCTCCAGCCCACTGTGGAACTAGCTCTTTTTGAATGCATAAACTGGCATTGGCATTGGGAATACACTCTGGTTACACATGTAAGACCCTTGGAATCCTGGGGGACTTGGGGGGAATGTATTTCCTGGAAATGACTCTTTATTAGTCAACTTGATGAGGCTTCAAGATACCAAATTTGAGGGTATTATTAGAAAAGTGAAGCATGAGACAGCAGTCAGTCTTTCAGAATGATTCTGTTTATTTATAAGCCGTTAAGATCAACAATAATGGCAATTATAAGTACAAATGAGAATATTTAGCAAATTCCTAAATTACCTTTGATTTTAAAGATTAAATTTTAAATTTTTTTTAATGTTTATTTATTTTTGAGAGACACAGAGAGAATGTGAGCAGAGTGGGGCAGACAGACAGGGAGACACAGAATCCAAAGCAGGTTTCAGGCTCTGAGCTGCCAGCACAGAGCGGACACAGGGCTCGAACTCATGAACCGTGACATCATGACCTGAGCTGAAGTCAGACGCTTAAATGACTGAGCCACCCAGGCGCCCCAAGACTAAATTTTAGTATCCTAAGTCCTATATCTCAGGCACTTGTGCCTATGAGAAAGCACCTACCATGTCTGATCCATTGCAAGAATGCAATAAATAACACTGAATAAATGAAGAACGAGTTAATGAGAGGATTCTGCTGTGAAAGGTAAGTCTTATAGAACTCACAATACCTGTGGAATCTATATTACATTTCATTTTGAATGCTCCTGATGACTTGGTATAATATACATCCTAACAATATGTTGAAATATATGCATCTGTCTGAAGTATAAATAAATGTGTCACTTGTTTATTTGTTAATCCTTCCCTCCTATAGGTGTTACCTATGACACAGTGATGTGGGCCAGTTATTATATTTGTTAATATTTTTATTCCTCTCACCTGGCGTTGTCACATAACTTTGGTCACAGTATTTTATGGGTTAGTTTTTCTAGCCTCCTTATTGCATGCAACAGGGACATGTGCTCACACTCTTTTTTCCCCCAATTCCCATGGTAACTTCTATTCTTTATTCATGCATGAATGACAGTAGCAAGCCTAAACCAGTTGTTATTCACTTGTCGTTTAGATACCCAGGGAGACCTGAGTGTTTACGAATGTCCAGGATTGTAAATGGGACTCTGAATCTCTTCAGTTGCTGGGATGTCTGATTGACTGGAAGATTAGTGGTCTTTATTTCTTTTTTTTTTTTTTTTTTCCAACGTTTATTTATTTTTGGGACAGAGAGAGACAGAGCATGAACGGGGGAGGGGCAGAGAGAGAGGGAGACACAGAATCGGAAACAGGCTCCAGGCTCTGAGCCATCAGCCCAGAGCCTGACGCGGGGCTCGAACTCACGGACCGCGAGATCGTGACCTGGCTGAAGTCGGGCGCTTAACCGACTGCGCCACCCAGGCGCCCCAGTGGTCTTTATTTCTAAAACATTTGTTTGGTGTAGTGTCCCTGAGAGAGTTATCACCTGTAATGTTCAGTCTGGGATGACCCTCTAGTATGCTTTGTGGCTCTATGCCTCCCTAAGAAACCCTCTTTCTTGTCCATTGGCCCCAGCACCCTATAGGCTGAGGGTCCCCATATACAGTCTAACACACCCAGGCATCCAGTCATTTACAAACTCAGAGCAGAACACTTTCCTTTCCCATTTTCTCTTTGGGTTCTGCTATACCTTCTTTTCAGCTCTGAAACACAAAACTCCAATCCCTAATAAATAACAGAATTTGGATAATCATGTTTGATATCTTCAATCACAGTAGGGAACCACCATCTTTTTAGCTAAAGCAGCCAGAAAAATATAAGTTTTAATTTTGATAACATATTTGGCTACAACTGGAATAGTATGAAATATTCTAATTAATTCAAGAAAATTTTTATTGAGAACCAGTTTTGTACTGGATATGATAAGGCTATAATGGAAGTACCTGATATCTTTGAGGCCCTCATTGTTAGGGATAAAACTAACACAAGTGAAACACTTAGATGATCTCTTTTTTTTTTTTTTTTTAACATTTATTCATTTTTAAGAGACAGAGAGAGACAGAGCGTGAGTGGGGGAGACACAGAATCTGAAACAGCCTGACACGAGGCTCAAACCCACGGACCGCGAGACCATGACCTGAGCTGAAGTTGGACACTTACATCACTGAGCCACCCAGGGGCCCCTAAATGGTCTTAATTAAGGGTAAGTTTGTTGGCACTGGCACAAAGCAGAAAAATATATTTCAGTTGGTTGCAATGTAGATCAATGAGCACTACAGAAATGAATTTGGAATGGACTATTAAGTGAATCATCAGACTTGAATCTGCACAAAATGTGGAGTAATCAAGAATTTGAAATCCTCAGTCACAACACACACACACACACACACATACACACACACACAGAGCAGTATCTTAATAAACCTTATACAATAAGTTTCCTTAATTGCATTTCTGTTATTTACTAGTCTGTTAAGCTGCCCTAATGTTTCCGATAGATCAGAAATATTAAAGTGAGCACATATTAATTCAGCTATATTTCTGTATGGAGATGTATGGTTATACCAATCTCCAATTTTCCCATCATATTCATCTCTCGAAATATAACCTTGACTACATTGTGATCATATTATTTCACATTGAAAAGTATGCTGTCAGGAATGCAAGTAAGTAATAGGCACTTGACTTGGACCATGGTATTTTTCTTTTGATTTTCCTTTTAGTATTCCACATGCCTAAAATTTTAAGCACGAATATCTTCACTGTCTTCTTATAATTACAAACAATAGAAATATTCTTCTGAGTCCTTACTATGTATTAGACCCAATAAGTTAGGTGCTAGTATTATTCCCATTTTACAGATGAGGAAACTGATACTCAGAGAGGTTAAGTCACTTGTCCAAGGGCACATTCCCATTAAGTTGCCAAGTCAGGATTTGGAACAAATTCTGTCCAAAAAGCTCCTCTTAATTTTTTACTTAGTGGGAGAGAGGAATGTCTTTAACACAGTTCTCCAGTTTTCATAAGGAGGGACTAAACAGAACACTCTCATTTCCTTTTAAAATGTGGAGTGAATTGTCTGATGGGTGGTAACAGTCATTGATCTATGTTTCTCAAACAAGTGAATATGATCTGTCAAATGGATTGAGCATGAATGAGTTACTGTCTTTCCCCATCTTTCTTCAGTTGAATCAGTGGGAGGCAGTGACCTGCATCCACAGAATTCAACTTTGCTTCAGGTAGGCAAATTCAAAAATGCAGAGGAATTCTCAGCAAACTAACTTTAGCACTCAAACTAAGACAAATTCTCTAACTTAACCACTATTAAAAATCAGAAAACATTTTGGCTTTCCACTCTCCTGACTCTCTAGTCTTATTTTTCTATTGATTCAGAAATCAGTCCAAGAGATGGCTGCTGTTTTGTAATCTACTGCTGTATAACAAATCACTCCAAAATTTGGTGGCTTAAAATAAAAACAATCATGTTTCTGGCTCACAAATTTACAATTTGGGCAGAGTTTGGCAGTGTGGACTTACGATCCCATAAAGTATCAACAACCCAACTGGCCTGGAGGATACGTTTCCAAGATGGCTGGCTCACTCACATGGCCTGCTCACCAACACCACAGTTGGTGGGGGTTGTCAGCTGGGAGTTCATCTGGGGCTGCTGGCCAGGGGCCACTCCCTGGGGCTGATTGGGCTTCCTCATAGCATGATGGCTGAGTTTCAAGAGCAAGTGTTCCAAGAAGCCCAGATGGAAGCTGCAAGAGTTCTTATGAACCAGCCTTAGAAGTCCCACAATATTCCCCTGCAGCATTCTATGATCAAGCATACCTCTGAGGCAAACTAAGATGCAAGAGAACTGCCACGTTTCAACAGAAAGAAACAAAAAAAAATTGCACCCATTATTAATCTATTACAGATGTTATTGATTGAGCTTCCTCTAGAAGCCCAACTTCCTAAAAGGTAAAAACATATAAAGACTATGAAACATATAGAAAAATAGAAATCATATTTCAGCTTGCTAGTTTTTCTGGAAATTTTAAGAACAGTACCAGAAGTATAAAATTCTATTCCTAAATCCCAATAGTTTTCAGCTTTATGGATTATGACTAATTCATGGAAGAATCTGGCAACTAAGAATTATATGTTCCAGGGTCTCATCAAACATCAATATAAAGCTGATTTTCTATCATTAAACTGAAGCATTTATTGCCTGATTTCTAATTTCTAAATTGTTCCTAAGCAGAACCATAACCAGGATGGTTATTTTTTAAAATTGCTTCTCATCCACTTAGTATTTTTCCATTCATTTACTGTTCTTTTCAAAATCCATTAGGGAGAAGAAAAAATGGCACTCTAAACTTTAAGATGCCATTTCAATTGCCTAAATCAAAGAGGCTGAACCAAGTAATCAAAAGATTATCTGAACTCCTGTTTTCTTAAAATTTCAATTAGCTCCAGCATGATTACAGAAAATTTTCACCAGACATAACAAAATTAGAAAGAATATGTCATGCCCTCCCAATATGGGGCAGATGAACGCTCTCGGTTACCACTACCATCTGTCTGTTTTGTTACTGAAGACATTTGCTACCACTGGTCATAAAAATTAGAAGTACCTAAGTGTGGCTTATTAAGGTTATTATTTGAAGATCTAGTGGGTCTTTTAAAAATAGATTTGTGAGAGATTCAGAGTGAGACCGTTATCTAAAAGGTACCTTCTGATATGGGAAAGAAAAAAATATGAGTGCTTATTCTTTAACTTTACAAAGTCCAGTAACACAAAACTTCGCCATGAGGAGTTTATGTAGATGCTAGAGATAGATTCTGTTCAATGTCAGCTTTTTATCACAAGAGGGAAGTATTTTTCCAAGGGGAAACTACAAGATCTGTCTGGGAAATCTGAAGCCATGTGGGAGACATCTCACATGTTCTTTTCTCCCTAAAAATGTTATGACTCAAAGGTTGCAGCACTTTCCCTACATTTATTATGGATGCAAATTTTTTATACAAAGAACTTTAAAGCTCATCAACTGCCAATTATACCAACTAACAATCAAGAGAAAAAATAACATGGTAACATTTTATTGCTTATTTCATTTTAAAAAATTAGCAATACATAGAATGAAGGATTTAATAAATAGCTAATCTGAGTATTCTTCACTGCAAGAAATGTGCCACAGTGGTATTTAGCTATAAATACACAAAGAATGATATTTACTTGGATTCAGCTTATCCAAGTATCTATCTGCAGGAAATATAGAAAACAAGCAAACATAAATGTTCAATTAGCACACTGTACCAGGAGCATATATTAGCAAAATCTTAATTTTGATAAATGAATCATTCTCTGAAACTGATAAAATATTAGAAAAATAAAAGGAAGAAGAAACTATAGATAAGAAGACTTAAAAGATATATCAAATAAATTAATTAAATAGGTAAGATTAGGATCTAGAAATGCAAATTGGGTTGGTTAAACTATACAGAAATGTAAGCAAATAACTACTTTAAAGTTTATGTTAATACTTATTTTGGAAGGAGAGAGGGTTTATGGAAGAACTTCTGGGGTGATTGAGAAACTATCCTTAATAGATGGTGATTTCAGGTGTGTTTGCCTTACAATATTTTATTAAGCTACAGATTTGTTTGTGTTTTTTGAATCTTTGTCTCATTTTACCAAAAAAAAGGCTAAAAAAGAATAATTGAAGAATGATGTATTTACATTAGAAAATACATTTACTTGTACTCATAGATTTAACAAAATCAGTAAGGAAAACAATATATAGAACTGAATGATAACAAAAATGCTTTGTATCATAAATTCTAATAAGTAAATAATGTGACAAACTTAAAGGGAAATATAGAGCCATAAATAATCATTATAGAAAAGAAAGAAAGCTAAATTAATTCATGAGTTAAATCTCCATATCAAAAATTAGAAGAGAAAGAAAACCTGAAAGATGGAGAAAATGAGTAATAAAATAATAGAAAAATACCATACAGTATAAAAGAAAAACAAACTGGCAAAAGTAATCCAGAATAAAAGAGAAAACTAAGCAATAGTGAAAGTTAACAAGGGGGCCTAGTTATACATGCAGCAGACATGCAGGAATAATAAAATAGTATTATAAATGACTTAATGCAAAAACTTTGAAAGTGTATACAAACGGCAAATTCCTGGAAAAATATAATGTACTAAAATTGAGCCAAGAAGAAATAGAGTATTTGAATAGTCCTATAAACATGAACGAAACGTAGTTAGTTATAAAATAGAAAATATCTGTCTACAAAAGTAAACACCAGGGCTAGAGACTTTTATAAGGCAGTTCCACAAAACATTGAAAGATAATTCTAATTTTACACAAACACTTCCAGAAGAGGAGAGGTATATGTAATCCTGACACTAAAACCAAAAATACATTCAGAGAAATGAAAATTTTAAGTCAATCTCACTCATAAATGTGGATGCAAAAATCTTAAAATATTAGCAAGCTAAGAGTAATGTAAGTAAAAGATAAAACATTACGACAAACTTGATTTTATCCTGGAAGTGAAAGGTTGATGTAACACTGGAAATATTTTCCTATGCTTTAGCACAACAAACAAGAGGAAAAACTCACATAATCCTCTAAATATATATATATATATATATATATATATATATATATATATATATATAGAAAAAATCACTAGATAAAAACTGAAAATCATCCACTCATGAAAAGGAAAGAATTCTTAAGGGGCCATGAATTTATTCCACAAAAAGCAAACATATTTAATGGTAAGGTATTAATAAGGCATTCTCCATCATTGTAAAAAGACAGGAATGTCCACTATCATATCTTCTAGTACCCTTGTAAGGGTGTTACTAGCTAGGGCAACTAAGGAAAATGAAGAAATAAAAGATGTAAGGATCAAGAAGAAAGAAGCAAATTATTTCCAGACAAAACACATACATATGAATAAAATCCCATTCATCAAAAAACACCAATAAGACAGTGAAAAGACAAACCACACTGTGAAGGAAAAATATTTGCAATATATATAACCATATTAAAAAAAGATCAGTTCTGAAAATATATACAGAACTCCAGCAAATCAACAGGAAAGAGAAATTAATGGGAAAACAGGCAAAAGGCATAAACAAGCATTTTCTAGATGAGAAAACAAGCATAGCAAATAAACTGTATGAAAATACGTGTCAGTTAAATAGCAGTTGGGAAAATACAAATTAAAATCACAATAAAATGCAATTTCACACTCTCTATATTGGTAAAAATTGAATAGTCCAACAAAAGCAATGCTGTGAAGAATGTGGAGCAGAGAGCTTTCTCACATGCAAACTGGTATAACCACCATGAAAACTATCTTTCATTATTTAATACATTTAAAGATGCTAACCCTGGACTTCTCCATGCCTCATTTTTCTAATCTGTAAAATAGGGATAATAAAATCTACCTCACAAGGTGATTTAAAGATTTAAATGAGATAATACATGTAAATTCCTACCACTCCAACACATATGAGCACTCAGTAAGTATTAGTTGGTGATACTGTTATTAATATCATTGAATAGACGTGCATCAGTTGCATCAGTTGATATGCAAAATTCAGATATCATGGATGCCAAAGACATGCCATTTTCAAATACATCATAATACCCAGAAGGAGAAAAGTCACTGTAGTGGAGTTGGAAGAAGGCTACAGAGAAAGAGGGGCAGGAAGATGGGGAGAAGCCTACAGAATGGAGAAGATCACCATTAAGGAAAAGTGGGTACAGTGAGAGAAGATATATAGGTAATTAGACAGGAGGGGTTCAATCGAAAACCTTCTCTGAGAGTTAGGATTACATAAACTGATAAGCAGCAAAGTAAGCCAACTTAATGAGTTTATCTTCTAGCAAAGAGAAAAAAATAAGCAAGAGAGAGGAGAAAAGAAAGGAAGGGAGGAAAGGAAAAAGGAAGAGAGTGAGGAAGGAAGAACACTTTGTCAGAGATCAAACAACTGAGTAACTGAGTAACTCAGTAACACACTAACTGAGGTGTGGCAGATTAAAGATGCCTCAAAGTCTTTGCCTTCCTCCTCCACTAAGAGACCGGGTCCATGCCCCTTCCTTTGAATCTGGACCAGCCTGTCAGTACTTTGAATAATCAAGTATGGTGGAAGTACTTCTCTATAGCAGTTGTGGGCCTATTCTTTGAAAGAACTGGCCGCTTCCCCTCTCTTCCCCTTGGAGCCCTGAAGTGCCAAGAGAGAAGTCCAAACTACTCTGGTGGAGACAAAGGCCATGTAAAGGAGCGCTAAGCACCTGAAATGTGTGTGTCTTCGAAAAAGAAGCGATCTTGGAATAGCCAGCCCTGTCAGACCTGCAGATGATTCCAAATCCAGCTGTTTTCTGACTGTAATCCCATGAGAGGTGATAAGCAAGCACTGTCCAGCTCAGTCCATTTGACCCATAGAACTGAGAGAGACAATAACAAAATATTGTTGAGGCCACTAAATTTTAGGGTAGTGTGTCACACAACAACAGATAAGCAGAACAAGGCATATGGTGGGGAGAGAGATGACATTGTGTCGAAAGGAAACAAGAAGTGAAGATGCAGACTAGCCTTGCCAAAAAAGAGCATCAAGGTCACCTGGAACCTTGACTCTGGCAGCATCCTTCTTAACTGCGGGATTTTCGGTTTGGATTCTTGGGAGTAAATTTTCTTTATTGCACAGAGAGAGGACCCAACTAAACAACTGTCCACAGGAAATTGTGACCACCAGCTGTGAATTACTTTTTCCTGGTCTCATTTACGGACGGAAAAATGCTTTGGGGATTTTTCCCCCCTGATATTTCCCTATAAAAGTCTAGTGTGCTCCTACAAATGCTCTCATTAAAGTCTCAGGGTTCAATTTACATAATTGAGGCAGTCCAGCTAATTTTAGGAAAATTACAACTTTGTGAAAAATAACTGTTATACAATAATTATGGCAAAGATGTTCTTCTTTGTGTCAGGCACAATGAAATCAGTAGGTTTAAAAATTAAGAACAAGAGCCTCTAAGCTCTCAATGTCATTTTAAGAGCGAGAGAGAGCTGTTAAGAAACAGCTTTGCATGTTAATCACAGAGCTGGGGAACATTCTCTGTTAAGATATATGATTTTCAACCTTGTTAAAAGAAATATTGAAAGAAGGAAATTGATTTTTTTTCCCAGAAAATTTGCCTGTCACACTCCAAGATAAGTTACTGTTATGTGTGTCCATTAAATAAGTTTATTATATGAAAAGTCACACTCTAGGAAAAAAAAAAAAGTTCAGTCAGCATTGACTTCAGCTAGGATTTATACAATCTCTTAATTCAAGGAATCGAGGTTAACTGACTTGATTCTCATTAACGTGCGATTGAACTAGTTATAGAATGGATAGTGTATGGAATAGGAACAAGTTTTAACTGCATTTGGAAAATTGTTTTGGTCACCTCAGAGAAGGATTCTTAAAAACATCATATTCATGGAAAGAGTAAATAAACGTACTGCTAATAGACGCACTAAATATCTGGCAAATTAGCATGCAATACTGGGTGGAAGAAATCAGTGAGAGACGGAGATATTTTTTTAAGTGAAAGAAAGCATTTATTCTAAGGGTTTTCAAACTTTTCCCAAGGTACCCTGTGTCCCACTGAAATATTTAGGGATGGAGGTAGAGGGAAAGGCTAAGTAGATGGGTTCTACTCCCTGATCAGCTCTACATCATTCCATCACCCCTTTCAACCATGACAGCTCTGCTTTTACATGTTTTCTCCACTGAGATGATCATAAGGTTGCATTAAAAAAAATTACTTAGAGCCTAAATAAAGTGCCTTAGGTGAGTTAAGTCACAAGTTGATCCGGAAGTGATTCCTTAAAAAGCACAAGCCATGCAGTGGCAAAGAGGGTGAAGAAAAGAAGACCAAGGCATACATGAAAATAAACAGGTTAACACTTAGTGCAACTGGGATTCAATCTTCCGGGAGACACAGAGTCTGAAGCAGGCTCCAAGCTCTGAGCTGTCAGCACACAGTCTCACATGGGGCTCGAACTCACAAGCCATGAGATCATCACCTGAGCTGAAGTCAGATGCTCAACCGACTGAGCCACCCAGGTGCCACTTAATTTGAGTTTTCATACCCATTTTCCTCTTAAATATAGCAAATACATTAGTTTTGGGGGTGGGAGACATTGTCATGAAGTTTCCGGGGCATATTCAGGAACACTAGGCTTATAAAATACCTATTTGGCTAAGCCACTGTAAATTGAGTTTACCTCTAGCTAAAGCTGATCATAATCCTAAATGATATATAAAACCTTTTTCACTTGACAATAATAAATTTTAGTTTGAATATGTGCTTATTTAGAACCATAATTATTTAGAGAAACCAAAGTGCAATGGAAACTGAAGATATATAGATATATAGATAGATAGCTATCTATATATCTATATGTATTTTTTAAAACATGTCTATCTTGGGGCGCCTGGGTGGCTCAGTCAGTTAAGCATCCGACTTCAGCTCAGGTCATGATCTCGCAGTTCATGGGTTCAAGGCCCACATCGGACTCTGTGCTGACAGCTCAGAACCTGGAACCTGCTTCAGATTCTGTGTCTCCTTCTCTCTCTGTTCCTTCCCTGCTCACGCTCTGTCTCTCTCTCTCTGAAAAATAAAGATTAAAAAAAAATTTTAAAAACATGTCTATCTTATAGGATTTTTGCAAAAATTAGATAAGATAATGCATGCAAAACATTTAGCACAATGCTTAGATGTAAGTGTTCAGTCTATGACAGCTATTATTGTTGTTGCTAGTCATTATTATAAAAGAATAGAGGTTTTGGAGCAAATTGTGTATTAAATGATAAAGAATTTCACCCATTTATAAGTATTCCTCAATGATAAAGAATACTATTCTTGATTTTAAAAAATACAGTTTATAAAATATTATCTTACAGAAATCTAGACGGTTAGCTTCCATTTAATTATATTAGGTTCACATTTTCCTTGTTCTTTTAACATTTTACCTAACCTATAACCACCACTACCCGTTATCTCTCCAAAACTCTAAGGTGAAAAGTCTAAACCAGCAACCGTCATCAAAGAATAATGGACTGTTTAATCCAGACATGCTTAGCCTGACCCAAATTTGAGGAAGTTCATAAGAATGTAAAACCATGAAAAAAATTTTATGTGAATGTCCATTCAGATGGTTCTATGACTCTCAAGGATGTTAAGAACCACTGATCTCACCCCACTGTGATTTTATGATTGAAGGAATAGGACAAAAGAACTGAGTGACTTGCTCAAGTTCACACACTAAGCTAGTGATAGAACTGTGCCCCTGGTCCTTGATAGCCTGAGCAGAGATCCTGGTGACACTAGGCAGAGAAATGTCAAGGAAAGCACGGCAGATCATAACTGAGACAGACCTTGTCAAAGTTGCTAGACAGCATAGTGGCTCCTTGTCCATGTCCAGGAATGGTCAACCTTCATCCAGATTTCCATTCTACCATTCGTTTGTTGACTGAACTTGGGTGTGTCACTTAACTTATGAGCTATCACCTATAATACAGATACACACACACACACACACACACACACACACACACACAATGTATGCCTCACCTATAATATGGATATAAGAATTGCTCATAATCAGGGGCGCCTGGGTGGCTCAGTTGGTTAAGCATCTGACTTCAGCTCAGGCCATGATCTTACAGTTCATGAGTTCAAGCCCCATGTCAGGTTCTGTGCTGAAACTCAGAGCCTGGAACTTGTTTCAGATTCTGTCTCCCTCTGTCTCTGCCTTCTGCCCCCATTCATGCTCTGTGTCTCTCTCTCTCTCAAAAATAAATAAACATTAAAAAAAATTTAAAAAAAGAATTGCTCATAGTCAGGATTTAGTGAGGATTCAATGAAATAATATGTATATGGCAACTAGAACAATGCTTGGTAAATAATGGAAGTTATTACTGTGGTTGGATTAACCTATCTTCCTTATAAAGTCGCTTTTGCCTCAGCCAATTCAGTCCCTCCATATTCCTTCTATTCTTTCCTCCAATGAACATCTAATTCAGGGATATAATTCAAGGAACATTTGCACAACAATGTTTAAAAGACAGAAACTCTCTTGAAGATCTCCTTGTAACTCACTTAGCAAAGCCCCAAGCCACAGCATAAACCCCAGTGACAGAACTTCAATTCCAGCAGTCTCTTGGGAGAGAAATTAATTTTCCGATTTTGCAATGGGTGGGAGGAATTCCTCAGCTTCCCTTCCAGAAATCACACTTGTAAGCGGATACCTTCTCCCACTACTTGTTAAAGGAGTGTGTGACCAGTGACAGGTGAAAAGATGCAGAGTATCCTGGGCCAAAAGCCTTTTCCTGAAATCCCCCAGGACCACAGGAGGCATCTGAGCCAGGCCGACGACGTCCATGCAACAGCAGATGTGACGCACGTACCTGAATCCTCCTCAGCCTAAATGATTCATTACTGCAGTAAAACAGCAATTCCCTCCGCTGACACTGAATACTGTAGCTATTTGCTCATTGGAAAATATTACCATCTCAAAGAAATAGCAAATGATTTGTCCTCCATATGCTTGACATCCCTGCTCAGTTTGTCTACAAACTGAGATCTCTGCTAGTTTTACAATTCCAACCATATTGATTTTAATCTTTTTTTTTTTTTGTAAATTAATGTTATCTGCCTTTTATCATTCAAATATGACTGACTACTGGTATTGGGACAAAACTGAAAAATGCATTTCTTACTCTCTCTTCGGTTTCAGTGTGCATCTTATCTGATGCACAGGTATTCTTTATTCAGTAATTCAATGAACAATATGCAAAAGCCACATGAATTATACAACAGTTCCTAAAAATGAGTGAGTAGCAGATTATCAGCTCCTTTTTACAAAAAATTCTTATTATGTATGCAGTGTGTTCTCACTGACATTAATCCGTCTCAATTCATGGGGCACAAGTTGGTACAACCTTGTAACATATGGTTTTAGGCCTTTATTCATAACTTCCCTCTTACTGATGCTTTTTGAATATGGCTACAGCCAGGAGATAAGGGGCAGAGGGAAGACATGGGGGTTGCTAAGAACTCATTCTGGATAAAGCAGGAACAGAACAAAAGTGCTGTATTCGGATACAAATCCTCATGTTTACCCCTCAAGCACTAAACTGTTTGATTTCCTGTCTATCCAGGGTTGATTGGTGTTAGGAGACTTTTTTGGGAAAAATTCAATTGCCAGCCTCAAATGCCTGGGTTATGTGTGCTAGTATTGCACTAACACTGGTACCCTCATGGAAAAAAAAAAAAAAATATATATATATATATTTACAAATTAGCCTTATGCTCCTCCTTAGGGTAGAAAAGTACAAAGTACTGGGAAGAGGAAAACCCAGAACTGACATTATTCAAAGCATTTTCTACCTTCAAAAAAGAGATTGTGGATTGCACTGCCTAATGGCCTTCAGAATGAATTATCTGCTGCTTATCACTTTTTTATGAATCTGATATATTGGGTATTTTAAATAACAGGCACATTCGCATAATGATCCATCAGACAGATAATATACATGCGCACTAATTTTCTCATTAAAGTACCATCACCGGGAAAGGAAAGCATGATCTATTGGAACAAACACAAATGCTCTGATTCTCTGGCAGTCTCTTGACTAGACGTGATAAGCGGTGCTCACAGCTCACAACCCCGAGTCACTGCAATTCTAAAACTTTCTTAAGTTAAAGGTAGCCGGTGCTTTATAAGGTTTGACAAGAAAATAAAGCACCTCTGATGGGCATTTCCTCAACCTCTCCATAATGCCCTCCATCTGGATCAAGTTACCTGCAGCAGAAGAGCTATCCTTAATTCCCACACTGCAAATGCCTCCCAAGCCCTCCCATGTTACCCTGGCTCCCCACTGTTGGCACTGTCCACAGCTTCTTCTTACATCTTAACCTACTCAGGATTCAGGTTTCCCAGGCCCCTTAACTGAAACCCTTTACCTCTCTCCTCCTGGCTCCCCTTCACCACCACACCTCAGTGATGCGAAATCCAAACAGTCGTGCCATTTCACGCCCCGGTGACTGTGCGTGTTTCCTACACTTGCTGTTCCAGCTTCCCCTTCAGCTCATGAGTTCCTTTACTTCCTTCAATAACCTCTTCTTCACATATTTTCAATCCTTTCTTCTTCACATGTTTTCATGAACTATCTAATTGGTTCACTTCCCACTATTTTCATTATAATATCACAGATGAGTTAAAATATTACTTTTCACTGTGATTATCTGATCAATTATGTCTTCCCTATAGAGACTAGCAGACTCAGTAGTGTATCTAGTTTCTAAACTCTAGGTCTTACTTGGACATTAGAAATTACTAGCTTCTTGTCTGTTATAAATATTGCAAATACTTTCTCTAGCCTACAAATTATCTCCATTCTTTGTTAATTGTGTTCTTTCCCATTAAGAAAAATTGTATTAATATGCAGTCAAATCTGCCAATCCTTTTCTTTCTAGTTCTGGGTTTCCCATCTCATTTGGAATCTCTCTCCCACCCTAAGGCTACATAAACCTTTCCCTAAAGTCTTCAATGTTTTTATTGTTTTACTTTTTGTACTTGGTTGTCTAACTGATCTGGAATGTATTTTAAATAAGCTATGAGGTAGAAATCCAACATTGTTCTTCCAGATAGGTATCTAAATATGTATCACCATTTATTATATCAACCCTCCCTTCACCACTGAATTTAGAAGGCATCTTTGTAACATAGTAAGGCCTCATCATGCTTAGATCTATTCCCAGACTCTGTTCCAATGATCTATTCCTCTGTTCTTATCCCGCTCTCATACCATTTTGATTTTAGGATTTTAGACAAAGAATTAACATGTTCTATTTTGCAAATGCATTTTTCATATGAATTTTAAAATGTTTTTTTTCCAATAAAAAAAATGAGATTCGGAATGAACTTGCATTAACTATGTGTAATTTGAGAATAATTTACAATTTTACCATATTTACTTTTCCTATCTGGGAGTCCCCCCAAGATTTCCTTTTCTTATAGAATCAAAATATTCTTAAAATATGTGATTACATCAAACACATTGTTTTTGTAACTTGCTTTTTTTTTCATTAAACAATGTATTATTAATACTTTTCATGTCAGTGAATACTTTTAAACAATTATGGGGACTTCTGGGGCGCCTGGGTGGCGCAGTCGGTTAAGCGTCGGACTTCAGCCAGGTCACGATCTCGCGGTCCGTGAGTTCGAGCCCCGCGTTGGGCTCTGGGCTGATGGCTCGGAGCCTGGAGCCTGTTTCCGATTCTGTGTCTCCCTCTCTCTCTGCCCCTCCCCCGTTCATGCTCTGTCTCTCTCTGTCCCAAAAATAAATAAACGTTGAAAAAAAAAATTAAAAAAAACAATTATGGGGACTTCAGGGTATTAAAGTACCAGGATATGTTCTCATTGATATGATATAAAAGACTGCTGAATCTCTAAATTTTTGTTTTGTTACTACAACTAGCATTATGTTTTATTATTATTATTGTATCAACTGTATTTGAACTACCCTACAGATAAATCTCTACTCTAATCTATGATTTATTTTCATAATGCCAAGCAATTCATGTTCTACACAAAGTTATGAAAATCACAAAGATCCCAATGGAAAAAAAATCTCTTAAGTTTATGAATCTACCTTCTATAGATAATTGCATAATGAGGATTTGTTATGTTTTTCAGTATTTTCTTCTTTCTCTCTCTCTCCCTTTCTTCTCATATTTGTGTATAGAGTTATAAAAACAGTATCAAATTAAATACACACCCCACCTTCTTTTTTCTTACCATTATATTGTGAATGTATCAATCTGCTTTTCATTTGATTTTTATGTCTGGGGTTTTTTGTTTGTTTTTGTTTTGTTTTTTGTATTTCTTTTTGAGAGAGAGCACTTGTGCACGTGTGCCAGCACGAGCAGGGGAGAGGGACAAAGGGAAACACAGAGAGAATAAAAAGCAGGCTCCATGCTCAGCACAAAGCCTGACATGTGGCTCAATCACTCAACCTTGGGATCATGACCTGAACTGAAATCAGAAGTCAGATGTTCAAGTGACTGAGCCACCCAGGCGCCGCCCCCCATCTTTTTTAGAGTATTTTTATGTCTGTTTTAACATTCAGATCTTATGTGTGTCCCCAAATTCTTTCAGCCCCGACTGTCCCCTCACACTTATGGCCCTGCTCAGTCTCAGCCACTGCATTGGTAAGTGAGACTATGGAGGCCAACTGGCCACGTGCTTAGAGTCTCTGGTTCCTCTCACCATTTCCAAACCTGACGAAGCACGCCCGGTGTGCAGAATGTGGCTTCCCTACTGAGCGAAGAAAGAGCCAGGGATATAACCCAGCCGTTTGGAGGAGTTAACTCCCTGTGGGATGAACTTTGACCAGGGGTAAACAAGAGACTGATTAGGGTCAAGGGATAAATTCTCCCCCAAGCCTGAAGGCAAGTCATAGCCAATGCTTTAACATCACTATACATAGGCTTCTCATTCTCCTTTGCTTCACTCCTTTTTGCTTCATGCTTGCCGCCCTAGAAGTACACCTTCCAATGAGAATCGGCCTGCCAACCTGTTCTCAAGATCTCTCTTCTATGGACCCAGGCTAAGCACCTGCATAGTATTATATCATAAGGGTATTACAACTTGGAGATTAACTTCCCACTGATAAAAATTTAGACGTTTTCAAGTATTATTACAAACCAGAGCTGGAATAACTATCCTTACATAAATATATTTGGATGTATCTCTGATTATTTTCTTAGGATAAAGTCATATATGTAGAAATTCTGGAAAGTGGTATGAACATTTTTAAGGGTAAAGAAACTTTTGAACAAATCACATTGAAGTCCTTTACCTCCAGACTGTATGAGTCAGCAAAGAAATTAGCTGGGAATTGCTGCATATACAATTTAAAATGGGAATCTGTTTCAGTTTAATATGTTAAAACTTAGAAACTATATAGGATAAAGAGCTCTGAGAACGGTCTTTTTTAGCTCTTGCCTCATTTAGAAACAGGTAATGAGTTGTAATGTCTGTAAGAGTCTCCAATATGTTCAGTGAGGTTTCTTCATTTTCCAGACAGCTCATATCCTATGTGCACAGGAATACTTTCTTCTTCTTTCAAGAATCCTGTTAGTTTTTGCTTATGTATTTGTTTCATTTATATCTCTGAATCCTTTTGGAATATTTTCATAAAACAACAACAGCAAATAGCTTTTGCTTCTTTCCAGTATACTCAGAAGAATCTTAGATGCTACCCTACTTAATTAATGGGAGTATGTACATGATACTGTAGTTCATTATTTCTCTATTAACTTCATTCGAAGAGGGCAGACAGTGATTACAAGGGTCCAAGAAATTACCTGTGCTCCCAGCACTGTCCATGATTAATAATATGCATGTGCTATTTGGTGCCACTCTGCTTATGTATTTCCTCAGATAGTAGTTACTAAAAGTATCTCTATGCCAGGACAGTATATGAAGTTTGGGAGGTTTAAGTGAGTGTTCTTATATTTGAAAATGAGAAACCACTGTTCTAACTCCAGCCCTTTGTTATGTGTTTACAAGATTTCAAATTCCACCTGTGACCAGCATCCTGAATATTATGGCAATGGGGGAGAAATTTAAAAAATTTTTTTGAGCACCTGGGTGGTTCAGTTGGTTAAGAGTCCAACTTCGGCTCAGGTCATGATCTCACAGTTCGTGGGTTCAAGCCCTGCGTTGGGCTCTGTGCTAAAAGCTTAGAGCCTGGAGCCCGCTTCAAATTCTGTGTCTCCCTCTCTCTCTGCTCCTCCCCTGCTCACACTTTGTCTCTCAAAAATAAATAAATGTAAAAAAAAAATTTAAACTTTTTTGATCAGAATATTGGCTTACTCTTTGAAGTCAAACCTGAAAAAGACATGCCTCAAAGCATCGCACTAGCCTATATTTATATTTTGTACCTCAAGTACCACTTAGTGGCCGTGAGTTGGGTTCCAGAGTCAAAATGCTTGTATTTGAATTCTGGCTCCACCACTATATGACTTTGACCAACTGCCTAGTATTACTATTTTTTCATCTTCTCTTCATTAAAAGTGGAATAATAGCCATATCTATTTCACTGGACTATTATGAGAATTGAATGTGTTAATATGCGTGATCTAGAAGAGTACCTGGTACACAGCGTACATACAGTAAAAGGAAATAACAGTCAAAATAAAAATAAACTCTTATTTAATCGCTTTATGCCTAATATCATATTGACTACCTGAATAACAACTGAGTTAAATAATATGACCTTGAATTTTGCCCGTATTTCAAAAGACTTCCAGGTAAAGAAATGTGAGAAAGAATTAATACTAATTTAGTTCCTAACATGTTGCAAGCACCCTGCTATTACAGAGGGCTCTTCCTAAGACTTATTACTTTAGAATGCTCCACTTGGTATCATATTATCATATCCTAATTATTAAAACGCATCCATATTCCACATGACCTCATTTTTGGCATTTAAAAAATTGAAAGGCCTTTTAGAATTGTGTTCTTCAAATCCCTTTCAATTTTAGTTTTCCAGTTTTTTAATTTATCACTTGAAGCCAAAAAAAATATTTTATATACCAAACAACTTAAAAGACCCTTACAAATCTTGTAGGTTGTAGGGACTCTACTTATAGAGCCTAATGGATGACGTGCCCTCTTTTACACATCACATCTTTATCATCAAAATAAAAATCTCTATTCTGTTGATGAGAGCTTAGGAATCTTCAACAGTGTCACCTTGGACATGCATTAAACTCAGAGCTGGCCAAGGTCAAAAGCACTCCTCCATATTACGTGGCCTCCAGAGTTGCTACCTTTGTCAGCTCATAGTAGCCCCCTTGAAGTAAACACACAGACTTCAGGGTTCCTCCTCCCCAAGAATATTGTGATTCAGAACCCTCCAGTTCTACAGCTTTTTGGCAGAAAGCCCCGATTTCTGGAGCTTCATTTACTCTCTTGTCAGGCTACCCATCAAGAATTAATGCCCCGTGACTTCATGTGGCTGAAACCCAAAACTCTTAACATTCCATTTTATCTGTAGTTTAAGCACCCTTTTGTTTCTGTTCTTATCAGTTAGATGTGTGTTTTATGTCTTGTCCTTTAAGTTTTAAATCCCTTTTCCTTCTTGGTATCTTTTCCAGCTACCAGTGAGCCTGGCAGTGAGAAATAGCCTCTTCTCTGAGTAGTTTGAGACAAATTCTGAAATCCTAGTCTATGGCCTGGAAATTGTACAGATAAAAGTCACGTGTTATCAGTATCAAAATACATCCTGGTGAAATGTGTGACACATACATTTTGGTTCTCTGCCAACCTTTTCTAATGTACTAAAACTATTTGTCTCAGCTCCATAAAAGTTTTAAACTGGAGAGGATATTTATCTTATATGCATATAAAAGCTATGGGTAATCCATAAATTCATAGATGCAACCTGGCTTTAGCCAAGACAAATATCAGATAGGTCTAGGCTTATAATAACTACTAATGTTTATCACAAATTTTATAATACCACATATAATTCAAAGTATTTTACATGTACTAATTCATTTGTTCCTCTCAACAGACCTAGAAAATCTAAGCCCTATGGTAGAGAGGAAACTGAGGCACAGATGGATGAAATCAGTTGCCTAAAGTCACAAAGCTAGTATGTGGTAGAGCAGAAAGCTGAACACAGCCAAGTCCAGCCCAGAACTCACAGCCTTAACCACGAGTAACAGCATCTGTCTCACCCAGGAGAAGGGAATTTTAAGGTATGATGATGAAGAGGAAAACAGAAGAAAGCATTTTTCCCATTACCCCTAAGTTTGTGGGTTCGTTTGTTAGCCCATACCAAAGCTGAAGGAATCTTTTCCTGGAGGATTCAGGGTCACCCCGGGGACAAATTGCTGTGTTTGAAGGCAGATGGAGAGATACAAAAGGAGATATTCCTCCACTTAAGGGCAGAAAAGGATGACATTTGGTGGCATATGGAGCACTAGAACATAGAATCCTTTCTAGAGATGCTCGTATTTTCACAAATACAGCATTAGCAATGGCAGATATATAGCAAATATATCATTATGCATGCTCAAGTGACTTCCCAGAGAGTACATCAAATGTGAGCATCAGAGCAAGAGAAGAAAAAGTAAGTATCCCATACCACCTGGATGTGGCACCCAGTCTGGATACATCAGTTGACAGAATGATGTGGGTACAATGTAAACCATGACTTGAACAAAAGATGCCATGTGGGCAGTTGGTCTGAGGCATGAGGGCCTGAGTCAGTGAATTTTAGATTATTGTTTCTATGTAATCCATCTGTAAACAAGGCTTGTAAAAACTCAGAACACTAATAAATAGATTTAAATCTATCACACAACTAGGAACAATTTTACCAGGACAAATTATAAACTTATAACATGAACACATAATATAAAAAAGGACTAAAATAAAGACTTAGAAATAAGGATAATAGATTATTTTTGCAGGTTTCCATTTTTTTGTGGTTGTCTTGCTTCTCACAAGTATTATATAGGTAAACATAAAAGTAAAAATTCTCTACAAAATAACTACTAAGATGAATTCAAGAGCATGTTAAAAGAATTGTACACCATGATTAACTCATCCCTGGGACACAAGGATAGTTCAACATGAGTAAATCAATAAATGTGATATACCACATTAATAGAATGAAAGATACAAATCTTATGATGATCTCAGTAGATGCAGGAAAAGCATCTTGACAAAAATCAACATACTTTCAAGATAAAACCTATCAACAAATTGAGTTAACTCAATATAATAAAAGTCGTACATGATATACCAAGAAAAAACATCATTCGAAACAGTAAGGTTGAAAGCTTTCCTTCTAACATCAACAATAAGATGTTCTCACCAGTCTCATTCAACATGGTACTGGAAGACCTAACCAAAGCAGTCAGGCAAGAAAAAGAAATCAAGGTTATCTAAATTGGAAAGGAAGAAGTGAAATCGTCTCTTATATATAGAAAACATGATCTTATATATAAAAAACCCTAAAGACTTCATCAAGAAACTGTTAGAACTAGTAAATTCAGGGGCACCTGGGTGGCTCAGTCAATTAAGTGTCCTACTCTTGGTTTCAGCTCAGGTCATAATCTCACAGTTCCTGGGATCAAGCCACATATCAGGCTCTGTGCTGACACCACAAGCTTGCTTGAGGTTTTTTCTTCCTCTCTCTCTCTCTCTCTCTCTCTCTCCCCCCACCAAATAAATAAACTTTAAAAAAAAGAACTAATAAATCCAATAAAGTTGCTGGATACAAAATCAACATACAAAAATCAGTTACATTTCTACACACTAGCAATGAACTAACTGAAAAAGAAATAACAAAAGAATCCTCTTTACAATAGTATCAAAAACAACAAAATACTTAGGAATAAACTTAACCAGGAAGGTAAAAGACTTATACACTGACAACGATAAAACATTGATGAAAGAAATTGAGAAAGACACAAATAAACAGGAAGATATCAGGTATTCACAGATTGGAAGAACTGATATCATTAAAATGTCCATACTACCCAAAGCAATCTACAGAGTCAATGTAATCCCTATCTAGATTCCAATGGCGTTTTTTACATAAATAAAAGAACAACCCAAAAATTCATATGGAACCACAAAGACTATGAATATCCAAAGCATTCTTGAGAAAAAAGTACAAAACTGGAGGCCTCATTCCCCCTGATTTAAAACTATTATAAAGCTACAGTAATCAAAATGGTATGGTACTGACATAAAAATAAGCTATATATCAATGAAATAGAATAGAGAGCCCAGAAATAAACTCATATACATATGGTCAACTAATATTTAACAAGGGATACTCAATGAGGAAGAAATGGTCTCTTCAACAAATGGTGTTGGGAAAACTAGATATTTACATGCAAAAGAATAAAACTGGACCCCCGTATTACATCATTCACTAAAATTAACTCAAAGTAAGTTGAAAATATACATGTAAGACCTGAAACCATAAATTTCTGGGAAGAAAACAGAAAAAAGCTCTTTGACATTGGTCTTGTGCATTGGCAAAGACATTAGAAATTATTATGGATGTCACACCGAAAGCACAATCCACAAAAGCAAAACTAAACAAGTGGACTGCATGAAACTAACCTTGCACAGCAAAGGAAACCATCAAGAAAATAAAAAGACAACCTGTGGAGTGGGAAAAAATATTTGCAAACTATATATCTGATAAGAGTTTAATACCCAAAATATATAAAGAACTTATACAACTCAATATAATAATAATTCAATCAAATATTATTTATGTAAATAAATTTAATTTTTTTTTATTTATTATTAATATTATTCAATTAAAAAGTAGGCAGAGGACCTGAATAGACATCTTCCAAAGAAGACATACAAATGGTCAATCAGTACATAAAAGGTGCTATACATCACTAAGCATCATGAAAATGAAAATCAAAACCTCAGTGAGTATCACTTCACACATGTTAGAATGGCTATAATCAAATAGACAAGAAACAATAAATGTTGGTGAGGATATGGAGAAAGGGGAACTGTTGTGCACTGTTGGTAGGAATACAAACGGATACAGCCACTATAGAAAAGAGTATGGAGGTAATGCAAAAAATTAAAAATAGAACTAACATATGATCTATCCATTCTACTTTTGGGTATATATCTGTAGGAAATGAAATTACATCTTTGAAGAGACACCTATACACCCATGTTCACTGTTGCATTATTTCCAATAGATAAGACATGTAAAAAACTTAAATGTCTGTTGACAGATGAATAAAAAAATGTGGTATATATAGATATATATGTATATCTATACACAATGGAATATTATTCAGCCATTAAAAAGGCAAGGAAATCCTGCCATTTGCAAAATATGAATGGACCTTGAAGGCATTCTGCTGAATAAAATAAGTCAGATGGAAAAAGACAAATACTATATGATCTCACATATATAATCTTAAAAAAAAAAACCAAACTCATAGAAACAGATTGGTTGTGTCAGATGTGAGGGAAAGGGAGAAATGGGTGAAGATGCTCAAAAAGCACAAACTTCCAGTTATAGGATGAATAAGTTATACAGATATAATGTGCAGTATGGTGACTTCAGTTAATATAATATAAAGTTAACATAATACTGTACTGTACACTTGAAAGTTGCTAAGAGAGTAATCTAAAATTTCTTACCCTCTCTCCCCAGAAAGTGATACCTATGTGAGGCAATGGGATGTGTGAATATGACAATAAGTCACAATGTATATGTTATCAAATATTCACACTACACACCTTAAACTTACATAATGGTAAGCCAATTAAATCTCGATAAAGCTGAAAAATCTTTAAAAATAATGGAAAGGCCACCTAAAGAAATGATAGAAAATGCTTGTAAACCATATATCTCATAAGAAGTTAATATCCAAAATATATAAGGAACTCACAAAACTGAACAGCAAAAAAAAAAAAAAAAAAAAAAAAAAACACCTGATTAAAATAAAGGCAAAAGACTTGAACAGACATTTCTTTAAAGAAGAAAAATGAATGGCCAACAAGTATTTGAAGATGCTAAACATTACCAACCATAAAGGAAGTACAAATCAAAATCACAATGAGGTATTATTTCATATTTGTTAGGATGGCTATTATAAAAAATACAATAAAAAATAACAACTAGTGGTGAGGATATGGAAAAACTGGAACCCTGGTGTATGTTAGAGGGAATGTAATATTGCGCTGCTGCTATGACAAAACAGTATGGGAGCTCTTGAAAAAATTAAAAATAGAACTACTGTATAATCTAGCAATTTCATTCTAGGTATATATCTATAAGAAATCAGAATAAGATGTGGAAACATCTACACCCCGTTTTTTGTTTGTTTGTTGCGGTATTATTCACAATGCCCAAGATATGGAAACAACCTAAATGCCCAGTGATGAATAATGGATTAACTATGGTTTATACATATATTGGAATATTATTCAGTCTTAAAAGAAAAGGAAGGAAATCCTGCCATATGAGACAACATGAATTAATCTGGAGTACCTTATGTTAAGTGAAATAATCCAGTCACAGAAGGACAAATACTGCATAATTCCATTTATATGAAGTATCTAAAATAATCAAACTCATAGAGGCAGAGAGTAGAATGGTGATTGCCAGGGACTAGGGGAGGGGTAAATGGTGACCTGTGTTACAATAGGTATAATTTCAGTTATGCAAGATTACAAGGTGAAGAAGTTCTGGAGATTTTCTATACAACACAGTGCACTTAAAAATCTGTTAAGAGGATAGATCACATGTTAACCATTCTTACCACAAAAACAAAACTAAAACACAGGCACGGGCACAAGGAAACTTCTGGAGGTGGTAGATATGTTTATTACCTTGATTGTGGTGATGCTTTGTGTGTGTGTGTGTGCACATATCCAAACTCACAAAATTGTATACATTGAATATCTGTGGAGTTTTTCTGGTATATAAAACATATGTCGATAAAGTTGTTAAATAAATAGATTGATAAACATAAATAAATAAATTTCAAAAAAAGAGACTAATAAAATGGATAAATCTCTATCAATACTTGTCAAAAGAAAATATGATGAAACACAAACAAATAGAAGAAATACAAAAGTGCATGCAAATCCAGATAGAGCACATAATTCTGGAATAAGAGAATTATCTAAAAGCTATATAGCAATAAATTTAAAATATTTAAAATATGGCATGAGGGGTGCCTAGGTGGCTCGGTCAGTTGAATGTCTGACTTTGGCTCAGGTCATAATCTCACAGTTTGTGAGTTCTAGCCCCGCATCGGGCTGTGCTGACATCTCAGAGCCTGGAGCCTGGTTTGGATTCTGTGTCTTCTTCTCTCTCTACCCCTCCCCAACTTGTGCTCTGTCTCTCTCTGTCTCTCAAAAATAAATAAATGTAAAAGGATTTTTTTAATATGCCATGAAATAGAAAGTCCTTGAAAATATAATTTCAAAAATTGACACAAGAAGCACTAGAAAACACAAATAGCCCTATGATCATTAAAGAAATTAAATCAGTATTTTTAAATAGCATATTCAGATGGTTTTACAGGGCAATTCTACTACTACAGACCATATAACACTGATGTTTTTTCATGTATTCATTTAATATATAATGCTTGCCAAGTTCTAGGTACCTTTCTGAATACTTTTCATATAGCCTTCATTTACTACATAACAATCATCTAAGGTAGGTTTTGTAACTATCCACAATTTATACGTAAACACTGAGAAGTTAAGCAATATTCTAAAGATCATACAATTATCAAGTGACATAGATGGGTACAAAACTAGGTAATCTAGCTCCAAAGACTAAGCTTGTACCCACCACACCACTGTTTCCTTGCTAAGAAAATCATCAAATTGTATATAAAGATATGCTCCAAAAAAGCTCAGTACAGAATTATATACACTAGTAAATGTAGCCTGGATACAAGCTACATTGGCAAATACAGAAGAATACTTAAATAAATTATGAGCCAATAAATAAATAAATAAATAGCCATTTGATGAACTACTATGCAATCATTTGAAAGCTTTTTAAGAGAGTGCTTAATGAAATGGAAAACACATAATATTGTATTAAAGAAAAGAATCAAGATAAAATTTTTAAAATTTTATTTATGTAAATATAAATTCATATATCCTTGTGTATAAACATTTAAAAATAAGGAAGAATATCTGCCAAAATACTAAAAAAAATTACCTTCAGGTGTAGAAATATGAGTTTTTATCATTTTCTTATTTATATTTTCCTGAATGTTTTCCAACTATTACCTATACATTTTTTTAATTAAGGGTAGTCTATAGAAATCTTCTTCATGCTTTGTAATGGATAAAAAGAATTTTGCATTCTTTTTATCTTTTTTTTAATGTTCATTCAATTTTTGTGAGAGGGAGAGATAAATAGAGCACAAGTGGAGGAGGGGCAGAAAGAGAGGGAGACACAGAATCTGAAGCAGACTCCAGGCTCTGAGACATTAGCACAGAGCCTAATGTGGGGCTCTAACTCACCAACCACGAGATTGTGACCTGAGCTGAAGTCAGACACTTAATGAACTGAGCCACCCAGGTCTCCCATGTATTCTTTTTATCAATCTAAAATCCCCTGTTTAGTATTCATTCTACAATAAATATAGAATTAAGAACAATGTTTTATTAACTACTGTCTAGAAATGGATACATTATTTATTTTATTATTTCTAGTTTTAAACAATAAATAAACTAAAAATAAAGCCCAATAAATAACTATATATTTTTAAAAGACATTCCCACATAAGTAACACCAATCCCAATGAATGAAAAAGTTGGACATATATAGTGTTAAGTTAGCAGACACGACTCCTCATTAAGGAACTTCTTAGTCTTGTCAATAAAATAAATTAAGTAAATGAGACTAGCTGGCTGAACAAATATGGATCTGTGACATTTAGACGCCACCATTTCAAATTATAGATGTAGAAAGAATTAGGGAAATAGACAATCATCATTAGAACACCACAGTGATAATTGCTGCAGGCAAAATCCACTAATGGGTAGGAAACTTTAAAGATAAATAGGATATTTGCATGGCTTAAAAGTACCTCCCCCCAAATACTTATTAATTATGGGTGGTTTTAACATATGTCCACAAATTATTTGACATTTTCTCCAGAAGGCAGAGCTTAATTCTCCTTTTTTTTAGCGTGAATTTCTTGTGAACTTTGTGACTGTTCCTAATGAACAGAGTATGGAGAGGGAAAAATAATAACTTTAAAATAGATAAACCTGGCATATACCATGTTAACCAAGTGGCATAATAAGCCATGTTTATATCATGTATCCTTTGATATGATAAGTTGAAAAGGGCACATGATCTCTGTGGCATTCTTGCCAGATTGCATAGCCCAGCCTAATCATGAAAAAATATCAGACAAACCCTTATGGATAGTCATTTTATAAAATACCCGAGCTACGTATTATGCAAAAGTGTCAAGCTCATGAGAAACAAGGAACGATGAAGGAAGTGTTAAGATTGTAGAGAACCAAGGGCACACAACGACTGTATGTCCTGGGTTGGATCCTGGATCAGATATAGCACATTTGTGGAAAAAGTGGTGAAATCGGAATAAAGTCCTTGGTTTAGTTGATAGTGTTGTTCTAATGCTAATTTCTTGGTTTTGAAAAATGCACCATGGTCATGTAGGATGTTAACATTAGAACAAGCTGGTGAAGTTTTTTTTATATATGAGTTTTATGTAATTTTTTACATAAGAGTTTTTAAAAAATACCCTTCAACCAACAATGTAGAATACACCCCACGCCAAAGTAAATGGTACCTTTACTCACAGAGTTGCTCATGCCAGAAACCTGGACCCAAGGATAACTTCAATTGCTTTATCCCTAGATTCCTGCTGATTCTGTCTTCGAAGTAAATATGAAAATCGTCAACTTTCCCCCGTGTCAACTGCTATCATCCCAAATTAATTCTCCATCATTCCTTGCCAGAACTACTCAAGTAGTCTTCTTCTGGTTGTCTGTATTCTCACTTGCCCTCCTCCCCAATCCATTCTTCATATAACAGTTGGCATGATTTTTATAAAGCACAAATCTGTTATGCCACGAATCTACTTAAAGCACTTTTAGTGGCCCACTAGCTCTTAGGATGGGGTTCATTGTCTGTTACATGACCTGAGACTGCCTAAGCCTATCTTCCTCTCCAGTTTCATCTTGGACCACTCTTTCTCTCCTTTATCAAACCCCTGACCACACCCTCTTTCTACCAGCTTGCACAAAGCTCATTCCTGACTTCAACATTTTCTATGCTCTGCCCTCTACATGAAGTCTCCTGTTATCCCCCTCACCCTCCTTGCCTGGCTAACTCCATATCCGTCATGTCTATGCCTAAATATCACTTTGTCAGGGAGGTCTTTAATGACAACCCCACCTTCCTGACCTCCTAGATTAGGCAATGGCCACCTAGGACTATATGCTTCGGCCAGCTATGACTTCACAGAAACATCTCTGAAATTTTCTCTGCCTCAGTCTCCTAATCTCTAAAACAGAAATGTCAAAAGGTTGGCCAAACAATAGGTAACATGTATTGATCATTTAGGATGTGCTAGGCGTTTGATTCAACCCTCACAACAGCCCTATCAGAGAGTCAAAGAATGCTGCCTCTCCAACTTGCAGCCCAGCTCCTTCTCTCTTGTGATGTGAAGCACATCTGGATGAGCCTTACTTGATTCACATCACCTTGGACATGAACACCTGAATCTTAACGAATGCATTTTCACACACATGACCTTTTAGGGCTAAATTTAACAGGTCTCATAGAAATGTGGGTTAGTTCTTCTTGACTAGCTGGATATCGTCATATGTTCGCTATTTTATGCTGACCACAGTGAGTGGATCTGTGAGTTAAACATTTCAGTATTCCTTATTTTAAGGGATATTATATTACTCCTTGTCCCGCCTTACTGCGTGGCCAGCTCATCTGATGTCTTCTCCAGGGTTTCTTGCCCTATTTCACTGTGAAGTGGCAGAACTGCTTCCTCCACGGTGTCACCCTTATATCCATCAGAGGCACTATCCCAACTACCTGTATTTTCTCTCAGCTCTGCTCCAAAAATTTACCTAACTCTTCATTAGTTTTTTTTTTTTCCTTCAGCTTTGTATCCTCTATTCCTAAACATACATCTGTCTCAGGTCTTGTACTTCTACTTCTTCCTCCCCACTTTTGCATTTCTTGAAGATCTTTGCATTCTTCTGGCACGAATCTCTTGCCTTGTCTGATTTGGTCCCCTCCATTAGTTTCTGTTGATGAACCTTATCATGGGACGATGTGTGCACAGCAAAAATCTGTGTATTCCCCTACATTTCCCAGCCTCTCTAGCAGTTAGGCTGTGGCAATATGATTAGTTCTGGCCTACGAGGAAAAGGATGCGTGCTACTTCTGGGCTAAGGCAGTTAAGAGATGATGTTGCCTCTCTCATGCTCACTAGTTCTCTTTCTCTCCCTCTCTCCTACTCTTGTTTTACCACCTGCTCTAGCTCCATCTCTCCTCCCCAGCTCCAGAAATCTTGGAGGCCAAGTATTTCACACTGCACACTACAAAATGGAGAAGAACCACCAGAACCATGTAAGATTTTGAGGAGAAAAAAATCTACATTAGGTCAAGTCAAAGAGATTTTTGGGTGTGTCTGTTGTATCAGCAATTATTTTTTACATAAAAAATGGTTATTCAACTTTATCTGATTTTATTTATTTTTGTTGTCTCAGGAATTATTAATTAAACCAAGTGGAATAAACCATTCCCTTCTTTTGCTCTAAAAAATGGTGACAAAGCTTTTTCTCTAAATCCACCCAACTTGTGTTTCTCAGAAGGAACCACCTTCTCCTGCTCACTTTTGTGCATACTTCTTATTCACCCTAAGCTGCTCCCTTTATTTTCCTTTACCTTTCATTTTACCATCATTATAATTGATCATCTGAGAAGCAAATCTCTCTTGAACCATGTCATTTTTGTCAGGTTCTCTAGCCTAACGATACACTTAGTGCTTTATCAGGCAGCAAGACTTCCAGTCTCGCTGCTCTGGAAGTGAGGCGGCAAAGTAGAAAATCACTTACAAGGTGGCACACTGCTGAGCTGGACTTCATAAGGAGACCACAGCCCACTTCTCAGCTATGTAAGGTATCTCTAGAGAAGCTGTACAGAACCACTATGCATGGGAACAAGCTGAAGAGGGATGAAGGTTACAGAATTTATCTACCAGCTTATTTCTGTCTCCTGTCTCTCACTGGTCCAAGTTTGTCCCATATTTTCTGGTTATATAAACTGGCTATTCTAGACAGTCTCTGGGAAATCCAGTTCTCGTGCCCCAGTGTTTGGTGTTTCAGTGGTCTCAGTTTTTGGTCTCAGACTGAAAGTGGTAGAAGGTACCATATCTTCTATGGGTCTGGTCAGTTCCTCCAAGGCACCAAAGCTGATATGACCCCTGCCATGGAAAGACTGTGCTGGAGCATGGTTTTCGCCAGTAAGATAAATAATGGTTAGCTAGATGGTTAGGAGATGAGGAAACTAGAGCAGTGTTGGCCAGGGATAGCCATCTAATAACAATATCCAAGGGACAGGTAGGGCTGAGCAGATATAGAGAGGAAAATCAACTAGGTTTGGTACAAATGGCATAACTCTTTGGTTCCAACTGATGTGTCAGATACTTTCTCAACTATTTATTGGTCTCTAGACTTAGGGGTTGCTAAAACCTCAAAAAGCTACAGAGGGCCTTGCTATATTTCAAAATCCAAATACCAATTGACAGGAAGATCAAGTTGAAAAATTATAACTGACCAGCACAAAAAAACTGCCACTATGTAACTAAAATGCTTTAAAACCTATTTTATTCCAATGCTCGTTCATCTTTTACTGGAAACAAAACACAAGAGCCACAAAGCCAGCTGGAAAAGCTCTTCTCAAAATATATATCCTCAATGATATGCAATTCAGCAATCTTTTGCATAAATACAAAATCTCCAATGCAAATACAGGATCATTTCAATTACCTCCTGGAGCTGGCTAACAGTTATCAACAACTTAGACATGACATTTCATTCAAAACTATTGTGGGCCATGAGTGTCGACGAGCCGAAAAGCAGCAGCCAGAGACTCAGGAAGCCCCAGAGACTCAGGAAGCTCACAATTATGCCAACCACTCCAGTCTGCAGCTGAAATGCCCTTAATGACAGCGTATTTTTAAACCATCTCTACCCGGATGGCAGAGACAGACAGAGGAAGGGACAATCAGCATGAACAATTCATTCAGCTGCCACTGTGGGCCACGTCACGTGTTTCTCTGTAGACCAGTGCAGTGAATTGAATGAGACATGGGGTTTACTGCTCAGACTCCTAATTTAAAAATAGAAGAAAAGGCCTGAGCTCCTGCTGGCCTCCCACTCTCACCCAGCAGGGCGGTGATTAGCTGTGCTTTCTCTGAGCCATTCCTTCTTAATATCTTTACTGGACATTTTCCATATCCATGTCTGGAGCCTTGTTATGAGATAATGCTTGCACGGGATATTTGAGTTATTGCAAGGTCTGCAGTTGTATAAGTTCAGGGCTGTGCAGGGCACATGGTATGATTTTCGCTGTAAAAGGCATCTAGTGACCTGACAGACCAGAAGCTTATATCAGTGTGAGTTTGGTGATATTCTGTTCACGCTTTGGGACCTCTGACGATACAAGATGCCTGTGTTCTCTTGGTATTTGCTGATGCCATCAAGGAAAAAAAGGTGGTAACTGGTCCATCCCAACCTTGGGCTGAGAAGCAGATGCGTAGGTACAGGCAGTCTATCCTTTCCTGGGAATGCTGATTCAAAAATCAGTTGTCTGCATAAAACTAGAATATGGTGATCACTTCCTATTTTAGTATAAATTTGGTTGTCAGAAATAAAAGAAGATAAAAAGCCTTTGTGAGGGAATGAAGCTATATGACTTTGGACATGTTGCTCAGTATCTCTGTGGCCCAGTTTTCTTACCTGTAAATCAGGTTTAATAATAATTCATACCCCATGAGATTCTTGTTAGGATAAGTGAGTTATTATCTATAGTGTCTGCACATAGAAAGTGTCATGTAATGGTTCAATAAGCAAATGAATGAGTACATGAACAAAGGAACCACTGGGCCTCCTCCCCATTCCAGCTGTAGAAGATCAAAACCTCCATCTCCACCCTAATCACTCAATTCTTCTCACCCTCTATGTTGATCCTATGCTAATAAGGGCCTCTAAATTTCCTAATCATGACTTGAGTATGTAGAGATCTACCAGGCATTCTATTCACCACCCCCCCACATCTATCTTTACTTAAGACCGAGTCCACCAAATACTGTCCTACAGGTTCAAACTTAGTCTATTGAAACACTTCTTTTCCTAATGGGTAGGCATTCAGATAACCCTAATTTCAGAGCAAACTGCAGAACTAGAATAAAATTGGTAATCAGTAAGTCATGATTGAACGAATGAAAGCATGCACTGATCTCGAGTTTCAATTCTCATGATTGGGAGTATGCTTTACTGTGGAGTCTAAATGCCCACCTTATACAACTTCATGATTGTATAAACGTAAACACTGTATATACAACTTGATGTATGTATGTACCAACCATCGCCCCACCACTTCCCACCATCACTGTCCACCCACCCCTACCCCAGGTTTTATGTGTTTCATGCACTTGAGGATTTATCCACAGCCATTCTTCAGCGAAGTGGGGCCAAAAGAATAAGACTTCACACTCTACCTCACCAACTTTTGTGATCTTACCCAAAAAGCTATCCTTAATGTTTTTACATTACCTGAAGGTGGAGTGGTAACTAAGGGAAGACATTATCATTAACATTTCTTTAAAGAGTAGCTGTGAACAATTCTGTAGCTTATTTCAAGGGTCCTCTCCCTCTGGAAAGCTAAATAAATCACTTCTTCCTTTGTAGTCAACCTAATACCATGATAACATTTTAATTTCCAATTGGAAGTCAGATTGTAACTTATTCAAAGTTGTATCCACAACACCTAACACAGTGCTTCATACTCAAATAGTTGTTATAATTGGATAACAAGAGAAAATCACCTAACACATTTTCAAAATTTTATATTTCTCTTTAGGTTTGATTTGCCAGAACAAATCAACCAGGGGTACCTTGACCCCTATGTTAAAATCACTGTATTCATTTTGATCACTGTGGCAGTATATTAATTTAAGAACCCTACTTACTGTCTAGAACCACATTAAATACAAAGTCTCTTTTATTAGAAGACCAGCAGAGGATGGGTTTTCAATGAGAAATACTTAGGTTCCCACCCTAACTTTACTATTTATTAGCTCTGTAAACTTGAAGAAGTTATTTTATCCTTCTGTTTTTTGCATTCTTTGTCTTTAACATGGAGATAAAGGTGACAATTCTGGCATGGGTTTAAGAGAAGATGAAAGTAAACAATAGATTCAGAAAATGATACTGGAACAACTTGTCATCCCCATGCCAAAAAAACAAAACAAAAAAAAAAAAAAAAAGAAGAGTCTAGACACACACATTATACTCATCACAAAAATTAACCAAAATGGATCACAGACCTAAATTTAAAGTGCAAAACTATAAAATTCATAGGTGATAATAAAGTAGAAATCACAGATGGCTTTGGGTATGACAATGACTTTTTAGATATGATACCAAAGGCGTGATCCATTGAAGAAATAATTGACAGGCTGGACTTCACTACATCTAAAAACTTCTGCTCTGTGGGGTGCCTGGGTGGCTCAGTCACTTAAGCATCCAACTCCTGATTTCAGCTCAGGTCATGACTTCACGGTCCATGGGATCAAGCCCCATGTTGGGCTCCATGCTGACAGCACAGAGCCTACATGGGATTCTCTCTCTCCCTTTCTCACTGTTCCTCCTTGCTTGCACATGCATGTTCTCTCTCTCTCTCTCTCTCTCTCTCTCTCTCTCTCTCTCTCTCTCAAAATAGATAACACATTTTACGGGCGCCTGGGTGGCGCAGTCGGTTAAGCGTCCGACTTCAGCCAGGTCACGATCTCGCGGTCCGCGAGTTCGAGCCCCGCATCGGGCTCTGGGCTGATGGCTCAGAGCCTGGAGCCTGTTTCCGATTCTGTGTCTCCCTCTCTCTCTCTGCCCCTCCCCCGTTCATGCTCTGTCTCTCTCTGTCCCAAAAAAATAAATAAACGTTGAAAAAAAAAATTTTTTAAAAATGTCTACTCTGTGAAAGACAGTGTTCCGAGAATGAGCAGATAAGCCAGGCTGGGAGAACTTATTTGTAGAAGATATACCTGATAAAGGACTGTTATCCAGAATATACAAAGAACTCTTAAAACATAGTTAAAAACAAGCAAACAACTATAGTAAAAAATGGGTTCTAAAGACCTGAACAGACGCCTCATCAAAGAAAATATACAGATGGAAAATAAGCATATGAAAAGATGCTCTACATCATATGTTATTAGGGAAATGCAAATTAAAACAATGAGATACAGGTACATACCTATTAGGATGGCCAAAATCCAGAACACTGACAATGCCAAATGCTGCCAAGGATGTCGAGCCACAGGAACTCATTCATTGCTGGTGGAATGCAAAACAGTATAGTTATTTTGGAAGACAGTTTGGTGATTTTTTTTTTAAACGAGACATACTCTTGCCATACAACCCAGTAACCACACTCTGCTCTATTTACCCAAAGAAACTTAAAACAATGTCCACACAAAAACCTATGCATGAATATTACAGCATCTTTATTCATAATTGCCAAAACATGGCCATAACCAAGATATACTTCAGTAGGTGAATGAATAAACTATGGTACATCAAACGATGGAATATTATTTGTCACTAAAAAGAAATGAGCCATCAAGCCATGAAAAGATATGGAGGAAGCTTAAATGCATATTCCTAAATAAAAGACCAATCTGAAAGGCTACATACTACATGATTTCAACTTTATGACATCGTGGAAGGGACAAAACTATGGAGACAGTCAAGGTCAGTGATTGCCAGGAGTTAGGGAAGAAGGATGAACAGACAGAGCACAGAGGTTTTTTAGGGCAGTGGAACTATTCTGTTCAATACCACAATGGTGGATACTTGTCATTATACACTGGTTGAAACCCACAGAATGTGTAAGAATAAACCCTAATGTAAACCCAATTGGATTTTGGGTGATAATGATGAGTCAATGAAGGCTCACTGATTGTAACAAATGTTGCCACTGCAGTGCGGGGTGGGGAGGGGAGGGGATGTGGACAGAGAGCAGGGCGGGTTGTGCATATTTGAGGATAGGGGGTATACAGGAACTCTATTTTCTGCTCAGTTATGCTGCGAGTCTAAAACTACTATGAACATAAAATAAAAAGAAAATTAAAAAGAAAAACAGGCAACAGAGGTAAAATAGCCTGAGACTGTGTCAGGGACATGGTAGAGAATTACTAGTAGCTGCTGGCATTTTATTTATTAATAATTGTACTATCCTACAAAAGTCTCAAAATCATTAAGTACTTTCTAAAATAAGTACTGGGCACTGCAAAGACTTGAAAAATTTTTAACACCAACATACCCACACATCACTCATTTCTGCCTTGATAATGCAACACTGGTACCATGCAACTAAATCCTAATATTACATATCGGGCACCGAGATTTAATAGGCATGCAAAAACCCCTGACAGAATTAATAATTATGATCAAAAAACCATGAACAACCGATTTTAATGATCAGATAAGGAACTTATTTCCAGCCACCCACTGTGAGAAACTAATCTTCCTCCACATCCTAATCTACTGACACACACAGCCTAGGCTGAAATAAGCTCTTAATAATGAATAATCTAGCTATGAATATAATTCTGCTGAGCAGAAAATGGGGGATTAGAGAACATTTCAGAAAGAATTAGTTTTTTCTTTCCCGCACTTCCCCACTCTTTCAGTTAATTCTCTTTAAATACTGTTTTGATTGTTGCCTGCCACCTTAAGGATATAAGAAGACGTGCACACAAGTGTGAAAGAGTATTCAGGGCTGCCCCCCAAAAGAACATGCACATGGGAGGGGTGTTCGAGTAGGAACAAAAGCACACAGGACTGGCGCATATCTATATTAACAATTCTTAAAGAAAACCATCTGTTAATACCGATTCATCTATTCTGGAGTCTTAGGGTAAAGTGGTAAATATGGACCATGCATTCATTCATAATTTATACAAATGAAACTGTGTACACACAAACACACACACACATACACACAGCACATTTAGGCTCAGCAATAAACACGCTAATAATCAAAGAGTAAAAGCATAGCTTTTTTGGTGTTAATGGATGTCTCAACTACGTTAAACAGTTTGATCTCAAACTTTGAGACAAATCTGGGAAATTATGGCTGTAGACCCATAATGAAGCTCAGGAGTTAAATGACTTGCTACTAAAGAAGAAAAGAAGGGACAAGAAGGAAAGAAGGATGGGAAAAAGAAAAGAACAGCATAAAGTAATTCATTAATTTGCTCATTAATTAAATATTATTGAGCACACACTATGTGTCAGGCACTGTGTTAGTAGCTAGAGAAACAAATGGAATAGGCTCTACCTTCAAGAAGCTCAAAATCTCATGGGAATGAGAGCCAAACAGTGAAGGAATTTGTCCCAGCCAGACTCAACGGAAGTTCCCACATCTCTCTCTCTCTGATTCTTTAACCTCCTGGTTCCTACTCCAGCACTCATGATGGTCTGAAAATGAGAAGAACTCTGACTGGGGGTTTGGAAAGGCCTGGGTATAAAATCTTCTCTGTAGGGGCGCATGGGGGGGCCCAGTCGGTTAACCGTCCAACTCTCCACTTAGGCTCAGGTCATGATCTCACAGTACATGGTTCATGCCCCATGTTGGCTCTGCACTGACAGTGTGGAGCCTGCTTGGGGGTCGTTCTCCCCCTCTCGGCCCCTCCCCCGCTCATGTGTGCTCTCTCTCTAAAAAAAAAAAAAAAAACAAAAAACTTTTCTCTCCATCCTTACTGTCTGATGTTGACCAAGTCTTTTAACTTGTCTGAGCTGTAGTGTCAGCTTTTGTAAATGGCGATAATAAATCTACTTAGCAGCACTGTCCTAAGGATTAATACCAGTCAGGAACAAGCTTGCTGGTCTTCACTGCCCTCACTTGCATGCGCCCCGCCTCTGCAACCATAGCTTCACAAGCAGTGCCCTGGTACCCACCACACCACCAGGAAGGGGATCCTGGATCTCAGGGCCAGGCCCAACACCAAACCTTCTCAAGGAGAGCATCAGGATCAACCTGTCAGGGCTTGAACTCTGTTTACCTCAATCCTTCCCAGAAGCACAAGCCCCTAAGAGCATCTATTATCACCTGCCTCTCTTCCCCTTTACTGCCCTATACTTTTCCTAACTCGGTTCATCCTTCCCCATCTCCCCCTGCATACCCACTGTACCCTCTGGGATAGTCCATCTATGATCAACACATATCCCCACATCCAGTGGCTATTCTCTGTTCCCTTCATCTCCTGATCTGACTTGGCTGCCCCCATAAAACCCGCTTCCCTAGCATCCTTCTCAGTTTTTTCTCTCATCCCCCTAGTTCTTCAGGGTTAGAAGAGAGGGTTTATGCCCTCATCTTCCCCTCTGCTGCTTCCAGATCACATGCCTGGCTTTCTCTCCATCCTGCAAGATCCTCTCCTCCTTTCAGACATCCCATCCACTTATCTCACTCTCCTCTACCTCACTCTTGCTGCAGTTGTCTGCTCACCTCCCTCAGTCGTTGAAGCTTTCTCTCTCCTCACACTTTACTCTTTTCACAAACAATTTCAGTGACTTCAACACTGGTCTCTCAATTGCTGCACTTCCTTGTCTACAATGAGCCCTCCCTCCACCCATGTGGCTGCCCCATCTCACAGTCAGACCAGGCCTTTCATTACCAGAAACTGCACTGTCTCTCCCATCTTTATTCAGACACACCTCTTACAGGCCCTGACATGCTATCCTCTTCAGCTCACTTGCCCAAACACCCACGTTGCAGGATTCCTCAGTCTTACTGATCTGGGTACGCTCTCATACCAACTAGCTTACTCCTGCTTTGCCTTTCCTCCTAATCACTCTATTGTAACAACTTGCATCCTCTACTCATCCCCTGACTTCAGTCATATTTCCAGACAAAATCCTAAACTTGCATGAAGAACCCTACTGTCCAGAACCACTATCCCTACATCTGAGCAGAATGTCCTTTGTTGGAGAAAAGTATACATCTGGACAGATGGGTATCACCATCCAGAAGGTAAATTCTATTCTCAGATAAGTTCACTTTCCCATTCTGTGAGATGTCTACCTTTTGTCGCCATCACTGCTCTGCACGAACACCTCCCAGCTGAACCCCCTGCCTCCCTATTGCTCCTTTCCAGTCCTTTCTTACAGTTCACCAGAGTGACCCTTCAAAAATATAAACCAAATGAAACCATTCTCTCATTTAAAACCTTTTAATAACTTTCCATTATACTTGGAATAAATCCCAAACTCACTGCTCATAAGTCCCATCTATCTCTTTTCCTCATAACCCACCAAAATCTCTCATCCATCTCCCATTATACTATCTGTCTTTCAGTTCCTCAGACACACCATGTTCTTCCCTGCACCAGGCCTGAACTCATATTATTCCATCTGCCTGGGAAGCTCCTCCTGGGGTTTTTCCAGAGCTATATGCTCCCCACTGTTCAAGTCCAGCTCGCAGATCATCTTCTTAGACCTTCTCAGGCCAGTCCTCTCTGATGTTGTACCTCCCTCCTCTTTATTTCCCAACCCAGCAAACTTGATTCCTTCATAGAACTTACTTCAATTAATCCAGCATAATTTATTTCTATGTTAACATGGTTATTTTCAGTCTCCCTCCCCTCTCCATAAGCTCCATAATGGCAGAGCCATATGGTGGTCTCGTCATTATTGGCAGATAATACTTAACACATATTTAAAGAATGGCTGAATGAAAGAATGCCAAATGAGTGACAAGAGTGCTTCAAAGAGAGAATGAGTCAATTTCACAAATTTACTAATGTGATTGTGAAAAACAAAGTTTGTTCCTGTCTTAAAATTTTTTTTAAGAGTAGACAGTATATAAATACGCACACACTGCTTCTTAAACATTTCCACTGAAGTAGCCAAAGAGGAGTAATACATATGTATACCTGGGAGGTCAGGACCATAAACAGCTAGACTTTATCCTCTCTATGTTCATCCTTCAAATGATGTTTTCAAATTATCCATATTTGAAGCTGATGATTCAGAAAAAGGGAACATGGCGTACTATAGTTAAGAATTCTCTCCTGAACAATGCAGTAAACCTCATTTGGAAAAGCACAAACACATAGAGCACATGCTCATACCTCTTTTTTATTGAATTTAGCCCATTTTCCTCTGAATCGGTGTCTAATGTATAATAGATACCCTGTCTATATTCTTTTAGAAATTTCAGCTCAACCTCAGCCCCTGCCTGAATGGCTGTGATCTTGCTCTAGCTACACAGAAGTGGTCGGGACACAGAACTCTGGCATAGAAAGAACCAATATGGAAACTGGAATAAGCCAATTAGATCCACTATCTTTTAAGAAACTCAGATGTAGGGGCTCCTGGGTGGCTCAGTTGGTTAAGTGTCCAACTTCAGCTTAGGTCATGATCTCATGGTTCATGGGTTCAAGCCCCACATCAGACTCTGTGCTGACAGCTCAGAGCCTGGAGCCTGCTTCAGATTCTGGTCTCCCTTCCCCCTCTAGGGTCCCCCTCTGACCCTCCCCTGCTCACACGCTTTCTCTATCTCTCAAAAATGAATAAACATTTAAAAAAAATTAAAAATAAATAAATAAACTCAGATGCTGTTGGATACATAGCTCTGAGAAGTCACAGAGGATCAAGGCTGACCCTGTGCTATGGAAATTCATGGCCACCTCTACAACAGTTATGTGGTGAGTAGAAGAGCAGGAAGAGCCAGCCTTCTGAGAAGCAGGAAAGGAACAGGTGCATAAAAAGAAAGCACCCATAGACAAAGAGGCCTGTGAGAGAAGGTGGAACTTCTCAAGTTGGAACTTCTAAGTTAATCTCCAATGATCCCAGCTGTCCTTTATTCCCAAATTCCATTTCTTCTGCATTTCCTAATTTTGTTTCCATGAGACTATTTATTGTTACTTTTCAATAAGCCTTCTTTTAAATTTAACTCATCTGAGTGGATTTCCTCTTCTTGATATTTAAAAAAAATCCCTGATTGGGCTTCTAACAACCCTACCAATTTTTAAAGTTGAAAAACTTGGAGGGGGCTTTCTTTGTGAAAAATTTGTATTTAAAAAACTTATTTTGTGGCAATGTACACACAGCCTAGCCCTTTGAAAATAAATGCTTCTCTACTCCTGCTGGGAGCCACTAGGACCCGGGGCCCATGGCCAAGTCATACATACTATATCCCAAAATGTGTGGATTAGGGAGTGTAATGGATTGAATATTTATGTCACCCAAAACTCATATACTGAAATCGTAACCCCCAATGTGATGATATTCGGGGTGGGACCTTTGGGAAGTATTTAGGTCATGAGGATGGAGACCTCATTGAGTCTCCTATAGGAGACCAGAGAGCTAATATCTCTCTTCCCAACAAGTAAAGATACAATGAGAAGTCCGCAGTCTGTAGGTTGGAAGAGGGCTCTCATTTGAACCCAACCATGCTGGCATCCTGTTATCACACTACCACACTCCACGCTTTAAGCAATACATTTCTGGGGTTTTGTTTGTTTGTTTTGTTTTTTTGTAAGCCACCCAGTCTACACTACTTTGTTATAGCAGCACTAATAGACTAGGACAGGGAGGAACCAATTGTGGCAAAGTAGACTAGCTTCTGGTCCAACTTCCCGGATACCAGGCATGGCCTTCCAGGCCATCCCTAGAACAGAAAGGTTAGATTCAACTTAGACGTCACTACAGGCAAGAAGCACCACCTAAGTACCACCTAAGAAAAGCACACACTTGTGATATTGGCATGAATGAATTGTGAAATTTAAAAAAAGGTGCGCCTGGTGGCTCAGTCAGTTGAGTGTCATGGCTCAGGTCATGATCTCATAGTCCGTGAGTTCCAGCCCCACATCAGGCTCTGAGCTAATAGCTCAGAGCCTGGAGCCTGCTTCAGATTCTGTGTCTCCCTCTCTCTCTGCCCCTCCCCCCTCTGCTCTCTCTCTGTCAAAAATAAATAAACGTTCAAAAAAATTTTTTAAAAACTTTCTAAATGATCAATTTTTAATTGTCATGGTGTTAGAAAAATGTGATATTTTTATTTTCTCACTGTAGAATTATTATAAAATTTTTGTCATACAAAGAAGTGATAAAAATATGCCAAAATACATGTGAAAAAATGTTTTACAGAGAGGTACTAGACAAATACATATTATCAATAATAATGAGATTATATATTTTTGAATTTCATGATGCTGATGACATGTAAGCTTTGAAATTCTTAAAATGTTAGCTGTGATTTCCTTTCTCTTTTTAAATGTTCATTTTTGCACCTAATTTTATATTTCTAATTTGGCATTATTTTTCTTAAAGATGATTTCCAAAGCTGCTTAGGGTCTAGACCCCACAACACCTGAATTCACCCATGTCCACATGTTAGATATTAGAACACTGAGGTTCAGGAGCTAAATTGGTGCCAGGATTCAAACTGAGGAAGTTTGGATTCACTATATTATGTATTATATTACTCTTTTGATCTGGCATAAAACTTAACTTCAACTACAATTACTGTTGTACATTTTGAATGATCTTAAAGTTTTTGCACACCTGTTTCCCTAACCAGAATCTGAACCCCTTGGGGCAGGGACTGCAGAAAATTTTTATTTACATCTCCAGCAAAGACTTTAATTACATGCATTAAAAAGCTCACTAACAGTTTGATCAAAGGATGAATGCATAAGTGAATGAATGAATGAACCTTTTTTATTTCCATTTTTTAGGTGACGCACTGATTCAGAGGAAAGCAAACAGTAACTGGAGATAGCCATGTGAAAGAGACACTTAGGTCTTGAAGCTTTGACTCCCACTCCTTAGGTGGAGGACCCCTGAGGAGACAACACATTAATGCAGAAGCTTCCTGTATGCGTCACAACATTTGTAAATAAGCCAGTGCATAATGCCTCTCCCGTGAAGATAGGCAACTTTTTTGGAAATAAAAAATTTCCTTATGTATAGAAAAAACTGAGAACGACTATTTGGCAATAAAATCCAACACTTGTTCCTATCATGTTGAACTGTGGGGTCAGAATGAAATACAGTAGTTCTAGAGCCCAGGGAAAGGGGTTGACACAAAGGGTCAATAATGAACCACAGGGTCAGTAGAACAGACAGTCTGGGACCAGGGACTAGAAGCTGGCTCCTCAGAGAGAAGAGAAAATCAGAATAAAAATGTGAGGAACATAGGCACAGTGGCAGCCAGTGGACAAAATGGACAAAATTGAGCTAATACCTAGAAATATGGTTTTCAATGGTTAAATCTGCTGTCGTATTTTGTATAGCACTGTTGTCCATGCCTGACTCCTCCAAGCCCTATTTCTTAGCAGCCTTTGCTATCACCAGAAATACTTGGGATGTGGACAAGGGCACCAATGGAACCACTCTCTTTCCAAATGGCCCTGATTCTCCAGGACCATTATTTCAAACTCACAGGAAGGCACATGAGACCAGGAGCTTGAATCAGCCAAACACAGGGCAGGAGAACTGAGCTGAGCAGCACAGCGAGGAGAGGAAACCAGCTTTCTGGCATTCAGTGCCAAGTCTATCTTCCTGTATCAACTAGCATTAAAGTCAATCAGCATGGAAAACTGTCAGCCCAGCGTGACATTTCAGCTTTATTCCCTAACGCTTTTTTTTGCACTTATGTGGGGAAAATAGATAGCAATATGGTTAACTTGTGGTTCTTTCTGATTTGGAGTTTGAGGGATTTTCCAAGTAATGAAAAAGCCTGGCCACCCGGGACAAAAGATATTCACTCAGTGAGCAGAAAATGTATTGTTTGAAGAAAAATGAATTGAGGGCTCTCTGAGAAAGGACCTACTATTGAAGACAATTTCTCTCCTAGAACTATGCAAAGCCCGGAGGATAAAGCCTCAGAGTCGCTCAAGGTCTGGAGGCCCTGGGAGACAGAGGCATGGCCATTTGAGGATTATGTGAACATAATTCCTATGCCTGTGAAGTCTCCTCTAACCTCCAGGCCTACTCTGAGTGTTATGGGCTGAATTCTGTCCCCCAAAGAAAAGATATGCTGAAGTTCTAACCCCTACACCTCTGAATATGACCTTATTTAGAAAGAGGATCATTGCAGATAATTAGTTAAGATAAGGTCATACTGGATACGGGCCCCAATCCAATATTATGGGTGTCCTTATAAGAAAAGGCTCTGGGAAGACAAGGTGAATGTCATGTGACAACCAAGGCAGAGACTGGAGTTACATAGCTGGTAGCCAAAGAACACCAAAGACTATGAGGAAGCTACCAGAAACTAGGAAGAGGCAAGGAACGATTTCCCTGTGGATTCCAAAGGGAGTATGGCCCTACCAATGTGTTAATTTTAACGTCCAGTCTCCAGAACTGTGAGATAATAAATTTCTATTGTTTTAAATCACCCATTTATGGCACTTTATTCGGGCAGCCCTACAAAACTGATACATTGGGGTAAGATAAGGTGAACCTGAATCAGGTGAAAAAATTAGGGAGTGTCCAACAGGAGGAATGCTAGATACTCACTCTAGATTGGAATGAAGGGAAGAAGTATCATATATGTGTTTGTGTGAGTACATATGTATGTGTATAATATGTGTTTGTGTGTAATTTTAAGAAGCCAGACACACCAGATAAAGTCCAAAGTATTTTTCTACCAATAAAAATTTTCTGTATAAATACACCATATGGTGATCATCAGTTTGAAAGAATTAGAAGTTATAAAGTTTAAAGAACAATGGAATTTCCCCATTGGCAATATTTTTAAAGTCATTTCAAGGCAATTTAGTATCTTAGAATCATGAACCTGAAAAAGCGTGATCCCATGGTATCTTGTCCATGGGCTAACATACCAGTAACTAAGGAATACTAGTAATTATGGCTTTAGATTTAATAGGCCCAGGATCAAATCCTCACTAAATCAATAACTCATATAACTGATTTGTAGCAACTTGTAAAATTCCTCTATCAGTTACTCATAGTCAAAATAATAATGTATAAACAACTGTCATTTATTCTTGCTCATGTGTCTGAGGGTTACCAAAGTGTTGGCTGATGTAGACCAGATTGGATGAGGTTCAGCTTTGAGCTGCAGGTGGGAATCACATCTCCATGTGGCTCTCATCTTCTGTGGACCAGCAGACTAGCAGGCACATGTTGTTCTTGTGGGAATGGCAGAAAGGCACACATGCCAGGCCTTCTTTTGGCATTGGCTCATAAATAGCATGTGAATGAGTCATGCTGCTCACATCCTTGAGCCACAGCAAATCAAATGGCCAAGGCCAACATCATTGGCCAGGGAAATGTACACTATCTCTAATTGAAGAAAGACTGCACAATTTGACTTATGACACTCCCTGAATGTATTTACTTACCTGCCAAATGGAGATAATATTGGTACTGTTGGATTATTTGTCTCCATTAAACAATCAGAAGATTTCACATAAAAACATGGATTTTCTAAATAAATTTTTAAAAAATCTCCAGGGGCGACTGGGTGGCTCAGTCGGTTAAGCATCTGACTTCAGCTCAGGTCATGATCTCACAGTTCATGGGTTCAAGGGCTTCGGGCTCTGTGCTGACAGCTCAGAGCCTGGAGCCTGCTTGGGATTCTCCCTCTCTCTCTTTCTCTTTCTCTCTCTCTCTCTCTCTCTCTCCCCCTCCCCACCTCTCAAAAATAAAATAAGTATTAAAAAAATTAAACAAATTAAAAACTCCAGAATACTGGGTCCACAGTTCAACCTGGCAATAATTGGCTAGAGATTAAGTGGGTTTTGCCCAATCTTGGAAGACTATGGCAAATTCCCCATCTGGTCCAATTCATACACCCAAGCTGCCTATTCAACACCTGTAAGCCTCTGAGCCTGTGAACCCTGCTGCACACCATCCTGGAAGTGATGGAGGCGGGGCTATGTGAAAGCCCCTCCTAGCATGTTTCCCTAAAGAACCTCGTAACTGAAGTTAACACAGTGAGGCCAGAGCAAAGGACAGAAACAAAACAGTTCAGGAGTGACTTCTCTATGGACATCCTCCAACTGGGCTCCCAACTTACACATTTGGAAGGATATTTTATAAGTCCTTTGATCCAATAAGTCTTTAGTGTCCAATTATCAAAATTCCATTAATAATTTCAAAGTTCCGAGTTTCTCAGGAATCTGGAAGTAAATACTGTGCACCATGGCATTCTCTTCCCAAACTGCATTTCTGGTGTTGTGACCCAAAAGGCAGGTACAAGCTGAAGATTGAAACCCTGGTAGCCAAACTTAATTGAGTATTAGAAAAATTAATAAACAAAAGGATATTTACCACTCCATCCCTACCAAATCTCTTAGGATGCTATATGGAAAATCTGACTTATTTTTTCCTGGTGATTTTATTGAGCAGGTAATTTTAATAACTACAGATGAGGGTCATCCCAGGGAATGCTGTGATTGCAGAAAAGGACTCAGAGAAACAAAGGCTTCTCATCTCTGCTGCGAATATCATGGCCAGGCGTTGCTTAGTCTGCCTGATAGTAGAGGTCACCTATCAAATTTTTGATCTTGAAGCAAGCAGGTAGACAGAATTTGCATAGGACTTTGGGTCAAATGTACTTCTTTGCAATAGCCTGTGTAGAAAATCTCAAAGAATAAATAAAAACTAAGTGATTAATTTTCAAACTATTTTTCCCTGTTATGAGCATTATCCAGAGGAAGCTGTGTTATGAGATCTGTCATCTAAATAGTAGTGAATTACACATGATAAGATTGTGGGATATGGCAGAGTATGCTCTTTGTGCTTTCATCAAAGTTTTATGCCTAGATACTCATCATTTACTAGTTCATGAATCTATGAAACTATGATTGCCTGTATCTGAATGTCTTGGGATTGCATTTCTCACTGGGAAGCCAGTATTCAAATTTTGTTTTCATAATCTAATACTTGTGACCAAGCTTATGGCAGCAACTTCAAATCTGAAAGTCAATATTACTTCATAAAAGTAGTATCAAAAGTTATTTTAATAACATAGATCCTCAGTCCCTTATCTACAATTCCAAAACTTATCTAAAAAGTTTGACATTTTTTTTATTTTTTATTTTTTGGTAGCAAAATCTGACCTAAACTGAACTGCTTTTGTGGAAAAACCGGACCTGAACTAATGTGAGACTATTTATAGTCTCTGCATATCCCACGGAGTATAAATATTCACACATTTCACTAAAGAATTATTAATGTGTTTGATTATGGAGTGTTTCCTTCATACCCCACTGGGTGTGTTACATGAAGTATATATATATATATATGTGTGTGTGTATATACACACAAACACACACACAGTATACACACAGTGTGTGTATATATATATATATATATATGTACAGTATATATATATTATATGTGTGTGTATATATATATATATATATATATATACACACACACACACACATACTGCATTATCTTTTTAACATCTGAAATTTCTGAACTCCTCAATACATCTGGCTCTAAAGATTCTGGATAAGATTGAAAGCATGGGTTATTGAAATACTTCTTAATTTTACTTTTATAAAGTAACCTTACCTTTTTAGAATTGAAGTCAAACACGTCAGTTCAGCTGTTTATATAATCATGACCGTTATCTAGCACTTACCCCTCAGTGATAAAGAGGTAAACAAATGCATTTTCAAAGTCAATAAACCTTACAAAGAGTACCCACTATGTGTCAGGAACGTTGGTCCTTAAACTACCTTATTAGAAATGAGAAGACTGAGGCTCAGTGAGCCTCTGTCACTTACTGAAGGTCTCACAGCTGATAAGGGGTGCAGCTAGACTTTCAAGTGAAGTCACCTAGTGATAACTGTCAAGACCTTTAAGGAGTTGGGCCTATAATTAGATAACCTGCACAATACCCAGAAATGCTAGAGGCAGGGGTATGAGAATTTCTGTGTTGTGCCTTCACTTACTCTCTAACACATCCTCTGTTTTAACATATTATATGTAGTCATCCTCCATCTAAATATCATCTTTCAGTTTTCAGCCCTCCACTCTCTGCACCCCTGATCAAAGATGCAAATACATGGTCTTTGATGAAAACCCAAGAACCTCACTCAACATATGCACTGTGCCATCAGCCATCCTTGCTTTCTCCTCACTTGAAGGGAAGAAAACTTAAAATTCAAATGACAGGGGCAGCTGGGTGATGGAGTTGGTTAAGTGTCAGACTCTTGATTTTGGCTCAGGTCATGATCTCATGGGTCATGAGTTCAAGCCCCACACTGCAGCCTGCACTGACAGCATGGAGCCTGCTTGGGATTCTCTCTCCCCGCCTCTCTCTGTCCCTACCCTGCTCGCTCGCTCTCTCTCTCTCTCTCTCAATCAATAAACTTAAAAAAATTTTTAATTCAAATGACAAACCTACAGATACACTTAGAGGTACCCATCAACCTGGATCATAACCCACTGAGCTACAAAACGCCTTCCCTAAGCCCACTGCTAAGATTAACCCATTACTAAAGAGAAAATCTTTCATGTCAATCAATTCTGGGATAGGACCTCTTTGTGGGTACTACAGACTGAACTGTATCCCTCCAAAATTCATATGTTGAAGCTGTAACTCCCAATAATTAGTATTTGAAAATAGTGTCTTTGGGAGATAATCAAGTTTAGATGAGGTCACAGTATTAGTGCCCTTATGAAACAACAGAGAGCTTGCTCGCTCACTCTCTCCCCCATGTAAGGACACAATGAAAATGTGCCCAGCTGCAAGCCACAAAGAGAGTTCTCACCAGAACCCAATCATGCTGACACTCTGATCTCGGACTTCTAGCCTCTAGAACTGTGAGAACATAAATTTCTATTGTTCAAGACACCCAATCTAAGGTTATTTGTTATGGTAGTCCAAGCAGATGAAGACATTTGGGATATCAAAAGACTAAAATATGTTGATTTCTTTGGAATTCTTTAGATACCCACAAACATTAGAAAATACTACATGGGTATATGGCTCTCTAAAATAAAAGCAATAATTAAAACAGTAATAGGCACTGAGTGCCTACAATATGCCATGCAAGTCACATTATCTCCAATTTCCATCATAATGATGTGTTTTGTTCTTGCTGTGAGTCTAGAGGCTTAAAAGAGCTGTCCAATAGTGACAGCACGCCCATGGTAGAATGGGGATTCAAACCAAGGTATGTTTGAATTCAAAGCCTGTGTTCTCTACATCTATCAATTTTACCTTTCTATTAAAAAAAAAGAAAAACACACATTAGACTTTAACACAAGTCAGAGGCAACCTTTAAGTACAAAGTTGCTTAACTGACATGATAAAGAATTCTACTCAGCCCCAAATATCTCCATTGCTCATGCCTGAAATTCCACTAACACTGGTTCACTTATTTATTTACATTGAGTGTTGTCACTTCTTAACTTCTAACTTTAAAACACTCACCTAGGAATAATAAATGAATCCCTAAATACTTTGGCTCCAGTGTGCTTGTCTGTTTTGTTCAACTAACAAATGTTAAACATCTGTTATATACAAGGGGTTGGGCTCAACTTGCCAGGAATATAAAGATACATCAGACTTTTTCTACAGTACCTCACAATATACAGCTATCAGCTAACAAGAGGAAGGAACTGGCATTTACAGTGTTGAAATGTATAGTGAAATGTATAGTGTTGGAATGTACAAAGCACTTTCAGGTAAATTACATTTTAAAAAAGGCAGTATTGACAAGTGGTTAGACAATGTGCCCATCAGTCAGGACCCTTGCAAATATGAGCACACTGATGTTAGTTTTCATTATTTGAGATTATTGTTATATACATGTTCTACTTTTGAAATAAAAATAAAAGAGACCAAAAAAAAAAAACTAGTTCGTTCAGGAAAAAAACTGGTTGACTGAATCTGAATGAAATCTGAATGTCTTTCAGTTGATCTTGCTGATTTCAACACAAAATCTTTCTAATTTACTCTGTCCAGTACCTACCAAGAAGACAGAACTTTCTATTTCCCCTCATCATGCATTTATTCACTTAATTCTGTATTCTACAGACTGTTTTAAAGAGCCAGTATGTGTAAGGGCCTGAATTAGAAACTTAGTAATATTCAAAGATTATTCAAATAAGTAACCTAACAGATTTATAGACAATGTGCTATGAGGTTACACAACAGAGGGAAGAATCGTATCTTGCTGGAATGTGATCAGGCTATTCCCCCTGCCTGCCTGCCTGCCTGCCTGGGATGGACCCCAGACCCCGCTGGCACCTGGGCAACCCCACCCCACAGCATGTCAACACACAACTACTGACAGTCGCACGGCCAGAATATTAGCAGAACACGCTATCACACAGCGTTCTGGCTCACATCATGTAATCATCCAGGGGAAACAGGCTTAGGAGTGTGATAAGTCAAATGAGTCCAGATGACAACGGAAGAGATGTCCTTGGTGCACTGTTAAGACAATGTTTCCTCTGGGGGAGGAGGAGGGAGAGATGGTTGCAGGCTGATGTGAACAGGGAAGGACTTTTTCCATTATGAACCAGAGACTCGGGTTTATTTAGACATCTGCTTCCTGAACAGAAGCAGCACTGCTAGGGGTTAGTTTTCTTCCCTCCCCAGTGCTATTCTCCTGATGCTTATTACAAGTCAAGTAGCAATATAGCACTGTCCTCAAGGAGAAATATTCTCTCATTTTGGCTGCCATGTCAGGGAGAAGGCAGAGGAAGGAGACTATTTGCTCATAGTGTGAATTTCTTCTCGCTTCCTCCAAGGCCAAGCCAAAAAAAAAAAAAAAAGAATAAGGCCGTGGAATTTCCAAGTGCCGGCCACAGCTGGTGAAGGAGGCAGTGTTTTCTGGACAAGCAGCTCACCACCTAGCAATTAATTTCTAAATCCATCATTTAATTATTAGTCCAAAAGAACACTGAAAATGAACAGCACTGCCCCATTTACATATTTAATCGGATTAGACTGCTGACTTTCAGATCCTGGCAATTAACTGGTCTCTATATCCCTTTTCCAATACTTAAATGATTAATCTCTTATATTTGGGTGTCTATGTTCATTTCCTGATATTTTATGTTGGAAAATGAATTGTTCGTTCTCAGCATCATTATATGGGGAGGCGATTGCAGACAAGTTAACCTCTTGCTGTCCTAAATAATTATGACTTCATGAAGAAGCTGTGTGAAATTCTAGATAATAAGTGTATATAACTACCAACCTCCTGTTTTCCTTTTAAAAATGAAATCAATGAAAAGAAATCAAATGAACCTATTCCCTTTACAGTTATGTGAGGTAAACAAAGAAGGTATTCTTCCAATTGAATACAATATTTGATCATCTGTTCACTAAGGAAAACCAGGATTTCCCACAACTCCCCAGTGAGGTTCTATATTTCCTGGTATGGTCTAAAAGGAGATGCAAATTTAAACATGGACAGGTTAAGTTTGAGATGCAAAACAACACCGGAAATAAAGCAAAGCAGACCTGATGGAATCTTAATGTAAAATACCCTCTTGCTATTGACAAAAGCTTCCACAAAGCTTCCAAGCCTTCCTAGAATGATCCCAAACCAATTCACCTTGAAAGGTATCACATAAGGTCACCCAACTACCAGAAGGGACCAGGAATGTACACAGAGTAGATGGTTCCATTAATGGTGTGACTGAGGAATTACAGAACACAAACAGTCCAAAATTGTGATTTAAGAGCATAGTTTCTAGAACAGGAGAGAGCTGGCTGTGTGCCCCAGTGTGTCACTGAATGTCCACACACCAGACTTCAAGCAGGGTACTAACCTCCCCTAAATCACAGGTGCATCATCCTCTAAAATGGGGCTAATAACGACATCCATTTCAGAGAGTATGGTCTGAAAGGATTCAACGACATACTGCAAGTAAGGAATTTAGCCCAGTGCCTGGTAATGTTAGTGGTTATTTTAATACCTTATTGCTAAGCGATGTGCCCACTGTCCTGAGGCCCAAAATAATTGTAGCCTTTATTAGATTTTAAAATTCCCAAACCTTATTAAAACTCAGAAGACAGGGTGGGTAGCAACTCAATGGTTTTATTAGCAATTCAACATTAAAAGGCTGTGCCATCTGGAACTCAGTCTGTATAATTCTCTCATGAACTATAACATTAGTTGGTTCCCACATTGAAAAGAGTCAATTTTGCTCACCAGGTCACTCTCATTCATTCTAACCCAACCTAGAATGGTAGGATTTTTGAATAAATACATTTGATGGGGTAAAAAGACCCTGAACTTGGGGGAACTGTCATGATTCTCCAGAATACCAGAAATCAACCTGGAATCAAGAAGGACTACCTCGGCAGAGAGCAAGCCATATGCAAGTTTGCAACTGCATTCACTCTGCTTAACAAACATGTGTTGAGGGCCTACATGATGCCAAGAGCTGGAGTTTTTCCTCTTTTCCTTCTGAAGCTCCAAAAAGTTCAAGCCCATACTGATCAAGCAGAAGAAATTATTTGGATACTTCTCAAAATCTCGAGTGCCCAGTTTCCATTGCCCTTGGCAGCTGGAACAAATTAGCGCCGGGACACAGGCTTTGAAGAAAGGTTTTAGAAGCTCAAAACAAAAGAAAAAAAAAGAAAATCTATTTTTAAAGAAAATTATCTTTACTTTTCTGATGTTTAAAGCAATTTGTGCTTCTATTTAAGTTTTTTAGACAATACAAAAAGGCAAAAGTAAGAAATAAAAATCTTCCATTGCCCCCCCCGAAGAGATTATCACTGATGTATGTGCTACAGATTTTTCTACACAAACATATATGTATAACCATGCATACATATATAGAAGTATAAACACACACATAAAAGATAAACACATAAACTGCTTTGCAATCTGATTTTTTCACCAAATACATAATGTATCTGTTTCCATGTTAATAAGTAAAGATTTAAATTTGCCTTATCACTTTTAATGGTTCTACTGTTCTCCACTGTATGAAGGTGCTGTATTGTACTTTACCAAACACTGTCCCTGGATGGGTAAGTGATTTTCTTTCTGTTTTTCTTTTTTCTTTTCTTTTTTTTTTTTTAACTTATTTACTGAACAACTAACCTGCCATGTGCCTGAACTATTTCAGAGTTCACATATATTTACACATATATTTAATTGTATAAAAATAATACTGCTTTGCAATTGTCCAGGTACAAAACTTTGACAGTCTTAATTTTATTATCAAACTACCATTAATTTCCTACTCTCTGATACCTGGACAGGATGGTCCTGACATTTATAAAATGCCTTCAAGTGGGCTCTCATTGCCCATGCCCTAGAAACCTCTCTGGTTTCTGGTTAAAAAAAAAAAAATGAGTTTTCCTCAACCCCTGGCTCCTTGCTACTCACAATGAATGTCAGTCTTTGAACCAGCAGCCAGAGGCGTCCCCCCTCTTCCAAGATGGAAGCGCAGGGTGTTTTCATGGGCATTTTTCTCTGTTCAAACTAAAAGGTCACACAGACAGCTAACATACTGCATCTCACCAAACATATGCTACTATTAATGAGTTGTGGCGGTGGTGTGGTTAATATTTGATAGCCGACCACCTACTGTCCTTGTCAAATATTTGCTTTGCTTACGAGCAGAGCATGCTGGAGTGCTGCCGGTATTCTTCATCAGCCCAGACAAGTTTCTGGAAAAACAAGCAGCTCAGGACTGTGGTATTGTCAGAATCTACAGTGAATGCAAAGATGAGCCCCGATGCTGGAGATGAGCGAGGACATTAAGAACAAAAATCTCCTCTGTGAGCCTGGATCTAACAGTTCTATAATCGACTGTCAGTGCTTGCTACTTCAAAGGGCCCAAGGGCCAGCAGAAAGGGCAGAAAGACCTTTAACCAGCACCTGAAAACCTGTGACCAAACAGCCGCTAATGTTTACTGAGTGTCATGTACGTGGTAGGCATCACTCCAAGCGTCTTATGGGTAGTAGCACACAATACCACTTGGAGGTTGGCAATCTTATTACTCTCCTTTTATTTATTTTTTTAATGCTTATTTATTCTGAGAGTGAGAGCACGCACACAAGCAAGTGGGGAAGGGGCAGAGGGAGAAGGAGAAAGAGAAAGAGAATCCCAAGCAGGCTCCGGGCTTCACAGCGCAGGGGCTCGATCTCAGGACCGTGAGATCGTGACCTGAGCCAAAATCAAGAGCCAGACGTTTAACCAACTGAGCCACCCATGCGCCCCTTATTACTCTCTCGTTATATAGATAAGGAAACTACGATGCCAAGAAGTGTAGTAACTTTGCCCATGGGGGGGATCTAGTCATCAATTCAGGCGTTCCATCTCCATGGCCAGGGCTCTGAAATACCACAGCACAAGTTCACAGGTGTGGATACACCCACACACTCCACTCCCCACATATATACCACACACGATCCACGCTTACACTGGGCACAGACCACAGCGCGTACACCTATCTCACTCCATGCACACGCACACCCCCATCACACACACCCCACTCACCATACGCACATAGCCCACAAATCTCACACATATCCCACACACCACACACTCATCACCTGCCATGTGCACACACTTTGCACGTAGTTGCACGCACCTCACACACCCCACACGTCGTACATACATACAGTGGGAACACACCGCACCACGCACAAGGACATCTCACGCAGATGCCCCACACACACCACATGCGCACACTCACACGTACATGCCCCCAAAGCATCCCCAAGATGAGCTGAGAACTAAATAACAGACACCAAGAATAAACTGCTTATAAAAGAATTTCAAGATGCGTGACGGTCCATTTCTTGTCCTACGAGGTAAAGGTGGTAGCATACATGCTTCACAGGGGAAGGCTCGGAGGTGTCTGTGATACATGGTTGCGTGTCGAGGCAGCTCTACGACAGCACCCTTCTGCTGCTCTGGAGCTCGGACGAGATTCAGGTTCAGGAGGATAAGCTGCAGCCACACACTCCCCCACGGGAGACTCACAGCTCGTGGCACGTCCGCAGACTAGATTTCCCAGGGACTGGAAATGCGGTCCCAGCTCTTCAGCCTGCCATTCAAAGCCTCCAGCTATCCCATCTCCCTGGGACCTTCCCTCTTCAATGCCCTCTTCAGGCACACTAAAGGACTCTTGCTCCCTTGTGCACGCCCGCTCTCCCTGACATGACATCCATCTTATTTTTTCCAACTTGAACTCAAACCACCCACCCTGGCTAGCTTAGTTTTTCTGATACCATGACAGTTCCCTTAACTCTGCACCTCCCACCAACCTTTCCATCCCCTAAACTTCTACAGTAATGTATTATCTGTACCACCTGCTTGGCATTTTGATACGTGGTGTACCACATTGTTAGCTATGTCAAAAGATTTTTAAAATGCTGTATTATATTCTAATTGCCCGGAGACCTACTACCCATTTATTATTCAGTGGCTGTCATTGCTTTAGAAGGATAGCAAAACAGCACTTATTGGCTTTGAGGTTCAAAATAGGATTCTGAAACTTGGAAATAAATGGAATCTTAAAAGAAAGGTGCTTTTGATTTGTGAGAAACCAGCTTTTGGAGAGAGAAACGGTTTGTTAAATTCTAAAATCTTGCCTTCAGCTATTAAGAACTAAGACCCAGGAGATATATAAAGTTTATTTGATAAACACAGTTTTAGGATGAATGTATAATGACATAAAAGGATGTTTTCCCATCCCAAACAAGGTAACGTGCAATGGCTGAGGGAGGAGAGAAACTAGAAAGAAGTGACAGTTTAAACAACAGGATGGTATTACTGCGCCCTGCAGTCTCAGCCTGGGTCTTCACAGACACCCAGATAAGCTTGGGGGATACATGGTAGCTGTGCCTCACTTTCCAGAGGCAGAAACCTTAGAGATGTCCCTAAAGAGCAGAAGGTATGAAAGCACTGAAATCCAAACGGGAGTGCCATAAGAAGCAGTAGGGTCTTCCCCACAAGTCTACCGAGGCATTAGAGGGTCATGGGGAGTGTGCGCAGGTAAATATTTAACAACTAGCTCTCTTGAAAATAAACATATCTTTTTTAGAGTAGAGCAGGCAGAATAATGACTCCTCACAGATGTCCACATCCTAATCTCCAGAAGCTGTGAAGATGTTACCTTAGATGGCAAAAGGAACTTTGTAGATATGATTAAGTCAAGGACCTTGAGATCATCCTGGATTATCCAGATGAAAGAAAGTGAGAGAGATCAAAGCAGAGAATAAATTTCTGTTGTTTCAAGCTACCATGCTTGCAATAATGTGTTACAGAATCAATAGAAAACTAATACATGGAGTTTTAAAATGGCATAAGGACACCCCAAGGCTAATTTGAAGCTACCAAGGTGACGTTATTGAACACAAGATGGGAAGATTCACACAGATAGCCCTTGTGAGCTGGTACACACTGGCTCCAGAGTACCGCCTGCATAAGAGAGCATTTGAATTTTTCATGTCTCAAAGAGTCCAGTAGGGGTGGGATGGACTGGCGGACCTGATGGGATCCTACAGTCATGGTGAGAGAAAACACCATCAAATATAGCATGGACCCCAAATATGAGAACCACACACAGGATTACAGGCTAACATCCAAAGACCAGGGAGATAAGCCATAGCCAGCCCTGATGGAGGACAGAGGATGGCTACAAGCCAGATAGTGCCTCCTTCGTCTCCATGCTTCAAGAGTCTCTTTCTGGGGGAGAAAAAGAAGGTAGGTAGATTAGAGAGATAGATGAATAATTTAAATCCTAAATTGACCAAATGTAAATCCTGATTTGACTAACATGACTTGGTTACCTACAAGTGACTCAACTGTTTCCTAATCCCAAAGAGAATGGAGGTGGGGCTCAAAATAAAAATTAAATTTGGTTTTCTGGTATGAATAACTGATACTCACTATTCAAATTATTTCTTCCAAATAATGTATAAACGCCTTAGGAAAATGCCGCAGGTCTTCTATCCACCCCCTGTTGACTCTTAGAGGGCACTGCAACGTTGCCTGACAGGAAGCATAACAGAATCAGTTGCATGGCTATTTCAGCGTGGCTCTCCACCTTCGATGCACACTGACGTCACATGGAGAGCTTTACAGTATGGATGTCTCGGTCCTACCCCCCTGAGATTCTGATTTAACTGGTCTGGTGTGCAGCCTGGGCACTGGGATTTTTAGAAGTTCCGATGAGCAGCCATAGTTGAAACTGGCTGCTCAAACATACTCCTCTTCCTGGAGACGGCTTTGGAATCAAACTAACCCAAGTTTAGATATTGATTCTATATATGTGATCCTACAAAATGAACCTAGATAAATGACTTCATTGTTTTTACAGCTCTGTTTCCTCACCTGTGAATGGATTAATGATATTTAAGTAGAGAGTATTAAGAAGATACTATGCATACAGAGCTTTGCACATGGTGCAAATTCATTTTTGCTAGGTAATGGCTACCATCCTATAACATTATGCTCCAGACTGCCTGTGAATCCTCTTTTTGCAGTCACTGGATATTCTGCTAGAATCCATAAAGTCTCCCCATGCACCTGGAATAAAAATATTAAGGCACAAATCTTTCATCTTATATAATTATCCCATTTGGAAAATAAAAAGTACAAATGGAACTCCATGGCTTGCTCACGTTTCAAAAAGCAAAGCACGTTCTGCATAGAAAACCTTGTCAAAAAGCCCCCAAGCCTCACTCTCATTATGGACCAAATGAGGTTTTTCTGAGGTAGAGGTGATAATACGTTCTAAGGTTTCTGAATATCAAACATACGAGGGCACTTAGGGACCTCCCAAACATATATTTCAAGGATAAAAATCTTTTCATCTTCAAAGAATCCACTTACTATTCAACGAAGATGATTACAAAATAAGACAAATGGAATTATTCTGCCTCAGAGGTGCCGTATAAAAATATACACATGTATATATACAAAAGTAGTTGAGAAAGATTAGAAGTTTGTATAACTGAAAGAAGATAGAGTACAAAAGCTATAAATGAAGTCTCCAGAGAGGATCCCTGCTACTGTTTCTCATTAATAAAAGCTATGAACATGGTGCAGGAAAGATTAAAGGGGCATGTCTACAAAACATAGGGCAGCAGTTAAAAGCAAAAGTTCTAGAATCAAATCCTCTAGTTCTACCCTAAATCGGTCCCTTACTTAACCTCTGCATGCCTTGGTTTTCTCATGGATAAAATCAAGATATATCAAGTGGCTGTTGGTAGGATCAAAATGGTACTAGAATACTCAATGCAGTATTTGGTACACAGCAAATTACCAATAAGCATTAACTACTATATTCATAAGGAATACACTAGAACTGTGCTGTGCCATAAACTATCTCATAGCCATATGTGGCTATTTAAATTAAATATAGATAAACAGAAATCAAATAGAATTAAAAATACATCTCTTAAGTTTCACTAGCTGTATTTCAAGTCCTTGGTACACAGATGTGGCTAGTGACCACCGTAATGGCAGAGGGACATCTCCATCACCACAGATATTAAAGTCTCTACTCGAGTGACAAAGAGCAAGTTCTGAAGCCTCTCTCATTTAGTTGAAGGTAAAGGAGAAGCCTCTCCCTTTCCTCCTCCACTGGGTAGGGAAACACACAGGCAGTGATATTCGTCCCCAGGGAATCCTCTCTGTCAAGGCCACAGCTCCTCAATCCTATATGCTCTCCAGATGGACACTGCTGCTGCTGCTGAATGAACTTGTTTTATAGTCACCAAGCAAGTCCCGCGAGGTGGCCTTGTATTCGACTTAGGTTATACAGACACTTAGCAACTAGGGCATCAGAGGCAGGATTTAGGATCTCTGCCAGAATTTATATTTTCTCAGCTGTCCCATCCTTCTGCATCAAGGTGTGTCCCTCTTTCAGTCTCCCTAAAATTTCTAGCTCACTGGTTCTGATTTTACGTGAACTAGAAAAACTGGATAACCAAAGTTATTGTACAAGAGTAAGACTCTAGAAAGGGCTTTTAGTCTTTTGCAAGGATGTCAATGCACAAACACTGAAATACTTTTTTTTTTTTTTTTTTTTTTTTTTTTTTTTTGCTTCCTTCCTAGCCTCTGTCTGTATGCTGGAGAGCTGAGAGTACCACATACCCAACTAATGGGCAAGGTCGTATTTGAAATACCAGAGGGCAATAAGGATGTATGAAGTGATTCTTTTGGAAAGAGTATAAGAAATAGAAAAAATAACAGAAGGGATATAAAGAAATATCTCCAACTAGCAAATCTATGAGGAGTGCAAATTTAGACAAATGGCCAATTCTATTCGGTCATGAGCAAATGATATCAAATCATTCATGGATCGGCAAAATCCATTCTTTGGCTATAAAGCACAAAAAAATCTACTTTAGGGACTCAAGTTGGTATATTTAATCATGTATGTATTTAAATGTGTAACTGAATACTTTTTAGGCTGTGTCTATCCACATAATGCCAGCTTGAGGGAAAAAGATTAAATCACCTAAATGGGCATTATTCATGTGAACTTAGATGTGTTTCTTGCTAAACTGACTTGTCTATACAAATGCATGAGAGATCAACTCACTCACGCCATGTAGGATACATCAGCTGATTCTGAGTTCTTGAGTATACTACATCACTCACTATACATATCCTAGCAACACGAAGAACCATGATTCCATTATAGCAATAATGTAGCTCATGAATGCCCATAAAGCAGAAGGACCTGGATTCAGATTACCTGGACCCAAATCCCAGCCTCTAAAGTCATTTTCAATGCAACTTTTAGGAAAGTGGCAAAATTCACCAAGGCAACTTTCTAATTTATAAAATGGAGTTACTAATAGTCCTTGCCTCACAGAAGTTGCATTTATAACAGCTTTATTAAGCTATAATTCACATAGCATAAAACTTACCATTTTAAGTGTAATATGCACTGGTTTTTAGCATATTTACAGATAATGCAACCATCACCACTATCTAATTTTAGGACATTTGTATCACACCAAAAATAAACCCTGTTTTCACCAGCAGTCACTTTGCTTTCTGCCTCCCGCCCCACATCAGTGGCAACTAATAATCTAGTTTTTATCTTTATGGATTTTCCTACTCAGGACTTTTGGTATAAGTAGAATCACACAAGATGTAGTTTTTTATGACTGATTTCTTTAACTTAGCATAGTGTTCTCAAGGTTGATCTGGCTGTAGCATGTAGCATGTTTCATTCCTTTTCATTATGAAATAACATCCCATTGTATGGATTATTATATCTTGTTCATCCATTTATCCGTTGATGAACATTTGGGTCGTTTATACATGTTAGCTACTCTGAATAATGCTACAATGAACATTTTGGTACAAGTTTTTGTGTAGACATAGATTTTCACTTTTGAGTATTTACTTATGAGTGGAATTTCTGGGGCATATGGTTTTGTATTTGTATTTCCCTGATGACTAATGATGTTGAGCATCTTTTCATGTGCTTATTAGCCACTCAGATAAATTCTTTGGAGAAATGTTTATTCAAATCCTCTGCCCATTTTTTAATTGTGTTGTCTTTTAATTGCTGAGTTGTAATATTTTTTTTGTCTATTCTTGATATAAGTCCACATCAGATATATGGCTTACAAATATTTTCTTCTATTTTGTGTGATTATTTTTCCACTTTTCTGATGGTGATCTTTGAAGCACAAAGTTTTCCATTTTCATGATCTTCATTTTATCTGGGTTTTTTTGTTGTTTCTGTTTGTGGCATATTTGAAAAACCACTGTCTAACCCAAAGTTAGTAACATTAATTTCATGTTTTCTTCGAAGAGCTTCATAGTTTTAGCTCTTACATTTAGGTCTATGATCCATTTTGACCTAAATTCTGTATGTCGTGTGAGGTAGAGGTTCAAACTGATTCTTTTGTATGTAGATATGCAGTTGTCCCAGCACTAATTGTTAGAAGGACTATTATTTCCCCCACTGAACCATGTTGACACTCTTGAAAATCAATTGAGCATAAATATAAGAATTAATTTCTGGACTCTCAGTTCTATTCCATTGCTATTTGTGTCTATCCTTATGCCAGTATAACACTGTCAGTTAATTACTGTAGCTCTATAGTAAGTTTTGAGATTGGGAAGTATGAGTCCTCTTTGTTCTTCTTCAAGACTGTTTGGCTATTGTGGATCCTTTGCATTTCTGTAAGAATTTTAGGATCAGAGAACACAGCAGTGTCTGCAAAACAGACAGCTGGGATTTGGTAGGTATTGTGTTGAATCCGTTTATTAAATACTTTGTAAGAAGCTGAATTATAAGGGGAAAAGAGCACTGGCTAGAACTTAAGAAATGTAGGTTCTTGCCCTTTGAAAAACCATTTCCATTCCTAGGATTTCATCTGTAAAATATGAAAGTTAGGCTATGTTGATTTAGAATATCCCATTCAAATTCAAGATTTTAAGGTTCTATGTATGTCTCAGGCTTGAGAATACTCTCAGCAGTTTGGTAGAAAAAATTCATCTTTTAAAAACATCAACAGATGAGGATTAAGGAGTATACTTATCATGATGAGCACAGGGTACTATATAGAATTGTTCAATCACTATATTATACACCTGAAAGTAACATAACACTGTATGTTAAGTAACTGGAATTAAATCTAAAACCTTTTTTAAGTTTTAAAAATCAATAATTTTGACCTATCAAATCAATAATCCTGGAAACCTGACAAACATAACAACTCTGGAGATAAAGAAGATCCTAGCTTGGAGGGATTTTTTCTTCTACTAGATTAAATATAAGCCAATTTCAAACAAATAGTTTGTTAAAAACCTGCAGTTATTAATGGGCTCTCATGATGTTGTTCATGTGAATGTCTTTTTTTTTTTTTTTTAATGAAGCACTGCTTTATTTATTTATTTATTTATTTATTTATTTATTTATTTTTTAGTGTGTATTTTTGAGACAGAGAGAGACAGAGCACGAGCTGGGGAGGGGCAGAGAGAGAGAGAGAGAGAGAGAGAGGGAGACACAGAATCAGAAGGCAGGTTCCAGGTTCTTAGCTGTCAGCCCAGGGCCCCATGTGGGGCTCGAACTCACGAACCAGTGAGATCATAACCTGAGACGAAGTCTGATGCTTAACCGACTGAGCCAACTGTATTTGGTGTACAGTCATTTCAAATAAAACCTAGGTATATGTTAATATCTATAATTTCATCTAGCAGTATATAAAAGCCAAAGGGAACATTTGCCAATTACTGTCTTAATGAATATAGAGTATCTCAATGATTAAATATTAAATACATAATTATTTCATATATTACGCTCATCCATTTCCCCCTAAGTTTTAAGGTGACATTCATAATCATAAACATCTGGGACAAATACTTCTACTTTTTACTTTTTTAGTCTCTACATAAACTCTCTAGTACTAGCTGGTTAAATACATCGGATGCTCATATTCAAGTTTTCAAGAGGTCTACACATATATTAGGCATGTACCACATACCATATACCAGGTGTGGAAGACACAAAGATTAACAAATAGTCCTTACTCTTAGAATTCACCATCTATTGTCATTGGGAAGTCAGATACAAAGAAGGGAATCACAGTACAATGAAAGAATTGCTATAATATGAGTACAAAAACTGTTTTGAGGATACAGAGGGAGTATAGAGGCTACTGACTTCTGTAGAAAGGTAAGGAGAATCTCAGAAACAGTGATAAATGAGGCAAGACTTCTTAGCTAAAGACACATCTGTCCTGATGTGAAATATGGGAAAACAAGAAGAACTGTGGATAAGTCCAAGATGTCTAGCTTGGGACTTGCTTGTCTAGTTTGTCTAGATGATGATGAAACTTTACAGAAGTTGTTCTCATACAAACAAGCTCTGGTTATGTCAGTGGAGTTGAACTCCAGATAAAGAAAAATACTAACCCACATTGCCTCCTCCCTCACCCTAAACTAGAAAGAAGAATTCCAAAGTACAACTTTAATTTTTTTTTAATGTTTATTCATTTTTGAGAGACAGAGAGAAACAGAGCATAAGCGGGGAAGGTGCAGAGAGAGAGGGAGACACAGAATCTGAAGCAGGCTCCAGGCTCTGAGCTGTCATCACAGAGCCCGACGCGGGGCTCGAACTCACGAACTGCGAGATCATGACCTGAGCCAAAGTCGGATGCTCAACCGACTGAGCCACCCAGGCACCCCTCCAAAGTAGAACTTGATTTTTTTCATACATCTCATCCAAACAATTATTGCATCACACAGTTATCCAAATAGCATATCTCCACTGACCAAAACTCAAATAAGAATAAAAAATGAAGGTTATTCCTAATGATACAATATTTATTTTTCTAATATTAATGGTGTTTTCTGCTTCCTCACATATGATGAATTTTTGATATAGAAATAAAAATGAGGGACGCCTGGGTGGCTCAGTTGGTTAAGCGTCTGACTTTGGTTCAGGTCATGATCTCGCAATTCGTGGGTTTGAGCCCCACGTTGGACTCTGTGCTGACAGCTCAGAGCCTACAGCCTGCTTCAGATTCTGTGTCTCTCTTTCTCTCTCTGGCCCTCCCCACTCACATTCTGTCCCTCTCGCTCTCCCTCTCAAAAATAGATAAATGTTAAAAAAATGATATTGCACCTTAGGCAATATCAAACTGACAATTACCACTTCCCTTGGAAAAGATCTAATCTGGAGTGGCTACACTAATATCAGACAAAATAGATTTAAAACAAAATATTATTAAAGATAAAGAGGAATATTTTATAATGATAATGATGAAAGATTAATCTACCAGGAAAATACAATACCATATATGCACCTAACAATGAGACCCAAAATACACACAGCAAAAACTGACAGAAATTGAAGATACAAACAGACAATTCAATGGACATAGCTGAAGAGTTCAAAACCCACTTTCAATGGTAGACAAGACAACTAAGCAAAAGATCAACTAGGGAAGGAAAGACTCTAGAAGTGTTATCCCATATGTTCCTATAAAATTTGGGAAAGTAATATATTTAAGTGAAAAGACTTTAAGATTCTCTCTTCACAGTCTGACTCCCCTTTTGCCACGCCTGCTGTCATGTCAGGTAGCAATGGAGTAACTAGGAGAATCTTTGGCATTTGGGGGCAACTTTGGGTATCTAAGGAAGAGTTGCATATCAGACACTTGTAGTTTGAGTGGAACACGCTTATGGCTTACTGTTATCTCTAGCTTTCCCCACTGGGAATGGCTTTCAGGAGTACTCACCCACTGTCATAAACACAGGACCAGAATTGTGTAGATAGTGGAGGATAAACCAGGTTTGAAATGAGAGACCCTGAACCTAGTTTGTAGAAAATTCTTCCAATCACCAAAAATGTAAAATTGTAAGCATAAGAAACAGAGTAATCTTTCTGTTCTGGAAAATATTTAACAATGTGGCACTTATTATTATAAAAATACCATACTTTTTTTTTTTGCCTTTTTGGTGGTAAACAGAAAATAGAATTTATCAGAATTCCTTTAGGGCACAAACCTATAAAACAATGAGTGTATCTATGAGGTAAGTCATGTATATTATGCATCAAAACTATTGAGAATAAATACACTTTTTAATCAACCATGGTAAGGCTGAAAATATTACAAAAATCGTATATTTTAACATGAAGAAATGTTCAATGTATGCAGTCAAAAATATAGAGAGAGAGAAAAATGCTACTATAAACATGTCTTAGTCTGCTTATGCCGCCATAGCAAAATACCATAGACTAAGTGACTTAAACAACAGACATTTATTTCTTACAGTGCTAGAGTCTGGGAAGCTTAAGATGAAGGGTCTGGCAAGCCAGCCTCCATTCAGAGGCCTTTTCCTCTTAGCTTGTAGGTGGTTGCTATCTCACTGTGTGCTCATGTGACCTATTCTTTGTTCACATGCTAAAGACAGATTGACAATGAGCTCTCTGGTGTCTCTTCTTCTCAGATCCCACCCTAATGACCTAATCTAACTGGAATTACCTCCCAAAGGGTCCATCTCCAAATACTGTCATATTGGAGGTTAAGGCTTTTACATATTCACATTACTGTGTACAATAATTAATAAAATTATTATATATTTAATGGTGTTTGTGATCTTTGAAAGCTCATTAACATTTGCAATTCATTTGATTTATTTTCTCTTTCTAAATAAACATTCACTTTCATACCTAATTCTTTTTTTACATAATTTCACACTCTTTGTCTCAAAGAGGATCCCAATAGTTGTATAAGCTTTCAGTCACACAAAAACTGGACCCCTTTCTGCCCTTAACATTGCTTTTCCATGCCCCATATCTTCCAGTTCTTTCTCTAGTTCTCCTTTAAAGCTGCCCATCTTAAACACAACCTTCACCTTGCCATGTATCATTTCCCCCTTAAGTTCCAGCCAACTAGAGAATTTCTATCTATTCTCAAGATTCTAAATCACACATCTCAAGAGTAAATCTAATAAAAGCAGAAAGAAGTTAAACAATCACTATCACACTTAGAGAGTCATAAGGAGGATAAGGTTGGGAGCACTTATACATTAATTTTTGTTTCTATATATTCAACATATACAACCTTCGCCATCAAAGGGTATAAATACCTGAGTTATAGGCACCATACTTTCCCCAGTACCACTCTTCCTCCAACCCTCAGGCCCCGTGGCTTATTATCTATCACTCAGGTTTGATTCTCTGCCACTGCCCCCCCAGTATACCATAGCAACTTGGCTTTCTTTAGGTGCCCTTCAGTCAATCAGTCCTGCCTGCGTAGGTCTGCATTAACAGGTGTTGGCCCCAAGGAAATGATTTTTCAAAAAAGCTCCTTAGCTCCAAAGTCAATCAGTCAATATCTATAAATTCAGAGAGGGGGTAGGAGCAAGCCTCACACCCCCAAGTTACACTTAGACTTCACAAGGGCTTGCTACTATCCATAGAGAAAACTGCCATGTAAACCCAAAGTGTGAAGCTTTATTCTCTCCCTGGGACTCAGAGGCAGGGAGATTTCTTAACAAATGCTCTCACTGTGGTGTACAAATGATATTGATCCGTGCAGTTGGCACTGAGAGCTGGAGCTGCTATATTGCATTTTTTAAACTTTCATCTCTAAATCCAAGCTGGCAGTTTGGTGCCAAATATAGCAGAACCCTTTTCCATCAGTATCTCACCTAACAGATGGAGAAATATCCTGATTTACTGGAATCCAGGTAACTGTGGCTTTCAGTGTACTGGAATATTTTGCTGACTCTGCTTTCAGAAAAAGTCTAATCACAAAGATATCCCCAAGACAATGAAGCAAAAAACAAAAACAAGACAAAAAACCTTGTGTATGAAATTAGCAGCTGCCAAAAAGTGTTCTTAAAGTATTTTAGGATCATTGATTGTCCATCTCAATAGTCAACCTTTTTGCAACTCCATGATGTCCTATAACATCCTGCCATCAGAATCCATTACTTTTTTAAAACAACGTTCTATTGTTTAAGGCAGGAAAATGAACGTGACCATTTTAAAAAGAATTTCAGCAAGCGCTGAAGTGTAAATGATTACTTAACCCTCAGTGGGCCAGATAATCCAATTAGAACATCATTGCTTAAACAGTTTGACTAATTAAGCTTTTATTGTGTAAGAATCAATGGTTTAAAATAAAAGTTGTTTCCTTGGCTTAAATAATTATTTAGAAGATTTAGTAATTCAAATTATTTAAACAGAATTGTCTTCAATATCCCTGAAAAGTCCACTTTGGGGCCTTCTTCCTTTTCCCTATGAGTCATTATTCTTAGTCCTACTGATAATAGGGGTGACAGTCTACAGCACGTATGCCTCCTAAGATTATAAGTTACCTTTGTATAGTGTGTCTCATATTGATATTTAGATATTGTACTATTTTACTTGTTTACATCCTGTATCTTCAACTAAAGTTTAAGTAACTTGAGAAAAGATAATGAATCTTATTCATTTTGTATTCCATCCACATCTCACAAAACTCCTGAGATATAATAGATTTAAAAAATATATTAGTTTTCTTCATACACATAGGGACATATGTATTCATTGTGTTAGATAATGTGAGTTATAACTCAGCCAAAATTGGTCAAATACCATTTAGACATGTCATGAACAAAGCAATAAGAAAAGGAATCTTATATGCTATCCCATTAAACATCACAACAGCCTTGGAGAAACCATTTGCAATTCTCATTTTACAGAGAAGTTTGAGAGTTATAGATGAAAAAAAAAATTACTCAGTGCTACAGATCTAGTATGTTCTGGAGCAGTAATGCAAAATTACATCCAAAATCCATTTCCCTACCCTGAAACAGTGGTTTCTATCAGGAGAGACATCTTCTGAGCCCTCCACCAATTCATTTGGAGTTTCTATGCTTTAACAAGAATCCTAAGGGCACAAAACAGAGAACTGGGAGAGGGTCTGCATTCTCAGTCCAAGGACATAACATTTTTGCTGATCATTCTCTGTGGCCTGTAGCTACTTCTCAGGGCCAGTCCTAGGATTAATTGGACATTCAACTCTGGGTGGGTTCAAGGATACTCACAGTGGTTCAACCTCAGAGATCCTATCAGGTTCCTTTTCCAGGGCACTCTCTAAGTGTAGAGTGTGCACAGTATCCAAAGCAAGCCATGGCATCTGGAGTGTTACATGCAGGTGAGGACACATAAATCCCATAGGCAGAAACCTCTTCTCAAACTCTATTTCTACTCTTAAATCTCACTCCATCAGATTTGACCACTTTATGCCTTCTCACACCAAATACATGTGTTCATCCTGATCTGCTAAAATATCTCCAATAGGAACAAAGCAAAACCTTTTGAGAAACATATACAGACCTCTATCTTCTGAGGGAAGAACAGGAAGAGTTTTAGCATGAGGTTGGCTTTACTTTCATCATCTTAATTTTATAATTACGAGCTTTCATTTTTTCCCCCAGATATACTAGTATGGTGGAGTTGTGGATAACTTTTGGTACAGTTGAGTTTTAAATTGTTTTGTGGGAAAGAATAATGGTGTGAAAGATGTCCATGCCCTAATTCCCAGAATCTATGAATATGTTACCCTAAATGGCTAAAAAAAAAAAAAAAAAAAAAAAAAAAAAAAAAAAAAAAAAAGAAAGGATTTTACAAATTGATTAAAGTAATGAATGTTGGGATAAAAAGAATTATCCTGGATTATCCAAATGGACCCAATTACATGAGTCCTTAAAAATCAAAGAATTTTCCCTGGTCAATCAGAGACAGACAAACAGAGAAAGAAAGAAAGAGAGAGGAAGAGCTGATGATGGAAAAAGAGTCAGAAAGATTTGATATTGATGACTCTGAAGATGAATTGAGGGTACCATGAGCCAAGAAATGTGGGAACCCTCAAAAAGCTGGAAAAGACAAAGAAATGGGTTCTCTTTTAGAGCCTTCAGACAGGAACACAGCCCTGCTACCACCTTGATATGAGCCCACTGAGACCATGTCAGACTTCTAAAGCACAGACCTCTATGATAATAAAGTTGTGGGTGTGGGATTTTTTTGTGTTTTTTTTTTTAAGTTTATTTATTTATTCATTTTGAGAGAGAGAGAGAGACCGTGAGCAGGGGAGGGTCAGAGAGAGAGGGAGAGCCTGAATCTCAAGCAGGTGCTGCACTGTCAGTGAAGAGTCCGAGGTGGGGCTCAATCCCACGAACCATAAGATCATGACCTGAGCCAAAATCAAGAGTCAGATGCTCAACCAACTGAGCCTCCCAGGTGCCCCTAGAGTTGTGCTTTTTTAAACCACTATGTTTATGGTAATTAATTATGCCAACAATAGAAAATAGATTTTTACATAGATGTAATCTTGACAAATTATAAACAAAATTTTATAAACAGAAACATTGACATTGGAGGAACCATTAAAATTTACTTAATTACATTTTTCAGAATACTTACACTTCATTTTAAAAATCAAATAGTACAGGGGCGCCTGGGTGGCGCAGTCGGTTAAGCGTCTGACTTCAGCCAGGTCACGATCTCGCGGTCCGTGAGTTCGAGCCCCGCGTCAGGCTCTGGGCTCATGGCTCAGAGCCTGGAGCCTGTTTCCGATTCTGTGTCTCCCTCTCTCTCTGCCCCTCCCCCATTCATGCTCTGTCTCTCTCTGTCCCAAAAATAAATAAACGTTGAAAAAAAAATTTAAAAAAAAAATCAAATAGTACATTAGGGCTTGTAGGGAAAATAAGTAGTCCCCTATCTTATACCCACCTCCACTCCTAAGTCCTACTTCCAGAAATAACCACTTTTAACTCCGAATTGCTTTTTTTTTTTTTCAGTTTTCCATGAGGGCTTTGCATCACTCAATGATTTGCTCACTTTACTATTTCGTGGTTAATTATTGTGCAACATTATTGTTTGACACTATGAAATGATAAAGATTTAACTCAGACCATTTTCCCATTCCCCTCCTAATATATTTTTGGGTTTTTTTTAATTGGTTCCATTTTCTGGCTTGAAATAATGCACTCCAACATTTCAGCCCCGACCAACTGGCCAATAGCCGGAACCTTTTGTTACAATACTTTTTAAGACACAGTGCCCATGTTCCCACCTGTCTTTCCACTCCTCAAACACACTTCTGCCTCCAAGCTTTTGTCTTCAGAATTTTATTTTCACATTTCTGTTCTGCAACCAAATTTAAGTCTCAAGATCTGGACAATAATAAACAGGGCTTATATTATTATGACCATGTAAGTACCATTTGTGGCAGGGCCAAGCAATGTTCTCTAGTTATATTTTCTTTTTTACGTGGCCTTTTATCCTGATCTTTCTACTGGTCTTTAATGTTTTTTTGCATTATTTACCCTTATTGAATTCTTAACTTTTTCCATTTCTCTGGGATAATATCAAATCTCTTAAATACCCTCCTGGAGTCTTCTGGTCTCTTTCTCTGCAAAGGACTCTTACTCTCTAAGCATGATTGTCAGGCTGAACTTCCCTTTATTATTCCCTCAAACCATTCTTTCTTCCTGGATCCTAAATGTGCATGATTCACGGTTTACACCTTCATTTCTCCAGGATATAAACACAAGCAGTTTCCTTAAAAATGCTGTGTTTGTTGTTGGTAAGAAAGCAAATCAGTACAGTCACTATGAAAAACAGTACAGAAGTTCCTCAGAAATTAAAACTAGAACTACCATATGATACAGCAAGCTCATTTTTGGAAATATATCAAATGGAAATGAAATAAGTATTTCAAAGTGATATTTACACTCCCACACTCATTGCAGCATTATTCATTATAGCCAAGACATAGAAACAATCTAAGTCTTCCTCCTCGGATGAATGAACAAAGAAGATGTGGTATGTGTGTGTGTATATATGTGTGTGCATATATATATTTATATATGTGTATATATATACATGTATAATATTCCTTAGCATATATATATATTCGCTATATATTATACGTATATATTATATTATACATCCATGAGAAAGAAGGACATTGTGTCATTTGTGACAACATGGATAAACCTTAAGAGCATTATGCTAAGTAAAAGAAGTCAGACAAAGAAAGACAAATACTATATGATCTCATTTATATGTTCTTTTTTTACATGTATCTACTCTCAGAAATATAGAGTAGAATCATGATTGCCAAGAGTCAGGAGTGAAAGAAATAGGAAGATGTTAATCAAGGGTATAAACTTCCAGTTATAAGGTAAATAAGTTGTGGTGATTTAATATGCAGCATGGTGACTATAGTTAACAATCCTGTATCATATACTTTAAAGTTACTAAGAGAACGTATCTTAAATGTTTTCACCAAATGCACACACAAAAAATAGTAATTACGTGAGGTGATAGAGGTGTTAACGAACCCTACTGTGGTAGTCATTTTGCAATATATACGTGTATCAAATCATCACATTGTACACCTTGAACTTACACAATGTTACATGTCTATTATATCTCAGTAAAGTTTTAAAAATGCTGTGTGATTTTGGGGGCACCTGGGGTCGGTTAAGCATCCTACTTCAGCTCAGGTCATGATCTAGGAAGCTGGTGAGTTTGAGCCCTGCGTCGAGCTCTGTGCTGACAGCTCAGAGCCTGGAGCCTGCTTCAGATTCTGTATCTCCCTCTCTCTCTGCTCCTCCCCCACTCATGCTCCATCTCTCTCTCTCTCTCTCTCTCTCTCTCTCTCTCTCACACACACACACACACACACACACTCTCAAGAATAAACATTAAAAATATGTTTCTAAATGCTGTGTGATTTTTGCAAAAGATCTTTACTCTCACATTTGATTGATGCTTTGGTTGATTCTTGACAACATCATTTTTTATTTTAACATTTATCTCGAAGTATAGTATACATATAGAAATGTGACCAAATATAATTGTACCATTGAATGAATTATTACAAAGTTAACATGCTTATGTGATTGCCACATAGAGCAAAAGAGAAAACATTACCAGCACCCCAAAATCTCCCTTTTCATCCCTAACACTAACTCTTCCCTCTTCTCAAAAAGCAATCACTTTCTTACTTTAATCATTATAGATAAGCATCTCTGCCTGCTTATGAAATATAAATGGACTCATTCATAATTTTTTATAGCATGTAGCTACATTATACATCATTATCATGGATCACTATACATTATTGTACATTATATGTCATCAGATGAATATATCATAATTTATGTATCCATTCTTCTGCTAAAGCAGATTTGGGTCAATAGTTTGGTGCCATTAATAATAATATTATTATGAATATTCTTTTTTTAAGTTTATTTATTTTGACAGAGAGAGAACATGCATGTGTAAGCAGGGGAGGGGCAGAGAGAGAGGGAGAGAAGGGGAGAGAGATAAAGAGTGAGAATCCCAAGCATGCTCTGCACTGTCAGCACAGAGCCCAATGTGGGGCTCGAACTTACACACTGAGAGATCATGACCTGAGCCAAAACTGAGTCAGATGCTCAACCGACTGAGCCACCAAGGTGCTCCTAATATGAGTATTCTTATGCATATATTTCCATGCACACATGTAAACATTTCTGTTAGGTATATCTCTAGAAGTGGAGTGTTTGGTTATAGAATCTATTAATGTTAAACTTGATTAGATACTGGCAAAGAATTTTGAAAGTGGTTGTAGCAATTCACACTCTCACCAGCAGTATATGAAAGTGTCACGTGTTTTACTTCATTGCCAACACTTAATATAGTCTTTTTAAATCTAGCTTTTTTCTTAAAATTTCTTAAAGTGAAGCCCATCACATAAGCTTCCTGTCCATTTTTACATAAGAACACAGTTGTGCCTAGAAAAGCATAAAACTGTTAGGGTTGCATCCTGAAAGTGGAATTTAATGCACGTTTATTACGTGCAAGGCCTTCTTCAGCACTCTACATTCAACCCCACCTACTTCCACTCTAGAGAACTGTGGTAACATAGAGCAAAACTAGACTAGTCAACTCAATGGAACTTGAGATTTTTTGAGGCTGTGTGATACCCAATGGAACCCCATAGAGATAGATTATATTACCTTTCAAGCTTATCTGTCAACTCATATCCCATCATGAGCAGCTTTAGAAGAGTATTCTGATACCAACTTTCTTACAACTTCTGTTCTTTCAGACTTACTACTATTTCAACACAAGATTTTAAGTCCCTATTTTTTATTTTTCAATACTCATACAATTTATTTTCAAGATTGCATTTTTACACTTGATCTTAGCCAAAAGGCCGAGAAGCAATCAAGATTGCATTTTTGAAGAAATTAGGCCATTTAAATTTTACATACCAGAAAATAAAAACTAAATTACTATCAAAGCGTTGGGGTGCCTGGCTGGCTCAATCAGTAGAGCATGTGATTCTTGATCTTGAGGTCATGAGTTCAAGCTCCATGTTGGGCACAGAGCTTACTTTAAATACAAAAATACACACATACATAATTTTTAAAAAAAAAATTACTCTCGGGGGTGCCTGGGTGGCTCGGTCGATTAAGTTTCCAACTTGGTCTCGGGTCATGATCTCACGGTTTGTGAGTTCGAGCCCCACATCGGGCTCTGTGCTGACAGCTCAGAGCCTGAAACCTGCTGCGGATTCTGTGTCTCCCTCTCCCTCTGCCCTCCCCCTACTTGTGCTCTGTCTCTCTCACTCTCTCTCTCAAAAATAAATAAGTGTAAAAAATATTTTTAAAAATTATTATCAAAGGATCATAAAGCTCTTGACTGATAACTCAAGGTAAGACAGAATTTTAATTATATTAGCTGGGAAAAGAGAGATTTAGCTCTCTTTGGTAGATAAACAACTGTCAGATAAACATGGAGTCAGTCAGGACTTTTCTCTATTGAAAAATATCAGTTTTCTGATTGAGAAATAAAGAAAAGAATAGAAAGGTTTATAAAACCATTTGTTCCTCTGAATAGTTCGCTCTGCATCATTTTGAATTATAGTACTTCCCGTGGTTAATAATGGACCTATAATAAGAATGTGTACAATGCATGATATCACCATAGCTGTTAAAGTCATCATTTCATTGATGGACAAAATGATGGGCTGCACTTGGTTAGACCTTTTCTTTCTAATGGAATACTGATGCTTACTTATTCCTATACTGAGAAATATCCTTCTAGGGATGTTTCTCTTGAGATCTAAAATGACAGCTATGCAAAACTAATGGTATAGGAATTTACCCCTGTAAAATTACAAACACTTGCACAGAATTGACGTCATTTGATTCTAAAGGTGATCTGTATGGAATATGTTCATATTAGTGTTCCTGTTTTATAAAATTACAAGGTTCAGAAAGGTTAAGTGACAACTCAAAGCTGTGCATATTATAATTGTAATAGCTTAAACTAAACCCAACTTTCCTTTCCCCTGAAATTCAAGTGTTCTTTCTATTGAGCAAGGCTGGCTTTGTATTGATAGAGTAAAGCCAGTGATTATTTGGAGATGGGCATTAGCCTATGAGTAAAGACATTCATTGCTGAACTCACAGATTTGATATGATGTACAAAATATTTGATCCAGTTCTCTTTTTTCCTATCCCTGTTTTCTAAGACAGAAATATAAATAAAATTGCAGAGGAGTGAGAAGGTGAACTCCATGCCAAATATGTTTTCTTCAACTAGTAAAACTATAAGAAGTGAATTTAATGATATGTAAATGGCAGTAAGATATAGAAGCCTTCAGTATGACTGTGATTTGAAAAATCACCCGTGGAGGAAATAAACAATATAGCCAAACAATCATTGGGATTGAGAGGTCATTAAGAGACAGAAGAGCTTTCCTTAAACTGAAGCAAAGTTCTGAATGGACTAGTTTTAGACATTATATAAGCACGCGTTAAATTATATATATCAGACAATGCTTGTGTAATCTGTTGTTCCAGCCATTGTTGAAATTCAAACTCTATGAAATTTAACATGATTGGGAAATGGACATAAAAGATTTTCCTTCTGAATTCTGTATTACATTCTGATGGCTAGTTTATAGTATGGTGCATTAGTTTGTGTAACTTTTATAGGGACCAATGCCCCTTCCAACTCCCCTCATACAGTCAATAGCTCCCTTGTGCCAGAATATAAAGAAGATAAGGAAATCATTGCAAATAATTTAATTCCCGAGTACACTACTGAAGGATCCTGGGAAGATGGTGGCGTAGGAGGACGCTGGGCTCATCGTGCATCCTGCTGATCACTTAGATTCCACCTACACCTGCCTAAATAACCCAGAAAACCGCCAGAAGACTAGCAGAACGGAGTCTCCAGAGCCAAGTGCAGACGAGAGGCCCATGGAAGAGGGTAGGAACTGCGGAGAGGCGGTGCGCGCTCCACGGACTGGCGGGAGGGAGCCCGGGCGGAGGGGCGGCCCGCCGGCCAAGCAGAGCCCCCGAGTCTGGCTTGCAAAAGCAGAGGGGCCAGACAGAGTGTGTTCCGACAGCAAGCGGGACTTGACATCTGGAAGGTTACAAGCTAACAGCTCTGCTTGGAGAACGGGAGAGCTGGAGGACAATGGGAGGGAGAGTTGTTGAGCCCTGGATGACAGAGCTCAGCTTGGCAGGGAACAAAGGCGCTCGCCAGCGCCATCTCCCTCGCCCATCCCCCAGCCAAAATCCCAAAGGGAACCAGTTCCTGTCAGGGAACTTGCTTGCACCTCACAAACACCCAACGCTGAGCTTCTGAGGATCCATCCCTCCGGTGGGTCTGACTCCCTCCTGGTGCCGCAGGGCCCCTCCTGAAGTGGATCTCCGAAGGAAAAGCGAGCTGAGCCTGCCCCTACCGCCCCTGTGCACCTTGCGATCCACCCCAGCTAATAAGCCAGATCCCCAGCACCACAAGCCTGGCAGTGTGCAAATAGACCAGACGGGCCACGCCACCACACAGTGAATCCCAGCCAGGGGGGGGAAGAGAACGCACACACCAGTCTGAGTGTGGCCCCAGCGGTGGGCTGGGGGCAGACATCAGGTCTGACTGCGGCCCCGCCCACCAATGCAAGTTGTTCAAGACAACACAGGGGAAGTGCCCTGCAGGTCCGCACCACTCCAGGGACTATCCGCACCCATATCCAGCGAGGAAACGGAAGAATTCCCCTCAGAAAAAAAGTCCAGGAAATAACAACAGCTAACGAACTGATCAAAAATGATTTAAACAATATAACAGAAAGTGAATTTAGAATACTAGTCATAATTAATCACTGGGCTTGAAAACAGTATAAAGGACAGCAGAGAATCTCTTGCTACAGAGATCAAAGGACTAAGGAACAGCCACAAGGAGCTAAAAAATGCTATCAATGAGCTGCAAAATAAAATGGAGAAAACTATGGCTCGGATTGAAGAGGCAGAGGAGAGAATAGGTGAACTAGAAGATAAAATTATGGAAAAAGAAGAAGCTGAGAAAAAGAGAGATAAAAAAAAATCCAGGAGTATGAGGGGAAAATTAGAGAACTAAGAGATGCACTAAAGAGAAATCATCTACACATAATTGGTATTCCAGAGGAGGAAGAGAGAGGGAAAGGTGCTGAAGGTGTACTTGAAGAAATAATAGCTGAGAACTTCCCAGATCTGGGGAAGGAAAAAGGCATGGAAATCCAAGAGGCACAGAGAACTCCCTTCAGACGTAACTTGAATCGATCTTCTGCACGACATATCATAGTGAAACTGGCAAAATACAAGGATAAAGAGAAAATTCTGAAAGCAGCTAGAGATAAACATGCTCTAACACATAAAGGGAGACCTATAAGACTCGTGACCAATCTCTCTACTGAAACTTGGCAGGCCAGAAAGGAATGGCAGGAGATCTTCAATGTGATGAACAGAAAAAATATGCAGCCAAGAATCCTTTATCCAGCAAGTCTGTCATTTAGAATAGAAGGAGAGATGAAGGTCTTCCCAAACAAACAAAAACTGAAGGAATTCGTCACCACTAAACCAACCCTACAAGAGATCCTAAGGGGGATCCTGTGAGACAAAGTCCCAGAGACATCGCTACAAGCACGAAACCTACAGACATCACAATGACTCTAAACCCATATCTTTCTATAATAACACTGAATGTCAATGGACTAAATGCACCAACCAAAAGACATAGGGTATCAGAATGGATAAAAAAAACAAGACCCATCTATTTGCTGTCTACAAGAGACTCATTTTAGACCTGAAGACACCTTCAGATTGAAAGTGAGGGGATGGAGAACTATTTATCATGCTACTGGAAGTCAAAAGAAAGCTGGAGTAGCCATACTTATATCAGACAAACTAGACTTTAAATTAAAGGCTGTAACAAGAGATGAAGAAGGGCATTATATAATAATCACAGGGTCTATCCATCAGGAAGAGCTAACAATTATAAATGTCAATGCGCCGAATACGGGAGCCCCCAAGTATATAAAACAATTACTCACAAACATAAGCAACCTTATTGATAAGAATGTGGTAATTGCAGGGGACTTTAACACCCCACTTACAGAAATGGGTAGATCATCTAGACACACGGTCAATAAAGAAACAAGGGCCCCAAATGATACATTGGATCAGATGGACTTGACAGATATATTTAGAACTCTGCATCCCAAAGCAACAGAATATACTTTCTTTGCGAGTGTACATGGAACATTCTCCAAGACAGATCACATACTGGGTCACAAAACAGCCTTTCATAAGTATACAAGAATTGAAATCATACCATGCATACTTTCAGACCACAATGCTATCAAGCTTGAAATCAACCACAGGAAAAAGTCTGGAAAACCTCCAAAAACATGGAGGTTAAAGAACACCCTACTAAAGAATGAATTTGTCAACCAGGCAATTAGAGAAGAAATTAAAAAATGTATGGAAACAAATGAAAATGAAAATACAACAATCCAAACGCTTTGGGATGCAGCGAAGGCAGTCCTGAGAAGAAAATACATTGCAATCCAGGCCTATCTCAAGAAACAAGAAAAATCCCAAATACAAAATCTAACAGCACACCTAAGGAAATAAAAGCAGAACAGCAACGACAGCCTAAACCCAGCAGAATAAGAGAAATAATAATGATCAGACAGAAATAAACAATATAGAATCTAAGAAAACTATAGAGCAGATCAACGAAACCAAGAGTTGGTTTTTTGAAAAAATAAAGAAAATTGACAAACCTCTAGCCAGGCTTCTCAAAAAGAAAAGGGAGATGACCCAAATAGATAAAATCATGAATGAAAATGGAATTATTACAACCAATCCCTCAGAGATACAAGCAATTATCAGGGAATACTATGAAAAATTATATGCCAACAAACGGGACAGCCTGGAAGAAATGGACAAATTCCTAAACACCCACACACTTCCAAAACTCAATCAAGAGGAAATAGAAAGCTTGAACAGACCCATAACCAGCGAAGAAATTGAAGCAGTCATCAAAAATCTCCCAACAAATAAGAGTCCAGGACCAGATGGCTTCCCAGGGGAGTTCTACCAGACGTTTAAAGCAGAGACAATACCTATCCTTCTCAAGCTATTCCAAAAAATAGTAAGGGGAGGAAAACTTTCAGACTCATTCTATGAAGCCAGTATTACTTTGATTCCTAAACCAGACAGAGACCCAGTAAAAAAAGAGAACTACAGGCCCATATCCCTGATGAATGTGGATGCAAAAATTCTCAATAACATACTAGCAAATCGAATTCAACAGCATATAAAAAGAATTATTCACCATGATCAAGTGGGATTCATTCCTGGAATGCAAGGCTGGTTAAACATTCGCAAATCAATCAACGTGATACATCACATTAATAAAAGAAAAGATAAGAACCATATGATCCTGTCAATCAACACAGAAAAGGCCTTTGACAAAATTCAGCATCCTTTCTTAAGAAAAACCCTCGAGAAAGTCGGGATAGAAGGAACACACTTAAAGATCATAAAAGCCATTTATGAAAAGCCCACAGCTAACATCATCCTCAATGGGGAAAACCTGAGAGCTTTTTCCCTGAGATCAGGAGCATGACAGGGATGTCCACTGTCACCGCTGTTGTTTAACATAGTGTTGGAAGTTCTAGCATCAGCAATCAGACAACAAAAGGAAATCAAAGGCATCCAAATTGGCAAAGATGAAGTTAAGTTTTCACTTTTTGCAGATGACATGATATTATACATGGAAAATCCAATAGACTCCACCAGAAGTCTGCTACAGACTTGTATACAAGTCTGCTAGCAGACATGTATCAGTCTGCTAATTGATACATGAATTTAGCAAAGTTGCAGGATACAAAATCAATGTACAGAAATCAGTTGCATTCTTATACACTAATAATGAAGCAACAGAAAGACAAATAAAGAAACTGATCCCATTCACAATTGCACCAAGAAGCATAAAATACCTAGGAATAAATCTAACCAAAGAGGTAAAAGATCTGTATGCTGAAAACTATAGAAAGCTTATGAAGGAAATTGAAGAAGATATAAAGAAATGGAAAAACATTCTGTGCTCATGGATTGGAAGAATAAATATCGTCAAAATGTCAATACTACCCAAAGCTATCTACACATTCAATACAATCCCAATCAAAATTGCACCAGCATTCTTCTCGAAGCTAGAACAAGCAATCCTAAAATTCATATGGAACCACAAAAGGTCCTGAATATCCAAAGTAATTTTGAAGAAGACCAAAGCAGGAGGCATCACAATCCCAGACTTTAGCCTCTACTACAAAGCTGTCATCATCAAGACAGCATGGTATTGGCACAAAAACAGACACAGAGACCAATGGGATAGAATAGAAACCCCAGAACTAGACCCACAAACATATGGCCAACTCATCTTTGACAAAGCAGGAAAGAATATCCAATGGAAAAAAGACAGTCTCTTTAACAAATGGTGCTGGGAGAACTGAACAGCAACATGCAGAAGGTTGAAACTAGACCACTTTCTCACACCATTCACAAAAATAAACTCAAAATGGATAAAGGACCTGAATGTGAGACAGGAAACCATCAAAACCCTAGAGGAGAAAGCAGGAAAAAACCTCTCTGACCTCAGGGGCAGCAATTTCTTACTTGACACATCCCCAAAGGCAAGGGAAGTAAAAGCAAAAATGAACTATTGGGACCTTATGAAGATAAAAAGCTTCTGCACAGCAAAGGAAACAACCAACAAAACTAAAAGGCAACCAACGGAATGGGAAAAGATATTTGCAAATGACATATCGGACAAAGGGCTAGTATCCAAAATCTATAAAGAGCTCACCAAACTCCACACCCGAAAAACAAATAGCCCAGTGAAGAAATGGGCAGAAAACATGAATAGACACTTCTCTAAAGAAGACATCCAGATGGCCAACAGGCACTTGAAAAGATGCTCAACGTCGCTCCTCATCAGGGAAATACAAATCAAAACCACACTCAGGTATCACCTCACGCCAGTCAGAGTGGCCAAAATTAACAAATCAGGAGACTATAGATGCTGGAGAGGATGTGAAGAAATGGGAACCCTCTTGCACTGTTGGTGGGAATGCAAACTGGTGCAGCCACTCTGGAAGACAGTGTGGAGGTTCCACAAAAAAATTAAAAATAGACCTACCCTATGACCCAGCAATAGCACTGCTAGGAATTTACCCAAGGGATACAGGAGTACTGATGCATAGGGGCACTTGTATCCCAATGTTTATAGCAGCACTGTCAACAATAGCCAAATTATGGAAAGAGCCTAAATGTCCATCAACTGATGAATGGATAAAGAAATTGTGGTTTATATACACAATGGAGTACTACATGGCAATGAGAAAGAATGAAATATGGCCCTTTGTAGCAACATGGGTGGAACTGGAGAGTGTGATGCTAAGTGAAATAAGCCATACAGAAAAAGACAGATACCATATGGTTTCACGCTTATGTGGATCCTGAGAAACTTGACAGAAACCCATGGGGGAGGGGAAGTTAAAAAAAAAAAAAGAGGTTAGAGTGGAAGAGAGCCAAAGCATAAGAGACTCTTAAAAACTGAGAACAAACTGAGGGTTGATGGGGGGTGGGAGGGAGGGGAGGGTGGGTGATGGGTATTGAGGAGGGCACCTTTTGGGATGAGCACTGGGTGTTGTATGGAAACCAATTTGACAGTAAACTTCATATATTTAAAAAAATAATTTAATTCCCTTTATCTGTCACAAAATAATAAGACTTTTGCTTAATAAACACCTGTCAAGTGGGGAGAAGATAGCAAAAGAAATGGCACATGCTAAAATATATTTATTGATATTCAATTAAATAAAACTAGATGTAGCCTAGCTGAACACACTATTTTTAAAAACTGACTTTTCTCCAAAGACTTGTCCACATAAATTGTCAAGCTTGTCGGACATAATCAACTTTCCAATTTCAATAAAAATAAGCACAGCTGATTCTGTTTTGACAACTTATCAATAAATAATGTTCTTATAAAAACTTCTGCAGTTGTTAAAAATAGATACAAGACTCCAGGCTCTTGAAATATTTGGTCCTTCTTAATCCTTTCATCATTTTTTTTACCACTGTGATGGCAGAGACTATATCTTTCTTATTGAAAAGTGTAATCCCTATAGCTAGCACATTATAAATATTCACAAGGAAGGAATAAGGAAAAAAGGAAGGAAAGAGGAATATGACAGAGAGCAAACAGGACTATGTTCATAAAGTATACCAGGAGTTGGCTGGTTAGGACATCAAGGCAGAGATCCACTTCCAGTGCTTGGGCTTATTCACAGCTGCATTCACAAATAACAATATGCAGAGGTAGTGCACCTATGTCCGCAGGTGTGTGTGTGTGTGTGTGTGTGTGTGTGTGTGTGAGAGAGAGAGAGAGAGAGAGAGAGAGAGAGAGAGACATTTCAAGGGTTATCCGTATCTTCTACTGCTTTTCATATATCCCTATGCAATTTATAGTCAATCACCTATAGAAATCAGTCAGTAACATAACATCTTTTTGAAAGCAACTTCTTATAACCATTTATGAAAAAAAATCAATGTAACAAGTTGATTATGTGTCAAATGATTGGTAACTTTTTCCTATTGTATAAAAGTGATCTTAGCTGTTTAATATCAATCTCTTCAACTCTGCTTCTCCCCATATCAACATTTCTCTGTATCTCCAGTCTTATCCTTTTCTCCTTTCTTCGGCATCTGAGGGGTACGGAAGGCAAACCCCTCCACTTCATCTCCTAGAGCTCCCTCTGAGACTCGATTTCATCAGTAGACACTGCTTTTGCCAGACATAAGTCTTTCATTCTTCTCTCTGGATTTTTCCTTTGTATACCTTTTTACTATGATTGGTTAAAATTCAGAGTTACACTTAGAGTTAGATCTAAAAGCTCAAAGAGTGTCGACAGTCAACCTTAGTCTCTCTCTCTCTGTCTCTTTCCAATGCCCCTTCTCTGTGTGTGTGTGTATCCTCTATAAGTGTTTGTATTCTTTACTTCTGGGTCTTTCATTTTCAAACATTCTCATTATCCTCTGTACATAGAGGGAAAATATTTCCTCTTTCCTAGTGACTGCAGAAAAAGTCCCCAGAGAGACTTCTTTTTTTTTTTTTTAATTTTTTTTTCAATGTTTATTTATTTTTGGGACAGAGAGAGACAGAGCATGAATGGGGGAGGGGCAGAGAGAGAGGGAGACACAGAATCGGAAACAGGATCCAGGCTCTGAGCCATCAGCCCAGAGCCTGATGCGGGGCTCGAACTCACGGACCGCGAGATCGTGACCTGGCTGAAGTCGGACGCTTAACCGACTGCGCCACCCAGGCGCCCCCAGAGAGACTTCTTAATCTCCTGGCTGGAGTCATGTGCTTCTCCCTGAACCAAATCCTTTGACCAAAAGATAGAACGCTTTTTTGACTAGGTGTGAGTCACATGGAAATCTTGGAGTACCAGGGAAGAGAGAAGTGTGAATTAGCTACTGATACACTACATGGACAGAGGCTATAAATGAGGTGATCCTGCAAAAGAAAATTATACAGCACAGAAAAAAAAAAGTAACAGCCATCATGTGCAAATTTCATTAACTCTCTCTAATCATAAAGCATTCTTTTTTTCAGCAGTGTTTTCCTCCTAGGTTAACAGTCTCTTGTTTTATGACTCCAAGTTTCTCACAGGAAGAATGTGAGCTCCACTTCCCTTGCATCACCCACTCCCTTCTTTATCCCTTGAAAACTGGCCTCTACTCAAAAATGACATTGACTTCTCACTGCTCACTAATGCTGTTTTCTGTTTTCTGTTCATCAACTTCCTCTCTCTCTCTACAACATTTGGCAGTTTATCACTCCCTTATTCAAATTCTTTCCTCCTAAAATTTCCATAACACTCAAATAGCCTCCTTGGTTTATCCCTGTTCTACAATTAGCTCTTCTCTTAATTGCTTCTAAACTTAGAAAGCACAGAAAGGAGTCAGTCTTATTTCTTGTCCTCCTGAAAAAAAAAAGCTAATATGACAGATTTAGATGCTCATAAATTTTTCCACAATGGCACCTATACATCAACAACCAAAGTAAAAAATCTGAACATTTCTTGAAAATGGATGGGGCACAAAATTTGCCTGCCTTAAAGACAGGCAATATAATTAGCCCTATAATTAGAAATAATCAAGCTAAAAATCATTTAACTCAATTCCATCCTTTTACAAATGAAGTGATTTACCCAACTTCATCCAACTGTTCAAAGACTAAATGGTTCCTAGAACTTAGATTACTCTATTTGAAGTTCAGGGCTTCTCCAATTTATACCACACAGCATTCCAAATGGTAATGATTCTGGCTTAAGAACTGTATGCCCTCCATGAAGGAATCAACAATTCAGCAATACAAATCCCCTGTAAATATAGCTCGATTACAGCATCCAAGAAATTGCAAGTAAATGGAAAATATATTTCTGAATCTTTATCCTCTTTTTTGTCTTTGTATAAGGAAAACATTCAAGAGTTAGTTTCCAAAAGAGGGATTTATCATGAAAATTCTATGTAGAGCAAGCCATAATTTTGTAGACTCCGTCTTAAAGCTATCAAAGCTTTCATGGAATGTTTTAACCCAGACCTGTATTGTATAACTTCTAGACTTTGTATAAATAGTCCAATCTACTTCATATTCAAGTCTGCAATAATTAAGTAATGTTTCTCTTAATATTTAAGTAATGTTTCTTTTGACATTAACTGGTATCTGGTAAGTGACTAACCCATCAAAACCTAGCAGCTATAGTCTTGGCAAAAAAAATAGGGAAAAAAATAGGTAAGTCCATTATGCCAGGATAGAATGATTCTTTTTTTTTTTTTAATTTTTTTTTCAACATTTATTTATTTTTGGGACAGAGAGAGACAGAGCATGAACGGGGGAGGGTCAGAGAGAGAGGGAGACACAGAATCGGAAACAGGCTCCAGGCTCTGAGCCATCAGCCCAGAGCCCGACGCGGGGCTCGAACTCACGGACCGCGAGATTGTGACCTGGCTGAAGTCGGACGCTTAACCGACTGCGCCACCCAGGCGCCCCTAGAATGATTCTTATAAAATGACAAACTTTAAATGTAATCAAACTAAAAATTAACCTATTATTGGACTGGTCTTTGTTCCCATGAAAACTGGGTGAGGAATGGTCACTAAAAGGTTTTCTGTTAAATGTGACTCTGCTTGTGCCTTCAGTTCAGTCAGGTGTAAGAAGCAGACGATGGCTGGCTGAGAAAGGTAATAGAATCAATAGATATTTCCTCTGAAGAGATACATGGTTATAACTTAAAAAGGTATCACTGAATACATTTAGGCACAACTAGAATATGATCTGAGCACAGCCAAACCTCAAAAGATAGCATACAGACTCACAAATTTTACTTTGGAGTTAACTGAACTTAGATATTAAGAAGGTCAGTGAATTTGAAGCAGAATAAATACAAGGAAAATCACACCTAGGCATAGAAGTTGGAAACCCAAAAGCAAAAGGAAAAAATAAAGAGAAAAATCTTAAAATCAACCAGAGGGGAGCAAAGAAACATTTTCTTCAGGGAAACAACAATGAAAATGGCAGCTGATTTCTCAACAGAAACTATGTCTGCCATAAGAAATTGTAATCGTTTTTTTTTTTTTTTTTTAAGCGCTAAAAGAAAAACTGCCAGCACTAGAATTCTATACTTGGTAAAAAAATATCCCTTATGAATGAAAGCAAAAGAAAGATATTCTCAGATAGTCATGAAAGAATTCACTGGAACACAATTTTACTGTAAAAATAAAGGAATTTCCTTGATCCAAATGGAAAATGGTTCCAGAAGAAAGCATGGAAAACTAACAAAGAATGAACAACACCCAAAAAGGTAAATATAGGGAAATATAAAAGATCATTGACTGCTTCAGGCAATGATAATAGCAACATTTTGTGGAGTTTATAACTTATGTAGAAGTAAAATATATGACAAAAATGCCAAATAAAAAGTGAATTATTAAAAATAACTTTAAACCATAATCATCATAATTGCAATTGAGTAGGCAATTTTTTTCCTCCAAAAATCCAACTCCAAAATATCCCTATTTATAATCTCTGCAGCCAAGCTTTTTTGATTGGCTATCCTTTTGGTCACTTCTTCTATGTTTGATTTGTTTTTATATGGTGCTTCTAAAATGAAATAACAGTGGATAAATTAAACTTATCCTAGCAATAAATATTACCATGAGAAATCAATGTTTTATAGAGCAGGTTTTTATGTCCTCCTTCCCATTTTAAGGCATATCTGTTTACTGGATTCCACAGTTCCACAGTGATATGCACTAAAAGAAATAACCCAGTGAGGTCTGTTTATGGAGAATGTAGTTCACAGAAAACTTTTCTTTTAACTCAGGACCAGTCTTCTGAAAAGGTGTTTTGTTGTGTTTTTTTTTTTATTTGATTAACAATGTGAATTATGTATCTTATCATATTAACTTCTTTTCCTTATTTACTTGAAAGCTCAGAGCCAAATTTGTGGTTCTTTTCTAGATGGTGTAGAAATATATATACCCTGCAATTTATGTATATTCAGCCTTGGTTATACTTACATTTTTCTCCATCTTTAATTTCCTTTTACTAACATTTCCTCCTCTACTTTTATATGTAATCCTAGTAACTTCAATGTTTCTTTATGTTACTGTAAATCCTTTTTTAGAACAAAGGAAGAAATAATTACATACATAGGTACATATGTAGATATATACACATTTACTCATCCTGGGTTTTTTCAAGCATTTTCTCACTAACTCATCACAAACAAGAGAGGAAATGCTTAGTATATCCATTTTTCAAATGAGAACACAGAATCAGTGACTAGCCCCAAATCACACAATAAACAGGTAAAGCCAGAATTCTCCCCTTTGCTCCAAAGCCCATAATTTTTCTTTTATGACATATTACAGCTTTCGTTTGCCTACTGTACCATTCACTTATTCATTCATTGAATGCATATATATTTACTACGTACAACGTTGCAGACTGTGGGGTATCATTCAAAGTGAATCATTCGAAGTGTCCCTCTCACGCAGCTTACAGGCTCTGTCCTATAACATTAGGTTTCTTTTACAGGAATGTCTGGTTTGGTAAACTGGATTATAAGTGCTTAAGACAGAGATGCTATTGTGCACAGCTCTGTACCATGGTTCCCCAGGAGCTGTGCCACAGTGCTTATCTACATTTCTTCAGTCAGCTTTAGAATAAAGTTACAAAAACAATGAGGCATCGGCATGGCGATTAGTGGAAGATTTTTCTAAGTAATCCAAAAAATTATTCCCATAATAGCAGATGTTATGAAGCAATACTGAGTTTCACTTTTACCCAGTGAGAGGGAAAATACACAAAGCCTAACCAAATTATGTCAAACTACACTGAACAAAAGGCAGTTTTAGAAACTAAATGTCAATCTGCTATGGCTTTGGGGGAACCCCAGATTCCCTTCATAACTCAATGTCTTGCTATTACCCTCTCAGAAGGAGTGTGAACAATGGCTGAGTATGGGTTTGAGTGGTTAATGAGATGCTGTCAGGCAAAGAGAAATGGTCTCATTTTAGCCCATTACTCAAACTCTGCATACCAAACCCTTGTTTCTGAATGTATCATGTGACTAAGGGACACACAATAATTTACTAAAAAGGGGCCTACTGAGATTATATAAGAAGAGAAACTGGGGATTTTTCTCAAGGGTCCAGGAACAATGCCCACAACCCATATAGCTCTGAGCTTCGTCATGAAGAACCCAAAGCCAGTGGAGATGTGCCAATCAATACACCAAGCCCTCACACAGGTTGTCCTCTCTGTGACCGTTCTAACCACTCTTCAAGGGGTAAGAATTCATCATTTCAGGGAGAGAAGATGAGTTCTTTGAGCAATCGAGAAGTCTTTTCTGAATGGAAAGGGGTAGTTTTCTAGTGCTCATAAGCATTAAGGAGGCACAGATCCTACTCTGTCCGACTTTAAGAATTCACTTTTATCCTTCAAAACAGAGAGAAGTGGTTTCATTAAAAGAGAACGTGTTTTTCAGAGATTTAAAGCACAGCATAAAAACTATAATCAATAATACTGTAATAAGTGTGTGTGTGGTAAAAAGTTACCAACTTTTTTCATTTGTAGACTGTCTGCCCATAGTAAGTGCTCAAAAAATATTATTTTTAAGTTCTTTCTCTTCTTATTAAAATCCCTGCTAATGAGAAAATGTGATAACAGGGGACTGTGTGGCCTAAGGTAGGTCTCACTGGGGTAGATATTTTGAATGATAAAAGTCCAAGTTACCAAGAAAGAAAAAAACTATGTTCCTACCTTAAATAAACAAGTCTGGGGCAGCTGGGTGGCTCAGTCAGTTGGGCAACCGACTTCAGCTCAGGTCACGATCTCGCAGTCTGTTAGTTCGAGCCCCGCGTCGGGCTCTGTGCTGACAGCTCAGAGCCTGGAGCCTGCTTCGGATTCTGTGTCTCCCCCTCTCTCTTCCCCTCTCCTTCTCACGCTCTGTGTCTCTCAATAATAAATAAATGTTAGAGAAAAAAAATTAAAAAAAAAAAGTCTGAGGATAAAATATGTTACATGGAAAAGCAGAGGATTAAACTGTAACATCCTAATTAAATAAAAATAGTGGTGCTGTCTTAGCTACTGGCATAGTCCACTAAAGACACAGTGTGGGGAATGTTCTGGCCAATCTTGAAAGATTATCCAGAAACTGTGCTGATGTTCTTCCTACATTATCTCACCTTTTTCTTCACAGCAAGCCCCAGAGATGAACATTATCCCACCCATTTAATGTTAGAAGAAACTACAGCCTGACGTGACAAGTAACATGCTGATATTCCCACAGCCAACACACCTATCTCAAGCTTCTCTGAGCCTCTATAGCCTCCACGTCTCCCCACATAGCCTCCCAGATGCAGACAAGACCAGGAATGAGAGAATGACAAAAAAAAAAAAAAAAAAAAAAAAAAAAAAAAAAAAAACTTTAGAAAGTTTAAAATAAAATCCTGAGCTGAAAGAAAGCTTCCTGTACTAAGAAACCTAGTCATTCTGACCAGGCCAAGCAGCTGAAAAATATGTGTCTGTGAGCTCTGTGAGGAAAATGAGATGTGTGCCTTCCATAGTGAGAGGGAGAGACTCCAATTATCGTTAGAACTCTGATTTCAGAGCTAACTGGCTCCCACTTGGTCACTGTTGATCCAGAAGGTCATTGTCCTCACTCTTCAGAGAATTCAGGGAGACTAGGAGATTCAGCACCCCTTCCCCAGTCTTTACTTCTCCCAGGTCCACCTGCAGAAGCTCCCCAGGCTTCTCTAATTACTGCAGAGTATCTCATGGCAATTCTGTCCAAGAGTCTACCCCCAAAATTTAAGAACTTAGGCATCTAGGGAAAACCTTGGGGGCTCACTGGCCATAAAACACACAAAAAGCAGATATGAATGATTGAGGTCACAAGAGATTTAATTATTTTTCTGCTTCATTAAGTGACTGTTGAAAGAAGTTGGCTCCTCATGTGACCTCCCATGAAAGAAAGCAAAACCAAAATCATTCTTACAATAGTTTTTATCTTGCTAATAGCCCCAGTATCATATTTTCAATTTCCCTTGCCACCTGCCCCCCCCCCTTCCTTTCTGCAGAGGGCAAGTGTCTCTCAGGACACAGCTCCAACTCTGCAATAGGACTGTGGCTTCACTCCTCAGTGCTACTGTCAGAATGATACAGTGAATGGGAGATGGGGAAGAAAAACAAATCTCCATTGTTTCGGCACCAGAACAAGCCAGTGCTTAATCTAATGCAAACATAATTACTTTCACTTAAACAAAAAGGGGAAACAAATGAAAAAGAAAAAAAAAACTTGTTTACAGCATAGTCTGTCTGCTCAGAAATAAACAATTATGTGGGCATCAGATAAGCATCATGTTCCTCCTCTCAGTTGCTGCTCTTTAGAAACAAATCTCAAAGGCATTTAAGGAGAAGGTTAGGAACAGAAGCTCAAGTCTTAACTATTCTCTATTAATCTTCACCAGTCCGCATCACTGCTTAATTCTTGAGTTTGAACATAAATAGAAGGTTGGCACTTTGAGAAACAGCATTAGAGTTGGGTGTCATGAAGAGAAACATTTAAATTCTTTTTCCATTGGCTTTTGCATGGCATTGATCCCTTTGATATTCCCAGAGAATGTGCCAGAAGGAATATTCATTTATTCATGAAACAAATATTTATAGCCCACCTGCTCTGTAACAGGTACTGTACTTGGGTGAGCAACACGGAAATGAGGACTGTCCTATGGCAGACAGTCTAGCAGAAAGAAAAAAAATGGAACAAATAATTATGCAAATAAGTATAGGCAAGAATATGTTGCTACTATAGTATGTAACAAAGAAGCCTAAACCATTAACAGAGTGGTAGAGAGGAGTGGTCAGGAATAGATTTTCTAAGGAAGTTTCAACTTAGCTAAGACCTTAAGCATGAGAAGACGTCAACCAGGCAAATGGAAAGAGTTGGGGGGAAAACTACATGGAGTGACACTTGAATTCGAAAACACTGAGAAGGACCAGAGAAAGGAAGGGTTGCAATATGCTTAAGAAGGTGAAAAGTCTGTATATTGGTTTCCTAGGGCTGCTATATTAAATTACCCCAAAGCAAGTGGCTTAAATCAACAGAAACTTATTCTCTCACAGTTCTGGAAGCCAGAAGTCCTAAGTCAAGGTGTTGGCAGGGCTATGTTCTTTAAGGAGGCTGGACAGGAGACTCCTTTCTTGCATATTACTCTTTACAGCGGTTTCAGTTGTTCCTTGGCTTGGGACACTGTAACGCCAGTCATTGCTCCCATCTTTACATGGTCTTCTCCTCTTCTGTCTCTAATAAGGACACTTGTCATTGGATTTGAGGTCTACCTGGTTAATCCAGTATGACCCTCATCTTGAGATCCTTGATTATATCTGTAAAGACCTTTTTCCCAAATTAGGTCATATTCATGGGTTCTGTTGGCTACGACATGGACATATATTTTGCAGACCACAGTTCAATGCACTATAGTTAGTCAGCATTGTTGAAAAGTAGCAAGCGTAGCAGTTAAGAGAAGTGGAACAAGATAAAGACAGAGACAGAGGCTAGGGCCAGATTATATATGCCTTTGAGGTCTTGCTGAGTATATCAGTTTTCTATTGCTGCATTAACTAATAACCACAAAGCTAATGGCTTTAATAACATCTATTTATTATCTCTCAGTTCCGTGGGCCTGAAGTCTGGGCACAGTGTGGATCAACTGGGTCCTCAGCTCAGGACCTCACAAAGCTGAAGACAAGGTATCCATTAAGCTGGGCTCTCATCTCAAGGCTCTAAAAAAGCTCATTCAGGTTTTAGACTTCAGTTCCTTACACACATGGGCCCCTTCAGGTACAAGGCAACAACAACATATTGAATTCTCGTATTTCAAATTTCTGACTTCCACTTCTGCTACTATCCTGAGAAATATTTGTTTCCAAGGTCTCATGAGATTATGTTTGGCTGGCCAGGATTATCCAAGAAAAAGCGCTATTTTAAGGTCAGATGACTAGTAATCTTAATTACATCTATCAAGTTCCTTATGCCATGACACATAAATATAGCTTTCTAAACTTCTCTTTGGTAACACTATCAACAAGTTTTTAAGGAAATTGGAAATATTCAGAGAAAAATCCTAACCTTTGATGTCACAGGAAACAGATAAGATTTTCCTCAATATACTCCTTGGTCAGCAACAAAATACTGAACTGTCTGGAACCTGGAGTTGATTTTCTGCATCATTTCAATTAATAGTTTCAACAAAAGACTTCATTTCTAATAAAGCAATGGAGCCCGTTCTTATCATAGCTTGAACTAAAAATTCCAAGTTATCATCATCCAAGACAAAGATATTCATCTTATAAGTCAAGACTCAAACATCAACTTTTAGCCTGTACTGTTTTTGTCAATACTAAAAACATGCCCATGAGAAAACAGGTGGGAGAAGTAATGTGGAAGTGAATTTGAAATCTAGAATATTTTGATACTATTAGCCACATTGAGATTTGCAAAACCAACTGCCCTGAATCCTGAAAAATGAAACAGATTGTTTTAATCCAATGTTAGAGTAAAAGCAAGAGCTTATAGGAGGAGAAACATCAAAAATGTAAGCTCTCCTATGCGGTCATGAATTTTATGAAGTGAACAAAAGTACCACCAGAAGTGAAGAAAAATGTAAAAACTACTGGAATAAGTCATGGATTCTCAAAGAGCTATGGCCAACACTTTATATTTATTAAACGTCCCCTTTCATTTAAAACCTATGTCAAGTCACATAGTCACTCCCTCCTTGATGCTCCTGTTTATATATCAGTCCATACCCTCAGACTATAAAATCTTTCTATGGCGAGCACTACAAAAATGCTTACAGCATGAATGCATTTCCTTCCCCACCATAGTATCAAAGATGTTCCTACTAAGCCCAACCCAAATTCATGACCTCTCTTTTCAACAACTATGGTAGTTACATGGGAAATGCTCACTTGATATCCGTTATATATTGCTTTATATTTTTATTTTATCATGTGTGTGTGCCTTATTTCCCCCACTAGACGGTCAATTCCTTGACTACTAAAATTAGAATTACAGACTCTGTGTCTATAAAATGAAGATGATCTTTTCTATCCTAGAAGGCTGTCATGAGATAATTCAGGTGAAAATACATAGACCAGTAACTAACATGGAGAAAATTATTATTAGCTTTCATTTCCTCTCCATTTTTATAATTTTGTATTCCTCACGATTCTTACTACAGTATCTTGCACATAGTAGGTGCTCAACAAGCGCATGCTGATGCACTGTGTGCGATTCAAGTTCAAGGAAAAGTTAACGTAGGTCAAAGATTGAAGGGCAAGGTCTAGGAATTGTGGCTTACTTGAGGAAACAGGAGTTCTGCTCTTGACATTGGCTCCAGCAATTGATAATTGGATAACTGGGCTATTATCGTTATTTAAAAAGCTAGAACAAATTTTTAACATGTAATAGTACTGTGGTATTTTAAACATAACCAGAAAGACAGCATATTCAATAAAAGACATGAAGGGGGAAAGCCAGAATTCTGTCCAAATAGAAAACGAAATGCTGCTTCCATGCAAGGTTAGGATGGTTTGGGTCATTAAGCAGAGTTTGGATTTTATTTAACAAGTAAGGATGAGAGACGTCTGGGTGGCTCAGTCAGTTATGCACCCGACTCTTGATTTTGGCTCAGGTCATTATCTCAGGGTTCTTGAGATCGAGACTTGCATCGGACTTCCGGCTGCTTGTGATTCTCTCTCCCCTTCTCTCCGCCTCTCCCCCACCTCAAAATAAATAAATAAACTTTAAAAAACATTTAAAATAAAGGAAGGATGATAAGAGATAAAGAGATACCTTCAAAGCCATCCACTGATCAACAAGTTTCAAAGTGCTGACCTTATATACTAGAGCATATAACACAGCTAGCTCTCCACACTTTCTCTCCTTGTTATCTACCTCCATGGGCAGAGCCTTCTTGCTCGATGGTTTCGGACGGGTGCTTCCACCACTGCAGAAAGCAGTGAGTCTGAATGGGAAATTAGGACTTCATAACAATAACAAAAAAGTCACACTCAAATCTATTCCATTAATCTATTGCAACTTTACATTCCCCTAAACCTACTGTAAATGAATATGACAAAGGAACTCTCACAGACATACAAATGACAATCTCAGGAAAATCATGCTATTTGTTTCCCAAAGAAACCTTCTTTGAGAAAGTAATTGTTGAGGCTTAAAAGACACTGAGAGAGGAGAAATAATGAAGAGGAAATGTGGCATCGGGGGAGAGATGAGGGGAGTTAAAATGAAAGGGGACACACATATTTCTGTGAGATATATTTAAATCTCAGAACCAAACTAGCTATCCAGAGGGAGCTGCTTTTCATCTTCTGAATTGACACAAGCCTTCTGAAACCTCTGTGGCTTTGACCTTTCATTATTGCAGAACACAGCCACCTGCCTTCACCCCTCACCCGAGCCTCTCAGCTGAGGTGCCGGAGCCGATGCCCTCAGCCACTCTGCAATAGCATGAGGCTCTTGCTGTTCTCACTTCAAAACTGGCCAGATCGTGAGATGCGAGTCTTGCAAGAAAAGGTTTTTCTCTCAGCGCCAGTGTTTTTGGTGAGAGATGTAATACATCAAAGCAGAGAAGAGATGCAATCATGCAGGGAATGATTTCAAAAACTTTAATGAACCGTTTAAAATAAACTCATTTGAAGGTAATTTAACAACACCACTTTTACAATTAAAAATACTATTTTAGCATGCAAATGCAGAACATTAGTCCCATGTCAGGATGGAAAATGAAGTGAAACTGAGGGGCTTTTGAAACACGAATGCCATCTCAGTAATTTCTCATCACTCCACGGTGCTCTTAGGCAGCCTAATGAAAGAATGAATTAATTTAAACAACATTTTGTTGGAGCAATGGGGTTTGAGGAATTAAATTAACTTGATGGTTAGTTGTAAGAGCCAGGCTTGGAACTGGCATTATATTGTTACTAAAATTAATTTCTATCCTTTCCTAAGTTTTATTTGGATATTTCTTGTACTTATTCCTAAAGTATCAACCAAGGGTTTCGGCAATTAGCAGAATCCTTCATCAGTCCTGTTTCACATATTAACATTTGCTTGGAAATGTGTAGGTTGAGGCAAAATGATACTCTGGAAAAACAAACCGGACTCCAGATGTTGCCCCCAGGAATTAGAGTAGCAGCTGAGTCTGACTTTGAAGGGTAATAGGAATAATAAGCTGGCACATGGACTAAGCCAAAAACAGCGATTCTGTCAAAAACAGTTGACAAATCACATTCACATTATACATCCATGGCTGTTCCAGGTTACAGATCTCAGCATTGCTAAGATGGGCTGCAGGTTATGGGCAATTCTCAACAGACTGGCTTCAACATACAAGTTCCTTTCACACTTAAAAGTGTATCGGCATGCAATTAGCAAAAGTGACATTATAGGAACTTCTGTAAACTCAAAAATTTCAATGGTAAGTCATGAATGTTGCAACTTAACTGCTACAAAAAAGAAAATAGGTTAAAAATAATAGGTATTAATATGTCAGGTAATAACTTATTGACATGCACAGTTTCTGCTGCAAAGTATTTTTCTTTCTATAAATCTAACTCTAGTTTTTTAAGACCAGCCTCACAAGAGAATATTGAAATCACATGCTGTCTTGATAAAAACAATACTACTGCTAATAATATTTACCATGACTGAGTGGTGTTGAGTCACACATTCCAGGCACAGTTTGCATTCTCCATGAAACTCCACATAAACCCTCCAAGAAAATAGTCCCCATTTTGAGGAGAAACAAACTAGCATTCAAACTTGTCCCGGATTCTGCAGCTGGCATATGGTAGAACTAGGATTTGATTAAATGTCTACATCCACTGCAATATGGTACTCAAAAGTCACCAATGTCCACTGTCCCATGGAAGAAAAACATCAAGATGTTAATGTGGTGATTTCATTTTTTCTTCCTTGCATGCAAGCCTTCATAATCCAAACAAGGACCGTTCTCTTTCAAAGAGCTGTCTTGGGAGGCTACACACATATTCTTGCCAGGATGCATTTGCTCTACGGAGAAAACCTTCAAATCCAATGTGTGGGTCACGTAAGAAAAGATCTCGTTTCTTCCCAATTTCCTGATGATTATGCAAATGCAATTTAAAAATGGGATCTCCATCTTGATCACCCACCTCATCTCTGTATAAAGTTTTCATTAAGGGCTTATAACACGTTTTGAGCAAAGACAGAATTATTAAAACATGCACATAACACCTGAGAAGACTATTTTGAAGGACATAACAGATGTTCAAAATTTTAAATTCTAATATATCTATTTTTTATAGTCTTTGTTTTTAGAGTAGTTTTAGGTTTATAGCAATATTGAGCAGAAGGAACAGAAAATTCCCATATACCACTTTCTCAACACAGTTTCCCCTATTACTAACATCTGCATTTGTGTTGTGCATTTTATACAATTGATGAACCAGTATTGATGTGTTATCATTAACTAAATTGTATAGTATACATTAGTGTTCACTCTCTGTACAGTACAGTTCTATGGTTCTTGACAAATGGATAATGTCACGTATCCATTAGAATATGACCCAGAATGATTCCTCTGCCCTATAAATCTTCTGTGCTTCAACTATTCATTCCTCTCTCCCTACCCCCAAGCCACCGGTAACCACTAATCAGTTTACTGCCTCCAGAGTTCTGCCTCTTCCAGAACGTCATAGAGTTGGAATCATGCAGTATGTCACCTTTTCAGATTAGCTTCTTTCACTTAGCAATATTCATTTAAGTTCCACCCATGTCATTTTATGGCTTTACAGCAACATGTTAAAAGGAAAAGTACAAGGATGTTTATCCTCTGTCTTATATGTGCATTTCAAATAAGTGCATTGGGAAAAAGACTGGAAGGGGTTGGATTGAATGCACTAGAATGGGGGGGGGGGAGGTTATGGTTTGTGGTTTCTTCTGCTTATTTCCAGATTTTGGTTTTGCAATTTTATAGAGCTATGTCTTAAAACACTGTTCATAAAAGCAAAGAAGGAAATCAATCATCTCTCTTTATTGCTCTTTTCCACTTATTTAAGCATTCTAGTTAAATGCTTTTCTCTCCCACCTCTTTCCCCATATCTGGTTTATTTGTGCTGAGAGTTAAAATTATGGGCATCCTTTGACAGAGAGAGAGGAAAAGGCAACAAAGAGAAGAATATAAAAAAGGCAAGAGAAAGAAACATGTTTGGGAAGAGTCAGTAATGTTTCAGATAAACCCGTGAGTATTCATAGCCCCCTTGCAGATATATAAATGCTTATGGCCAAAGAATACAAACATCATGTCAGTGAATTAAATGTAACTTAGTCCTGCTGAGCAGTGTCTCCAATTCAGAAAAATCACACCTCTCAGCCCAAGTCAAGTCAAGGGTAGTTCTTACTACAGCTGTGGTACATTGAGCCCTTTCTTCACGTCAGAGATCATGCTAAGCACTTCACGCACATTACTTTATATGATCTTCCCAGCGCTACTACGAGACAGACACTTAACAGATGAGGTTGAAAAAGAAAGTTGGATTCAAACCCAGACAGGACTCAAAAGCCTAATCATATCTAGTAGATACTGCCGTGGGTTACAATGTGTGAAATCTATACACCTTCTTATCACCAGTCTCATCTTGTACTCTAGAGCCAAGAGTTACCCTGGAGGGGAGGAGGGAGAGTGTCTGGACCAAAGACCAGCATTTAGACTGTCCCAGAGGTTTCCCATGCAAAATGGGAGAATTCAGTAATTAATGTATCTTTAAAAGCCCTTGAATAGATATACTTCATACCCAAGATTCCCTGCCTGGGTGTACCATGAAGGGTTGTGCAGACAATCAAACGTAGATGCAAATCCCAACTCTACCTCTCTACTTCCACGTGGCTGCTCTATCTTCAATTGCTTTAATCTACAAACTGGGGATCAAGTAAAGGGGTTACTGAATAAAAATCCACTCAACGGGCCCTTTAATTTAAAAATGTAACGAAGTTCTTTATGGTGCAAAAATAGAAACTTGAGGCTCCAAACAGTTGGCACTGAGTGGCATTTATGCCATACAGTTCCTGTATACACCACCTAGTGAAGTGACCTTGGGCAAATTCTTAACCTCTGCATCTCTACTGCATCATCTACAGAATGGGGATTTTAGGGCCTGGTCCTATAGGTTTTTATGAGGATTAAAATAGATAACTATAGGCCTTACAGTTGTTGCCACCCCAGAGCCATAGATGGCAAGACCTTGGGCTGGCTCTCCTTCTGTTTGTAGACAAAGTTCCAAAGACAGCAGAACACTTATGTGCTCTGAACACCGGAGAGAAAGGATTTGGTTATAAAGTTGCCTGCTTTCACAGGATTTTTCCAGGATTTACGCACCAGAGTGGTGACTTCACATGCCATAATGGCACTGGCAGCAAGCCCAACCATGGGGAGAAATCTGATGATGAGAATTTCATCTGGAAGTACACGGGTCCTGGCCTCTCATCCATGGCACATGCTAAACCCAACACAAACGGTTCCCACTTTTTCATCTGCACTGTCAACACAGTGGTTGCTTGGATGACAAGCATGTGGTCTTTGGCAAGGTGAAAGAGGGCAGGAATATCGTGGAAGCCATGGAACGCTTTGGGTCCAGGAATGGCAAAACCAGGAAGAAAAGCACCATTGCTGACTGTGGACAAATCTAATAGATTTCACTTGTGTTTTATCTTAACTACCAGACCATTCCTTCCGTAGCTTAGGAGAGCAACCTTTTACCCCTACCTGCTCAAAATATCCTATAATCTTTGTGCTCTCAAAAAAAAAAGAGTATTTTCTTTACTCTTCTCCAAGTCTAGCTGAATTGCAGAGTCAAGTTTATGATTATGAAATAAAAACTAAACAACAAAATAAATAAATAAAATGGGTAACTATATGGTAAGAGTAATAAGGTATATTCCTCAGATTGGTTTTTTTTTTTTAATGTTTATTTGTGAAAGTGAGAGTGAGCACCAGCAGCAGAGGGGTAGGGAGAGAGGGGAACAGAGGATCAGAAGTGGGCTCCATGCTGACAGCATCGAGCCCAATGTGGGACTCGAACTCATGAACTGTGAGATCATGACGTGAGCTGAAGTTGGATGCTCAACCAACTGAACCACCCAGGTACCCCCTCAGATTGGTTTTAGTGAGGCTATTTCTCCAAGGATTTGGGGGAAGAGGGTTTAATTATCAACACAAGAGTCAGTAACTCAGAGGCTTTTCCTATGATATGAGTGAAGTTCATTCTCTTAAAACACTGGCATTGCAGCAAGGACAAGGGAGTTGGAAGCAATGGCCAGGTATGTTACAGTGAAGAAGTCAAGGTCAGGGTGAGGAGAATATGTGACCCACATCGCATGTATAGTGCATATTCTAATCAGCATAATGTAGAAGCAGTGGCTTGCTGTAAGGGACGATTATCAACATAACCCTTGAATCAAACCCCAGTGTCACCATTTAGCTTTGAATTCTTAAAAAATCTATTAAACTCTTGTGAGCCACTGATTCTTCATAGACATAATAGGATTAATAAGACAGTCCAGATAGAGTTGTTTTGAGGATCATATTAAGAGTACTAACACATGTATATTACCTAGAAAATGACTAGCTGACCTAAAATGGGCATTTATTAGCTTTATGCTTCTGTGGAGCTTATTTTGCGAACAGGAGAAAATTAAAGACCTACAAAGATCTACAAATCATTCCCGCCAGAAAAGTTATATCATCACATTCTATTTACTCTGCTCAAGTCCTCCTTAACAAGCTAGAACATTGTGCGTAAGCTTGAGTCATGTATTTAAGAAAGACATAGCAAGGAACTGGCTATCCATTGTACTTTGACCCAGTGGGATCTTTCTTGTTTCACCCATTCAATCAGTCTTTAAACCTTTCTTTTCTAATTGGGATATGCTTTTTCTCACTAAATTTCATTTCCATGACTCCAATTTTCCCTCACAACCATAGGTCAGTGGGACCAGAGACCCAGGGAGCACTAGATGTTGGCTTTCATAAATGGAACCAACATTTCAACGACCCTCCTTTCCACATCAGGGGAAAACTTCTCCCCAGTTCAAGAAAATCAACTCAGCTCCTACCAAACTGGCTTATTTTAAGTGAACTCAGTTTTTCAATACTTAATTTGAAACTGAAGGTGAACACAACCCCCAGTGTCTGTGAGAACCATCTGGTGGCAACCTCCCTGCTGATACCCCAACCTGCCTACTTAGATTTCTGCACCGTTCTTTTGGGTCCGGGCATTGAGATCTAGCCGTGAATTTAAATAGTGTTTGGGTAAAGCCAACTTTTCACAAGTTTCTCTCAGCCCCTTCTTTCATCATGGAGTCCTGAATTCATTTCCTTAATATTATATCAGAATCTTTTGATCTGAGACCACTTTTCCCACCTGATGCCAAGAACTACTGCTTGGTGTTAGGTACTATCTTTCCTCCTGCAGACTAACATCTTAGAGAGAAATTCTTATAACAAACTAAACTTCCATTTTTCCCAAACACCTTAAAAGTAAGCTATGCAACCTCACTCCCACTAGGATGGTTACTATAAAAACCAAAACAAAGCAAAATGACAAGTGTTGGTGAAGTTATGGAGAAATTGGAATTCTTGTGCACAACTCATATGCATTGGTGGGAATGTAAAATGGTGTGGCCACTATAAAATCAACATGAAAATGCTTCAAAAAATTAAAAATAGAATTACTATATGATCCAAGAATTAAACTTCTGAGTGTATAGACACACACACACACACACACACACACACAATCGAAATATTATTCATTCTTAAAGAGGAAAAAAAATTCTGATACATACTACAACAAAGATGAATCTTGAGGACATTGTGATAAGTTAAATGAACCAGCCACAAAAAGGCAAATACTGTATGATCCTACTTACATGAAGTACCTAGAGACGTCAAATTCACAAAGACAGTAGGTAGAATGGTTGTTTCCAGGGCCTAGGGAGAGGAAAGTGGGGGTTGCTATTTAATGGGTAAAAAGTTTCAGTTTTGCAAGATGAAAAAAATTCTGGAGAGTGTTTACACAACAGTTTATATATTTAACACTACTGAACTGCACACTTAAAAATGGATAAGGGGCGCCTGGGTGGCGCAGTTGGTTAAGCGTCCAACTTCAGCCAGGTCACGATCTCGCAGTCCGTGAGTTCGAGCCCCGCGTCAGGCTCTGGGCTGATGGCTCAGAGCCTGGAGCCTGTTTCGGATTCTGTGTCTCCCTCTCTCTCTGCCCCTCCCCCGTTCATGTTCTGTGTCTCTCTGTCCCAAAAATAAATAAATGTTGAAAAAAAATGGATAAAATGACAAATCTTATGTGTATTTTACCATCATTAAAATTTTTAAGCTATTCACCTTGCTGGTCACTTTTCTCCTGTGCTTATCACAGGCATTGCTGTCCCACTAAAGTGTAACTTGGTCTACAGCTCACCCTGTGGACATTCCCGCTGGGCCAGGTAGCTGGAACCACAGTGAGTTTGACCCACAGGTCCCTGCAAAGAAATACATTGCCACTGAAGATAGAATAAAAATTGTAGAAAGAATTCATGCCATCTGTCAGGTTAAATAATGTTAAGGAATGAGAATACAAAGCTAAAGATGGAAGGGAGGGAGAAGGAAGGAAGGAAGGAAGGAAGGAAGGAAGGAAGGAAGGAAGGAAAAGTGAATTCCTTTTGCTCACAAAGGGAATTAAGGGAGAATGAGAGGGCTTTGCAAATATGCTGAGAAAGAGAAGCTCAAGAGAAAATGAGCTTCCTAATGAAAGAGGAAGCATACTAAATTAATTATGCCTTTGAAATATTGACCTCATTCCTTAAAGCTATTGCAACCCTGAAAAGCAAGAAAAGGCATTTGGGTGAGTCAGAAGTAATGGAGCCTGTGAGGAATGAGCCATCTATCAAGACCAATAAGGGATGTTTCGAGAACTGGAACAAATGCACATCACCAGACCCCAGTGTCTCACTTATGGGCAATCAATTGAATTAGCACTTAGAATTTCTCTTCTAAAAGAAAATATAAACACGTTCTGAAATACAAACACCAGGGAATAGCAAGGTAGGCTTCACGGCCCAAAGTAAAAAGACCCTTGAAACTGCAGACTTCTTCATCTGATGGCTCTAATAATAGACACAAAATATAAAAATATCAAGGCCCTCATTAAAATGAACACTCCACCGAGCCTCAGGGGTTTTTTTTCAATCAAACTGATAAAATAAGCGTATTCATTCTTGGAACTCTTATTAAATCCCCTTTTTATTATTTATTAACTGAACAACTTGAGCAAGTTACTTTCTGAGTTTAACTTTTTTAGTTTAATTTTCTTCTCTTTATGTTTTACTTAAGGAGTTTTTTTGAAGAGTGCCTCACTATTCATCGTTCTTACCATTCCATCTAGAATTGATAGATTGTCCCCATCTCTTCCTGAATCTGTTTGCTTGAATGTGTTTCTCTGAAAAGTCACTGTGTTCACCTGGCATGGGGACTCACTGTGGGCATAGGTTGGGTGGCACAGGAAAGCTCAAGTTCAAATCCCAGTTTTCCACTTACTAATTGTGTGAGCTAAGGCAAATCGTGTGCTCCTCCATACCCCTGTTTCCTCAACTACAATATGGGGAAAATGAGGCTGATCTTTCAGGGCTACTGTTAAGGACTAAATGAGATTACATATATAAAGGATTTAAAATAGTGGACAATCAACAGCCAAGCACTCATGGAAAGGTAGTTATTATTGTTATAATAAATATCATCTGTTGATTTTATAAAAGGGAAGCTCTTTTTTGTGAAACCAGGTTGGCCTATAGACTCAAAGTAAAAGGGTAATTTGACAGGGCAAAGCTATATCCTTTGGCCTAATATCTTTGTTGGAATCTTACCTAGGAATTTATACCTTGTCTTTAAAACTAAAAGTAGGCATAAAAAATAATTTTAAAAATAGTAAATGTGGGGGCGCCTGGGTGGCTCAGTCGGTTGAGCGTCCGACTTCAGCTCAGGTCATGATCTCACATTTCATGGGTTCGAGCCCCGCATCAGGCTCTGTGCTGACCGCTTGCTCAGAGCCTGGAGCCTGCTTCAGATTCTGTCTCCTTCTCTCTCTGCCCCTCCCCCGCTCACACTTTGTCTCATTCTGTTTCTCAAAAATAAATAAATGTAAAAAAAAAATTTTTTTAATAAAAAAATAGTAAATGTGGAGATAGTGAGTCATTCACAATTTAGAATAAAATGGTTTACATTCAAATGCTTCTCTCTTAAAATCGGTGCAGAGAGGGGCGCCTGGGTGGCGCAGTCGGTTAAGCGTCCGACTTCAGCCAGGTCACGATCTCGCGGTCCATGAGTTCGAGCCCCGCGTCGGGCTCTGGGCTGATGGCTCAGAGCCTGGAGCCTGTTTCCGATTCTGTGTCTCCCTCTCTCTCTGACCCTCCCCTGTTCATGCTCTGTCTCTCTCTGTCCCAAAAATAAATAAACATTGGAAAAAAAAAATCGGTGCAGAGAAAGAAAGGGATTTTAACAAGGGAGGAAAATGTTATGAATAATGAGGGGGCTGCCTTTGAAAACAGGCCTAGGGGTGCCTGGGTGGCGCAGTCGGTTAAGCGTCTGACTTCAGCCAGGTCACGATCTCGCGGTCCGTGAGTTCGAGCCCCGTGTCAGGCTCTGGGCTGATGGCTCAGAGCCTGGAGCCTGTTTCCGATTCTGTGTCTCCCTCTCTCTCTGCCCCTCCCCCGTTCATGCTCTGTCTCTCTCTGTCCCAAAAATAAATAAATGTTGAAAAAAAAAAACAATAAATAAATAAATAAATAAATAAATAAATAAATAAATAAAAATGAAAACAGGCCTAGATCTGAAATTGCAGTGGAGGATTCCAGAGTGCACAGAGCAGCAGGGAGTCAGAAAATTAACAGAAGTGCCCATTCACTTATCCATCCATACATCCAATTATTCAACCATTATCATTTAGTATCTACTTACTATGTGCAATGTCTAAGTGCCTAGCAACAAACACAAAGAGATACCATTCTTATGTTCAAGGAGTCCAGAGTACAGTGGGATAAATGAGTTTATAATCAGCATAGTGCAGTCCATAAGCGTTATAATCTCAGAACGTATTCATTGTCTTGGAAACACAGAATGATCAGGTGATGATGAGGGGAAAAGTAGAAGAATAAGGATAAAATCACAGAGCGGGTGCTAGAAAAGGTGTCATATGAGCAATCTCCATCAGTTTTCAACAGACGATGGACTGGAAGGGGCAAACTTCAGGTAGAGTGAATGAAGGCATGAAAAAGCCTGACCGATTGGAACCTGCAGCTAATTCTGTATAATTCTAGCACAGGCCAGTTACAAGAAAGAAAGAAGGGGAGGGAAGTATGCCAAGGAGATAGGTGCCTAATTGGACTCAACTGAATGGTTTTCAGGCAAAGAATGACAGAATCACATTGATCTTTTAGAAAGAAGATTGTAAAAGGGCGCCTGGATGGCTCAGTCGATTAAGCATCCGACGCTTGATTTCAGCTCAGGTCATGATATCATGGTTCATGGGTTTGAGCCCCACAGTGGGCTCTGTGCTCACAGCACGGAGCCTGTTTGGAATTCTCTCTCTCTCTCTCTCTCTCTCTCTCTCTCTCTCTCTCTCTCTGTCCATCCCCCACTTGCTGTCTATCTCTCTCACAAAAATAAACATTTACAAAAGAAGAAAGAAGACTGTAAATATCTGGGAAATTATTAGGGATCAAGATTGAACAGAGAGACCAGTATGGAGGCCGTTAAAATGCATCAAGAGATGCCAACAACCTAAACTAAGGCAGTGGTAGCAGTAATGGAAGGTAGGTGTATTTCAGGAACCAGAAGTAGTAAGACTTGCTGACCACGTGTTTACAGGAGACATATGGAATGGGAGTCAGGGTTCTGGTTTGGGTAACTGAATGGATGACAGTGACATGAAAGTCAGAAAGACTGAAGGAAGAATGCAGGCAGAGGGCAAGTCTCATGCGTGTGCACAGTGCCAGCTTCCTATAGGAAAAGCAAGTGGACTTCATTCATTTGAAAGAACACCGGGAATAAAAGAACTATAATAATTGCAAAAGATTATTTTATTATTCTCATCTGACATACTAATAATCTGAAGTCCACATCCTTCCACCTCCCCACTGCTTCCTGTAAGTGAAGACTGACAGTGTAGCACAGAAACAGCATCAGTACATAAACAAGAGCACCATAAACTTTAACGAGCTTTAAAAAAGTAGCTAAATAAGTGTTAATTCCTCTCAACAGCTGGAACATTCTCTCCTAGAGTTGTTAAGCATTAATAATATATCTCTGTGGGTAAACCCGGGGGAGTTGAGCTGGAATAAGGCCCTTCTTGAATTATCCCGGTGAATATGTTGTCGCCTAAAGCTGGCGGAAATCTGGACACAAGTTGGAAGACATACATAAACATCACGCCCCCACACCCACAGACCCTGTATGCTGGGCAAAAAGGAACCAAAAATGCCATGAAGAGACCCCTAAAACCTTTGGGAATCCACCAGAAGAAACCAGAATACCTACAGGCATAAGACAGCACTCACCCAGAGTTCCAAGGCTGTGGAATGACAAGCCATCCAGGCTGTCTTCCAATCATTCCCACACATCTGTCTGACCTCCACGTGATTATCTACCAGAACAAAATAGTATAAGAAGCTGCATTTACTGAAGGTTTACTAAGTACACAGACCAATGCTAAATGCTTAATATCTAGTACCTAAAACTTAATTCTCATATCCAGCACCCTGTGAATACCATTATTTCCATTTCCATTCTAGAGATGGGGTAACTAAGGCTCAAAGAAGAGAAGCGATCTCCCCAAGGTTTCACTGCAAGTGGCACAGCCAAGATTCAAGAAGGGGTCTCTTTGCTGCCAAAACCATTCTCTTAACCACTGTGTTATAATGTCTTTATACCTGTATCATTCCAGGCCCAATTTTTTAAGTTTGTCAGGAAAACCCTAAAATGCTGCCAATTTTGGTCAGAAACTGTAATAAATCTGGTTCAACTTTCGGTTTAGAGTCTGAGGACCTGACCATTAAGCCGTCCCAGAGACAACCCGCCAATAAATGCGTGATTCCAGGTATAGGCTTAGGCTTTGATATTTGGACTAGAAAGACAGATAGATAAATATTATTACTTGGAGTCATACAACTCCCTAATATAGTATATTTCTGTAATATTTCCTCTGGGCTTTTCACACAGTGATGTGTTTTTTTAGCATTCCTGGACTTTTTGCCATTTTAATCTGTACTGAATAGAGTAATATCCTCAGTTGGTCAAAAGTGTCATTTCCTTTTATGGCCAAGGTTTTTCACAATGATACTAAATAATATAAATGATGTTTTATTTGATGGCTGTTTTATGCTTTCTGGAGCCTCTGGTGGGACGAGATGCTTGGGCTTCCCCTGTAAATCTTGACAGCTACCTGATCGGCTGCAGCTATAAAGCTCCCCCCGCCCCTGGAAAATTTAAATCTCTGCTTAAAACATTAACTTCTTTATTTAATTTTTTATTGCTAAGGGTTTACAGCTGACTTTATGGCCCTGGGATGATTAATTTTTAATGCCTTTCTTTCTTTCTCCTTTGATCAACTTCCTCCATTTTCAATTTGAATGCAATCATACCTTTCCAAAAAGCATTTGTCACTTGCTGGTTTGCAAATTTCAGGCAACCAGAGGTGGTTGGTGCAGAGTGGAAGGCAGGCACTCCTGCACAGAATAACTGAAAGACAGGAACTCTATGCCTTTCCCGTGACTCCTGTTGATAGCAAATTCTCTAGCATCATTAAATCTTCTAGTTCTAGGTCTTGGCAAGCAATGAGTTCCCTGAGAGGGTTATGCTACTAAATCCTGTCATTGTCATGCACAAGGTATGGATTGAGTCACGTCTTTGAAACTAGTGAACCATGATTAAGGAAAACAAATAGGAGAAACACACCTTCAAAACAATTCATACCTTCTCCCACCTCCCCAGCCCCACCAAAACACAGAAAACAACAAAACAAAGCCAAAAAAAATTGGGGATTTGGTTTGCAAATCAAAAACTCCTCAGCTTTTTATATTCACACAATATATAGTCATTTAAATGTTGTATCATATTTAATGATACAGGGAAAATGTTCACTATAAATTCGGGGGGGAGCAGGTTACAAAACAGAATATGGAATCGATTTAAGAAGGTATATTTACGCATAAGCAGACTGGGAAAATTAATGATTATCTCTAGGGATGAAAGAAATAAGTGTTAATTTTGTTCTTCTTTGTTTCTCTGTGCTTCTCACGTCTTCTACATGACTACATATTGCTTTTGTAATTAAAAAAAAATGAGTTTTAATTTAAAATAGAACTTCCTTGCATTTAGGATTACAAGTTAAATGGGGAACCAGAGACCAAATTCTTGAGATCATAAAGAAGAAATGGTAGATGTCAGAAATAAATTCATAATATTTACCAATATATTGAGGACACTGATACAGGAGCGTTACATTCCTAATTCTTAAGGTTGTAAAAATTTTATCCACATTTTACAAGAATGAAAACAAGCTCAGAAAGGTTACATAGATTGCCAACTTTTGCATAGATTAGACTCGACTTCAAAATGCACACTATTATCACTGTGTTATACTGCCTTAATTGAAGCACATTTCTACCCACAATTGAGCTACCACATAGATTCATTTATTTTATAAAGGAGAAGTATTGACTCCCAGCCCCAGTGCTAAATCAAGAGCATATTTCTAAACCCCTTTTAGCCTTGCTTTTTAAAAATATATGTGCAAGTGTAAAATAATATATTAATGCTTTCCATTATAATTTATGGGCATGTTACAGTTTATGATGCATTTTTCACATCCATTAGTCTCCCTAACTATTTGATTTATTTCACTATGTAACTACAATATCAAGTTGCATTTAATGTATCTAACAACCTGTGTAGAAAAATAAATATATAAATCAAAAATGAAAACCTCTGTTCCTATTTTGACTCTAAATAAACCTAAACTATAGGGGTACCTGGGTGGCTCAGTTGGCTGAGCATCTGACTTCAGCTCATGTCACGATCTCATGGTTCATGAGTTTTAGCCCTACATCAGGCTCACGTGTGTCAGCACGGAGCCCACTTCAGATCCTCTGTCCCCCTGTCTCTCTGCCCTTCCCCTGCTCAAGCTCCCTCTCAAAAATAAATAAAACATTAAAAAAAAAACTAAACTGTATATACTTACAGAACCAATTATCATGTCATGTAAGTTGTAACAAATGTTGCTTATCTAATTAATAATTTCTCCCAGTATTATAAATTATGGGTGTTACCCTTTGTTGGGTGGGACTGTCACTAGCTGACACTAGTCTGAGCCCCTGAGTCACAATATGACAGAAAACCCATAAGCAAACTCTTCTAAATTGATCATCATTAGGTCATGTGCAGTCTTAAATTATGAACTTCTCTCACCAATAGCAGTGTGTTATTTATGGAGCCAAAACCTCTCTCCGCTTCTGCTCAAGTTACAACAATTACATTCCAATCTTCTGCTAGTTCTTATGGTAATGTCTAAATATCATCTGTACTCAATGATTCTATACACTAAATCACAACAGAAGTCATTTGGTGGTTTGTCATAGCTGATTAGATCAAATCTAAGCCTTCCAGCTTGTGTGTTTGAATCCTGACTGTACCACATTTGTTACGCATATCTTCAGGTTCCCATCTGTAAAATGGGAATGATGATCATTATTATAGTAAGCAAATTAGTTACCATACATGATGTCTGGGAGCGAAGCCCAATATGAACATTAGCTTTCACATTTATTAAAATGAATGTATAATAGGTACCCACAATGGGTGGGTACTCCATGGATTTTCAAAGATTTAGGTCATTAAATGGAAATGCCATTCATCCCTCCTGACTCCAGTCATCCCCGCCTCTCTCTTATCTCAGAAGTGCCCAATGTGCAAGGAAGCCTACTGTGTCTGGTCACTGCTGTGATGTCCACTGTTTCATCCTTCCCCACCCCCATTCTTCCTGTCTCTTCAAGGCTCTCAGATCCAAACTCCCATGGATGTTGCAGTTCCTGCAAGCAGAAACACAATGGTGCCTCCAGAGTAGGGCACACTTTGCTGCAGTGGGCCCACCTGGAATCCAGTATAGGTGGAATTTTCTTACCAAGGCGTAAGCACCCCTGCCAAGGGCCCTATCTCCCTACTAAGGTCCATGCTTGATCTAGCATAAAGGAAATGCAGGAGCAGAAGCCAAGGGATAGGAGGGGTGCCTGGGTGGCTCAGTCGGTTAAACGTCTGCCTCTTGGTTTCAGCTCAGGTCATGATCTCACAGTTCATGTGTTCGAGTCCCACATGGGGTTCTGCACTGGCAGTGCTGAGCCTGCTTGGGATTCTCTACCTCTCTCTCTACCCATCCCTCACTCATGCTTGCATGCATGCTCACTCTCTCAAAATAAAAAAATAAAAAAAATAAATATATATATATACATACACACATATATATAAAGAAGCTATATATATATTTATACTATATAATAAATACACACACACACATATATATACATATATATATATATACACACACACTATAGTATATATATATATATATATATATATATATATATATATATGCCAAAGGAGAGGAACCAGGAGCCAGACAGGCCAACTGGTGGGCACAAAGGCAGCCCCCAGTAGTATCTACCCCAGAGCTGGACCTAAGAAAGAGTGTATAGTGGGTGAAAAAGGTATAGAATTCTGTGGTCCTGGGAGGCTTTTATGGGAGAGCTCTGGAGCCAGAACTTTAGGGGTGTGCAGAGTGGCTCTGACAGCAACCAATCGAACACCGAAGCAATTCAGGGATGTCCTCTGTGCCAGGCATTAACCCTGTAGATGACAGCGTGCAGGAATATCCAGGAAATTCCAAGAATGAGCAGAAAGATCAGCCATGTGGCTGGAGGCACACTTGAAAGAAGCAAGAGCTATTTACCAACTAATATGAAAGTGCTTCGTGTTCTACCTACTGGATGCTAGTGTGTAATAACCAAAGCTACGCCTGCTCCTTGCAATCCGTACCCTTATATTGCACAAGCTTCCAACTGCATCCACCCAACCACAACTTCAGCACAATTACCTACCATGCAGATGTCCATCCACATGAACACGAGAAATTTAGTGATACACACACACACACACACACACACACACACACACAAAATACTGTGCAGATTTTCCACAATAAAGAGAGAGAAACTGAATCCAATTTAAGTCCATCATTCATATTGAAAATAACTTTTAATTATCCCCATGTTGCTAAGCTGACTTTCCCTAATGCCTGTTTTGGAGGAGATGATCACTCAAGCAAGAGAACAAAGAAAAGTGTGACCTTGACACCTTGACTCTTCCCCAGTGGGGGCCGACCATCTTGTGACCTTGACACTCTTGACTCTTCCCCAGTGGGGGCCGACCATCTCTTGGGACACAGTTGCCAGTGTCTCCTGAGTCTTCCATCACTCCCTTTGGCTCCCCAGTCCTCCATGCTCAGCCGCACTCTGCCATTCTTCCATTCATCACTCTAAATATGGCACCTACCATGTGCCTGGCACGGTGCAGGCAAAGGTGTAACCAGTCATAGTCAACGCAAAATAAAATAGATTTAAATGGGAAGTAATACAACATGCCTCGGGAAATAAGAAGACAGTTTCATGGAGAACATCTTTTTGCTGAGATTTTATTTCAATAGAAAGACCCATTAAAATAGTGCTTGAAAGCTCAGGCTTTGAACAGTCCTGGTATGGGAGCCTTTACAACCAGAACTGGGTGGGTATCGTATAATAGAGACAGAGAATTTATTTGAAGGAGAAAACTGGGCTGCAGCTGCTCAAAACAGGATGTAGACATTTAAAATTGAAAAAAAAATTTTAGGGGCGCCTGGGTGGCTCAGGCGGTTGACCATTCAACTTCAGCTCAGGTCACAATCTCACAGTTCATGGGTTTGAGTCCCGCATTGGGCTCTGTGCTGAACGCTTGCTCGGAGCCTGGAGCCTGCTTCAGATTCTGTGTCTCGTTCTCTCTCTCCCTCTCCCCCGCTCAAGCTCTGTCTCACTTTGGCTCTCAAAAATCAACCAATGTCAAATAAAAAAATTTTTTTTTTAATTTTAATGTTTACGTATTTTTGAGAGAGAGAGAGAGAGCACGAGCAGGGAAGTGACAGAAAGAGACGGAGAATCTGCAGCAGGCTCCATGCTCTCAGCACAGAGCCTGATGAGGGACTCAAACCCACAAAGCATGAGATCATGACCTGAGCCAAAATCAAGAGTCAGACATTTAACCGACTGAGCCACTCAGGGGTCCCAAGGAGACAGGCATTTTAAGTAAGCCTTTTAATGCCCTCCTGGCTCTGCTCTTGCCCCCTTCCAATGCAGTAGCAGTTGCAATCTTTCCAAAGGATATTTCCTATCTTGTTACTTCTCCGCTGACACTGCTCCTCCACTCACCCAGAGCCGACGCTGGCCACATGGCTCTCTTCTAGTCCTGGACCAGGTGCACTAAAAACAAACCTGCAGCCTGCACCCAGGTTTGCTGGCCTCCCACCTACATTCCAGTTGCCCTGAGTCTCCCCAGAACACTATGAACATTCATGCCTTTGCAGAAGCCATTCCCACAGCCTGAAATGCTTTCTCCCTCCTCTTCACTTTTTCCCCACATGTCGAAAGCAATTCAGTTCAAGACCCAGGTTAAATGTGACCTCCTCAGTTGGGGAACCCTCCCCAGGTACCCCAGGCAGAGCTAATACTCTCACTCTCTCTACCACCAGCGCTCAGGGTACTTAGCTCCATTTTAGCTCTTGTGACTTTGTTTCCCCCTTGAGAACAGAAACAATACATTTTTCTTTCTGAATGCCCAGTCTCTACTCAGAGATCTAAAAGCTTTTTCTGTGAAGGGCCAAATAATAAATATTTTAGGCTTTGCACAACATATGGGCTTTGACTCCACTCTATCTCTGTAGGGCGAAAGCAGCCATAAGTAATAGTAAATGAATGGGCATGGCTTGGTTCTAATAAAACTTTATTTAATTTAAAACCCTGAGCCCTCATAAAAAGTCCAATACATAATAAACATAGGTGGATGCCTAGTGAAGCAGGGTTTATTTTATTATCCTCTGTCCATTATTCTGATAGCAGAATCCAGCTCTGTTGATTGATAGAGCTTTTACCCTTCTCCCATAAAAACTGAAATGCGAAATTTGAAGTTTACTGGGGGGGGGGGAGGAGAGTGGGTGTGAAATTTGCATAAGAGCAGAAAACACAAAAAACAAAAACCTTGACTCCTCCTCAAGGTTCAAAGTTATTGAAACATCAAAATATTTAGGAGAAGTTATAGGGTATCCCTGATCATCAAGGCCTATTGGCAGGAAAACTCTACAGAGCTCCCTGAGATGAAAATCACCGTAAGTGTGAGGCATGACATTGCTCTCGGATTTGCCAAAAGGCTAATCCCAAACCATGTAATCTAGCAACATATGCACTTATGCATTACCCTCAGGCAACATGTTGCGCTAACTGAAATATCTGGCTAGAGAAACTGCTATTCTACTGAGTCAATGTTGGCATGGGGCCCCTATAACTAAGCAATGCTCAGGACCATTTTCCCCCCTAACTCCTTCTACACTATGTCACAAATTGGATTCCACTCAATCCCTATGGACTGGACCATGTGGAAGGCAGCCTTTTCATGAAGCACCAGGTACCAGTAAAGAGCAGACCTTGAAAGAGAAAGAGCAAAGGCTCACCACCTACAACCACTTAGCATCCCAGGTTTCTTGTACTCATCACGAGAACATTCTCAGAGGAAAAGACTATTCTACCTGCTACTCTGAGCAGACAGGATACTGAATATTACATATTAGTGTATCTTTGCCAAATGGCATTTATTTGTCCTAACAAACTAATAAAATATGCTTCCTCTGATTACAAATTTATCAGTAAATTTTTTGTATGAAAGGATGAATGAGTGAATGAATGAATGATAAAACACATGCACTGTGCATAAAACTGACGTCTGCAACAGAATTCCAAATCTCTGGCTTCAAAAGATTTTACACCAGACGTCCCTGAGAGTTTCCCCTGGCCCAATTTTCGACACATGCCTTGCATAATCTTGTGCATCAGGATGTGAAGTACATGGCAATGTGGTTACGTGTGGGTCAACACAAGCTAATAGCTTTTAAAAATTTCTTTTTTGCCCTTAATGGACACAAGTTCACAGTCCACAGGTCCATGCAATCCACATATCACCACGGAAAAGCTTTTGGCATAGCACGTGGCTAGCACTCAGTATCTACTCCTGGGAAGCTGTCAGAACCAAAACAGTGACAGTGTTACATTTTGTTACAGTGCGTCTGTCAGGTATAACCCAACTGTTTGCTCGGTGGCCTCTAAATCTGCCAGTCGGTCTTCACAGGTTTCTCCGAGCCACCTCACCCCATCCTTCCTCTAGGCTCCAACACCCAGAAAGTGCACCAAGCTCTGTCAAAGGAAATCATATAAATATTAAAAAGACTGAAGGGCTGATCAAAACAGACATTTGATATTATAGGATTTGTAGATCAATTTATGAGCTCTGTGATATATGGTATAGGAATCAACAGGCAATAACTGTTTTACGGGGAAGATCATAAACCTGTCAACTGCTCTCCTGCTCTGTGCATTAGGGACCACTCTCGTGCCAAGGAGAGACGCTGTCACAGACCTTGTACAACAAAGCTAATGCATTTCTAATTCTGCTATGAGTATTGTCTTTTAAATAGCCCTCCTCCAAAAAAGAACTTCATGTGTTCTGATATTTTCAATATGGTCATTTACACAGCTGGGTAGAAGTAACTTTCTTCTCAGCAGGCCAGCTGAGAGATTCGTGCTGTGATGCTGACATTCCCGCTGCACCCAGGAAATTCCTGACCCTGGCATTTCCAGGGACCTCAGCATGTGTTTTTAATCACTGGTCTCTTTATCCCCATCAGATGCCTTTGCCATTTGAACACTCATCTATTTTTCCAGAAAGCCATATGAAATGCCATTCTGTGACACAGCAATACGAGACCTACTGAGACTGTATCAAAACATACAGGACAAATGTCTCATTACAGCAGGAGTGCTGGCCGGACAAGAGTGTCCACTGCATGCGGAATCATGCTTTAAGGGCAGAGTGCTGTTAGCTTTCAGCAGTATTTCCCATCTATTTTGGTGTCTTGACAGTTTCAGTAGCAGGGTAAGTGTATACATGAGACTCAGACACTCACCCAAGCTGGTCGACCTTGGGCAAATCACCGTATCACTCAGAGGATGTGTGTAAGCAATAGGGATACTGATACCTGCCAGTCCACCTAACAGGATATGAGTAGTGTCAAATGAGAAAATGGATCCAAATGCATTTCTTGAACTACACAAAGAGAGCACAATAATCAGTAGATGGACTGGGGGCTCTGGAACCAAACAACTGGGTGAGAATCCTGCCTCCCTGCTGCATAACCAGAGACTATTTACTTCATGCCTCTGAGCCTCAGTTTCTTCACCTATATAAAGGGATAATAATAATTATCTTTCACTGTCCCTGTGAGCAAGTGTGCCGCTTGGTGCATAGTAGGTACATAATACACGAATACACATATATTTATTTTTAGGTGGGGCTTAAAGAGAAAGTAGATATAAATACATGTGTTCAGACCTCCATTTTTAACCAAAGCTCTTTTAAATCTTCTCTTAAAAAAAAATCCTTTTAGGTTTTTATTTTATTTTTGAGAGAGAGACAGAGACAGAGTGTGAGTGGAGGAGGGGCAGAGACAGAGGGAGACACAGAATTTGGAGGCTCCAGGCTCTGAGCTGTCGGCACAGGGCCCGACGCAAGGCTCGAACTCACAGACTGCGAGATCATGACCTGAGCCAAAGTTGGATGCTTAACCCACTAAGCCACCCAGGAGCCTCTACATTTCTTTTCTAAGCCTGCCTTCATGTTTTACCCATTCCTGGATGGTAAATATGAATTTATATTGTCTCCTCCTTTATTGAGGATATGACCTCGCATAAGCTCCACTATGCCATAAAATGCCTTTGTATGACACTGAAAAGCCCACCCCCTCTAGGTGAACATAGTGCTATGGGAGAAGAGCCTGGATTTCATCTCCCTCTGGCCACCTCAGCCAGCACAAGACACAAGCAGGGCAATCATACAAAGTGATTCTGGAGACAGTAACGTTGTGTAATACCCTCTGAAATCTCAGGGCAAGAGCAAGCAGAGGCTTTCAAACGGTTAGAAAAATGAAGTCCTTCTTACACCCACAGAGTGACCCCTGAGTTTGCCTAGTTAATTCACCAAAAAGTCGCCCATATGTCTATAGCCTTCTTTGAAAGATGGGCTCTTATTTCAAGTGAGCTTTTACTCTGGTCATCTCCCACTGAAGAAATCTTGAGCCCTCATCTGATGATCTAAAGAGTTCCCAGATTCTCCAGCCAATCCTGTTTGGGTGCCTTAACATTAGTAATGGCTTATTTTTCAGAGGCATGAGTTCATTGCTTCCTAGTGAAGGTACAAAACTTAAGCCATATTTAGGACTAAAAGGAGAGAGAAGACAAAGAGGTTCTCAAAAAACTGAGATATCTCGAGATATCAAGGTTCTCAACAAACCAAGACAACTCATGTTCCTTGCTCAGTTCAAAAAGGTCATGCCACACTCTCAAGAACTTGGTTACCAGAGTGCTTCCAGGCACTTGAGATGCAAATAATAAAGGTATGTTCAACTAATAATACTAATAGTAATAAGAAGAATAAATGCTACCTGTTTCTACATATGGCATTGCAATCAACAGGTATTTTCACATCTATTTCTCACATAATTCTCCCAATAGCCCTATGAAAAGGAAGAGCGGGAATATTATCCCCCACTGATAAAGACTAAGGCTAAGAGAGGAAGAATGACATGCCCATCACTACACATTTGTCACTAACAGATCTTACTAAAGATTTCTGACTCTAAATCCTATGCCTTGGAGGCAATCCCATGAGAGTTCTGCCACATCTTAGATTTTAAAATCTATGCTCACAAGTCTCCCAAAATACCCATTTTCATTTGTTTGATACATAGTAAGAGAGCTTTCAATTCATACCCAGAACCCATCCGTTACTCTTCTCTCCCCGCAGACATTTGCTCCAGCCCTCTTCTTCGCACATTCCACCAAAAAGAAGCAAAGTCCAAACCATGATCACACAAGGGTTCTGTGCATCTTCTTTCATGCACCACACACACGTATCAAAGCGTTCTCCCAGAGCAGCGAATCCACCACCTGACAGGGTGTTCCACAAGAGGGAAGCAGTATTGAACTGCTCTTTCTTTTGAAGAAGGCCAGGGTGTTAGTAACCAGGCCAAATGGACAGACAGGAACAGGTTTACGATTTCCTTTGAAGATGTCAAATAAATATGAAGCACTACGAACAGCATCGCTTAAGGGCTCTTCAAAGCCCCCAAAGTAGTAGCCATTTTACAACACCATGTGAAATGGGGCACATCTCATTAGGAGAACTTATTTTGATAACGAAATAGACTGTGTGTGTAATTCATCTTTGGACCTAATCATACTGACGATTATTTTGATTTAGCTTGGTTTTTACTCCATTTCCGTATCGCATTCTAGTGAATTACACTAAACGGTCCATAGGGTCCTGGCAAAGCCACTGTAGGATTTAATGACACAAGGTGGTACTTATTCGGCAGCTGGCATCTTCACATGCTACAAGGCTACTTCGCTGTCACTCTGAGGAAGGGCTATTGTAATTGTTCCCATTTTGCAGATGGACAATTTGATAGCAAGCAATTAGTTAAGATCACATAACTAGTTTGAATACTCAATCGAGCTAACTTTGTCTAAGATCTAGCCAAGTGATCTTGGCCAACTACCTAATCTCTCTGAAGCTGTTCACACATCAATTATACCAAGAGATTGGGTTAGATAATCTCTAAAACAATTTCTAACAACATTATTTTTACTTTTGTAACCCTTCTCAAGTCATAACTTGGAAAAGTCTTAGACACAAATCGAAGTGGGCAAAATCTATGGAAATACAACCTAGACCAGCTCAGTCTAATAGAAACTTTTTACAATAATGGAATGTTCTGTAATTCATGGCCCAACATAGCAGCCACTGGCCACTTATAGCTAGTGAGTGCTTGAAATGGGACTAGTGAGACTAATAAAACTGGATTTTTTATTTGAGTTGATATTTATTAATTTGAATTAAGATTGAAATAGTCACATGTTGCATTCATTGTCTGTAGTACGGGACAGCACAGATCTAGACAAAGAAATGTATTTCCAAGTTAAGTCTGTCAGAGGACTAGTAATGAGGAGAAAAAAGAAACAAGAATTCCTGAAATATGAGGGATGACTTTATTATACTTTGGATTAGTCCAAAAATTTCCATGGCAGAAGCTCTGAGCCAGGACGCAGATTCCCACTTAATTCCTTTCTTACGAGACTATCTTTTTAGTCCCTAATGAAGAAGTTGTGCATAATAGTTTCTTGAGTGTGATACCATCCACATAGAGTTACCATATAATACATCACCCAAATTGGGACATTTCTGACAGTGAAAGGTGTCACTGTGAATAATGAGCCAGGAGAACAGATATACACCAGGACTATCCAAAGCAAACCTAGATACATAGCCACCTAAATTCAGAAGATCCTGCAGTTGCAGATTCCCTGGGACCCCAGATGCTGAAAGTAAGAATCAGGGCTTACAATATCAGACTACACTCTACAAAGTATTTTACAAAACGTAGCACTAGGAGTGGTTTTTAAAAATGTCATCCCCGCTTAACCCTAATAATCAAAACCTCTGGAGGCAGAATTACTGAATTATTAAATAATTCTGAATCACTGAGTAATCTGAATGACTGAAAACTGGGTTTGGTAAAATCTGAATGACTTTGCAATTCTCACATAGAAACCAAAATCTAGACAAAGATGGTGTCTAGAGATTCTAACCAATGAAGCAAAATTTACTGCCACCAAAAAATGGGATATGGGCAATACTGTTTCCAGTGCAAATTAAGGACACATCTGTGCACTGTCTTTGACAGTATCATTCTTGAATTCTTGTTTCAAAAATGTTTGAAGCCAGGGAGGTCAGAAAACTGTGCGAACTTTGATCCTTGGTGTATCTAAAGCCTTCTAATTTCAGCCTCCCTGAGACTGATCACCTCAGGGATTCTGAAAAGACAAAAACAATTTGTCTTTCCCTATCTTTTTTGGATTGGGGTAGAAAGACTAAATCAAGAAAGCCAATCAGTAATTCAGATAGATGTAAATGCAATGAAAAAAAGTAAACAGCCAGATGGAACACTTGACTATAAGACACATGAAGGCAGGAACTATTTGTCTTACTCACTACTTTATTTCTGGTGTCTCAGACACTGCCTGAAATATAGCAGGCATTAAATAAATATTTGTTGTATGAATACACATAATGGAGGGGCAGGAGAGAACTACTTTAGGTGGAGTAAATAGGCATCTCTTTGAACTAAGATTTTTACTAAAAGGACCTTGCTTAGGAAGACCATCACAAAGAACTTCCATGGTAGAGGAAATAGCAAGTACAAAGGCCCTGAGGCTACAACAAACTTGTTCTGTTCAAAAGCAGAACAAAGTCTTGTGGGTAAATATGGTGACCAAGGAGGTATTAGGTAAGGTCAGTGAGATAGGCCACACAAGGCCTTATGAGAAGCCAGTATTTCAAAGAAGGGGAGTCAAATGATAAGGTTTATGATTTACAAGTTTATTTAATTTCTCTGTAGAGAATAACCTATGGGAGCACAAGAGGGGAAGTATGTATACTTCTTCTGAGGCTATCACAAGACTGCAGGTTACAAGATATGGATACACAGACCAGGGTAGCAGGAGAAGAGATGGTGAAAAGTAAACAGATAATGGATATATTTTGGAGGTAGACCTAACAAGGATGGCTGATAGTTTGAATGTAGGTGATAAGGCAAAAAAAGAAATACAGATAGATGAGGTCTAGGTGTCTGTGAGATCTGGTCTTTCAAATATCCATATGCTCTGAAGACCTGTCTCCACACACACACACACACACACACACACACACACACCTGAATTAAAGATGCCCCCTCTCTTGGGGCGCCTGGGTGGCTCAGTCAGTTAAGCGTCCAACTTCAGCTCTAGCCATGATCTCGTGGTTTGTGGGTTTGAACCCCACAGCAGGCTCTGTACTGCTGACAGCTCAGAACCTGAAGCCTGCTTCGGATTCTGTGTCTCCCTCTCTCTCTGCCCCTCCCCACTCATACTTTTTGTCTCTCTCTCTCTCAAAAATAAATGTTAAAAAAAGAAAAAAGATGCCCCCTCTCAATCTCATCTCCCAAGAAAAGAAAATATTAAACCTTCATTTTGAGCACATAAGGGTCCATACTGTCAAAATCCTAGAGGCACTCGCCAGGTTTGGAAATCTGTAATCTTAGCTGAGAGACCTCTCATCTCCTTGAATAAGAGTTATGGCAACAAGGACTAACCATCCTCATCCATGGGGACGTTTTCACTCTAGCCTACTTGGGAAAAGGAGTGTTAATTATTAGCCAGTTGCTAGATAAGTACCAGAATATAGTAAGTAGGGAGCTGACCATAATCCATAGGACAGAGTTATCAGGATGATCTAGACAGGATTCAGAAGTAGCAATGATAGTGAATGGAGAAGGTGGCCAAAGCCATGGACGAGACTGGCAACCAAGAATCTATAACTAAAGAAATGGCCAAAATGAAAGGATTTCAAAATATGAGGAGTAATCACAAGTAATCACAAATGCCTTAAATACCTCCTGGGACCTCACAGCTTTTGGCCCATGCCTCAAAGGCACTCAAAACACCTGGCTGAACTCTTAGCTCAACATCAACAACAACAAAAAGGAGAATGAGAGTTTTCTACCAATACCAAATTAATTATTGGGAACCGACTTTGTTTTTACATTGCTCGTGTCATTATATAATAGTGTTTAAAGCCACATTTCCTCCAACAGAAATGAATAAAATTCAATACTGCAAATACATCAATTTTGTGTATGAAAAAGACTTAGATGGTATTTGAAGGATGTTCCTACTGATTGCCTATTGTCATCGCCTGACATTAGAGGGGAGAGAAGTGTGGCTTCTGATTGTTACAGCCATGACAAGAAAGGCCTCCAGTCACATCTTATTAATTTACTGTGGAACATAATGTCACATTGACATTTCAAATTGTCCTGTTGCTTTGTTCATAGGATTATTTCAAGCTTAAACTCATTGAGTTTCTAGTTTGGCTATTTATATAAACTAATGGCTCTAATCTCCTGTCTTGACCTATAGATAAGACTAGATTTTACTATTTATAAAAAATGATTAAGTACCCAATCTTTGGGGTCAAACAGGCCTGGGTCTCCTTGGGCAAGTGATTTATCCTCTGTGGGTCTTGGCTTCCCCATTTCTGTTAAGGAAAATAATAATATCTACCTTATACGTTTCTTATGATAACTGAATGCAATAATAATATGAAAGGCATTAACAATTATAACAACAAAAAGCAGCTCATAATAAAACAGGAACAACAACAATAATAATAACTAACATTTTTAGTACTCCATAGAACAAGGTCTTTATCTGTGCAATATACGTATATTTACTAACTTCTCACAGCAACTCCCTGGACACTATAATTATTATCCCCATTTCACAGATGAGGAAACTGAGTGCCTAAAGGTTAGATTATTTGCCAAGAGTCCAGCCCAGGCAACCATGCTTCAGAGCCTTGTTCACACCCTTTGCTATTTCACATCTATGATTTCTTGACATAGCTACTTACCCAAATTTAGATGTCTAGCTCATACCTCACTCTGAAATCTAAGCTCACATACCCAATATCCAACTGCTTCCACAGTATTTTCCCCAAAATGTCTAACAGACTCTCAAATTTAACAGGCTCAGACTCAACACAGTGCTAAATGAGTTCCTCATCCTCTCCCTGAAAACTGCACTCGCCACTATATTCCCTGCATCACTTTATGTCAGTTGCATCCTTCCAGAAGCTACCAGTCCCTCGCCATGCCTTTCTCTCAAACTGCACATCTATTTCATTAGAAAGTAATCACTGACTCTACCTTCAAAATATATCCAGAATTCAACCACATCTCACCACCTCCTCCATACACCCTGGCTCAAGCCACCATCATCTGTTGCCAGGATCATGCCTATAGAAGCATAGGAAATGTGGTAGAAGAGGGTGTGGAAGCAGACAGGGAAAGGAGAACAATACAAGGAGAGAGGCGTTTCTCTTTCCTACAGATTTGCCTGGGCTGTTCCAGAGCCTTTGGGAAGAAATCTTAAGCCACTGGAATCAATTCTCAGGCTCAAACAAGTATCTTGGCTTTTTTCCCCCTCTTTTCCCTTTTCTTGACTCCTTTGCGTTGCTACAAGAACCAAGAGTTGACATTCTTTCCTGGTCTTTGCCAGACTACCAACACTTATCTCACCTCAAAGGTTTTCTCTATCACATACAACAGGAAATGAGGCAAAAGAACATGTCCCCAGCTCCCCATAATGCAGGCCTCAGTGAGTTTAGTCTCTTTGGCAGCCTGGCACTGGACAGACGGTCTCAAGCTGACTGCATATTAGAATGACTTACAGAGTTTTAAAAACATAGTGACTAGTTTTTTTTTACTTGTTCTTGAGTGAAACCAAGGAATTGGTGATGTAAAGGTGCAGCCAGGGTTGAAATGTGGCATGGACAGGGTGTACCCAGAGAAGGCCTGGGCTTGAGGCTTGGCCCCAATTCTCACCAGGTATGACAGGTATGGCAAAGTCACTTCCTCTTTCTGCATTGGATCCCTGATCATAAAAATATCCACTCTTATTTCCTGGGATTATTATAGGGTTTAAGTAAGAAAATTAAGTTATCTGAGGGTGTTTTATACAAAGCTGCACTACCACTGGGTAGTTATTCAATGGAGCAGAGGGAGAACTTGAAAAATACTTGAGTAAAGAAAACATAGAGCAGGATTGCATGGGTGGCTCAGTCCCTTGAGCATCCAACTTCACCTGGGGTCATGATCTTGCAGTTCATGAGTTCAAGCCTTGTGTCAGGCTCTGTGCTGACAGCTCAGAACCTGGAACCTGCTTCAGATTCTGTGTCTCCCTCTCTCTCTCCCTACCCTGCTTGCTCGCTCGCTCTCTCTCTCTCGCAAAAATAAATAAACGTTAAAAAATTTTAAAAAGAGAGAAAACATAGAGCAATCCAGGGGATTCCTCGAGAGATGGAGACCCACGATATGCAGTGATGAGACATTTGCTAACACCTTTACCTTGAAAGGCAGACCCAGTGCCTTCTATGCTTTTAGCTGTTGAGGAAGCGATTACAAAACAAATATTAGAGTATGTTGACTATTACTTGTACTTAGGAAGGATTTACAAGAAAGAGATGAGCTCAAAAAATTGGTTGATTTGCAAGCAGAAATGAAAGAGAATGAAGAAAATCTAGAAAATCAAACTTTGCAAAACTGCTTCCAAACCACAAACAATAGGAAATAAGACTAAAAATGGGCCTTGAAGGGTCCATATAAGCTAAACAGAGGTATTTAACATTGCGGCAAATAGTATTAAGTCTGTTTCCTTTCCATCTAAGCTTTTAGTTTCAAATGGCTGTCAGAAAGTCACCATTAAATTGAGGAAGATAAGTGCTAGATTATGGAAGTGAAGAAACAGATAAGGCTTGTGTGTTTTGGCTTAGGAAAGAATTCTGGGGATCACATTTCTCCCCTATGGAAGCTACTAGACACAAATAGATCAGAAGCCTGCTAAATATTTGAGGAAATCAGGGGTGCCTGGGTGGCTCAGTCGGTTAAGGGTCCGACTTCGGCTCAGGTTATGATCTCACAGTCTGCGAGTTCAAGCCCCTCATCAGGCTTTGTGCTGTCAGCTTGGAGCCTGGAGCCCACTTCACATTCTATGTCTCTCTTTCTCTTCCCCTTCCCTGCTCGACCCCTCATCAGGTTCTGTGCTGTCAGCTTGGAGCTTGGAGCCCACTTCAGATTCTATATATCTCTCTCTCTCTCTGCCCCTTCCCTGTTCGTTCTCTCTCAAAAATAAACATTAAAAAAATTTTAAATACTTGAGGAAATCATGCTACCAAAGAAACCTATGCCTAAACAAAAAACAACAAAAAAGCTTTTGACTATTCAAGCATTAAAGAACTCTTGGAGCTCATCTTGGCACAGGCAGAAAGCAAGCTGAGAAAGCTGTCCCTCGCATTCACTTCACATATGGCTATGGAGGATAATGCACAAGGAAGATGCGCTCAGAGACTGGGGTCAATCAGTAGGCAAAGGAGTTCCTCCAAGGGGGCAGAGTCAGGATTTATTTAGGGAACTTTCCCTACTGCCAGGGAAGGAGGCCTTCACAATGTCTGCACAGCAAGGTTTCATTGTTGCCTTGAACCAGTGATGGCTATGTGACTCCCATTCTTCCTTTTCCTGAATGAGAAATAGTTATCTGGTCCCACCTTCATCATTGTGTGTGTGATTGTGTGTGTGTGTGTGTGTGTGTGTGTGTGTGTTACTGAAAGAAGGAAAAGATGACTTATCATCTTAACACACAAGGCCCAGACCATTAAGAAGCATATGTGGAAATGATTGAGAAGACTGTACATCACCCTGGGACCCTTGCCTTTGAATCTTATATAGCATTTAGACAAAGCTCAGTACCATCTCCCTTAAGGAAGAGCATAAGTGTATTCTCCATGTAAGTAGAAGGGAGAACCTGGATATTTGGTGACCAGAGAGCCTGATTATGGTAGGACCTAGCTGTTCACCAAAATCTGTCTTGTCTTCCTCCTGGGAACATAGATTCTCTTTCCCAGCCATCCTTGCAGTTAGATGTGGTCACATGACTGAGTTCTAGCAAACTGTGTATAAAAGTGCCATGTCCAGGCATGGTTCGTCAAACACATATGCCACCACCATAAATCTTCTATATTTATTTCACTTCTGCCACTCAGCTGTCAATGCCCAGAGGCTTGGATATGATTATCGGGAAAACTCTGTTAGCTGCATGGACATCTGAATGACTATGTGAAGCAGAGCTCCTTCCTACCCTTCTCAGTGTCTAAGAACTGCCTTAGATTGGTTTCACAAGGAAAAACTAAACGTCTATCTCCTTTGAGCCACCAACTCTATTCAGTCTATTTGTTACAGCAGGTAGCCTAGCCTCGCTACTATAATTCAAAAGCATATAAGGGGCACCTGGGTAGCTCAGTCAGTTGAGCATCTAACTCTTGATTTCAGCTCAGGTCGTGATCCCAGGGTCATGGGATTGGGCCTCATGTCAGGCTCCACACAGAGCATGGAGCCTGCTTAAGATTCCGGGGCACCTGGGGGCTCAGTAGGTTAAGTGTCTGACTCTTTGTTTTGGCTCAAGTCATAATCTCACAGTTTGTAAATTCAAGCCCCATGTCAGGCTCTGCACTGGCAGTGCAAAGCCTACTTGCAATTCTCTCTCTCCCTCTCTCTTTGCCCCTCCCCTCTCATTCTCTCTCTCTCTCTCTCTCTCTCTCTCTTTTCTCTCTCAAAATAAATAAATTAACATTTTTAAAAGGCATGTAGATTATGAATGTCAACCTATTCTACCTAATGGTAGAACAGCTCTTAGATGATCTACTGTTAACACCTTTGTGTAATTTTTCTCTGATTATAAGTATATCTACATCTATTACAAGTATTGGTGTATATATGCATACATTATTAAAACTGAGATCAAACTACACATTGAGATACTTTTAAAGAGTTTGAGTATCAATTGTTTTTAATGTTTATTTATTCATTTTTGAGAGAGAAAACGAAAATACATGTATGCATGAGCCAGGGAGGGGTAGAGAGAGAGGGAGACAGAGGATCCCAAGCAGGCTCTGTGCCACCAGTGCAGAGCCCAATGCAGGGCTCAAACTCATGAACCCTGAGATCATGACCTGAGGAGAAATCAGAACTGAACGCTTAACCCACTGAGCCACCCAGTGCTGGGTATCAATTTTAATAGGACATAAATTCATGCAGCCAGATACACCCTTTGCTCTGACACTTGACTACCAAAAGCTATGAGATAAAACTATAAAAGTATTTATTCTTAAAAAAAAAAAACACTTTTATAGCTGCAAATAAGATATCCAGAAATGTGAGTATTTATTCTGCCCAGAAATATGCAGAAATAACAATTTCTATCCCATTGCTTGAAAGTAAAATCAACAGCAAAACTCCACATGTGATTATAGAAAATAGAATTCCCACCATCTGGCCCTCTAACATTTGTTTGTGAGGGTATTTATTCCCCCAACAAACTAAGGAGATCAGTATACATAAAAACAATCGACTCTGGGGTGCCTGGGTGGCTCAGTCAGATAAGCATCCAATTAAGCTCACGTCACAATATCCTGGTTCATGAGTTCAAGCCCCATGTTGGGTGACTGCACTGACAGCTCAGAGCCCGGAGCCTGCTTCAGATTCTGTGTCTCCCTCTCTCTCTCTGCCCCTCCCCCACTCGTGCTCTCTCGCGCTCTCTCTCTCACAAATAAAAACTTTAAAAATTAAAAAAAAAAACAATCAGACTCTGCATTTAATACCATCTTTATAAGTCCAGGTGCTAGTAAAAAATTAGGGGTGCCTGGGTGGCTCAATTAAGTGTCCAACTCTTGATTTCAGCTCAGGTCATGATCTTGCAGTTTGTGAGATCAAGCCCTACATCAGGCTCCGCACTGACAGCAAGGATCCTGCTTAGGATTCTCTCTCTCCCTCTCTCTCTCTGCCCCTCACCTGCTCATTCTCTCTCTCTCTCTCCCTCTCAAAATAAATAAATAAATAAATAAATAAATAAATAAATAAACAAACAAACAAACTAAAAAAAATGTGTTGCTCAGTGGTTTTTTAGTTGTTTACCCTTCTTACTTACAGATATTTTCAGACATCCCTAACAAAAACACTGAGCGCGGAGCTAGCACATGGTAAACTATTTCAATCAATTATTGTCACAAAAAGTAATACTTGCCCTGAAATTCTTAGAATAATGTCACATTACTGATGACATCTCTAACTGAGCCTAAGAACACTTGTACCACCTTCAGGTTTTTAAAGGTCAAAAATGTTTTCTTTCAATCACTAGTATACATTTTCCTACAAGCTCAGCATAGCTCAGGCTTCCCAGAGGACTTCCTTTCACACACCTTCACTGGCCAGTCCCCCCCACCCTCCCACGAACTGGTCTGAGTGGAATGTCCCTCTTCTATGTTCCCATAGCATTCTGCAAATGCCTCTATCCAATAAATCATTGTCATGCTCATCTATTTATGGAGCGCCTATGTGCCAGACAAGGGATTCAGCACTTTCTATATACTATCTCATTCAAATCTAATGTTCTATTCTATAATGAGGAAACTGAGACAAAGTTTAGTAAATAGCTAGTGTCAGAGCCAGATTCAAAGGCACTCAATCTAACCCAAGAGACCGTATTCTTAAAAATTAGTGATAATACATGATTTTCTTACCTATTTTTCTTTTATTCTTCAACAAACATTTATTGATCACACATTATGTACCAGGCTCACTCTCAGAGTATACTATGAGCACCTTGAAGTAAGGGACTGTGTTTTTTCACCTTAAAATTTCCACTGCTTAGTACCATGCCTGAAAGCCAATTTCTGCTCAATAAATTTGTGATCTATCACACAATACAAAGCCATTTAAAAATGCTCTCTGCATACAGAATTGTGAAATCACTGTTATATGTCTGAAACTAATGTAACATTAACTTTAATTTAAAAAAAATAAAAATTTTAACATGAAATAAAGTTCTCTGTCCTGCCTCTACAGTATAAAAAAAAGTAAAAGAAGCTCCTCTGAAGCAAAAGTAAATGGGCTAAGATCTAAAAAGATGGCAAAGTAGTAGGATCCAGAGCTCACCCTGCCGCATGGATACACCAAGATACATCAGTTACACACTGATGGACACATCAGTGTAACTAATTCAGGAAATGACCTGAAGACTGGCAGAACAGACTTTCCATGGTTAATCATAGAGAAGAAGACACATGGGAAAGAGGAGGAGGGATCATGTCCCCATAACATTTGACTTTGAAATCCAATGGGATTTAACTTTGTCGATTTTTATATTCAGTAGGATTTATCTCTGGGTACTTCAAAAATTGGCAGGCTTAGCTCTATGAAATGTAGAGGGCAACAGGAAACTAAGTCCCCACACTTAAAAAAGCCAGTATAACAAATAACTCTACCAATTTGAAAAGTGCATCGTGTATATGTGAAGTTCATGTTATTTACTAATCTCAGTCTGCTGGAGGGGCAAGGATATGTAGGAAACTTCTCAAAGAACAAAAGAACTGGTGGGCACCATTTTGCTCGCCCCATCAACCCACAGCATAGATATCAGGACACTTGGAGGAACCAATGTGAACACTATCTAACTATCTTGCTAGCACCATGGCATCCTGCTCCAACATTCTCTGCATCTCTACCCCATCTCACCTGCCCAACTCTGCAGATGATCTCCAAAGTTGCTCCTGCCCCCAATATACCCTGCAAGCAGCCCTGGCAGGAACCACTGCCACTCCAAAGTGACTCCTGCCCTGAAAAGAAGGGCACACAGCAGTTCAACTGGAGCTCTAGAGGCTAAACATTGTTACGAGTGCCCTGCTGATCATTGTGATTACAGCCCTAGAAGAAAGGCTGAGGGCAGGCATCTGGTCTGACTGCTAACACCACCCACCTTCAAGCCCATGACGGCCCCAGACTGGCCCCTTAACAGCACAGAGACAAAACCCTGCCTGGTGCACCCATAACAGGCAAAGTTGGCTATTGAAGCTAACTAGACTAAAGGAAAATATGGCTCAGCCACAACAGTAGGGTGTATGTAGCCAACATAGGAGACACCCTTGAGGTGCCTAGTTATGGTTAACAGAGGACATAGCACTACAGGGCACCAGAGAACCTCTTCTTCGTAAGGTTACTACTTTCAAGATCAGGAAATGTAGCTGTCTTTCCTAATTCATAGAATAAAAGCAGAGAGTTAGAAAAAATGAGGGAACAGAGGAATATGTCCCAAATGAAAGAATAGGAGAAAACCACATCAAAAGAACTAAATGAAATGGAGATAAGTAATATGTCTGATAAAGAATTCCAAGTAATAATCATAAAGATACTTACTAACTTGAGAAAATAGTGGTGGATATCAGTGAGACCTTCAACAAAGAGAAAATATAAAAAGAACCAGCAGAGTTGAAGAATTCAATAACTGAAATAAAAAATACACCACAAGAAATCAATACCAAATTAGTGGATTCTGAAGAATGGATCAATGACCTGGAAGACAGAGTAGTGGAAAGCAACCACACTGAATAGTAAAAGGGAAAGAGAATAATAAAAACTGGGAATAGGTTAAGGGAACTCAGTGACATCATCAACCATAATAACATTCACATTATAGGAATCCCAGAAAGAGAAGAGAGAGAGAAGGGGGCAGTAAATATATATGAAGAAATAACAACTGGAAACTTCCCTAATTTGGGGCATAGTAAGCCTCCCCAAAAAATCAACCCAAGAACATCCATACCAAGACATATAATAATTAAAATGGCAAAAGTACTGATAAAGAGAGAATTTTAAAAGTAGCAAGAATAAAGAAAACAGTTACATACAAGGGAAACCCCATAAGGCTATCAGCTGATTTTTCAGCAGAAATTTGGGGCTGAGAAGGGAATATCATGATATATTCATACTGAAAGGAAAAAACCTACAACCAAGAATTCTACCAGCAAGATAATCATTCAGAATAGAAGGAGAGATAGAGTTTCCCAGACAAAAGTTAAAATAGCTCATTAAACCAGCCTTATAAGAAATGTTAAAGGGAGTTCTTTGAGTGGAAAGGAAAGGCCATCATCAGGAGTAAGAAAATTATGAAAGGACAAAATTTCAAGGTAAATGCAAGCATATAATAAAAGCAGTAAGTTAATCACTTATAAAAACCAGTACAGGGGTTAAAGCACAAAAGTAGTAAAATCCTTATCTATAAAAATTGGTCAAGGGATTTACAAAGTAAAAAGATATGACGTATGACATCATATACATCAAACATGGGAAGCACATAAAAGTTTAGTGGTTTTAGAATGAGTTCAAACTTGGAGTGCCTAGGTGGCTCAGTCGGTTAAGTGTCCAACTTTGGCTCAGGTCATGATCTCACAGTTTGTGAGTTCAAGCCTCACACAGGACTCTGTGCTGACAGCTCAGAGCTTGGAGCCTGCTTCAGATTCTGTGTCTCCCTCTCTCTCTGCCCTCCAGCATTTGGGCACTCTCTCTCTCTCCCTCTTTCTCTCTGTCTCAAAAATAAATAAATATTTTAAAAAATGAGTTCAGACTTAAGTGAACAACAACTTAATATAGGCTGCCATATGCATAAAATGTTATACATGAACCTACTGGTAGCCACAAATCAAAAACCTATAATAAATACACAAAAAATAAAGAGAAAGGAATCCAAGCATAACACCAAAGAAACCCATCAAAATATAAGGAAGGAGAGCAAGAAAAGAAAATAAGGAACAGAGTGGAATTACAAAAACAACCACAAAACAAGTAACAAAATGGCAATAAGTACCAATACTAGCAACACAGGCCTACTTAAAGAAACAAGAAAAATCTCAAATGAACAGCTTGCCTTCAAACCTTAACAAGCTAAAAAAGAATAACAAACAAATCCCAAAGCCAGCAGAAGGAAGGAAATAATAAAGATTAAAAGAGAAATAAATGAAATAGAGATTTAAAAAACAATAGAACACATCGATGAAACCAAGACCTGGTTTTATGAAAAGATAAACAAAATCAGTAAGTTTTGGTCAGACTCATCAAAATAAGAGGGAGGTCTCAAATAAATAAAATCAGAAATGAAAGAGGAGAAATAACAAACACCTCAGAAATACAAAGGATTATATGAGGATACTATGAAAAATTATATGGCAACAAATTGGACCACCTAGAAAAAAAATAGAGAAATTCCTAGAAGCATATAACCTTCCAAATCTGAATCAGGAAAAAATATAAAATTTGAACAGACTGATTATAACAATGAAACTGAATCAGTAATCAAAAAACTCCTAATAAACAAAGGTCTAGGACCAGAGGTCTTTATAGGTGAATTTTATTAAACATTTAAAGAAGAGTTAATATTTGTTCTTCTCAAACTATTTCAAAAATAGAAGGGGAAGGAAAACTTCCAAATTTATTCTATAAGGCCAGAGTTACTCTGATACCAAGTCAAAAAAAAAAAAAAAAAAAAAAAAAAAAAAAAAAAAAAAAAACACCACAAAAAAAGTACAGGCCAGTATCTCTGATGAACATACATACAAAAATCCTCAACAGATTATTATCATACCAAATCTAACAATACATTTTAAAAGTCATCCACCACAATCAAGTGGGATTTATTCCCAGGGATGCATGGATGGCTCAATATTTGCAAATTAATTGATGTGATACATCACACCAACAAGAGAAAGAAACCATATGAAACCATATGATCATTTCACAAGAGAAATCACACCAACAAGAGAAAGAAACCATAGAAACCATATGATCATTTCAATAGATAGAGAAAAGCTGTTGACAAAGTACAGCATTCATTCTAATAAATACTCTCAACAAAGTGGGTTTAGAGGGAATATACCTCAACAAATAAAAGGCCATATATGAAAAACCCATAATTAACATCATACTCACTGGTGAAAAACTAGTTTTTCCTCCAAAAATCAAAAACAAGACAAGGATGTCCATTTTCTTCACTTTTATTCCACAGTACTGGAAGTCCTAGCCACAGGAATTATACAAGAAAAAGGAAGAGGGCATCAAACTGGTAAGGAAGAGGTAAAACTTTCACTACGTACAGATGACATGACATAAATATAAAACTCTGAAGATTAGACAAAAAAAACTACTAGAACTGATAAATGAATTTAGTAAAGAATTTGGTACAGAAATTTAGTACAGAAATCTCTTGCATTTCTATGTACTAATAATGAGGTAGCAGAAAAAGAAATTAAGTAAACAATCCCATTCACTGCACCAAAAAGAATAAAATACCTAGGAATACACTTAACCTAGGAGGTAAAAGACCTATATTTCCAAAAACTATAAAACAATGATGAAAGAAATTGAAGATAATACAAATAAATGGAAAGATATTCCATGCTCATGGACTAGAAGAACCGATATTGCTAAAATGTCCACACTATCCAAAACAGTCTATAGATTCAATGCAAGCCCTATCAAAATACCAACAATATTTTTCGCAGAACTAGAACTAGAACAATTTTAAAATTTATATGAAACTACAAAAAAAAAAAAAAAAACAACCCTGAGAGCCAAAATAATCTTGAAAAGGATGAACAAGGCTAAAGCTATCACAATCCCAGATTTCAAGATATACCACAAAGGGATAATAAACAAAACAGCATGGTATTGGCACAAAAACAGACACATAAATCAAAAGAACGCAATAGAGAGTTCAGAAATAAACCCATGCTTATATGGCCCATTAATCTATTCCAAAGGAGACAGGAATATACAACAAGGAAAAGACAGCCTCTTCAACAAATGGTGTTGGAAAAACTGGACAGGTATGTGCAAAAGAATGAAACTGGACCACTTTCTTACACCATACACAAAATAAACTCAAATGGATTAAAGATGTAAATATGAGGCTTGAAACCATAAAACTCCTAGAAGAAAACACAGGCAGTAACTTCTTTGACATTGGCCATATAAACATTTTTCTAGATATGTTTCCTCAGGCAAGAGAAACAAAAGCAAAATTAACTACTTGGAATACACCAAAATTAAAAGCTTTTGCACAGTAACGGAAAGCATCAACAAAACAAAAAGGCAACCTATTAAATGGAAGAAGAGAACTGCAAATAATGTATCTGATAAAGAGTTAATATCCAAAACATATAAAGAACTTACACAATTCAACACCAAAAAAACACAAATAATTTGATTAAAAAATGTATAGACATTTTGCCAAATGAAGACACAGGAGGTGACCAACAGACAAAAGATGTTCAACATCACTAATCATCAGGGAAATTCAAATAAAAACCACAATGAGATATCATCTTACATATGTCAGAATGGCTAACATCAAAACCACAATAAATAACAAGTGTTGACGAGGATGTAGAGAAAAAGGAGCCCTTATGCACTGTTGGTGGGAATGCAAATTGGTGCAGCCACTGTGGAAAATAGAATGGAGGTTCTTCAAAACATCAAAAATAGAAATACAATATGAGCCAGTAATTCTACAATTCTACTTTTGGGTATTTACCGCCCCCCCCAAAATGAAACCACTAATTTGAAAAGATATATGTACCCCCATGTTTACTGCAGCATTATTTACAATAAACAAAATCTGGAAGCTACTTAAGTGTCCATTGTTAGATAAATGGATAAAGAAGATGTGAGATAATAGATGATAGATAGATAGATAGATAGATCTTAAAAGAATGAAATCTTGCCATTTGCAACAAAACGGATAGTGTAAAGGGTATAATGCTAAGTGTAAATATCATTCAGAGAAAGAGAAATACCATGTGATTTCATTCATATGTAAAACTTAAGAAAAAAGAAACAAAAAACAGACTCAAATACAGAAACTGGTAGTTTCAAATATAAACTGGTGGTTGCCAGAGGGGAGGTGGGTGGGAGGAGGGGTCAACTAGATAAAGGGGTTCAGGAGCACACTTATCTTGCTGAGCACTGAGTAATGTACAGAATTGTTGAATATTATATTGTACACATGGAACTAATATAACACTGTATGTTAATTATACTTTAAAAAAGAAAAAAACACATGAAATATTTTTTTGAACAAACAAACAAAAAACAAAAGGGACTGAGCTGACATTTCCCTGCCACTGGAAATATATTAAACAAAGCCTGGACTGCTATAGGTTAATACTCTTGATCCTTTTAAAATAAAACTGGAAGTACAATTACAAAGGTTACAACTCAGTATGTTCTGGAGTCCTCAACATTCTATTGGTTTGGTCCTTTCTAATTCTATGTTCTATGTTTTTCAAGGCTTGTAATGGTCCAAAGATAATAAAGATCATTCCAGATTCACACTGAGAAAGAAAAATTTATGAAGCAGGTGGGGGTTGAGATGGAAAGAATGACTAGAATTTGGATCCAAGCCAAAACTTTGCTATTTCCAGGATAGGGATACAAGAATGAGTCCATGGAAACAAGAATGGCCATGGCATCATGTAAGTTAGTATGGAGATAAGCCTAACTAAAATAAAGAACAGAAATCGCTAATGATGGGAATTTAATAAGATAATGAGGATGATAAAGAGAAACAGAAAGGTAGATAAGCAGCTTCTAATCTTTAAAGGGACTTACAAAGAGTATAGTTGGAATTAAGTAGCTATTTTATGTTTAAAAACAGAAAATGACATTATAAAAGAGGTACATAGGCATATTGGTACGGCAACTTTTTAAAGTTCCAAGAAGGGCTCCATTCTTATCCTTTCCTATATTTTTTTCTCTTTCTTGGACTAGGGAAAGGCAGCATCAAGATGGTGGCAACTCAGGAAGAAGAGCCAGAGGAGAACTAGTCACAGTTAGTTAGGTTGTAGCCACAAGAACACTCCTCATACAAATGAGCCTTTAGATTCTGTTCCTTGGCAAAGAACCAAAGTCATGTGTGAAGGTTTCTCTTGACTGTAGGCAGATCCTCCATAGAGGGTAAACTACTTTACTAACTCTCTTTTGCCAGCCACAGGAATCCCCACTCAGAGGCCTGAAAAAGCATTTTCTTGAAATTTAACCCAATATCGTTCTCTACAATAGAGCTCCCCACACTTTGCTCCTAACTGAAGACTTGCACAACATTGCCCCACACACCCATGCCCACACGTCCCAAGACCACACTGGCCACGTACATGGCTACCGACTTTCTCCAGTGGTTCATGACTACCTGCAAAAGGAAGCCACGCCCCTCAGTTCCCTTTCTACAACCTTCTTAGAATTGACCATCACTCTCTGGCCCAGTCTGGCCTCAAAATCAGAGCCCCACCTCATAGACTGTCTTCACCAGCCTGACTTAGTAGCCCCCTGTGATCTCATATCTGCTGTCTACCTCTTATGTCTCACCTCACTCTGAATTTAGTCCTCACAACCTGGCCTCTACTCTCTTATTCACTCTTCACAACCCAGTTTCTTTAAACTTCCTAAACCCACAGCAACCTCCATTCACATTGAACTCTGAAAGAAATTGTTTCTACCAATTTCTTGGACATTCAGTTTTAAGCTCTTATATCATTCCTTGATTGTTCTTGTGAGGATGTCCTTTCCTATCAACATTCCATGAGGTGAAGGCCTTGTTGAAAGCTTTCGGATCCTTCTCAGTCCCGAGCATTCAATAAATACTCCCTGAGGTAAATTTATGGTTACTAATTATCATCTAGATCTTTGATGGAATGACAGAGGGGAAACAGATTTGAAATGGATAATTCTTCATCTCTCCCATTGTGTCATGTTGCAGATTTTTAAGCTAGAGTGACTCTTGGCATTACATATGGCTGTTCAGAAAATCATGATACAGTTTTAGCTCTAGTGTTTGATTTGCCTGAGACTGAAAGCAGATGACTGTATTATTCTAAAATAACCATACATTGCACCTCAAGATAACTTTCTTTCTGCACTCTGCACATTATTGCTTAGCATAGCTAGCTGGGAGGATGTACCAGACCAGCACCAATCTGACAGGACATTTCCCACTACCACTTTCTTCATCAACTGCAAAACAAACAAAGATATCCTAAACTGAGTTTGCTCTCTCTTAGCGAAACAAACCCTGTAATAACAGAGTTTCTCTAAAAACACCTATGGTTCCTCAAACACTGCAGAATATAGGAAAAAGACTTAAATATGGGGAACTGGGTGCTGTCACAGGGGATGGGGTGTGGGGATGGGCAAAACAGCTGAAAAGGATGAAGAGGTACAAATTCCAGTTATAAAATAAATAAGTCATGGAGATATAAAGTACAGCAGAAGGGGATATAGTCAAGAATACTGTAATAACTTTGTGTGATGACAGATGGTAACTAGGCTTTCCACGGTGATCATTTCGTAATGCATATGAATGTTGGATCACTATGTTGTACACCTGAAACTAATACTAAAAAAAAAAAAAGTATAATGCAGAGTCCTTTAAATGCATCAAATTCTGGCATTCATGGATTACACAATCATTAATTCAACCACTGTATTCACAAACAAATAATATGTGATAAACTGTGGTGTTGTAGAGGTTTAAGTTTGAGTCATACATGCTGATGTGATTCTTATATACAACATGATTTCATTCAACGTCAGAAATAGTTCTAGTGAGAATAACATGTAAAGTATATGCTTCAGTAGCATTCACAAATTTGGGCATTACTGAGGCTGCCTGTTCTGTTTTAATGTCATCTAATTCCCAGGAATAAAGCATCTCAGATAAAAGCTTTCTTTAATGATCTTTTTCTCTTCTTGGGCTTTGGATCTGTAATAATTTGTCAAGCTTCCTTCTCTTCCACCCAAGCTGAGACTGATACCAACACAGTGAGGACTTCATTTTATTTTGCTCATTAACAAAGTTCATTTATCTTGGTAAAGCTGCTGTCTGACTCTAAAATTCACAAGCAAAATCTGTATGTGGTGGTGGAGAGAGAGAGAGCCAGAGAAGTCAGCAAAAGAATGCAGACAAATCCCTATTTCCAGATCAGTCCTGTCCTAACCCCTGACAAGGGTCAATGCTTACTGTCTCAAAGCCAGAGACACTTCCTAGTGGCCCTGAGATCTGGCTGAGAAACACAACAGGGGAATACAGTCCTTCCACGGGCCAAAGCCCAGGAAACAGTCTAAACTGGGCCTTAACCAAAACTAAAAAAAAATAAGAGGAGAGAAGGAAAGGCAGGCAGGCAGGCAGGCAGGAAGGAAGGAAGGAAGGAAGGAAGGAAGGAAGGAAGGAAGGATGGACTGAGGCAGAATTCATCTTTCTGCCTCCCTAGAAGTCTTTCCACAAATACAAAATTCCAGTTTTTTAGTTCTTCCTGTTCTTGACAAAGACACTAGTGCATTGGGAATATCTGAGTGGCAATCCCTCTTCCAAACTCCACCCACCAATTCAACATGTACTGTTTGAGAAATACAGTGAAAGAGTAAAGATGCTATTTTGAAATATCACTTTGGGTAGTGGTGTACATAGATCACAGAATGCATCTTGCTGTGAAAGCCAGATGGGCCTGGTAGCTCTCTACTGAGATCCGTGTCCAGACTTGAGACAGCAAGCACAGAAGAGTGCAAGTCTGCAAAGCCAACCCATTTGCCCCAGCCACTGCTTCACGCTGAGAAGAGAACAAGGAAGGAGACCATACTCAGGACTTTGACAGATTCTCTCTGGTCCAGAAACTGCTGCCACTCCACAGCTATCATCCTATGGAAGGGGTACAGATAACTTGACCCCAGACTTAACAAGTGTTACCTCCCCTTGAGGCCATGTAAGCTACACTCGCTTACATACCTGGTACCTTCTGGGGAAAAAAGCAAAATAGAGAAGGTATGAAAATCTAAAAAAAAAAAAAAAATGAAGACCTCAGAATCTACTTTTTATTTAAAGAGACTGTTAAATTTTCTGAATTGGACTAAATAAATTGCCTTTATCTTGCCCAAAATGTGGGGCTCATCTGGGATATTATTAGTAAAGTCAGAAAAGAAATGCATTTGCTCTGCACATCTGAGTGTGTAGAGAGGGGAAATTTGCAACTACCAGATATAGCTTACAAAACCAAGCACATTATAAAACAGGTCAATAAAAGTTAAAGTAGACCAATGAAATTAAAATGAATAAAGAAGTAGATAAAACTAGCCTCCTGAGATAGTTAATACCAAAATTAATCACAAAACTTTGCTTCAAGGTTCCTAGAAACTGAGTCAAAGGATTCTTAGCATCTGAAAAAAATTTCACAAGTATGCAATTCAGTCCTTTGATTCACAGTTGACTCCTCCTCCATCTATTAATTTGTGGTTTGATTTTGAAAGCTGTGATTTCTTAATCTAGAGATTTAAAGGAAATAAAATTAGCAGACCCAGATTTCATACTATAAAACTTACTCCTTGACTACAAGCCTCTGGAAGCTGAATGAACATTTAGGCCACAAGGGTGCAATTTAGGAAATTATTGCTTCACAGGCTCAAACGGTATGCCGAAGGAATAAAAGATTACACTGAGTCTAAGCTTTACTAAATTGTACCTTGAAGTTCTATACTATTGGATAGTACCCTTCAGCTACTGGAATTTACCTGTCTTCTGTCGCTCTCTGTAGAACTAAAAGTAATGACCTATGAGCATGTGCTTCAAAGCCAAACATTTTGGGAGCAAATGGGTGGCTTAGTCGATTAAGTGTCTGACTTGATTTTGGCTCAGGTCATGACCTCATGGTTCACAGGATTGAGCCCTGCGTTGGGCTCTGCGCTGACAGTGCATAGCCTACATGGAATTCTCTCTCTCCCTCACTCTCTGCCCCTCCCCCATTCATGCTCTCTTACTCTCTCTCTCTGTCTGAAATATAAATAAACATTTTTTTTTAAAAAGGAAGCCAAAACATTTTTTAACAAATACTGAGGGAGAAAAGGAAGTTAATTTTATTGGAATGAAAGCAAATATTGCTTGCCTAATTTGTTCTCTATTATATAATATTTAATGAAGCTAAGCATAATAGATTAATTTCTAAAAGTTAGTTAACATTTCACATAAATAAAGTGATTAATTAGTAAACTCAGATGGATTATGTTTTGTCTTCCAGGTAACTTAAGTTGATATCAATTTGCTTCCTGAATTTATGGCTCCTTAAAATAACCCTTGAACCTATACATGAACCCTGAGAATTTTTCACTAAGTCCTGTAAACCTTTACTATCCCATAGGACAGGCATTAACCACATATGATTATTTTCACTTACATCTAAGTTAATTAAAACTAAATAAGATTAAAAAGTTACCTCCTTGGTCACTGGCCACTCCAAGGGCTCAACAGCCACGGGTGACTACTGAAGGGAGACCCTATCAGACAGCACAGATGTCTCCATCTCATATAAAGTTCTACTGACAGTACTGTTAAGGTCTACAAGATACTTTTTAAAGTAAATGCTAAAATATTTATGTAATAATAAGGTAAAAGTGAATTATATCTTGATTATCTGTTAAAAACCAAAAAAATATGTTGCTTGTTTTTATTTTAATGTAAACATCACGTTCAGTGTTTTACACTTAACAAACACTCATTCCAACATTCAGCAAGAGTATGTCCCAGAATCCTTACATGTTCCCAGCTCTGCATTAGGCACTGGAGTTAGAGTTCAATCTAGTGGAGGAGAAAGTCCTGTGACAAATCATTACAATCCAAAAAAATAGATACTGTAATAAAGGTACAGAAATATGAGCTCCTAGGGGGTGACTTTGGGGAAAAGGAATGACATTTTAGCTGCATCTCAAGAGGGATCAAGGTTTCCCAAATCCCAGATGAAAAGAGAAGGAGGATGAATGAAATGGTTCCTGTCAAGGCATGGAGATAATAAATAGTAAGATGTGCTCGAGGACTAAACAAGGATAAATTGGGGCATGAAACTATTCAGAGGGCTATAAGGAAGGTGAGGAGACTCAAATCATGAGATGGGGCCAAACTGGAAGCATGCCATGCTGTGGAGACAGGGCTTACTCTGCAGGGTCTATGGAATTAATGAAGGTTTTGGCACAGAGCACATTTATATTTTGAAAAAAATGAAATTAGTTTGTTAGAAAAGATGGACTAGAGAAAATACAAATGATTCAGTACATACAGAACAATTTAAAGAAAATTTGGAAATTTATGCTGCAAAGCAACTTCTTACCAGCTGCCAAATAGAAATAATGTTCTTATACTCATATTCACACTTTTATAAAAATAAACACATATATAAACATGCTTATAGATAACTAAAAATAAATATAATTGTATAAGGCTAATGAGGCTACATAGATGTATGAGTATGTAACCTAGACCCCAATTTATTTCCAGATTCTACAGTCTCAAGGAGTCCCCCGACACACACACACACAATATACCCATCGTTTATAACGTTTTGACTCTATGTCAAAGCCTATGTTAACTGTCATTCCTACATTATCTCCTTTTAATTCATAACAACTATCCCAGGAAATAGAACCTATTTTCCCCATTTTTTTTTAAGATTTTACTTTTTTAAGTAATCTCTACACCCAATGTGGGGCTCGAACTCACAACCCTGAGATCAAGAGTTGCATGGTCTACTTACTGAGCCAGCCAGGCACCCATATTTTCCCCAGTCTAAAACTATGTTACAGACAGATTGTGAATCTTACTCTAGATCAGACAACTGGAAAGGGGCAGTACCAGGCACTGAAGTAGGGCATGTAGAATTTTTTAAGCCTGTGCTTTTCATTTCTGGTTAGTATTGCCTCCCAGGATAATATAACATACTTGATTCACAGAGGTTCAGGTCCAGCATTCTTGAAATATGCTGAATGGAATGACATCAAATACAAAGAAAATATTAAAAATGAAGGAAAAACATACTCATCATACCTCAATAACAGTTTAGTTTTAAAGGTGTGTACACTTGACAAGACATTTAGACTCATTTAGACAAAGACGGATCACTGGAGGAAAGAAAAAAAAAAAAAAAAGAAGAAGATGAGCTCTAATGACCTGAATTCTACGTTCTCTTGTAATGGTCCTCACTAGAGGTATTATAATGTGAGACAATATTGTACAGACTCTTCACACTCATTCACTTTATCAAGAGGGCAAAGATGACCCTAAGGTAAGTGTTGTTGCCACCCCAGTTACCTTATCGTCAGATACTGACTGCAAGAAAAGTCCCACCCAGAACTCCAAAGAGGAACTCAGAGATATATAAGCTGGGTAGCCAGTCCGTGAGGGGGAGCACAAGGAAGAGGTAGCCTAGAAGCCCCATGAGAAATACATGAAATGGGAGTCACAGGAAGTGGAGGATGAGGTAGGAGGAGGAAGGGGAAGGAACATAATTTATGAGCAGAGTTGGTAGGGATAACCAGACAGAAATAATCCATGTCAGTCTGTTTCTCAGCTAGAGCAACTAGGGCAATCAACATGGGGATTTTTCATCTATTGCAAAACAACTACACTGATGAATATCATCAAAGTTTCACTCGGTTATTGGCAGCACGCTGATAATTATCTTGATTGGCAGCTTGCTTTCTTTAGTGGTCCATCAATACAGAGGAAAAGACTGTCCCTCTTGAGAGTTCCCACTGGCTGCAGTCAATTATACTGAACAGAGGTCTGGAGTCCTGGAAGACATCAAGGTCATCCCAGGTGTGGATGGTTTACGACCTCTAAGAAGTCACAAAGCCCCCCTTGCGTCTCTGTCTAAGCAATGGCTGTGACATCACACACAAAGCCCAAGCATTTGGGTTCAATGCATTTCAGCTACATGGTGCCCCAGGGCCTGTGAATTGAGGAAACAGGGTCCATTGACAAATGCAGTTTACCAGATAGAAAAACTGAACAGATTCTGTTATAGACTCCTCTGTCTTGGTCACACAGCATAGCCCTTCCTACCTTAGGTTGCAATAATCCTAGATCTCCATGAAGCTCAGGCAATTCTTCAACATTAATCAATTTTAACATAAGTCTGGGGAAGAAAGGCAGAATACATTACAGCACTGCTGTAGCTGAGCCCAATTCAGCCAGAGAAGACAAGGGTCTTCGCCAGAGAAACACAATAATGAGCAGCAGGAAAATCAGCTGTGTTCTAAACTAAAAATACCAGGGCTCCTGGGTGGCTCAGTTGGTTAAGCTTCCGACTTTGGCTCAGGTCATGATCTCACAGTTCGTGGTTTTGAGCCTCGCATCAGGCTCTGCGCTGACAGCTCAGAGCCTGGAGCTTGCTTCAGATTCTGTGTCTCCCTCTCTCTCTGCCCCTCGCCTGCCCACACTCTGTCTCTCTGTCTCTCAAAAATAAATAAATGTTAAAAAAAGATTAGTCAAAATACCTTCACTATTGCTATTACCTGTCATAGGCCTAAATATGTGTTTATATACACATATATATGCATTTTTAAAATAATTTTTGGCACGCATTTTTTTAGAGAGCAAGAAAGCACGGGGAGAGGAGCAGAGGGAGAGAGAGAATCTCATGCAGGCTCCACACTCAGCACATAGCCTGAAGCAGGGCTCAATCCCACTATCCTGGGATCATGACCTGAGCCAAAATCAAGAGTTGGGCGCTCAACTGACTGAGCCACCCAGGTGCCCCTGCATTTTTCAAAGTATTTAAACTTTCAACTCTAAACATCACACATGCACGCATGTACAACACACAGACACACTCCAATTTTCTTTGAAATAGTCAATTCTCTTCAGAAATGATTTGGAATTGGATTACACCTCTTCAACCTAAAGCAGACCTCAAAAATCATCTACCTCCTCCATCTGCATTAGAACAGTAAGGTACTCTTATGCTATGTGCAAATTTAGCCAAATTTACAGAGGTCCTACTGTGTGCCACACCACAAGAAGAGGGGACTGAGGACTTGATTTAATGGGGATATCTTAACAGAAGTTTCCAAGGGGAAAAAAAAAGCAGAAAAAGCAGCCTGGAACACACTTTTCTGGCTTCCTACTATAGTATTCTCCCCACCATTTCATGCTATCCTGGACCAGTTAGGAAGCAATTGTTTGCAAGAAACAGAAAAACCTGCCACTGGAGCTACATACAAGCTTAACCTAGTCATCTCATTTAACAAAAATTCTGGAAGTACGCATTCGTTCACCAGCTTAACAATGCCAAGGCTGATGCTGTGACATTTCCTTGGCCTTTTCATCACGTGTGTTATCTCGTGGTCACAATATAGCTGCTGCATCTCCAGGCATTACAACCTCTTTTCAGTGGGAAGAAGGAGTAATGGGAAAGCAAAGGACTCTGTTTCTTGTACCTCATTGGTCAGAATTGTACTGCATGGCCACCCAATGTGTAAGAGAAGCTTTGAAATGGAGTGTTTTGAACGACTCATATTTCTGCTTCAACCTAAATTAGGAATCTGTAAGCAAAAAAGGGAAGATTAATATCAGGTAGGCAGCTTACATTCCCTTCGTACATACACACTTGACTGTCCAAGGAATCATTTCATCCTTACTGAAGCAGACACAAGATGTAATGCTTATTTGCCATTAGGTAGGATGATAGGAAGAAGAGGAAATAAACCTCACTCCATCGGGGCTGGCTGCCTCCACTTCCCCCATGGAAAACCTCTCACCTCTACTGCCCTGTGGCTGTGGATGTGAGACCAAGTCTGAGGTTCCTCGCTGCCCACACATCATCCATACCCATGGGGAGAACAGACAAGGGAGCCACAGCTTAAATGTCCTCCAGAACACAAAGTGTTTAACCTTTGCTTCAAATGAGGATCACTACCAGAGCTAATAAATAATAAAATCTGGAAAAAAAATCCTATCATGTAGCATTTCTCTCTCATTCATACACACACACACACACACACACACACACACACACACGCACACAGATTTAAAATAGTCCTTTTATCAACAAAAGGAAAAAGATCTTGGTACAGGGTTAGGAGATTTTCACACCAATTAATTATATACATATTTGGCAGGGGTGAATTATTTTTCAAATATTGATGATCTTAAAAAAAAACAAAGATTGTGAACTGGGAGGATTAAAAACACATTCACCAATCTTTGTTTTATTTTTTATTTTTTTTAACATGTATTTATTTTTGAGAGAGAGAGAGCATGAACAGGGGAGGGTCAGAGAAAGAGGGAGACACAGAATCTGAAACAGGCTCCAGGCTCTGAGCTGTCAGCACAGAGCCGGATGCGGGGCTCGAATCCACGGACCACAAGATCATGACGAGAGCCGAAGTCGGCCGCTTAACCGACTGAGCCACCCAGGCACCCCCACCAATCTTTGTTTTAAATTTAAAATAGAATACGAAATCACAGGAGTAAATACTATTTTATGTAAGTGTAATTAGTCACTTAGCTTCTTTTAAGTCAGGGTTTATTTGTTTTGTAATAAGACGATTGCAGTCAATTGGCCTCTAAAGCCCATTAGAGATTGACCCACCCCATGCAAGAATCACTTCTTTATCAATTTGGGGAAAGAGCCATTCAACCTGTTTACTGCCCTGGTAATTGGGTGTCATTACCAAATAAGGGAGCCAGCCTGTTCTTCAGGTGACCAGTTGTCCAGGTTTGCCTAGCCCAGAGGGGTTTTCAGGGATTTTAGACTATCAGTGCTAAAACTGGTAAAGTCCCAAGCAAACCAGGACGGGTCCGTCACTCACTGTGTCATCAGACCCAATGACTAAAACAAATTCCTGATTATTCAAAATGTCCTTCCACACAAAGTTTCCATTACTGTTTATTATATGACATCTGTTTCTAAAGGGAAATCTTAGGGACATAGCTCATAAAATGCACTTTACTGACAATGTTCTTTAGATTTTACAACCTGCTTTATAGTAGCAAGTCACATTTTCACAGCTTTGACCTCCCGCCTTTCCAGGGTTGTATCTGGTAGCCACAAGACAGATGTATCCAATGCATTTGATTTGTTTTGGCATTTTGGGCACAAACTTAATTATGATAAACCAGTACAGTTCTTTGCTAAAGTGCGATTTAAGTATATTTTTCAGTAATTCTAATAATTGACCCAGGGAAATTAAAATAATATTTTCCTGTTCTACTTGTCATAACCTGTTGAGATATCTTTCAGTATGTGCCACTGCAGGGAAAAAAGAAATTTTATACACATATTATTGCTGAAATTTCCTGGCTCTTTGCCTCCCAGAAGAGCAATGCATGAAATATTTATTCAAAAATGGAAATATTAAGAATTAAATGAATTTAAACCATCCTAATTACTTTATGGGCATTTCTCCACTGCTTAAGGAAATTCCAAATTATCTTCAGTTCTGCACAGGCTGTGTCAACCAGAACATCTTGTTGAAAAAATGAAACTCCTCTCAAATAGCTAACCTGACCAATTTAATTCTATTTAAATAATTGTGCTCAGGAAGAAGTAACTGGTTTAGGGTTGCAGTGACAAAGTCAGGGTAGTTGAAGAACTATCAACTCTGTGGAACCTGGGAGATCATTCATTCTTTCACTGAACAAATATTTATTTATTGAGCACCTATTATGTGCTAAACACTGTTCTAAGTGCCATGAACAGAAGACACAGAGTTTCTACCCTAATGGAACTTACATTCTAGCAAGAGAGATAGACAACCCCCACCCCGTGATGGTGATGGTAAGTAACATGAAAGAAAACAGCAGGGCAAAAATGAAAAATAGCCTCTTAATTTAGAAGGAGTACCTCTCAGAAAATGACATCTAATTTAGATAAATTGTGACCTAAAGTAATTTGAGGGAGGGAGGAGGACTCTCTCCTTCCACCATCGTCCTTCCGTGTCTAGAATAGTGGTCCTCAAAGCATGGCCCCTGGACCAGCCTCATTAGCATCACCTGGGAGCTTGCTAAAAATGCACATTCTCAGGCCCTACTCCAGAGCTACTGAATATGAAACTCTGGAGGGGAGGGGAGGCTCAGGAATCTGTGTTTTAGTAATTCTCATTCATGCTCAAGTTTGAGTTTGACTGCCTTGACAATCCTATCCTTTCAGGCCTCATTCAAATGCTCCCTCCCCCATGAAGACTTTCCAGATCTTCACAATCAAGAGTGATCTCCACCTTCCTCTAAAATCCTGCAACACATTTTGGGGTAACTATCCTGAGGCACTTTGACTCTCCTCTTTGTATTATGGGTACTCATGTGTCTGAAGACTCTCCATTTATTACCAGTCAGCTCCTTAAAGCAGGATGATGTGATGGTTAATTTTGTGTGTCAACTTGACTACACCACAGACCACCCTGATATTTGGCTAAATATTATTGCCAAGAATGTCTGTAAGGGGTGTATATGAATAAGATTAGGATTTGAATTGGCGGACTCAGAAAAGTAAATTGCCCTTCTCAATGTGGGTGAGCATTATTCAATCTGTTGGGAACATGAATAGAACAAAAATGTGGAAGAAGGGACACTGACTGGTCTTCTCCTTCCCTCAGACGTGGACCAGGACTAACACCATCAGTTTCCCTGGTCCTCGGGCCTTTGCATTTGAACTGGGGCTACAACACTGGCTCTCCTGGGTTTCCAGCTTGAAGATGCCAGGTTGTAGGATTTTTCAGATTCCATAATCACATGAGCTGATTTATTATTTTATATATTTATGGTTCTGTTTCTCTAATACACATTATAACTGTTCCATTTTAGTTAACTATTATAGTTAACATTGTATAGTTAACATTATACTATTCCCCACAGTTTGGCAAAGCCCCTGGCACAAAGCAAGCCTCTAAACATACAAGGGGGTGGTACAGTACACTGGATAATAGTCCACAAAGATATCAAGTCCTAATCCTTGAAACCTATAGATTTAAGCATATATCAAAAAACAGTGTCTTTGCAGATATAACTAAAGTATCTTAGGATGGGGAAATTATCCTATACTATTTGGGTGGGCCCTAAATGTAATCACAGGTGTTCTTATAAGAGAAAAGTAAAGGAAGATTTGATGCCTCCAGGGGAGAAAAAACCAAATGTGACCATGGAGCCAGAGATTGGACTGATATGGTAACAAGCCAAGGAATGCCAGTGGTCACTGAAAGCTGGAAGAAGCAAGGAGCCTCTAGAGGGAGCATGGTCCTTCTGACACCTTAATTGCAGCCCAGGGATACTGATTTCAGATTTCTGGCCTCCAGAACAGTGGAAGAATATATTTCTGTTGTTTTAAGCCAGCAAGCTTGGGGCAATTTGTCACAGCAGCCACAGGAAACTAATACAGATAACAACAACTAACGGTTGGTGATAGCTTTATATGTGTCTCCTTTACCAGGCTACAATCCTCAGTTACTCAATCAATACTTCCTTGGGGTACCTGGGTGGCTCAGTCGGTTAAGCATCCAACTTCAGCTTGGCTTATATCTCATAGTTTGTGAGTCTGAGCCCTGCATCAGGCTCTGTGCTGACAGCTCAGATCCTGGAGCCTACTTCGGATTCTGTGTCTCCCTCTCTCTGCCTCTCCCTGCTCACTCATTCTCTCTCATTCTCTCTCTCTCTCTCTCTCTCTCTCTCAAAAAAATAAATAAACATTAAAAAATTTAAAAAAAGGGGCGCCTGGGTGGCGCAGTCGGTTAAGCGTCCGACTTCAGCCAGGTCACGATCTCGCGGTCCGTGAGTTCGAGCCCCGCGTCGGGCTCTGGGCTGATGGCTCAGAGCCTGGAGCCTGTTTCCGATTCTGTGTCTCCCTCTCTCTCTGCCCCTCCCCCGTTCATGCTCTGTCTCTCTCTGTCCCAAAAATAAATAAACGTTGAAAAAAAAAATTAAAAAAAAAACCTTGCTGATCATTTCATCCTAAGTAAGGGAGATTATCCTGAGTGAGCCTGGCTATCTCTGTTGGAAGGATGAAAAGCAGGACCCACACTTGCCCTAGAGAGAGAAGAAATCCTGCCTATAAGACAATAGCATCAGACCACACCATGAAGTTCCAGCCTGTTTGTGATTCTGTCTTTCTGACAACCATGCATCATACCCTTGGCCCATGCCTGTGCGATCAAACCTGCCCATGACCTCTGCCTGTCCTGGTTAAATCGTGACTGAGATAGGTGTTGAGCATTTACACTGCAGTAGATGTTATATATGCATTACTTCATATTCACAAGAATGCAGTGAAGTAGGTATGATTGCTATCCCATTGTATAGATAAGATCATTCACACTTGGCGGTGTGACATGAATTACCCCGCATCACACAGCTAAAGGGGGCCAGATCTGTCATCCGAATGCAGGCAGTCTGATTCTGAAGCCTGGATCACAGGCTTGTGAGTCTTGAAGTGTCTCCCACCAAATTATGAATGAGTACAAGACAAAATGGAAGAAACACTGCCAGGAAATCTCTAGTCCTCTTACATGTTTCAGAGAAAGAGCAAACAAAGAAATTTGTTTTAGAATGAGCATGAGTCCCATTAATTTGGAACATTCAAGGCAGACTGGACAAAACTGTACAAAAGAGTGTAGTTTTCTAAATAATTTTGAGAACTGCGCTGGGCTCAAAGCCTCCTCCACCAGTGGGGTCAGCTGGCCATCCCCCCTTATCGTACTTCCTTTCTGAGGCAGCAACGGGAAGTGGACAGATGCTCCAGACAGCAGGGGATGGACAGCCTTGGTGATAAAATACAGAAATTTAGGAGCCCTCCACTGGGCTCCCAATTTACTCTCCCACATTCATGAGAAATAGAAGAACTTTATCAGTATTTGCCCCAGGGTGCTAATTAAATATGTTAAGAATAAGATTTTCATATCTGGCATCATATAGTTGAAAAGAAATTTGCTCACCACAAAAGAGAATGCTCAGCCCATCTGAGCAGCTGTTAAACAATGAAAACTCATTATAACATTCTTCATTATAGAGAATTTAGCATAGGATGGTTCTAAGTCAGTCGGGCGTGAGAATGGAAACTTTCCAAAGAACTAGAAGGACTTTATAATAAGGGAGGCTCTCCTCTAAGCCAATCCTGCCTGCATGGTCGTAAAGAGCCTGGGCTTAGGAATCCATCAGAGCAAGGCTCCAGAGTCAGCTCATTAAACACATGACTTTGGTGAATTACTTACTTTTCCACAAGGAAAACAGGCTTATTGGGTTTATTATTATTATTACATAATGCGTTCTCATTTCATAAATTCAAACAATATGTAGAACAGAGGAAAACAGTAAAGTTCACTTGAAATTTCATTACCCAAAGATAACGGACAGTAACGTTTTGCTGGACAAGTCAGCTACCCTCTTTTTGCCTGGTTACTCTTATTGATAAAATGGAAACCAAAGCAAATAGAGTCTGGGTCAGAGGTGGTAGAGGAGACACATGAAATAAAGCTGAGCACAGGGTGTAGCTAATCAGGCTCTCCCACACAACTGTGATCAATGGTCCTGGTTTGCCAGGGTCTCTCTTGGCTTTAGCACTGAATGTCCCACAACCTGGGAAACCCCTCAGTCTCAGACAAACCAGGAAGCTTGGCCACAAATGCCCATGGCATAATGCCAAAGGAAAGATAACAGTGAGGTATCATATTCATTGGTGTCCAGACAGTGCTGAGGTAGTACATGACAGGTATTTTAATGGCCAGGAGTCATCATGTGGTTTCCCTTAAATTCATCTTTATCATCTAACACAGGACCATCTTGGACTGAATGGGGAAGTCTCAAGGCCAACAATTCAACATCAGAAAGGTATTGTCCTAATATAGAACACTCACACATCCAGCAGCAGTTTGGAGCTTCTAGAAAATTGCATTTCCTTTCTGTCTACGCCTTCAATCTGAAGGAACAAACAGGAGAAATCTCCTGGACTACTCAGAGCTACAAGCCACTCTTGACAAGCAGAACGGAAGCCAAGTTCTTAGCAAAGAGACCTCCTGTGGACTGCCTGTCCCCAGCCATATTGCCTGGCCAAAGAATATCAATCTCCCAGCTCCATACCACCTCATTCTTTAACTGCTCACATCTCTGGATGGCACTGGCACAGCAGGACCCAAGTCTTGTCTTCATGGTACTTTCATTCTTCTTTCCAAAGCCAGCCTTGTTCTGTTCAGGATGAGAAGTATCAGGGACCAGAAAGGTGTTTTCTTAACCAGACCCTCAGCCTACTGTTCTCTGCTCACCCACTGGGAGAATTTTCATTCCTAAGGAGTTACATGACTCACTTTCTGTGCCCCAGTTTATTGGATCATTCAGTTTAGACATCCTGAAAATTTTTCAAATGAAACTTCCTTTGCCTACAACTCATCCCATCCTTTCTAGCTTTCAAATCAGCCCTTCTATCATCCAAACAAGGACCAGCCAACTCCTTGTGAGTTATGGCCCTTCGTCTCCCTTTCTTCCCCCATTATTTTTCACTTGGCTTCTCTCAATTACTCTTCTCTGTGCTCTCCTGGAGATCCTTAATTATCTTGCCTCTGGTGCATTCAAACCTTTGGACTAACAAGTGCTCTGAGCTGTTTTCTTCCCCCTGGGAAACCAGCTGGGAAGTCACCCAGACGTGCTGGCCCAGCTATATTTCAAATAAGCACCAGAGAGGCAGAGAAAGAGCCTCCACTCTCCAAGGATATACGGAGTCCTAATTGAGTATGCTTGAGTTGGCATAATGTAACACACACACACACACACACACACACACACACACACACTTCCACAGCCTGTGAATCCAAGCGACATTACGTTAACAGTAATAATAACATTTTTCCGTCCTTGTCCTCATCTAATAATGCAGGACTTTGGCCTCTGACAAAGACCCCTAAACCCCAGGGGTCCATTTATAAGTACACATGCAAATCCAGCCAGTACCATGCAGCTTTTTCTGGGCACACTGCTACCCCACCACTGCTTCTGTCTCCTCTGGGTACTAGTCTCTCAGCTGACATCATCACTCACACTCTGGAACAGCCAAAACTGAGAAGTCGTGTGTGGAATAATAGGGCAGAATAATCAGTCCTGCCAGAACCCTCCCATTGAGTGCAACATAAAGTATAGAGAGTATTAATGAAATAGCTTGCAGCTTTTCCTCTCTCCCCCCAGCTCAGCAACAGGTCCCTTACGACTGATCCGGGCACAGATCTGAGGGACCGGCACCACATTCTACTCATAACCACATACTCCCGCATACATACATAACACCAATGACCAAGACTTTATAAATGCACAGGTATTTCTCCTCTTAAGTTCTCACCGCAGATGTTCCTCATACAAATAGACCCCCATTAGCTGTCCTCATGTTCCACCCTCTTGCCTTCACCTTGTCCATCCCAGATCCCTGATTCCCAGGCATGCCTAAACCCCAAAATGGGCAGAGCATAGGTTACGCTGCAGTTACAGATGTGTGTATCACTTTAAATGCTTCACTTCAAACCCTGAGCACAGGTCTAGACACTAGGGATTCAAAAATCAAAGAGACGCTGCATGACCCTTAAAGAACACATGTTCCTGGATTGTTTTCCATCACCTCAGATTTGTGAATCTCCAAAGTGCAGCACAGAATGTATAAAGACATAATAAGCCCAGGAGCTGGGGTGTCATGTTATGCTGGCCAGCATGGTTGCTTTTGTGAGTTTCTCCTTGAAAGGGGGAACCTATTAGAAAAATTGATCCTAATGATAGGCAAAATTAACACAATAAGGAAAATGCCCAGAACAAATGGATCTTGACACCACATTAATGGCTTTTTCAAAGGAAAAAATAAATTCAGGAGCAAATAATGAAAATTAATGAAGGTACCCTAGGCATAGCCCTCCTTGTCCTCCTCAATAATGGTTTAGTAGAGTCTGTCCTCCTTTCAAGACGGCCAAGGGTACTATGAAGGATCCTGTAGATAACGTACAGTTTGAGTAAGAGGAGCAGCCTCAGAGGCCTCCACAGGCTCAGAAGGCTATGTGCAGAGTCACTTCACAAGGGAAGTGGTAAATTTCCACAGCCTGTATAGATCATTTGGCTGATATTTCCATACCAACAGTCTATGTCTTTAAAGGGTATTTATAGCTCTAATGGCATTAAGGTAAGTGAAGTCCCTGGGACTCTTGAACTTTTACCTATCAGTGAAACATATAAATCGCTTTGACACCAAATTAGCCTTTGGAGGTGTTTTCCCTAGAAATTAATGCTTCATCCTCAGTTATTTCCAGCTCTGGAGCCTCAGCTCCAGCACAACCAGATCAACCCCAAGTGGATTAAATGCCTTAAAGGCTATGGAGGGGGTGCAGGGAAGATGTGATGGGTAGGATTTTCATCCTTCCCTGGTATGGGATGTGCCTCAGGCAGATCTGGATCACTTGAGATATCCATCAAGCACTCACAGACACCCAGTGTTATAAAATAAAACACCCCATTCTCCTAGAACCCTCATCCCTTGCCACACTTTATCTACCTCAATAGCACACACCACTATCTGATTTATGTGAATGTATACTGTCATATTCCCACCCACCCCCCATTAAAACAAACTCCATGAGGTTTGTTTGTTTGTTTGTTTGTTTGTTTGTTTTTTTAACCAGTGTACCTCTAGCACCTAGTATGATGTCTGGAACATGGTAGATTCTCAATAAATATTTGTTGAGAATGAATAAATGATAAGAATCACAGAATCTCAAGATTGAAAGGAAACTGCGAAGTCATTTGATGACCAACTTCCTTTCCTTCAGTTATTGGCTCTGATAATAATGGTCATGGGGGGTTACATAGGAAATAGTTCAGGGATCGAACTGAGAATGTACCTGAGAAAATGGTATCTTCATGTCCCAAGGGGAAGGAAAGAAGACTGTTGGAGTCTGAGGATATAAACATTCAGCCCCATGTGGCCTTCCTGATGAGCTCAACTAGAGGGACCCAAGAAGAATTACAATACAGTATACACCCTTCAGTTTGACAGTCAAATATGTATTGGCTACTTGTATTCTCATAGATATTTCTGACCACTTCCTATATGCTAGAAACTTACTAGGTACATGGGACAGTGAACAGGACAGACCCAATCCCTGAACTCAGGGAACTTAAGGTCTATTAAGGAAAACAGCCATCCAGCAGATCCTTAAAATGATGTAAGTGCTATTAAGGGTGCCACAGGAACACATAAAAGGGCCACCTGAGTTAACTGCAGAATCAGCAAAAGCCACATGAGGAAGCAACATGTAAGCTCCTCCATGGCCCTTTAATGCTTAAAATGCAGAAGCAAGTCTGAAGATAAGATCCAAAGGAAAAAGGAAGAGTCTGGACTAGGAGGCAATGGAACTGGATTTTGGACCCCTGGCTTACTCTGTGACCTTGAGCAAGTCCAATTTCTTCATCTGCTTTCAAATTCTGATATTTTACCATTCAGGGAAGATGTAAGAATCCAAGTAGTCAGTGTTCAGAGTAGACACTAGATCAGAGGCTTAACTCTTTATATATACATTATATATACATAATATATAATCAATATTATATTAATTTATATTATGTAATTTAATTTATATTGTATAATTATTATATTAATATTATATTAATATTAATAATAATATATATTATACACACACACATAATTTATAAAGCATCAGCATGAGAATGCTTGGGAGAGTCAAGGAACCACAAAGTAGGGTGCAGTATCAGTCTGGCAGCAATGGGAGATGGGAGTTCAAAAGGTGAACGCCTCATAAGGCCCAGTTCATGAAGGACCTCCAAACCTTGCTAAGGAGTTTGGACTTCAGGGGTACCTGAGTGGCTCAGTTGGTTAACTGTTCAACTCTGGATTTTGGCTCAGGTCATGATCTCATGGTTTATGAGATGGAGCCACACATTGGACTCTGCTCTGGCAGCAAGGAGCCTACTTGGAATTCTCTCTCTCCTTCCCTCTCTGTCCCTCCCCCACTGGTGCCCTCCCCCTCTCTCCAAATAAGTAAATAAACATTAAAAAGAGTTTTTACAGCATCCCAGGAAGCAAGAAAATAACACGATCTGATTTGCATTTCCCATTGTCTTCAGTTGCAGGTCAGGTATACCAGGAAGGGACTCTAAATCGAAGATGAGCTTGTGGATGCTTATTGAGGAGTGCCCATGGGATCAACAGCTGCAAAAATAGGGAGGGTGGAAGCAGGATTGAGCAGAGGGAGAAGTCAGACTGTAATGCTACCCCTATGATACATTCCCAACCCTCAGGATTGGGACACTATACCCTGCCTCAAATATTCCCCGGATGTGGGCCACCCTGGGTGAAGGGACTGGCCTTGGGTACCTTCTGCACCAGGGCACCAAAGTGCTGACAGCTGAAGGATATTGAAGCAAGCACTCCCAACACTGGGGCACCAAGTCCTTCCCCGAAAGGGGGTCTGGGCAGTGCATCTCCACACCTACCACACCCTCCCCATTAAAGACAAAGAACAATAACCCACCAGGAAACAAGGGAAGTGAGCCGGATGCCTCGGACACCCTGCCAGCAGTGTATAGCCAAGAAAAGCGACTTGCACAGCTGTGCACTCACCATCCAGACACACACACACACACACACACACACACACACACACACAGACACACACACACGTGCACCAAGGTCTAAAAATAAAGAATTCCCAGGAGTCAGTGTCATCTTTCCCTTCTGACTAGGTACACTCAGCAGATCTTCCTCTCTCCCTAGGCCTTCAGAGCCTCTCCAGCAGACACAATTTTATTTACGATACTGAATTACACCTGCAAAGAAAAAGAGCCCAGCCAGGGAAAAATGAGAAGCTCACTAGGGACCTTCAAGGCTCCTCAATATATTTCTTGTTCTTTTTCTGGGCAGGAATTTCCATTTGCCAATTTCTTACAGCTCAATTTGTCTTGTGTTAGTTTTTCATTATTCCCACTTTTTTAAGCACACACATGCTTGCGACCAATCATCATTTTCCCTGATTCATGTGTTCAATTAGCGTAGTTATTAACTTGAGCTGCCTGACCCATGACAGTGAGTAAATGGGCACCTCCAATTCTGAAGTTACCTAAATTTCCCAGTATTAAATTAGCCTTTCACAAGCATCAAACGGCTGGCATGGGGGATGACTTCTTAATGTTTCTATTTGTGTGATATAGGAGCCTGAGAGTTGCTGGTTCCTTTTAGCGTATAAGCTTGCTGGAATGAGCTAAATCACAAATGATACTTTGGGAGAAAAGGATGCGGTCTCAGCATCAGATCCAAAATGCCAAAGACAAGAGTGAAAGGAGACTTAGATGTTTAAGAGCTAGAAGGCATTTGAGACAAGATATCCTATTCCCTCATTTTCCAAAAGAAGAAAAATAAAGTCAAGAAGGTCGAGTGAATTGCGCAGATGGCTTAGTGCTTTAGTGGCAGAGTTGAGACATGAATTCTTTGGCACCCAGCACATGGACTCTTCTCTACTCCACCTAAACGGGGATAGTAATGGAGTGTCAGGACATTTGCTGGAATTGGAAGTATTTCACGGCACATCTGGGCAGCAAGCTATCCGAAATATATTATAACCACAGCTTCCCATTTTTCTTTTATGACTCACCAATGAAATGCTGCATTGTTTTAAAACCATAATGGGAAGCCCCATGAAGGTTTATGTGAGGGTGGAGAGATTAGTCATCCCCCCCACCAGAGGCCAACAGGAAGCCTGCTCCCCTCTGGGTCTTTGGAGAACACATCCTAGGAAACTAGAATTAGTTCTACTATCCTCCATCACGAAACCCAGTTCATTTCTTTTTACTTTTCACAGCTTGTTGTCATGTGTTTATCAGTTTGGTTCCTTATTTATTTTCCACTTCTCCATGCCCAGATTAAGAGGTCAGAGATGGGCAGGATACTTGTTCATTTCCAGGGCACAGTAAGTACAGAAAAATCATCAAGGAATGCGTGAATGAATGAGCCAGTGAAGGAAAACACTGGACAAAATGGTAATCCTTCACTACTTGATACTGTGTTTCCTTTTGTAATTAAATAGCTTTCCCTATCTCTTCCCATCCTCTCTTCCCCACTCCTCCCACCATGACCCTGTTCCATCTTTCATTTTCCAAATAGAAAAATTAAGATGCAGAATGTCCATGTTTCTAGCTTCACAGCTAATTAGAAACAGAACTAAAATAAAAGCCTAACATTTCTTGATGTTCAACTCTTTCCATTGGACCACACTGCCTTAATGAGCTATTCGAGTTCTCTTCTTTCTAATACTTCATCAATGTAGAAAGAAAACCTTCTCTAAAAATGTGTTCATTCTGTGGGCCACTGAGTCTAATAAGCTCCTCTAGGGGGAAAAAAGCCACCAAGAAGTTTGAGAAATGCCAACTACTTTACGCTCCTTGTGGACATTCACAAAGTATTTCGGAACCCTGAGCACTGTGTCATGAAATGAGTTTGCTTTCATTAAACCCCATTTCCCCAAACTTATTTGACTGAGGAAACTCTTTTTTGACCCTAACACCCATTCACATATCTTGTAAGTAATGTCCCACGGCAGAGCTTGGGAAAAGCTAAGGTAGAAAGACATAAAAACAATGTATAATTGCTGGCAGAGGTGTGGCTCTCACATAAATACTCACTACCCAGGAGTTCCAACCTTGTGAACACATCTACCTTTCCTTTCTAGGTAAGCTAGAGTCCTATCCAGAGAAGTGACAGAACCAGGGAAGAGAGGAGAAAGCAACGAAGAGGTGATAACTGCCACTGCTTTCTGGTTTTTACCATATTCCTACTGGGCTGAATTTGATGCTTAAAAGGATATCTAGACTCTTTTCTGTCCAAAGGCCCACTCATCCTTTAATTACCAACCTAATTTCAAACGCAAATCATGAAAATCCCATCACAAAGTGTACCGTCATCTTGAAGTTCACAAAACTTGCATCTATCACAAGTGAATTTTTTTGAAATAACAATTCCCCGTCCCCAAACCTCTTCCCCTACCTAAAAATGCAAGACAACTAATTCTTCTGATTCATAACATATCCTTATGTTTTTATAGCATCACAATCTCTGCTTTTCCATCGACTAGTTCTATATGTGACCTTGGGCAAATTAATGACTCTGTGCCTCCTTTTCCTCATCTGTAACACAGGTGGTGCAAGGACTAAATTAGTTATTGCATGTAAAAAGTTTATAATGGTGTCAGACACATATTTATCTCTCAATAAAATAGCTATTATTTTTATAGACATCATGATCATCATCATACTGAATCTCTCTGGATGATTAGTTTCTAATTTATCATTTCAGCATTCTGTTAGCCATCTGAGTGAAAATGGGGTCATTATCTTTCCCTTCTTAAAGATTAGATCCCAGAAACCAAAGCAAAATGAGTAAAATGTGGAACCCACACATACATTAATATTTGTTAACAAGCATTCAGGACACTAATTGGTAAGAAACGGGATAAATGAACCATTGTTTCAAATGACTAAAGATATCTGATGATTCTAATTAATTAGTTAATTTACTTACTGTTAATTTTAGACTACCAACTTCAGCCCACAAGTAAACATCTATCCTGATTACAGAAAATTTTTAAAGAGAACCATTATGGCAGCAAATTGGTTGTGACCATAAATTTTGTTTAATCAGCCATCATCTGCCAGAAACTCTTCAAAAACAGCAAGACACCAATAAAAACCAAGAGTCTCTATGTACCATTCAATAGTTATATTCATCCAGAGTACTCCCAGGAATGCTAACCGTCTAAGAACACATTCATGCATGCATGTTGCATCTATATTGATCACCTACATGAATCAGCACCAATCCAGACATGCAGGATGACCATGAACTAGACAAGCACTACATTGTTTTCATGAACCTTGGAGTCTAGTGGGAGAGAAAGTCAATTGGAACATGATATTTTGACAGGTATGGTGAATTTCATAGGGTCATAGCAACCACACTGAAGTACATTTTTTTTCTGTTAATAAGAATAATTGTTCAATCTCCAAGGACCATAGATAGCAAAAACAAAAAGCTTTGGGAAGAGATAAAATCTTTACAAGTCCTTAGAATGGTATATCACTCTTAACTCAGATTTCTCCTCCCAACCAATCCTAACTGAGATGGGGTAGGAGGTCAACTGGCTCCATGGGACTGGTATCCATATTGTACCTTCTCCTTCAATGAAGACTCCATTGGGTGTGCCGATGCCCAGAAATAAGTATCCCAAGGGAGAATGAACATAATAAATTCTAATCCATGTCTTATTCTATATAATATGGTGCTTTGATGATGAAGTCTGCATGGGAGGTACATGCTCAAGGAAAAGTCATGACAACTTCCAAATTTCAAGACCTGATCTGAAAGAATAGTGAAATAAGGCTATGATGACCTTATTTTCCAGGCCAAAAATCAGGACATAAACTCTAACAAAGGACTTTTTCTACTTCTGGGAATTAAGCTGTCTGAGAGATGCAGTTTAAATGTCAAAATATTGGCATTTCTGGGACATTGATGGCATATGGGAACAACAGAACAAAATGTTTGAAATTAAGACTGCTCTGGAAAAACTCAAGAAACAGCAACCTAAAAGAATTTGCATAAGATACAGAGCCTTCATACCTATGGAGACTGAAAACAGAGAAAGGGTGAGTGGATGGAGCAGTTTCTAAGAGTTCAAAAAGAGAACAAACCAATCTTGAATATCCTCAGGGCATAGAGAGAGAAAAAAACCATTTTCACTTTATAATACCATTAACTTAAATCAATTGATCTCTTTTATCCCTCTGGTGAAAAAAAAAAAAAATGTGTCAAGATATTCAAGGTAAAGAAACTAATACCTCCTTAATCAACTATTAAAATGGAAAATGAATCCATACATATATATTTTATGCTATGCTGTTTTAGTTATAAGGAACAGAGGCCCACTGAGTTATAGCTGAAAAATGAAGGATGTTCATTTATTGGGAAATAAACATATATGGATTATTAGGTCTCTCCCTCCACTTCAGTTTAGTCCTGGCAGAAATTGGCTTAAACTAGCAGATTTTCCAAGTTTTGAGTTTAAATTTTCAGGAGAGTATCTGATTGCTCCCCTTTTTTTTCCACACTAGCTCACGCTGTGGGTGGCTGACCCAAGTACACTCCTGATCTCATAAATCATGCCTTAAGCAGGACTCTAGGCTTGCTGGTTTCACTAAGAGGAACTATGGGCAGGCCAGCGATGTATCAATGTCCTGCACCACTCTTAAAGTTTGGATGCCTAAACTTCAAGGAGAATTTTGCAACACACTTCATTCCAAGTCTACCCAGCTGTTCCAGAGGTAGCCACAGGTGTTTGCAGACAGCACCATCCATTCAGAATGTCATTCAGGACACAGTAGCTGGTTGTATTTCCGTCCACCCTCAGGAGGTGCTTAAGTGTTTGTTCTGTGCCTACAATAGAGAGGTCTGAACCTCCTCTCTTATTTCCTTTCAGATCAGAGCTAGGGTTTTGTCCAGCCTCCTCCAAGGAGGATGCTCCCTGTAGCAGAAGCTGTTAGTGCCCTGCACCTATTACCTCAGCACATCCCAGATCCCACCTGTGATCAGTTCACATACCTGCCAATGACATCTTGTGACTCACTGTCAAATGGGATCCCCTAGCTGTGGGACCATGTTTAGCTCCATGTGGCAAGATAGGCAGAAGTGCCAAGGAGCTCCTGCCTGCAGGACTGGCTCCCATCAATGAGAGATGGAAATTGGCAGATAAATATTTCAAGTTCCTCACTTCATTGGTGGGACAATTCTGGGGTGTGTGCTACACGGTCTCTTAGAGGATCCACAGTGGGATTGAGCCCCAATTGCCCACAGTGGTAACATGCTCATGGATATAACCTTTACTGGTTCTTCCCCTCCCTTCTCAGTTCTTCCCCAGTCTTCCTGAGATCACCCTTCAGAGAAACTGTTTGCACCCAAATCCTTGTCTCAGGGTCAGTTTTTGTGAAAACGAACAAAGGTAATTGTCAAGGGAACATTTCACCTACTATCTCCAATCTGCTTACACCAGCCCCACACTCCAACAGCAGCTACTCTTGCTCCTGCATCTGGTTTTGAATGCTTCTGACCATGATCCACACTCTCAAACTCATACCAACCCTATTCCTTCATGGTTCTCCTAGAACCAGTCCTTCTCTTCAATCCTGCACTCCCTAACTAGCATTATTACCTCAATGGCATCTTATTTCACTTAGTCTTAACACTTCAAAGCCTCCCCCTGGAAGGATGAAGTTTGCTGCATGTTCCACTCCCAGAAGGTCTCTAGTTTCCCTCCCAAGTGCTTCTTCCCATGAGCTATTACCCAAAGTGTTATGATGTCAGCAGTACTGATTTATACCAACTCTATGCCACAGACACATGGAAGACACTGTCATTTAGCTACCTAAAGCCATTGCCAGGACCCTTACCCCTTGTCTTCCTCCTCCCATAAAAACAGAAAAGGGCAGGCACTTGTATATGAGCCTGTCTTGCAGCCAAGGGTTTCATGGAGCCCATTCTTGCCAACAGACATAAGGAGATTTCTGAGATAGCTTTTCTCTTCCCTGATAAAAGAACGGAGAATGACCCTCAATGAAATTTCAATTTCCTTTTCTATGTGTGTGTGTGTGTGTGTGTGTGTGTGTGTGTGTGTGTGTGTGTAACATATACATACACAGGTATACTCTTGCCTTGTCCTCTGGACACAGTTGTGTGCAGAAGAGATTTCCAGGGCTGCAGAAGAAATCTAGTAAGCATGAGAAATATGATAAGCCAATAGAACTGCAAGATGCCAACTCAACACCATAACATCACGGAGCTAAAGAATGAACAGTAGGACTGCCTCTCTCCAGACTTCTTGCTTGGTAAACAAGTGTTCTTTGGGTTAATTCACTGTTAAGGGAGTTATGCTTGCAGCCAAAATTATTCCCAAATGATGCAGGGCAAAATGAGGCAGAAGGTGTATAGGATTTTTCCTCAAGCAACAAGTATTTATTAGCTACCTACTGTTTGCAAAGCATAGTGGAAATACAGAACACATATAAAGTTAAGTCCCTTCACAGGATTGTGATAAAATGGCTGCCAAGTGGTGGGATCAGCTGAATATGCTGACAGGATCTACCACGGGAGCCCCAAGAGTGGGAGACAGCTGTGGATTATGGCAGGAGAAAGAGGCTTCCTAAGGCAAACTTAAAGGCACATAGGATTTAAGTAGATGGGGAGGACTAAGAAGAGAATTCCAAGCAAGGGAAGCCATGTTAGCAATGATGCTTGGCATAATTTTATAAAAAACAAGATGGAAAAAGCAAGTCAACTAAAGTAGCAGCACAAAGGGGTTGGTGTCCTGAGTGTCACTGAGCCTCTGGCACTATTACTCTGAATGCTGAGCCCACAGTTGTTAATGGATACCAGCAGAAAAAGGGAGTGAATCATCATCTCAGAAGGCAGAGATCACAGATGTGGCCAGCCTATGGAAATAATAAAATAACTATTTACTAAATACCGGAAGTGATCACCATAGTAAACATTTGTACAAATTATCTCATGTAATGTTCAATACAATCTTAAGATAAGAATTACATTTCTAGTTACTGTGGATAAGAAAACTTAAGGTTGAAAAATGTTCTCAAAAATCACACTGCTATTAAGGGACAGAATCCAATTTCAAATTCAAGTCTCCCTGATTCTGATGCTAAGTTAGACCTGGGCTGGATTTCCTGCATGGGCTTCACAGCCCTCTATGCTTCCCTCTATCACAGCACCTGCTGCACTGATCTGGACTTCAGACAACCTAAGGACAGGGAGAGTGGCTCATTCACATTGGGATAACCACCCCCTCTCCAGTGCCTAGCAGAGTTCATGGACCATAGCCCCACATTGGTAAATGTCTGCTGAATGAATGGAAGTCTTCATTCAAGTTGACTGAGTTGACTTATAAACTGAGATAATCTCTTTAGGTTAAAGGTATAACATCCTGGCAGGAAACAGGTAAAACTAAGGGGTGGCTGGCTGGCTTTGGCCAACTCAGCTGAAAAGTCTCCTTCACCACAACATAGCCTCTACCCTCATCATCTACTTAGTCCAAGACTGAAAATGGGCTCAGGAAGTCAGGAAATAAATGGAGTCAGGAAATAAAGCTTTTATACAGAGAGATTGTAAGGCTGGCAAGCACTAGCAATACTCTTCCCATAGCACAGTGTGCTGCTCTAAAATCCACAAGGGAGCAACCAAGAGGATGAAAAGGGAAAAAGCGAGCCCACGAGAATCAGTGGGGGAGACGGTTGTTATTAAAGGGTTCGTCGTTATCACCAGACTCCAGCCTTAAGAAAAGTTAGCTTAAATTTCAACCAGGTGGATTACAGTCAAAAGAATGGCAGAACCATTCAGCAAAAGGAGCCTGGAAATGCTGCTGTTGAAATCTCTACAGTCCAGTAAAGATTGTGTAAGGAGGGAGTGGTGATGCTGAGGTGACATCAGACAACACAATACAATAGCCACATGTTCAATGAGTGCACCATTCAAGTGTCCAGTCCATCCAGGGCAAGGAAGGGGAGTCTTCTGGCTTCTCGAACAGTAAGCATGCCTCCAACTTCTAACTTGGAACTGATAAGTATTTCTTTAAACTGCTCAGCTGTAAACATTTGTTAATCTTTCTTCAGTAATGAATACACTCAGGTGTTATTCTCAGAATAGGACACTTTATCAATAGGTGGGACATAGCAAATATTTTCACCTCTATACAGCGTTGAAACAAATATACAAAGCAAAGCTAACAACAGTTATTAATTATCATTAGCCCTGAATACCCACTTTGGATTCACCTTACCTTTACAAAAATTCAGGGAGAAGAGAATTATACTTCTTGTGTTTATGAAGTTTTCACCATTACTTCACAAATCCTGTGCATTTTCTCCTCAACTAGTATCTTACCTGCAGGAGAATGTAATGTAACGGCTCATGTGTTGTGGACTTTTGACTGACAGTTATTAAGCAGTTATCATGTGGTATGCATTACCTTGGGCCTTTTATGTGCACTTCCTATTTTCAGTTTCTCAGCCACTCTAGGGAATAGGTATCGCTGTATGCATTTTTCTGAAGAAGACTCTAAGACTCACAAAGTTGAAATCACTAACCCAGGGATCCATGCTTATAAGTGAGACAGCTAGAATTCAAAACAACTTCTACTGAGTCCAAAGCCCACTATTTTAACCACTGCACTATACAATCTCAATTTCAGTGCCAGGAAAAGTCCAGCATAGAGAAAGAGATCTTCCCCTGATTGACCTGACAGCCAGGAAGCTCATGCACAAATTTAAGGCACAGTGTCATTAACTATAGCCTTTCCTGTATGATTTCTAACTTTCCTTTTCATTTCTATGATTTCTGCCATGTATAAATGTATATATTTCTGCTGACAAGTATTACACATCATTAAACAATACAGTAGAAGTATATAGACTTATCTTCATTTCTGTTATCACTGATCTATTTTAAATCATTGTCATTTAAGACAATAAGATAGCCTCATAAGTGATGAGAAAGAAGGTGAGGTTTTATTTTTAATGTTTATTTATTTTAAGAGAGAGAGTGCAAGCGGGGGAAGGGCACAGAGAGAGGGAGAGAGAGAATCCCAAGCAGGCTCCAAACCTGTGCTTGGAGCTCAGGGCTCAGGGCCCGACACAGGGCTTGATCCCATGAACTGTGAGATCATGACGTGAGCTGAAAGCAAGAGTCAGATGCTTAACTTACTGAGTCACTCAGGCACCCCAAAAGAGTTTCTTTTTTTTTTTAATGTTTTTTTTAACGTTTATTTATTTTTGAGACAGAGAGAGACAGAGCATGAATGGGGGAGGATCAGAGAGAGAGAGGGAGACACAGAATCTGAAACAGGCTCCAGGTTCTGAGCTGTCAGCACAGAGCCCGATGCGGGGCTTGAATTCACGAACTGAGAGATCGTGACCTGAACCGAAGTCGGACGCTAAACCGACTGAGCCACCCACGCGCCCCAAAAGAGTTTCTTTTAATTTCAGGTCCAATTTAATATTTAATTTATAAATTACTAATTTTCTGATTACTATGCATATTATCTCATGCATACCTAGAGTGTTGCCTTTTAAAAAGTATTTCAAGAAAAAAGTGCACACAGGCAATTCTGTGATAAATAATGCGCATTGATCATAAGTACTCGTTCTAAAACCCGTTAGACATATTGATCTGGTTTTGAAAGAGAACATGCTGTTCATGGAGCAAAGTGATTCACTACTTGCAAGAATAATGAAAACAGATGCAAAGTAAATGAGTCTCCAGGAATCCCAAGGACTAATGGAAAAGATTAAAGAGTGAATTATATAGTAAAAAATCAGATTATATCTGCTTATGTTACCGAGCTGGTGACTTAGGAACCACTAGATAAGCCATTCTGCTGGAATCAGCTGATTGTTAGGACAGCCTGCTGCTATCAATAGCAAGTATATCTATGGAAACTTTGCTCAAAGGGTGCCTGAGTATGTAAGAAATAGACTCTTAATGATCTTGGGAGTGATTATGTCCCCCCCGTCCAATCACAGTTTATTTTCTATCTGGATTTGAGCCTTATATTCTGGTGCCGTGTCTCTATTTTTAAAATTTGCATGGTTCTCTAAGATATCTTCCAAAACTAGAACTCTGAGTTGCACTAGCTTGTACTTGCCAATGTACCGGAGTCTGCCTGGGAAGCCTTGTCCTGTGACATCAGCCCTGAACAGCCTTTTCAATGCAACTGCCTTTGTAGACTTCCAAGTAGCACCCAACCTTAAATTCACCATCTCTAGGGTCCACCCTCCTGTTAACGCCTCATTAAATTTCCTTGGACGCCCCACTCTCTCTCTTCCTGCTCACTGTTCACTATTTACTTAGACTACCAACTATTATGATCACTCTCCCTTTAGACGTGGCACTTTGTCCCCCAAAGGCTACTTCCACTGTAAGCACCTGAAACTGGTCCAGGTCCTCAAGCCCTGATTCAGCCTGAGGATCAGCTCTCATAATAGAGCACACTCTTCCCTGTCTCCTTTGGTCAGTGATGACCAGAGAGTCCTTAAATGTGACTCTCAGAGGTGTTATAACTGGATATTTACATTTTATTTCAGGTATGCCCATAATGTATTTCTTCATCCTTTTTATGTAAATTGTTTCATGTTCATATTTAGATGAACATTTAACTTTTTCAACTGCTATACAGTTCTCCTTTGGGTCTGCTCACTCTGAGTAGGAATGCGTCTTTCCTACTGGCTGAAACATCCATCTCTGCCCTGGTCTAACAGACCATATTCGTCACACTGTATAGATTTAAATTGACTCATCAAACCCTCTAGGATTATGAAAGCATCTCTACCTCTGAGAGCCATGTGGACAATTCAAGTCTCCCTGGATCCCGTTTACTTGGAACTGAATCGTATTATTTTCCCTTCACAAACCTTTCTTGTAAATATTTCTCTCAAAACTGATCCCAGTTAGAATCAGTTGCCTATTTCAAAACCAACATTTTATAATCATCTCTAAAATGTGAGTGTTTGTGCACATCTTACCAAGGACTTAAAGGAGGCAATGTATCAACTGAAGACAAAACTAGAGGGGCGCCTGGGTGGCTCAGTCAGTTGAGCATCCGACTTCGGCTTAGGTCATGATCTCACCACTTGTGGGTTCAAGCCCCACATCAGGCTCCGTACTGACAGCTCAGACCCTAGAGCCTCTTCAGATTCTGTCTCTATCCTCCCTGCCCCTCCCCCACTCATGCACTGTCTCTCTCAAATATAAATATTAAAAAAAATTTAAAGCAAAATTGGAAAGGGAATAAAAAGCCCTAAGTGTTTTTAGATACTGCACTGATCCCTCCTCTTCAGTAAGGTTGCCTTAATCCAGAATTGAGGTTGTATATTTGTTTTCTGTACTTAACAGGTGTCATACTTCAGCCTAAGGGGCAGAGCTCGCTCCTCACTTACTAGGTAGGGCTATTTGCACTTGGCTTTTAACACTACCCTTAATGACTTACAGTTTGTATTTTCTTTTTTTTTTTAATTTTTTTTTTCAACGTTTATTTATTTTCGGGACAGAGAGAGACAGAGCATGAACGGGGGAGGGGCAGAGAGAGAGGGAAACACAGAATCGGAAACAGGCTCCAGGCTCCGAGCCATCAGCCCAGAGCCTGACGCGGGGCTCGAACTCACGGACTGCGAGATCGTGACCTGGCTGAAGTCGGACGCTTAACCGACTGCGCCACCCAGGCGCCCCCAGTTTGTATTTTCAATTCCTTCACTCATTTAATTCTTAGACCAACCCACCGAGACTCTATACTGGTAGGGCTCCATAGAACAATTCCCTTCTGAAGTCTGGGCCCCCAGGAAAATACCACTATAAATAAGACTTTGCCATGGTGTCTCCCACAATGTCTCCTAACTTAGTTGCAGCTGTAGGCCTTAAATTTAAAAACTAAGTGATGGAACTTGATTATGATGCAGGAGCTTGAATTGGGGCACAGGTGCCATGGTGGAAATATCAGAGTATGACCAGCTTTTCGCCATATGAAAAAGCATTACTGCGTTACTTGCACATGAACAGAACCTTCCCCAAAAGCCTGGCAGATCTTCATAAAAGCCATGAGTACAATCAAGTTAGTGCCATTAAAGGAGAGCTCATGGCTCACACTCTAAAGCCTGCACTGTGGGCAGTGCCATTGCTGTCACACCTGCTGCAACCAGCTGGCAAAACTGAAGCGTGTCCCCTGGCTGAGCAAAGTCAGCCCAATGCCTCGGACATCTGCAAGCTACCAAGGCATTGCTATATCTTAAGGTGGACTTTGCTAATGAAGCTACATTTTCTCTTAATCATAACAGTATATGCCAAACCAACTCTCCTAACGCAAGGTTAAAATAGAGTAAGAACCTTAGTGAGTCACACCAGGGCATGAAGCAACAGCACTACCATCATTGTGTGCCCCATTCTGGTGGACATTTCTGCCTAAGGAGCTCTAAGCATACATTAACACAATAAAACCGGGCCAAACTCAAGGATTCACTGCTTGGGGTACAAAATGGAGCTTTACTGCCTCTTTGCTGGTTAATTGGAATATATAATTCCATAATAACAATTCCAAGTCAAATTGGTTTTTAAAATGGGAGTTCTTTGGTGGGAACCTGCCATCGTCTGGACGTTTGTGCCCCACCAAAATTCATATGTTAAAGTCCTAATGTCCAATGTGATGGTATTGAGAGATAAGGCCTTAGAGAGGTGAGCAGGTCATGAGGGTGGGGCCCCATCAATGGGATTAGTTCTTATAATAGAGACCCCACAGAGCTCCCTTGCCCTTTCCTCTCTGTGAGGACATAGAAAGAAGGTGCACCAGGAAGCCCTCACTGATCAGCAAATCTGCTATACGTAATCCTGGATTTTCCAGGTTCTAGATTTGTAAGAAATAAATGCTTGCATAAGCGACACACTGCTATTTTAACAACCCAAATGGACTAAGACAGAACATGAACCCTATAAAATGTGCCACAAACTCAAGGATTCACTGTGCAAGGTACAAATGGAGCTTTACTGCCTATGCACTGGTTAACTGGAGTATATAATTCCGTAATAAAAATTCCACACAGGGTTGCCTCGGTGGCTCAGTCAAACATCCAATTCTTGGTTTCAGCTCAGATAACGATCTCATGGTTCATGGGATTAAGCCCCACACCAGGCTTCATGTGCTAATAGCACAGAGCCTGCTTGGGATTCTCTCTCTCTCTCTCTCTCTCTCTCTCTTTCTACCCCCCTCCTCTGCTCATTCTCTCTCTCTCTCAAACTAGATAAACTTTAAAAACTAAAAATAAATAAATTTTTTAAAATTCCAAATCAGATTGGTCTTTAGAATGGAAGTGCTACAGTGGGAACTCAACCACTATAGAACTAAACCATAGTCTTCTTCTATCTGGAAAAGCTATCCTCTCTGATGGAGAATGTGGCTATGGTGGAACACACATGGAACAGTAAAGGGGGAAAATGAACTGGCATCCAAATCAATTCTGGACATTAAAATGGTGACTTTTGTAAAAATCATATCACCCCAAACCGAGGGTCCTATTGAGTCAACTTTTCAAGTGCTATTGTTCATCTCCAGAAGCACTTAATGAGCATTCCAGATGGCACAACAGTCAGAGGAAAGATCTGTAAAACATTAACTCTTGATCCCCAATGTTTCAGGTAAAATTTGTCTAGAAAGAGATTGCAACATGGAGATGTGCATGAAAGGAAGTTTATCAGAGTAGATTATTGGGAACAACACCTAGGAGGGAGGGAGGAAAGCAGAACTGGGCAGGGTGGGGGTGGGGGATAATTGTGCAATTAAACTTTTTGCAGTCACAGCCAAAGCTTCTGCTGGTCCCAAAGAGAACTAGGGGGCTGGGATGACCCCTTAAAATTGCCTCAAGTGGAGGCAAGGCAATCAGGCCTTTGTATATCGTATTGACCAATATTTGGGTGTGTTGGAGGTGACAATTCTCAGAGAGGCAGTTACTGAAAACTGTCAACCACCAACACTTCTAACACCTGGGGAAATAGGTGCCTCCATCCTGAAAGGAGGCAGGGGAGATCTAGGAAGCACACAATAGCATCCATGCACCAGACAACAATAGAGACCAGTTTTTGTTTCTAAATTAAGTGAAGGGCCCAATTATGAGTTTAAGTCACCCAATCCAATGACTGAACATTAAAACAGCTATGAGGTCCTAAAATTAGTCATTTAATTTACAACTGAACAATACAGTTTTGCTTTAATTGTGACTAATTTTTCTTAGAAGGGCAATTCTCAAAGGCATCCTTTAAAGAAGATGGTAGCAGACTTCTATGGGAAATTAACTAAGTGTGAAATCAATGGTACAACAGTGTAGAGTTTAACCAATTCTCCTACTCGTGTTCAGGATTCCCCTAGCAAGGCATACTCCTGAACATGGAGAGCAAATGCTATTTTACAGCATCCTCAAATCACAGCCCCTGCTATCTGTCCTGCTAGAGAACAAATCGCCAGGAAAATTAACCACTAACACTTGCTGAGTGCTTATGATATGCCTATTACGAATGCTTTACATGCATTATCACCCCTTACCCTCAAAGCAACTACATGAGGTAGAACAAAATACAGAAGAGGGAACTAAATTACAAAAAGTTAAGTAACCTGCTCAAGGGCACACATATCATGTGTAGTACAGCCCAGATTCCATGTTATAAAACCCAACGCACATCTATGAACATAGTTGTTTTAGATGTTCTCCTTTTTCCCCTACAGACCCCTTCTCTACCCTGTTCTATGTTCCAGGAGGCTGACTTCTAGGGACTCTATTAACCAAGTCTTTCCGGTTTCCAGTTGAATTGACTAAAAGGAATTACCAGCAAGAGATCAGAGAGTAGGAAAAGACCAAGATCAGAGTGTGTAATCCCTGGTTTCCTCCCTACTGGGCCATGGGTTGGCAGGGACTTCTTCCTCTACCAAAGATTCCTCCCACAGCTAGAGATATCAATGGGTTTCAATAACCACACCCTCCTCTTCCCCACTTCAGTTGTTGTCTTCAAGACACTTGTCCAATCTTTTTTTTTTTTTCTGTTAACTTTGCTACTAGCTTTGTAAATAGGTCCTTTATTAAACTTGTCTCATATGGCATTTGAGAGTTGCATATGTCTCCTGCTAGGGCCCTGCTAGATTCAGAAATGTATCTGGATGTCCTATGCAGTGACATACTCTCCGTCAGAGAGGACACGAATATCATGGACAGTGTCATGACACAATAAGACACTGATAAGTAGCTGTATCATATCTTCTCCTTCCTTCCAACTATCCCCTAAACTCCTACCTTTTCCAGTAAGCATCCGATTGAATAGTACCGAGGTTGAGAAATCCTATTGACATTTTGGAACAGAAATTCTTTTCATTTTTGGCTGGTCAGAGACGTCCTATGCATGGCAGCATCTCTGGTCTCTACCCAATAGATGTCAATACCAATCTCCCCAATTGTGACAACAGAAAATGCCTTCAGATATTGCCAAATGTGCCCTGTGGGAAAAATTACGCATGTTGAAACCATGCTTTAGAATTAATGGTAAAAGTGCTGCAGGGGGTAAATACAAGAGTAACAAAAGAAGGGAAGGAAGGAAGGGAGGGAGGGAGGGAGGGAGGGAGGAAGGGAGGAAGGAAGGAAGGAAGGAAGGAAGGAAGGAAGGAAGGAAGGAAGGAAGGAAGGAAGGAAGGAAGGAAGGAAGGAAAAGAAGGAAAACAAATCTAGAGATATTTCAAAAACATGTTATTCTGCTACATTTCTGCCACTGGTGATTAATGTCCCTCACTAAAGGTATTTACTTTCACTTCTTTGCTATTCCCTTCCAAGAAGCTTGGAGTTCTATTCTCATAGAGAATCTGTTTCTCTGCCAACTTCCTACCTCATAATCACACCCTTTTAAATGTTGAAACCTCAGATCTACCATTAATGGTACGTCACCACCATTTTCTAAACCACGCTGCCTTGCCTGCAAATCAAGGGGATCAGACAAAACCATCTCTAGCCTTCTTCCATCCCTGAGAATCTATAGCTTTAAAGTACCACTTGCCCTGTTCGAGAATGATACCCCTGATGGTCATCTTTCCTCTTGCATCTGTGGGAGCTAAAGAAAACTAATCACAAGATTGACTTTCTTATACACAACCATTATCTTCTCATTTTATTCTCATACGCTCTCTACCCCCTTCCCCTTGTTTTTGCCTTTTTTCAAAGATTCCAGGACTTATGTCTAGAACAAATACATCTTTGTCATCCTGAAAAAAATGGAACTTGAGTTGAAGGATAAAGAAATACTAAGAATCTAAATGGTTTATGCCTGATGACAACTATTTGGACAACATCCAAGGGCCTGTGGTAGAAACTCTTCATTAGCACCACGACATTTCCATTATTGCTGGTGTCAGGAAAGAAAGTGTTGTAAGTATTTGAGATCTGAGGTTTCAACATTTGTCAAATGCAATTACCCAGACTTTTTAGCTCCAAAGTTTATTGGAATGTTATCTTCCACTTCTCGTTCACACAATACATAGAAAAGGAAGCCAAGAGGTAGTTTATAAAATAGATGCAGTAATAACAATATCATGTTTAAATTAGAGTGACATGAATGAGTCTGTAATACTTTGAAACCACATAACCCTGAGAGAACTAAAAGGTCTATTAGAGATAATGAGGCCGGTAGATGAAACGTTCCAATGAGAAGGAAGGAGGCAATGTATATATGAATCACAAGACGGAATGCAACCCAAATACGGTTTTCAAACCGCAACTAAAATGTTGGCTTCAAGCACTGCATCTCTCTGGATGAAACAGAGAAGACTAGTTGGTGCTGAAGCTTGCTCTTTAAAGGACTAAACCTACGACTAAAGCTAACCTACTTTTGAGGGCAAGAACGAAATAAATGACAGTTTTCCTGAGCATCATCCCAGACACCTGTCACTCTGACAACTGGCCAACAGGGCCACTAATAATCACCCTTTCAGATGCAATTTTCAGGCGCATCACTTGCAATAGGACCCCATTCCTGCTGTATCCTAGGATTAGAAATGTTAGCTAGGTTTCCAGTTTTGTGTTTTAAAAGAAGTTGCAAGTCAGAAAGTATTTGGGACATTAAAATACACTTAGAACACAGAGTTTTCCGGGGAGCCCATCCTCTGTGACATAGAGACAAGGATTTGCCAGAGAAAAGTGCTGCTGTTATTGGCCAACAACATCAGAGATGATTCTTTCCTTCTTACTTGGGATCATAACGGGCCTCACCACAAGGAAAATCAGTACAAGCTAATCTCTGAGAAACTCCAGAGCATCCACAAAGTCACAGGTCATGTTGCTAAGATGGCAAAATATAGAGGTGGAAAATGCAAAGTTAAAAAAAAAGACAAGTAAGGAATTATATAAATAATATAAATATAAAAAATAACTCCATTAAATCTGAGTGTCAAACATCACACGTGGTAATCCCACAAGCCAAATTCAAAGAGCGAATGCAACCAAGCTAGTTTGGGTGAAGAGACTGTTTTTAAAAGTTGGATTTGAAGGCCTTAATAGGAGGGTATGTACTTTCCTCTCCCATGTGCCCCACTGCTCCCTGAGGCTTATACCGACCCATGTCAGCCATTTTTGTCATTTGAGTAGACCCTGAGGCATGTATGTTTATAAATCTGTGTTGGTCAGGCTCCTTAGTTGCACAATATAAAAATCTGTTGTGACAGGTTAAGTAGGTAATAAGAAAGCATTTGTGAAAGGATACGAGGTGGCTTGTAGAATAGCTGAGAGAGTGAGAGGCGGGCTAAGGAGCTTCTCAACCAGGAACAACGCCAACCACAGAACAGGGCTTCTTCACTGAAAATACCACTTGGATCCCACTCAGCAGCAACAGTGTCCAAAACTGCACATGGCAGGCCTCAGTTTGCTCCCCCTCAGAAACCACCGTTCCATGTACAAGCTGGCCACCACCTTACTTTGCTCACTTCCAACTCCAGTTCTGCTTTGTCCCATGACTTTGTCCCAGCTACAAAATTGTATTCAACAACGTGGATAAAGACAAATGAGGTATACCTACCAATTTTATTCTAAAATTATCAAAGGGGGTAGGGCACCTGGGTGGCTCAGTTAGTTGAAAATCTGAGTCTTGATTTCAGTTCGGGTCATGATCCTAGGGTCATGGGATCAAACCCCGCATGGGGCTCCACACTGAGTGTGGAGCCTTCCTAATATTCTCCCTCTCTCTTTCTCTCTCTCTGTCTCTCCCCTGCTCCAGCGCTCTCCCTCCCCCCTCCCTCCCCTCCTCTCTCTCTCTCTCTCTGTATGTGTATATATATATTTATATATATATTTATATATATATAAAACCATCAAAGGAAAATATTTTGATCTCCTATAACTAGATTTTCACAATACAGGTGGAATAAATGAAATAAATATTCCTTGTTTAATTTAGTAAAATCGTTTCTCAAACATCTCACCACATACTTCCAAAAATGTCATAGTTTAAAACACAGAGGCATAAAAACAATAAAACCACAAGAAATATTAAAAGAAAATTAATTAAGCAACCACAAAAAGAAGACTCAAAGAAAATTAATTTTACAAGTTCCAAGTAATAAAATGTAATACCAAAAAGAAGCTTAGCAGCAAACTTAGGCTAAGGATAGTTACTATATAATCAATCATAAAATAGCTGTGTCTCCTAGCAGACAAAGCAACAAAATGTTACACCTGTCTTATTGTTTATTAAAAAGGACACGTGCCCAATGCACCAGGGAAATACATCAATTTCCTACCTTTGGTGGGTGGGGCAGAGGGGAAAGTGGGTGATGGGCATGGAGGAGGGCACTTGTTGGGATGAGCACTGGGTGTTGTATGGAAACCAATTTGACAATAAATTATATTAAAAAATTTTTCCTACCTTTGAACTAAAAAGAATTTATCATAAGGAAAGAACATGGAACAAGAGCAAACCGATGGTGCCACTGACAATGATTTTATAAAAGCTGATATGGTTCATGACCACTCCTCATTTCAAACTTTGGGGAATAATTTTAAATTGTAGTTTTGTCAAGGCAGTTCTACACAGAATCAGAGTAATAAATTCCAGTGGGTGGTTAACTCGTGGTGTGCTTTGATACCACAATAAAGCTTAGAGAATCTGGCAAAATAAATGGTTCAACTGTCTCTAATACTGGAATACCAATTTTCTCAGCAGGACTTTGGTGGAGCAGTGCATAACAGTCAAATTCACACTGAGGTCCTTCCATGCAAGTGCCCTGTGCTGCTAACTGAAAGGAAATGCATCAGTTCCCAAATGTAGACAGCATCACTGGTATTTCACCAAAAAATTAAAAATCTTAAGTTGTCCTCTGACTCAGATACAGGCAGCACATGGCAAGAAGAGAAAGGCCAAAGTTTGTTTTATTTCCAATCAGTAGTTTTGAATACTGGAGCAAGGATTCTATGAAACTACCGGAGATCTGCAAGTAAATAGCGACATAAAGAAACAAACCTATATCTAAAAGTAAGAAGACCAAATCTCAGTCATAGTGATCTTAACTGTGCAACCTTGGTAACTTGTCCACCACTCCAGGTTAAAAGAAAAAGGACCAGGGCTGTGACTGAAATTAACCTTGGTGGGGGAGGGTGGGCGATGGACAATGTGTTAGCTATCTGTTGCTGCATAAACAAGTTACTCCAAAACGTAGTGATTTAAAACAGCACCATTTTTCTCTGAATGTTTTTTCTTCCCAGCCTTTCCTTGGCTGTGGCAAGTCAAATACTTACAAGTTTACAATACATTTTCCAAAACTTAAAGGCATTTATTGAACACGTAAAATCTAGAATTACATCAAACAGAGTTTGAACATCGCTGGGGTCAGAAACCATGTAACAAGTGTTAGAATGAAACCGAGTGCAGCCAGGGAGTAGAGATCTACAGAAGTGGAATATTAGGACCAGGCTGGAGCAGAACAGGTTAAAACTACATCAGAAACTCATCTGACAATCTCAGCCCAAATGCTGGGCTTGTCTTGTCTGGGAGAATGTTCTTGAAGTGAGGAAACCACAAAAGGATGAGGCAAACTATTCGGGGTAATCGTATGTCCTGATTTCACCAGGGAAGTCTGGTTTGCACTCGTGTCACTACCAACAGTCCTCTTTCCCATTCCCACAAGTGTTCCAGTCTGGATAATACATTATCTCTAACTTTATGGACACTAAGCTTAAGTGACACTTACCTTTAAGGCTTGAGTTTTTAAAGCTTGCCTTGACCATCATTCTTCTCCCTCTTTAATTTCCTTCTGAGCAGTGCCTTTATAATGATTAATCCTCTGCCCAATGCTATCCTGCATTCCCTTCTACTAAAACATTTCACAATTTTCCATTTAGAATTGGGGTATAGTTGGACAGTCAAAGATAGAATCCTGGAGCTTGATGTAACCTTGAGGTTACCTGGTAATCAAGATCAGCAGAGTTTTGATCTGCATGAAGGCATTCAAATGGTAATTGGCCATATATCACAAAGATTCAAGCCTCCAGAAGAAGACAGGGTGATCACTGCATGAGACCCTGAAGAAAAACATCAAGAAGTATCTCTCAATAATGGCTTGTGGTAGCTATAATGGAATGTAGACAGAAGGATGCTCACTTAGATAACTGGGAACAAGGCTTATTGACCAGGCCTTCATCTCTATTCATTTTTGAAATCTGAGCTGGGGTAAAAACATTCCAATACCCTCTCTCATGATGCCAGTTTCTAATGTCTTCTTCAATAAATAAATTTCCCTGTAAATTTGTGAGCCAGATGCTCTTGAGTTTGGGGAATCCGAGGGAGCAAAGCCAATGACAAGGCACAGCAGGACAAGTCGTAGCTTCCAGTGCTGATAACAGACACTGGGCAAAGTTGTAAACTGCTCTGGGCCTCAGTTTCTTCATGCGTAAAATGAAGGTTTTGAGCTAGGTAGTCTGGATATTTCCTTTATATTCACTTCCAAATTTCCATTGTTTGCAACAGTGTGTTTGACCAAACATTTTTTAACAACTTCCTCATGTTAGAAACTGCAAGTGTTGGGCCAAACATAAATAAGACAGTGCTTTTCTTCAAGGAACTTATGGTTTAGCAGAAGAAATGGAATATCAAAATGGCGGAAGTTAGGGCACCTGCGTGGCTCAGTTGGTTGAGTGTCCAACTTCGGCTCAGGTCATGATCACGGTCCATGAGTTCGAGCCCCATGTCAGGCTCTGTGCTGACAGCTCGGAGCCTGGAGTCTGCTTCGGATTCTGTGTCTCCCTCTCTCTGCTCCTCCCCTGCTCGTACTCTGTCTCTCTCTCTCTCAAAAATAAACATTAGGGGCGCCTGGGTGGCGCAGTCGGTTAAGCGTCCGACTTCAGCCAGGTCACGATCTCGCGGTCCGGGAGTTCGAGCCCCGCGTCAGGCTCTGGGCTGATGCCTCAGAGCCTGGAGCCTGTTTCCGATTCTGTGTCTCCCTCTCTCTCTGCCCCTCCCCCGTTCATGCTCTGTCTCTCTCTGTCCCAAAAATAAATAAACGTTGAAAAAAAAAAAATAAACATTAAAAAAATGTTTTTAAATGGTGGAAGTAGATCTCGATCTCCAAGGAACACACAGAAGAAGCAACTGCCTGACCTGGGGGAATCAGGTAAAGGCTTCCTGAAGGAGAAAGCACGAAAATGTTTTGAAGACAGTGTTTGAAGACATGAAGGAGTTCACATGGAAAAAAAGAGAGGATGAGCATTCTAGACAGAGGAAACAGTATGAGCAAAGTCTTAGAGGCACAAAACAGCCAATTCAATAGTAACAGAAGTACACAGAATCAGGCATGGATACTACATGCAGGCATGTGATGATGGACGAATTCAGATGCATGCTAAGAAATGGGGACAATTCCTGTATTTAAGGTGAGCTCTTGAAGGATCTTAATGAAGGGAGCAGCATGATCCAATATGGGTATAAGCCAAACTGAACTAAATCTGGATTTCTCCTCCAGACAAGTGTCTTTTGAATGTTTAACAAGAGATCAAGATGGAAGTCAAATAAATATTCTAGGGTCAATACAATGTTCAAAAAAGTATAGCTGACAGAAGTACAGGAAATAGCACAGCCATCCAACAGTCAGTGGCCAATTTGAAATGAAGAAAAATAAAATATGAGAATGAGAAAGAACTCAGGTTTGTTCGGTCCAACAGTTTGATTTCAGAAAAAATGAAAGTGAGGCCTTGGGAACGGAAGTCACATGATCGTGGACAACTCACATCTCTCTTTGTTACATTTCCACCTTCAATCCCATGGGGTTTATGAGTAAACACCCTCTTACCGGGCTTGGTTGGTGCCTAAAGATAGCCAATTATTTGGCAAAGTAGGGTAAAATAAACCCTCAAAATACACATACATACATTTGACATTTTATTTTACCTTAAAACATACAGATGTACATTCATTCTCCAATCTTTCTATTCAGGCTCAATGTGCTCCTTTGAATATACAGATGCATAGATTACAGAACTCCAGAACTCTGTCTTCTTTCTTGAACAACACACAACAACAATGGATCACGTAAGACTTACAGCTATGATTTAATTTTTTTAATGTTTATTTACTTTTGAGAGAAAGAGAGAGAGACAGAGGCATGAGCAGGGGAGGGGCAGAGAGAGGGAGACACAGAATTCGAAGCAGGCTCTAGGCTCTGAGCTGTCAGCACAGAGCCCAACACAGGGCTTGAACCCACAACTGTGAGATCATGACCTGAGCTGAAGTCAGACACTTAACTGAATGAGCCATCCAGGCACCCCTGTGATTTCTTTAAAGTAAAGCAAGAGGTTGAAAACACTTGCAAAAGAATCAAGCATGACATCCTTCTAAATTTTTATTATTTTTTCTAATCCTTTAAAGTGGTCTGACATCTAATTCAACAGCAATTTTCTTTTTATCAACTCATTTTATCAATGATTTTCAAATCATGCAGCTTGTTTTCCACAGAAACAAGAACCCCTTTCTTACAAATCATACTTTTGGTTTACATGACCTTAAACTTCATAATACAGTACAATGGCATACACAGGTATGGAACCAAGCACAACCAAGTCTTGGTAAACACTCCACTCAATTCCTGGGATGGGGGACGTGAGGGAGGCTAGAGAGTGACCCACTACCTAGCAGTAAGCACCATATGGTGAGTCAGAAATGTTTCGTGGAGAAATAGTTGAGTTCACGTGGACAGCAGAGCAAGTAGAAGTCAGTTAAGAGAGCTTCTGATGAATTCATTTCCTCTTTGCCTCACAGGTAAATGAGTCAATTAATCTAGTATATGGTTCTGGGAAGATCAAGGAGTGGATGTATTCTAGTTTACCTGATGTCACTGTTCACATTTTTAAAAACTTGATTACCCAGTATCATTTTTCTAATGCTTGACACAACTCTCCTCTATCATCCAACTAAAATGAGAAGCTCTCTTTCCACAGAGCCTGTGACTATAAAGAAAAAGAACTCTACACAAACGGCAACAGGACATTGACTGATACACAGGTTAAAAACATAGGAATTTGTACTACAGATTATTCTCTTAAATTCTCTATGCCTTTTTTGTCTTTTTTTTAGATGAGCATCTTAGATAACAAAGCCATGCTTTCTTCTGACAAGATTAGTGCCACTTCAGTATCTCTGCTTTATTCAAACACAATACTGAAACTTGAAAGATGCAGATTCTCTATCTGTGTGAACAACATATGCCCACGAAATGATAACTTCATTCTTTTCTAAAGACTCCCCAATCACTTCCCTTATAATTGGCAAACAGAAAACGTGCTGGGCTTTCCCTTCAGCAGCAACAAAACCAAAAGAAGGCAGCAGATGGTATATATCCTCCTGACTCCAAAAATCTATGTGTATTCTTTGAATTTCTCAGCTTAAAGGCGATATTGAAAAATGATATGATTCCATCAACAGGGAAACAAGATAACACAGCATGCCGGGATCAAGAGGTAGATGCTCGGGAGAGAGAGTAAGAGTGGATAACTTGGCCTGAGAGGAAAAGACCAGCTTTTGAGAGGGGCATCATCCTTATCTCGTAAGAATTTAACAATTTAAAATCCAAGCAGAAAGCAGAGACTCTCTCAACAATACACTTTTTCATGTTTGTAATAATTTCAGTGGAAAGAATTCAGCTATATTGGAAATTCTGTCAAATAGCTCTAGGGCAGAAATTGGGTTCGGTGAGGCGATGTATGACAAATGCTAGGAGAAGCATTAGGCACAATTCGTGATTCTTGTATAACTTTAAGGAAATTGACGACAGGGATAAACCTATTTAAAATTTGTTAAAGATCTAGAGGATAACATGGCCTCTGGATTTATCTAGCCAACACTTTCAGATGACTACGTTGCCAGGCTCTGTCCTTCGGTACTAGAACTACAAAGACATAAAGGATTAACAGCTAGCTGCTTTGACTGCTCATCAAATGCTACATACTAAGCTAAGGGCTTATTTATGCACTACATTACTTAATTCTTCTGACAATCCTCAGAAATACATACTATTACTATGTTCATTTAATAGATGAGAAAACTGAGACTTGAGCATTTTTCTGGGGTCACAAAATTAGCAAGCAATAAAGCCTGAATTAGACTCCAAACAGTGTTAAGCCAAAGAGTGGCTGGACCATCTCCATTAAATATCACTACCAAGATAAAGTTTTATGCTCAAAAAGCTTTCCATTTACTGAATGAAGGATAAGTAGCACTTAGCTAGGCAGAGAGAACCAAGAAAGACACCACTAAGCAAAGACAATAGTAAATGTGCTAAAATGACATTTCCAACCTTATTATGTCAATGTTTTCTAGTAGGACGTGAATGGAGCCCAGACTAGCACTGCCTGAACAATAAGGAAATCAAAGACCTCAATGAAAAATATATTGACTACATGCCTTAAAAAAAAAAAAAAACCACACACTAGGGCACCTGGGTGGCTCAGTTGGTTAAGTGTTCGACTTCGGCTCAGGTATTGATCTCACGGTTTGTGAGTTCAAGCCCTGTATCAGGCTCTGTGCTGACAGCTCAGAGCCTGGAGCCTGCTTCAGATTCTGTGTTTCCCTCTCTTTGTGCCCCTCCCCAGCTCACAGCTTTTCTTTCTTTCTTTCTTTCTCTTTCTTTCTTTCTTTCCTTTCTCTCTCTCTCTCTCAAAAATAAGTAAACATTTCAAAAGAAATTTTTTTAACTGATTCAATTTCTGAGCACCTAACTAAATATTCTCTGTCCTATCAGTTATTGTAGGATGGAGTAGGCACCATCTGAAAAGTTGCACTATCCAAAATTTTTCTTCTAGGGTTTTTTTTTAATGTTTATCTATTTTTGAGACAAAGAGAGACAAAGCATGAATGGGGGAGGGGAACAGAGAGAGGGAGACACAGAATCTGAAGCAGCCTCCAGGCTCTGAGCTGTCAGCACAGAGCCCAACGTGGGGCTTGAACTCACAAACCATGAGATCATGACCCGAGCCAAAGTTGGACGCTTAACTGAATGAGCCACCCAGGCGTCCCTAGGGTATTTTTAACAGAGAAACTTGCTTCCATTAAGCAAGCAACAAGTTACAATGGAAATAGCAGATAACTAGGAGCCAAGAGGCTGAAGACAAATATTTGAGACCCAACTGTGCCATTTACATACTTTATAACAATGGAGAACATCAGTTGGCTTCTATAAACCTTCAGACTTCCTTATCTGTAAAATGAGAATTCTGCATTGTTCAGACAAACATTTATTGAGGACTTGCTAAAAGTCCCTAAACACACACCAATAGTTAAGACAGCAACCCTTGGAAGAAAGCAATAATAGTGTCCACCTCACAGAGTTGTTATGAGACTCACATGAAGTCAATGGAAGGTTGTCCAGACACTTACAAACATTCAGTATTTACTAAGCCAGCTAATACAATATTGAACAAGAAAGAAAAGGTCCCTACACTGATGAAGTTTACATTGTAGTCTGCAAGTAAATTAATACAGGAGATTTTTGGAAGGTGATAAACACTAAGAAGAGAATAGAACTAGGTAATACTTTAAGAGTGACTGAGGGGAAGGGCGCCTGGGTGGCTCAGTTGGTTGGGGATCTGACTCTTGATCTCTGCTCAGGCCATGATCTCAGAGTTTGTGGATTTGAGCTTGGCTTTGGGCTCTGACCTGACGACATGGAGCCTATGTGGGATTCTCCCTCTCCCTCTCTCTTCCCCTCCTTCTCTTTCTCAAAATAAATAAAAACTTAAAAAAAAAAACCCTTAAAAAAAAAAAACCAGATGGTGCTGGTTTTTCAAGTTTGGTCAGGAAGAGTCTCTCTAAGGAAGGACGTGTGAGCTGAGACATAAGTGATGCAAAGGGCTTGCCATGGGAAGATCCAGAAGCATTCAGTCTACACAAAGCAGGCAGTAAGTGCAAAGTCCCCAGGATAGAAACCAGACTCCCAGAAACAGAAATAAAGCCATCAGGGATTGAAGCACACTGAACTGGAGGAGAGGGATAGGGAGGAAGAATAAGAAAAAAAGTCACAGTTTATCCCACTCAGCCTCGTGGCCAGGGAAAGTACACTACATATGTGTTATACCCAAGTGTAATGGACACCAGCAGAGGACACATGCACAAGCATGTGACGTGATGTGATTTACATTCAAAAATTCACTCTGGCTCCTGGGGGAAGGAGAGAGGATGGGCAGGCAAAAAGTACAAGCCAGGGTATTGTCCAGAAAGAAAGGCTATCTGGTTTGAGGCTTTGGTATTCGGGAATTTTATGGTGCCATTTGCTGAAACAGGAAACAGAGTCCTGTTTTTGCCATGTTATATTCAAGATACTTCCCAAACACCTTAAAGATATTTAAGTTGAATATGCTACTCTGGGGCTCAGAAGAGAGGTGACAGACAGCCGGTTATGCAAATTTAGGGGCTCCATACAAACAGAAAGGAGAATAGAAATCCACCTTTTTAGATAATACTAAGGACAAAGAGAAAAAATGAGAAGTAATGTGGAAGGAAGGTAGACTGTCAATTTTAGTAAGAATCTTAGATTATTAATTTAGTCAAATATATCCAAGTTACATATTATTGTAATTATTCCTTTAATGCTTATACTTGCTTTATTTATTTCTACCTCTCTGAAAAAAATGAATTTTCTTAAAAGTTTATTTATTTGAGAGAGAGAGAGAGCATGAGTGGGGGGAGGGAGGTCGGGGGGGAGGTTGGGAAGGGCAGAGGGCACAGAGTCCAACAAGAGACTCGATCCCATGAACAGTGAGATCATGACCTGAGCCAATATCCAGAGTCCAACACTTAACTGACCAAGCCACCCAGGTGCCACCCCCAAAAACATAAATTTAAGGCTACTTTGAAAAAAAAAGTATCATGTGCTAAGAATTTCTACATATTATTATAGTTTTAGTTTGTTTTGTATCTCAACCATATGACAAAGTAATAATTAGCCACTTACTACTGACATACACATTTGTGGTTTGATCTTAAGCTTAGTCAAATAATTATTGAGGAATTAATCAATTTAAATTGAGTTAACTTAATTTAAAAAACTATCTTTGTGAAACCACCTGGCATAAGAAAACACCACTACCTTCTTATACACCCTAACTGTACTTTTCAGACTGAAGTATGCCTCCCCTTGGAGATATGTAGTGACACATTCTAGAAATACCAGAAGTCACAGAATAACCATCTTCCAGAAGCTTTGTTTTTTGAACAACTGGGCAGGAAAAAGTTTTTTACTATTAAAACAAACAGGTAGATGGGTAGGGAGATGCACACAATGGGTGCAGGGGAGAGCATGATACAGGCTTACAGTTATGAACCAAGTAAGCCATGGGGATGAAAGGTACAGCGGGGTATTATAACAGCGATGTACAAAGACATCAGACGGGAGCTACACTTGTGGTGAGCACAGCATGGTGTATAGACTTGTCGCTTCCCTATGTTGGACATCTGAAACTGATGGAGCCTGGTGTGTCAACTACACGTCATTAAAAAAAAAGAAAAGGTATATTACAAAGTGGAAGGGAAACTCTCATTAGTTAAGATAAAATATACTGCTTCCCAAAGCTCTAGAAGTAGAAGCAGCCACTTTGGACTACGATGCCAGACCCCTGGAGGCACAAGTTTTCTGTACTTTGCTGCTAAGGAGACTCAGACAGAAATGTCTGAGGAGCACCGGCTTAATTTACCCCTGGGCCCTTGAGAGGGTAGTTTTCACTCAGCATTGCTGACAGGCAGGGGTAAGTCATTCAAATTTCTCCACGTCGGACTGAAGAACATTTTGCTAGTTGGAACATTCCAAGTCAAAACATCAGAAACAGCTTAAAACTCTAAGCTTATCTGACAAGTAGGCCTTTCTTGTCATCCGAAGAGTAAGGAGAAAGAGAAACCAGGGTCTGAGCTCCAGCCCTTTCTGGCAAGCTCACCCTTGCACTTTACGATGCGCAAGTTTGCTCCTTGTTATGATTCAGACTTGAAAGTCAACAAAGGCCGGGCATTTAGGAAGAAGAGAAACCCAGACACATGCTTCAAACATGTCATGCTGCTCCAAGGTGGCTCACGGGGCTGAGTGGTGTATCCTCTCTTGGCCTCTCTCTTGCTCTGGGCCTCACCCATCCTCACTCACAGCAGCAAGGAAACAAACAGCAGACAGGAAAGAAGAGCCAGCGGTAGAAGCAAGGCTTAACTTGGCCTTTTTCCGTAAATCTGAAGAATGAGCCTCAGAATCTGTTGCCTTTTTTCTATTCTACTCTGGGCTTCAGCAGGACTGGAGGGAACGGACATGCTCCCAGGCTTTCTTTTCAACAAAGTCCTACAAAGACTATCTCCTAGTCTTACCCCGTGGACTCAAATACAAATAGCAATGTCTTGGCTGGAAATCACAGAGCGCAAAAGGCTACAGAGGACAGATGTTATCAAATAAAACAAAAAACATTTAAGGACTTTTAAATAACAGTTTCCCACTCCCAGGTCACACTCTGTGGTTTTTGCTCAGTACACACTGCACGCTGGAGTCTTCTTTCCTGCAAAACAGTGGCTCTATGAGATCATTCTTTTTGAAAATATTTTTTTTCCCTTGGACCTCAGGTACATAGCCTTGGATTTATCCTAATACAATACTGTCGCTGGGCAATACATGGTCTTCTTTTATTTATATTTACTCATTTATGTACTACTTAGAAATGAATATATAAATGTATATATGTACAGGGAGAGTTTTATCATATACAGATATATTCTTAAATACTATATTGCTTAGTTTTGTTTCTAAACATTATAAGTAGCATGCCATCGCTTCTCGGCCTTTTGGCTAAGATCAAGTGTATAAGAAGCATGACTTCTGGAATTTGTGGTCTTACTCATCTTTAGGTTATCAACACTCATTTAATTGTTTCATATTGCTACAGTTCATTCATTTTTACTGCTACATAATATCTTGCTGTATAAATAGACTGCAATTTGTTTTTCCATTTTTTTATCAATGCTCATGAGGTTGCTTCCAGTTCTTTATGATCATTAACAGAGCTAGTGAGGAAAATCTCACAATACATACTTTTTACAGGACCATGAGCTGAAGTTCTTCAGAACAAAGGAAGGCTGGTATAAGCCATCACTCTTCTCTTTATCCCATCTTTTAATTCAGTCCCTGTGTAGTGTTTTCATTCAACCAGTTTCATACTCTTCCCAAGAAAAAACATTCAGAGAGTAACTAATATATGTAAATTCATTTTTCATACCTATTACACATAGACAAAATGAAAATTCAGTCTGCTGTATGACTCAACTTACTGAAAAAAAGTGGCTTCCCCCAGACATGCCCCAGTAATATATATCATGATGGGAACCCCTACAAGGTCATATGCAAATTCAAAATGGATTGTTGATATATTCAAATCAGCAACCTAAGAGTGATGAAATGCGAGTCAGCTCCTACTTAGTTCAGGGACGAAGTAGGACATGAGCTTATTTAATAGCTTTACACAAATGATAAACACAATAAATTTAAACACCTACATAATACACACACATATACATACTCATATATATTGTTCAGATGCAAATGTTTAACTGAGTGTATTTCTTCTCTTTAAGTCTTTTTCAAAATTTGCTCGCAAATCACATTCAGTTGGGGGAAGTCAGTCATGTATTATAGTATTGGGATAGTAGGGCAGTAGTGATAGGGGGAGTAACGGTAGCACCAGCTAACATTTCATGAGTGTTTACTACTTCCCAGGCATTGTTCTTCTTTGATTTACATGTATTTACTAATTCAATAAACAAACCAGCCCCATGAAGTGGTACCCTTGTCTCCATTTGCAGATGAGGACACTGAGGCACAGAAAAGTTCAACACATTTCCCGTGATAGTACAGCTCATACAGAGATGGGATTTAAGCCCAGAAAACTCTGACTCCAAAGCATATGCTTCCAACCACTACATCCAGATACCATATGAGCAGTGTAGTCTATTATACTCTGAAGGTTCTAGTCCCCATACTGGACTCAACTACCCCTGTGGCCACTGACAAGTCAGTCACCCTCTGTAGGTCTTAGTTTTATCATCTAAAAAAAACAATAAAGATGGCCTGTATGACCCTTAAGATCCCTTCAAGCTGTGTTTTTCTATGCACTTAAGTCCCTGGTACAATTTATCTCTGATCATCAATTCTCCCATTTAGACCTAACAAAATTAATCCTTGAATATTCAAACTCATGTCAAAGCAAGGTTGTGTAATTGAACATTGTCTTAGTCCATTTGGGCTGCTGTAACAGATACCACAGACTGGGTAGCTTATAAACAATAGAAATTTATTCCTCACAATTCTGGACGCTAGAAGTTCAAGATTGGGGTGCCAGCACAGTCCGTTGAGGACCCCCTTCTCACTGTATCCTCATGCGGCAGAGGGGTCTACAAAGCTCTCTATGGTCTCTTGTAAGAATACTAATCCCATTCATGAGGGCTCCACTCTCAAGACCTAAGCACCTCTCAAAGGCCCCCACCTCCTAAGACCATCACATTGGGGTTAGAATTTCAATATACAAATTTGGGGGGGGGAGCACAAATATTTAGACCATAGCAAATGTCCACGGGCACACTGTACCATGTGGTATTATCACCACTCCTCACATCTAACAAGAGTCACCTACTGCAAAGGACAATATATAGTTGGAAGCCAGAAGAAAAGAGATTGGGGTGAAAACTTAAATTGGGTAGCCCCTTCCTTAGTGACAGGGGATGAGATTGGTTTATAAACAGTGTAGCTTCCCAAGAGCTCAAGAAGATGAACCCCGCTGTTGCAACGTGTGTCTGGAGAATACTTTTTTGAACCGTCCATAGATCTTGGAAGCCACATGAATCCTGTATGTAGCACAGTCAGTATTCAGAACTCAGAGTATTTAGAACTCAATTCCATAGGCATATTTACACAGAGTGGCTACCCAAAGCTCCCAGCTGCAGAATCCTGAAGCCGCAAGCTGTATTTATGTGCAGGGTTGCTAATCCCTGGTCCCAGTTCTGCTCAAGTCTGTAGAAACACTTCGTCTCTGTAGACAAGTCCTTGTAAATCTCTCCTTGTCAAAGGATTTAGTTCACTGATTGTCAGCCATGAGCTACTTCATAAAACAACTCACAGAGGAATAGAGCCTTCTGCTCTGCCTTTGGCAGGGAGCTTGTTACACTAGATAACCTTTTAATGACTGTATTCCATTTTAACTCTGCTCCTGAGAGGGAAAGGAAAAAAAGAGAAAAGATCCTTCCTTAATGCTATGCTTTTTTCATATTGCATCTACTGAAGCAAATTAGAGAAGATGGATAGAGGTTGCTTTTGCCTCTGGATTCCCAGGGCCTTATAACATAAAAATGGGCCAGTTGTTCATTGAAGTGGTGACTTTTCAGGGCTAAAGGAACCACTGAAATATGCAAAGACAAAGTTTCTAAACTGAAAGTGATAGCAAACCCACATCACTGCTATTTTTAACACCTGTTTCTGGCCAAAATGTTACTTTTTAATTCCCTGTTAGACTGCAATGATTGTCCTCATTTCAATAAATTAAAATTAAAATTCAGGAGAAAGAATATTGGTTTAAAGGAGCACAGAAGTGTATCACTGAGCATATTAAAAAAATTTTAAGGAGATTTTATGTCTTCTCCCTGCTGAATTAAGAGATTACAGGGAGAATATTCTCTCTGAGAAAAGCACTGAAAACAACAATTATTGACCGCATTCTGCACAGAGTGGGGTAAAGTATTTCACTTTGATTTGGCTAGAAGACAGAATTTCTATGAAAGTCAAATCAGAGTTCTGAGAACTCTAGCAAGAAAGTCTCTTAAATTAGAGATTTGAGGTTCAGTAACATGAAATAGTTCCCCACATTAGTAATGCTGAGAATTCAAAATTCTAGAAGCAAGTTACCTTGAGTGAGGGATACCAACATGACATCTATGAAACCATGGTTCTAGTTATAATATGCAAATTTATGTTTAATTTGGACTAAATCTTACACACAGCAGAAGACCTCATCACTGACCTCCACTAAACCTGCTTGCTTATTAACCAGACCTCTCCATTCCTCCATAAAATGTAGGGACAGAAAACCTCACTATGTCTATAACTGAAGGCTAGCAGTCTTGCCTCCAGGACAGTGCTCACTGCTTGCTGCCCTCACCATTAGAGATGAGTACTCACCAGGAGTCAGCTGTGTTCATCTCCAACACAGCTTTCTGGGTTTTTTTTTTCCAGCTGTATTAAGGTATATTAACATATACAATTATAAGATATTTAAAGTGTACATCATGGTGACTTGATATACATATACATCTCTAAACTGGTTTGCACCTGTTAGTATCATTTCCTAATTTAATTAACAGTGTATATTGATAAAATTAATTAAATAAGAAAAAGAGCTGTTCTATGAAAAATAAATCAAGTGTATGGAAAATTCTGATAAGGTGGAGTCATCAAAAAAGTATTGATAGGTAAAATCTTATCCTACATTAATATGCACTGCCCATATATACAAACCACCAAGAAAATAATTGGGGGTGGAAACTACTAAGAATTTTCTGCACTCAATTTACTTCTCACATATCTTGAGCTGTGGTCAGGAAACTTTTTCTCTAAAAAGTCAGAAAAAAACTATTTTAAGCTTTGTAGGCTTATATGATCTCCATCATAACTATTCAACTCTGTCACTATAGCACAAAATCAGTCATAGGCAATAGGTATATGACCAAGCATGGCTATGTTCGAATAAAAGCATATTTATGGACACTGAAATTTGAATTCCATATTATTTTTATATGTTACAAACATATTCTTCTATTAATTTTTTTCAACCATTCAAAAAACGTAAAACCATGCTTAGCTTGAGACCGTATGAAAACAGATGGTCAGACAGATTTGGCTTAGACCATACTTTGCCTACCCTTGATCTTAAGTCCTCACTCTATTTAAGAGAAGAAAAAACTCAACTCATGGAAGATGCATTTGGGGTATGGTTTATGCAAGAAGGAAGATGTAGAACTCCACTCAGCCGACCCTATTCAAAGAAAATGTCTTAACACTAACAAAGCATTAACGAACAATTGTACACTTGAAGTTAAAATAGAATGACTAAGAGGTATGTGTACTACTTTTAAGATTTTGTTTTGGGGCACCTGAGTGACTCCATCAGCTAAGCATCTGACTTTGGCTCGGGTCATGATCTCACTGTTCATGAGTTCAAGCCCCGTGTCAGGCTCTGTGCTGACAGCTCAGAGCCTGGAGCCTACTTCAGATTCTGTGTCTCCCTCTCTATCCACTCCTCCCCCACTCATGCTATGTCTCTCTCTCTGTCTCTCTCTTTCAAAAATAAATGAACATTAAAAAAAAAGATTTTGTTTTGTCCTCAGGGCTCCTGGGTAGCTCAGTCAGTTAAGCATCTGACTTCAGCTCAGGTCATGATCTCGCAGTTCGTGAGTTCGAGCCCTGCATCGAGCGCTGTGCTGACAGTTCAGAGCCTGGAGCCTGCTTTGGATTCTGTGTCTCCCTCTCTCTCTGCTCCATCCCTGTTTGCACTGTCTCTGTCTCTCAAAAAAGAATAAATGTTAAAAAAAATTTTTTTTAATTTTTTTGTATTGTCCTCATTTATAACTACTCTTTTAAAATCTGACATCAGGCAGTCAGGGACCGGGTCTGTCTTTTTCGCTGCTGAACTCTCATGCACTGCCAAGTGTTGTCAAGGTAGTTGCCAGGTAAGTATTTTCTTCAATAAATAGATATCAAGTGGTTATTGAGCAACCCCATGCTAGGCTCTCTTCCTGGCTGTACAGATACAATAGTGAATGAGAAAGGCATTGTGTTTGTTTCCATGGACTTACATCTGACTGGCAAGAGATACACAATATGCAATTATACATTTCTTTGATAAATCAATGTTCAATCACCATATAAGCCAATATTTTAAAAATCAATAGCTCATTATGAAACACCCTCTCCCAAAATTACTGACAAGTTACTTAACAGAAATTATCTTTTCTCTGCCTATTGTAGCATCTTGATATATCCTAGACATCAAAGCGTTCAGTTGTCCTTCTTTTTCTGATGAAGTTGGTCAATACTCCAAAAGTTAACGGTGGGTGTCCTCACCCAGGAGAGAGAAATCACCACTATACTGCTACCATCTCTGAAAATAAATAATATGCCCAGTGATACACACGTGTGGCTCAGGCTCTGTGAGAGGCTGACAACGCACCCCTCCCACCAGATATCCCTGTCCTAATCCCCAGAACCTGTGTATGTTACCTTATGTGGCAAAAGGGACTTTACAGATGCGAGTATAGTTAAAGAACTTGAAATAGGGAGATTATCCAGGGTTATCCATGTGGGCGTAATATAATCACATGAGCTCTTGAAAGCAGAGGCAATTTCTCAGCTGAAGTCAAAGCGATGCTACATGAGAAAAGGCAGGCGAGACTCAAAGCATTAGAGGGTTTCAAGCTGCCATTTGTAGGTGGAAGATGGAGAGGGCATGAAGCAAAACGCACGGAAGTCCTCAGAAAGCTGACAGTGGACTTCAGCTGACAGCCAGCGAGGAAACAGGGAGCTCAGTCCTGCAACTGAAAGGGAATGAATTCTTTCAACAACCTGAACGAACAAGGAAATAGCCTCTTAGCACCACCAGAAAGGCAGGCAGCTTGTTGACCTTGATTTTGGCCTTTCAAGTGTATACACAGACCTAATCAAGTCCTCCAGATTTCTCTCCTACAGAAACAGTGGGATAATTAGTGTTGTTTTAAGCTACTAAATTTGTGGTTATCTGTTACAGTAATGACTTCAAACTAATACAGGCTCTCCCTAAGAATGCCTTTGAATATCACTGCCCCTTCTATGGAGAAAGATATCTGTGCCAAAAAAACCTCACCCCAAGTGCCAGGTAATTCATCTAGAAATCCCTCTAATGATAGTATTTTTAACAGAAACTTGTAATGCTAATTACCACCTAATTATTTCAAACAGGCTGTAATCATGGGCAATATTTCCAGAACATGCAATACAATTAAAGTTACAAAGTCGCTTGGATTATGTGAGCAAAGTGATGGGATGATAAATATTGTCTTGCCTAGTCAAAGATTCTCACTTAGACTAATAATGGATTAATCTGTATGTAAATCATATAGCCCAATTACAACTTGTGTTTGACATTCTGTCTGCTTTCAGGGGAAGAAAAAGGATACTTTCTTAAGAATAAAAATTGTCAGTCTTACACAGTAGAAGAACTACTCACTATAACTCATGTTTCTGATTGTATTGTCCTGTGTCTGACTCTCCATTTATGTTGTACCTGCTTGTTTGATTTAGTATTATTTCAAGAAGATACCCCTAAACAGCAGTTTTGTTCAGTGGAGGAGATAAAGGGTGTTTGACGGCTTCTTACCTGAAGATACTTTTTGAGGAGAGCTGCAAGGCTCTCATCTACAGGACCTCTTGTTTTTTCATTTTGCCATCATGGAGTAGACTGAGGGTGAGCTAACACAGTCAGTGCTCAAAGTGCCAAGAGTCTGTAGAAACTGGGGGAGCAGAGATGAACAGCAAGCCGGGATTTGATAAGGGGAAGGTAAGATATGCAGGACCCCATATGGGACAGAACAAAAAAGGAAAAGAACAAAGAATGCCACTTCGAAATCTAAAGCCATCTCAAAACCTCTGGAGGGGACACAGAAGCCACCTTTAGGGACACACCACTTTGTTTTCTTGTCTGCTTATTAACCTGTGGGTATTTGCAGGGGGAGGGGACAACCTCAATGGATGCTGTGACTATATAAAGGAAACACTCAAAGCCTGGTCCCAAAGGGAAAGATAAGCAGAACTGGTGCTGAAGCACCTTACAAAACAACAGAAGAGGCAGGACCCTTGCCCAGCACGTTCTCTCTGCCTTGATTACTAAGCCAGTGGTGTGCTAGAGTCAGCTCTCACAGGCTCTCATAAACCAACTGTTAGCAGCTATTCCTAACTCTCTTCAGGGCTATCACATTGGTAGTAGTTTGATTTGGGCTGAGGTGACAGTGTCTTTACATCATGGAGATCTACAGCCCTTACAAATCAGTGTTCTTGTTCTCAGAAAAACCTGTGGTTAAATGTTAAGAAAGAGACATGTTATCACACACTTGAATTGACCATGCAATAAACAGCGAGGGGCTTGATGTGTTCCCTATAGGTCGGAAGCAGAGAGCTGGTGCCTAACACAGGCTTGAGAAATCGAACAGCCTGTGGTGATACGGGTGGCTGACTGAACCGGCTGGCACCACCAGAGAGCATGACTCCTGAGAGGACACAAGCTTGAGGGTGCCTTCGGTTGATCTTGTCCAACAGGATTGCCTAAAAGGGCAGACGAACCACTGGAAAGCCAGAAGTAAATGCTGGATTTCTGGGGCTGTGGAAGGACCCTCTGGTGGGGTAGGAAATGTATGTTCCTTAGTCAAAAGAACCATGGAGCAAGGTCTCCATGATGAAAATCTCTGAAATAAGCTTCATAATTGGCCTAGAAAGAATCAACTATATTTTTTAAGCTTATTTATTTATTTTGAGAGACAGACAGACAGACAGACACTGAATCTTTGGTAGCAGTGCAGAGCCCGACATGGGGCTCAAACTCACGAACTGTGAGATCATGACCTGAGCCGGAGTCACACGTTTAACTGACTGAGCCACCTAGGTACCCTAAGAATCAACTTTAAGTAGCCTCCACACCAATGTGTGAGAAACCAACCTAAGACAGACTAGTCCTACACTTGGAAAGGTTTTACTTACCTTTCCTATCCTTCTTCCGTTCTCTCTCATCACTCTGACCGTGGAAGAGGTTAGCAGCTAGCTGGCAAGTTGAGGACAAAGAAGTGCAAGGTAGAAACACAGCAAAGAGCCAACCATACCCCCTGCCACCTACCAGCCTGAGGCAGCCCCAAATGCAAAAAGGCAGAAAACTTTACACAAAATCTTCCCTTATTTAACACCTTCCAGTTGACATTCTAATTTCTGTGTTTGAGCCTTGTTTGCAACTTAAGCAACTCGAGAACTTTGTATTACCTAAGCAGGATAAAAGTCAAGGGCACGAGGAGGTAGGGAAGCTTTCCCACACTGAACATATTTCAAAGGGACTATGAGAGACACAAAAATATCTTTAAAAAATAAAATAAAACTATAGTTCTGTGATACATCATTTGTTTTGTTCAAAAGACCAATTACACAAAATTTGGGAAAACCTGTGCCCACCCAAACATATCTTTTTGCAAAATTGGGAAGAAATAAAATATATATCAGGGAATGATACTTTCCCTACTGACAATAAGAATTGTCATTTGGGGAAGAGATTATAAACTACAATTTTAGTGCAAAGTGACAAAGCTAGAAGTGATCCAAAAGTCAACTTGGAAAATCAAGTATCTGGAATCCTCGGCTAGCACTATAGAGTATGAGACACCTTCTTAACAATCCCTACAATCCTGAATGTACTTACCAAAACAAGAATGTGGCTCTTTAGAATCACTAAGATTTATGTGCAAGAAAAAAGTAGTAAAATGTAAAGTGAATGAGAAACCCCTGTCAGGTCACACTAAGGAAATAGCAAGAATCACTTACTCAAGAGCTGGAGAATTTAGCATGAATATATACACAATGAGAAAATTCCCCAGTTGTATTAAGAAGACATTTTCAAATCTGATTAAAACCAATGATCAAAACTGGAGCAGGAAGGCCTCCCCCTTTTCCAAGGGGTAGACAACAGCAGAACATGTTTTTCAAAATATTATAGAGAAAGCTCTCAAGGGAAAAATAAAGCCAGAGGCTTCAAAGAGAAAAATCTATATCCCCTGCTGCAATATACTTAGTGAAGTGAAGAACCAGAAGAGACAAAAATGGCAAAATTGGAGCTGGAATAGTGAAAATCAAAGAGCCAGTGAGAGGTTTGTATAGACAGAGTGATAACAGAAGAAGGACGGCTCACAAACCTAAAGACACCACCTACTAGGTCTCAAAATCAGCAAGATCAAAGAGAGAGAAGGTGGATGGGGAGCTGGTGTGGAAAACAGTCACAGGTGGGCACAGCATTCAAAGGGAACCACAGGTAAGTTTTGCAAATGGGAAAAAGTAACCTACAAGGAACTCGAAAGGACACAAAGATAAATGAGACATGTTCTTGCCACCAAGATGCTTTTAATCTGGCCGTTGAAATCTGTATACAACTACCTTTAATGAAAGGCAGGACCTGATCCTTAATACAAGAAGGCAAACTAAGAAAACACGAATTCAAAAAGTACCCTTTGACATGAACTTTACGATATATATGGTTTGGGTTGGAGCAGAATTTAGGCAGGTACACTTGGGTGAAAGGTTTTCTGGAGATGGGGAGAAACACTGATAGGCAGAAAATTACAGAACTATGAGAGGTCTAATAGAGCTAGAGCTAATTCCAAGCACAAAAGAAAAAAATGTTTTTCAGCCAGGTAATAATTAAAAAGTAGTTGATAAATTAAGTAGACGGACCCATTACTGAACAGGAGCCAAGTTCTTGAGTTAAGGGAATTAATTACGGATTTCTAACAGTACGTTGAAAGCATCTACCAAGAGCACAAAAAATACAAATTCCTGAGGCCCATCCAAGGAGATTCTGGTTCAGTCATTTTAGGGTTAAGTCCTAACACAAACAGTTAATGAGCCTGAGTGTGTGGGAACCACGGAAGATTTTTGAGGGAAGCTGGGTAAACTCTTGATCATACTTCTGAATGGATACAAAGTGAAATGACAAATGCAACAAAATAAGAATATATTACTGTGGCAAATTAGACCATTACACTCAATTCTTCATAGCCTCTTGTCATAAGACGTTGCAGTGACCAGCAGTGGGCAGAGTGTATTTCTCCACTCCACTAATGTTGGAACTGCCCAAAGGAATGTGGAGGAATAGCAGTGTTTAGATCTGAACTAAGGCCTTAATAGCTTGTTTTGCTCTTTCTCTTTAGCACCTGCCACCGATAATAAGAATATGGCTGCTGCTTCCTTCAGGAAGACTATAGAGACACATGAAATTAAACTAAACCCAACCTGGAGCCAAACCTAGCCAACCAGCAGCCTGAAGTAGAAATGTCCCAGCTAACCTGTGGGTCCACGAATAAGAAAAACAAATGCATATTGTTGCAAGACACTGAGTTTGGAAGAGTTTGCTAAGCATTATTACAGCAATAGCTGAGTAATATACCAATTAAGTTAAATCCAAGACTATAATGTATCCAAGTTAAATTCCTATCCCAAATTATGCAGTTGCTGTATTCAAAATAGCTCCTCAAATGTCACTGAGAAATCAAAAGACAATATAAAGATCCTCCAATATCAGCAACATCAACAAACAAAGGGCCAAATATGACCTCTGACCATTATCAAATTTACAGGAAGAAATTTAAATGTAAAAATTCAACTTGTTCATTTCTTATAAATTAAAATCCATAGTAATTCCAAAGACTTTAAAAGTTCAAACTTCTTTCTGCTTAATCTCATCCAAAAGTGTCCCAATATAGTTGCAATTCCTTCAACAAAGGTAGCCTGAGGTATCTTCCAGTGGAATGGTATTCATAAGAACTTCTGAAATTGAATCTACTCAATTTCAAGTTCTCATGAGTCCAAATTACACTCCCACATTAACTACAACACAAGTCATCCCAAGCCCCGAACACAGTTGTAAACAGACATTCCCTAAACCAGTACTAGGAGCAATCTAACCCCATGCTACTGCTGACAAAGACCAGAATAGAGTCTCGAGGGTGTCTCAGGGAACGAGGATCCTTTGGTTTCAACATCACTGGGATGCCAGGTAGTTTACTGTCACTTTTAGATTTCTACATTTGACCCTACACTCAAGTATCAGAAATCTCTCATTAAGATGTTGATTATAACCCTTTGGTCACCACACAAGGGGGGGATGGTGTTCTCCCAGAGAATGACATTTGAAATATTCATGTCCTCCTGTAAAATTTAAGAATTTGTAACCATTTCAGTCCCAGTCACCAGATTTTCCATTACTCTCTTATTCGGTAGATATATGTCTTCTTCATTTCATTTCTATTTCCTCGGTGAACCCTGTGTCCTAAGCACCTCGGTGCTAATTGAGAACGAACACTGTCAAGTGAGTTAGCCTTGAAAACAGATGCTTTTAGTCCTACGCCAAAGGCTCTGGAATTGTTTGAGCCAATAAAACCTGTCTCCTCATCCCCACACTATTTTTCTGCTGGGGAATCACCTTCAACTGATTCCCAAACCACAGCCATCATAGATAGTTCTAGAAGCCTGTGCCCCTAACAGCTCAGTGAGAACCAAACCTCTGCCATCATTATTTTCAAAAGCCTAGACTTTGCTTGGTTTTTTAATGCATAGGCCATGAGTAACCATTTTAATAGCAGCAGAAATATTTTCATATGTCACAACTTTTCTTGCAGCATTAGGATATGCCTCTGGTCTACTTTCCTCATTTATTTCCCTATTCCTTCAAGAAAACTCAGCTGTGTTTTTAACAGCTTATCTTGCTTCTTAGGTTGCTCTCTTTCCTTCTCTATAGAGTCTGGGGCAATCACTCTGTCCAAAGAGAAATCCCTACCAACTCCAAGGAACTAGAGCCCTACCTAGTTCTTTTCAACTGGTTTAGAGGAGTTTGGGCTTTCTGTATTTATTTTTACCTTGCTTCTCATGCATTTAAATTAAGATACTTAAATCATTTGGGGAACTAGATAATGTAGAATTCATTTTTAAAAAACAGCCAGCCAAAGGATTGAGTACCCCACAGACGAGAGGAATATGGAAAAGGCAAAGGAAAGTGATGAAAACCTAAGAATTTTGAGACATTGATATGCTATATGTGTGAAAGTGTTTTGGCATTGAGGGTGAGAAGAGAATAACAACTACGTATTTAAAAAACACGAGAATCAAATATGATAATATACATAACAGTGCTTTGGAAAGCATAAAATGTTAGGTCAGAATAAGGACTCTTATTAGTAGCCATCACCATTTTATAGGACACCACTAATGACTGTATTTAAGGAAAGATGTTGGCAAAGCGCTGGCATCACGGAAGCTTTCTGGATGAGAGAGGCTGTTCTTCTTTCAAGGCTGGTGACAGTAAACTAAGGTTCACCTTAATACCTAAGTCTGGCAAACAAGAACACTTTGTCAAAGATAACGTAAGTTTTTTCCAATATGAAACAGAAATGTCACCTGATCTCTGCCTCTGGCCTGAATTTCGTCAAAAAAGAGCTGCCTCTAGGGTGCAGGATAGAGAAGAATAATGGTGGAGATCAGGTTGTCAGATCTCAAAGCCAAGTTAGATGCACCAGCTGCATCTACACAAGGACCCCCGTGATTGCTGCCAAAAATAAACCAGACCCTCTGACTCCAAGACTTCTAGGAAGAATGGGGTGGAGGCAGAGGTGGAAATGGTACAGGAGAGATTCATCATCATCCTCTTGAGTGCTATCCAGGTTTGGTTTGGATCATCCTCACTAATGTGCATGGCCAGACTACAGTGTGAACCCTGGCAAATACTGACACAGACACTGGCAGGCAAATCCTCAGAGTGCTCTGCTGTCCCCGCTTTTTTTTTGATGGATGAAGGGACTGCTTGCCAGGAGATGAGACATCCAGAATGAACACCGGCAGGCCCTGGAGTGCTTGGAGATGATCCAAGGAGAACAAGTGTCCATCTCCAAAACCACACAGCTAGGGTCTGGTAGAAAGGCATGGCTAGCCTCCAGCCACCTCAGTGGGAGGAAAACACAAAGTGAGTCACAAAATGGCACTGAGGCTGCCTGCGGTCAGCATATCCATCAGTCAGAACTTCTGTTCAAGGATGAGCCGCTCTGGTGTTTGATAACTGTTTCTCTTTGTGATTGGGAAAACGTGACTGAGTTGTGTCCAGACCCTGCCACACCTAAGCCGCCTGGCTAGGTACGCCATTTTCCCCAACAAGGGACACTGCACAACAATGGGGCATCTGTCTTAAGAAAATCAGTGTCCAGACCTCCTTATGATACAGCTCTATTTCACTTTTCCAGTGCTGTATCCTCTCATCCAGGGCCCAGCCACCTGGCAAATACTGGCTAAGCTTCAGAGAACTCTCTGATGAACCACCCTACTTAGTGTCTGTGTAATGTGTTTGGCAACACAACTGCTTCCTAGTACATCCATTCTGTTGTTATATCACCCTGTTATTTAATTCTTTGGTAATTTGTCTTGTGCTTGTCACCCTGCACCAACTAGATTTTACATTTCTTGAAACCAAATTGTGTAATGTTGTCATCTGGATTGAGGTTCTTGGTGGTGGTATTGAGCCAAAGCACCTAGCATTTCTTTGTCTTTATCAGTCACTAATCTGAAATCTCCCTCCCTCTCCTTCTCCTCCTCCTCCACCTCCTCCTTCTCCTTCCCTCTCTCTCCCTCTCCCACACACAGACAAAAGAACAAAATAAAACACCTACAATTGCCAACATATACAGTCTCTGCCCCCATGAGGTTTCCTATATTATAGAAGAGATTAGCATAAATAAGAATTAGTCAAAATTCTGGTAGTGACACCCAGCAGCTACTGTACCTTAAAGTCCCAGAAGGGTAACAGTCAATGGTTAGCTCAAAAAAGTTAGAAAATTGTGTTAACCACATAACACTCCTAGGAAGAAGTAAGTAATACCCAAACCTGTTGTAAAAAGGGGATTTCATAACACTCTTCCATTGTCTGTAGTCTCTTCATGACTCTAGACCTCCCCATTACTTTGACACCCCTCATAACAAAGTGGAAAAAGAGAGGTCTCCTGTGTTTGGGCTACCTGAGGCCCACATCATCATGAGACACCCTCCATTGCTCAGGACATCCCAAAACAGTCCTTCACAGACTCCTCAGCAATCAGTCTGCTTGGAAGGAGTCAGGCTGCCTAAATGTTATATTATCGGCAGGCTTGTGGAAAGATGCAGAAAATGGCAAGCTATTGTAAAACAGTTACACAGAATATCAGAAGAAAAGATATTATGCAAATATATGATCCCTCCCAGCTATTCTCTCTTGAGAGTAATGATGTCGGATCCCTCCCTGAGAATTCTGCTTGAACAGGAAAACTCCATACAATTAATATTAGACCTCTGGGGCATCCAGCCTACTAATGCACTTCAACATTTCAAACCATGTCTCTACTCTGATCCTGTGGTAGTTGCCGTCCAGACTGCTGTACTGAGGACTCTTATACAAAGAACACATTCTGCAGGAGTTGCTATGATAGATTAGTAATGTCTGGTGTGGACAACAAATACACCAGCATCAGCATGGATGCCAGGGGGTCATTAGCCCTAAAAGTGAGGTTCCAATGGTGCGTCTGGGTGGCTCGGTCAGTTAAGCGTCCGACTTTGGCTCAGGTCATGATCTCACGGTTGGTGAGTTTGAATCCTGTGTGGGGCTCTCCACTGACAGCTCAGAGTCTACAGCCTGCTTCACATTCTGTGTCTCCCTCTCTTTCTACCCCTCCCGCACACACGCTATCTCTGTCTCTCTCAAAATAAACTCAAAAAAAAAGTAAATAAACAAATAAATACATAAATAAATAAGAGGTTCCAAAGTGGAACTGTCATCAAAGCACCATGGAAAGTCTGAAGATGGGGTATTAAAAAATATTCCCGGGGCACCTGACCGACTTCAGCTCAGGTCATGATCTCACAGCTGTGCTGACAGCTCAGAGCCTGGAGCCTGCTTCAGATTCTGGGTCTCTTCTCTCTCTGCTCCTCCCCCGCTCCTGCTCTGTCTCTCAAAAATAAATAAACATTTTTTTAAAAAATGTTTAATATTCCCAAAGGTGATCATATTTGAGCTAAGCCTTAAAGAGAGGTGGGATTTCAGTGTGTGGCTAAGACACACAACCTGGGCAGATGAAATGAATAAATGAATAAAGGCACAGAAGCAGAAAAAATCCAGGGCTTTTGCATCTTTAGGAAACAGTGTGTGGTC